>NC_092402.1:24626930-25356930 GCF_030028105.1 Mobula birostris | reverse complement strand
AATGAACATGGCATTTTCACCCACAGAACTGCCACTCGCTGGATTTTTTTTTGTTTTTCACACCATTCCCTTTATCTCTAGAGACTGATGTGTGAAAATCCCAGAAAATCAGCAGTTTCTGAGATACTCAAACCACAGTCAAAGTCACATAGATCACATTTCTTTCCTCATACTGATGTTCGGTCTGAACAACAATTGAACCTCTTGACCATGTCTGCATGCTTTGATGCATTGAGTTGCTGTCATGTGATTAGCTGATTAGATATTTGCATTGATGATCAATTGTACAGGTGTACCTAACTGAGCGTGATCAAATGTGCTGAAGCATGAAAATAGCACATTGTCTTTTTTTCTCTATTTTCAATCCTTCTGTACTTTGCTTAAACCAAAATTAATTCCTTTGTACTTATCACTAAAATGAAATGAATAAGAATTTTAAGTAAATATATTTCAAACATGCTACTTCATCACAACTTATACTTGGGACAGCACAATTGATATTAAAGTATCTAGTGGTAAAGCTTTTTTATTGGAATGCAGTGTTAAAGGTACTATCAGTGAGTTCCGCCATGGGAAGGCATTCACAGTTGGAGAGAGGAAAAGGTTCAAGGATGAAATTAAATTCCACCTGAAAAACTTTCAACCTCTCCGCAGAGGCCAGGAAATCTTTGGCCCACGATTGGTCAACGTGGAGACAAAATATTCAGTATGGCATTGAGAACCTCAAGAGTACAGAGAAACCCTTGTGTGAACAATGAGCACAACACCCCACAACTGCCACCTTTGTCACCTTCAAACCACAAAACAGAAGTCGGACAAAGTTATCCTCAATCATCAGAAAATAAAAATGTTCATTGTTCTGTCAGCCTGAGTGAATCAAGCCTCCTGCTTATCATTGCTGATATGTCAGGATGAAATTTTCCAATTAAGTTTATTTTAACTGTTTACATTTTTTTCTTATTTTGCTTTTCAGTGATTGGGGTGGTTTTAAATTTTACACTAAAGTGATTAATCCTGCAGTACTGAGGAGAAGCTTACAAGATCTGCTTTATAAATAACTATTTGTGTTTCACAGTTCAGTATCTTTACTACATCTAATGTTCATCCGAAGCTGAGATGTTTATTCATGTTTAAGTATGTATCAATATCAAATAACATGGCTGAATTTAGATGAATTGGGCACACTTCTAGGAATCTACAGGTTCAGCTGATCAACCATTCAGATTTTTACCAATCCATTAAGGTAAACTGAAGCTTGTGGAGACACCAGAGACTGTAGATGCTGGAATCTGGAGCAAAAAGCAAAGTGCTGTTAGGCAGCATCTGTGTAGGAAAATGGACAGTCAACATTTTGGGTTGAGACCTTACATCTGTCTTGGTGAAGGGCATCAACCCAAAATGTCAACTGTCCATTTCCCTTCACAGATGCTGCCTGACACATTTGAGTTCCTCCAGAATTGTGTTTTAAAGCAAAGCTTCTGGTTTGCTGACCTCTACTGCCATTATTAGACTAACACATTATACTCAAGACATGCTTTGAAACCCCAGGTGACCCAATTTAAATGAGTGGACTAATAATACGGAATGTAAATTTGTTAACAAGAAAACAAAACTTTTTGCAACCATAAAAGATTCTGCAGATGCTGAAAATCCAGAGTAATACACACAAAATGCTGGAGAAACTCAGCAGGTCAGGCATCTTCTATAGAAAGGATGTTTCAGGCCAAGGTTCTTCTTCAGAACTCCTAGTAACCTCCTGGTACGCTTTGACATTTATCAATTTTCCAGCCAAAAACTCCAAAAATAACTACACATGTCCTGATTTTAACATGGAAGAAAAATTGATCAATATTTCCTTCTTTGTATTTATGCTGACATTGTAATCAAAATTCCAGATAAAAAGAACTTCCTACTAATGGATAGCTTTAGATAGTTTCGAAATGTTTGGAATTAAAATTTATTTACTCAGAACATCTGTGCCAATGACTGATCTCATCTTTACAGGGTTATTATGGATGAGGAATCAAGCAGGAGCTCTCTTTCAAAGAAACAAGCAGTCTTCCGCTATGCTGTACTTCTATGAAGTATAGCATTTGAAATGGAGTCTCTCTCCAGTTTTGTACTGACATTAAAGTAATGTTCCTTTAGTGCAGTTCTGATACTACCTTGGCTCTGCTGTTGCTGCTGTTTCTGCTGCTGCTGCTGTTTTTGCTGTTGCTCATGTAGACTCTGACTGTCGACTGAGATTCCACTGTCACTGTGCAGCTTCTCCCCCTCTGGAGACTGTGTCTCATTTACAGTTCTGTTATTGGCTCCCTGCTTGTTTTGCTTACAGCTGTTCCATCTGTGACAAACATTCAGAAGAGTCACGATACAGGAAACATCAAGTCAAACTCATTGTGTAAAAAGAAAGAATGGGATACAGAGAGAAGGAGGAAGGGAAGTGGATACTACTGAGAGAGATGCCTAAGACCTTTGCACAGTACTGTACTGTATTTGTCAACATGGAGCGGAGAGTGAATTTGTAAGTCTGGCAGGAGCAAAAGATGTTGGGAATGGAAAGGATGGAGTGCCGCGGGAGGGGTGTCGGACAGGTGGCGGAGAAGGAGTACCAGGTGGGGGTGCAGACACATTCAGATCTGAGACACCAGGCAAGGTCACTTGATTCCAAACAATTGGCTTATTGATGAATGTTGAATGTCTCTCTAGTGCTTCCCGCACCCTCTCCCTTCCCCTTTTCCCCAACCATGATACCCCTCTCCCTGCCCCTTCCCACTCTCAATCCGCAATAGAGACCCATATCTGAATCGTTTATCATCACCCACATGTGTCATGATTTCTTTTGCGCCTTAGTACAGTGCAATACAGAATGGGGCAGTACGTATGGTAGTGTAGTGGTTAGCACAATGCTTTAGAGTACCAGCAACTCAGGTTCAATTCCCATTGCTGTATGTAAGGAGCTTGTACATTCACCCCGTGACAGTGTGTGTTTCCTTCGGATGCTCCAGTTTCCTCCTACAGTCCGAAGACATACTGGTTGGCAGGTTAATTGGTCTTTGTAAATTATCCTGTAATTAGGCTAGAATTAAAGCAGGGTTACTGGACAGTGTGGCCCAAAAGGGTGGAAGGGCCTACTCCTTGTTGTATCTCAATAAAATAAAAATTTAAAAATTAGTACAGTACTGTGCAAAAGCCTTAGGCACCCGAGTCATGTATACATGCCTAAGACTTTTGTCACTACTGTAATTCATTAATCAAGGACATTCAGTTTGTAAGTCTTCCTTAAAATAATGAAGCTGGGTAAGACTAGAAGATAGACAAATTAACTATGAAAGCAGAAATAAGATTAGATACTGAGGCAATTATAATTCACAGTCAATTGTTACAAAGGATCTGTAAATTGGACTAATGAGCCATGATGATGGAGATGAAGCTGAGGAAGATATTTGTGTGAGGTTCATCTGAGTAATCAGTTCATGGAGGTTGAAATGTGGAACACAATTGTGAGGGCAGAAAGGCAGAACTTAATTCTACTGATGGGATCAAGAGATGCAATTGTGTAGGCAGGACTGGAGATCAGTATTGCTGAAATGCGACTGAGAAACAACACCACTGTACAGGTGAGAGTGGAGAACATGATCGTGGAAGTGGGGTGACAATCACTATGGTATACATGTTACAAAATTTGTTGTTATTCTGTTTAGTAACTACAAAAAATGGCTTCCTTGTTTACTTATAATGTTACCTTTGAGGAACAGGAGATGGATGACTGGTGGAGGATTCTGGAATTGATAGGGTAATTTTGTCAAGATAAATCAAGCAAGGAACAATGAATGTATGCACAGTCATTGTATTCCTCCTGTATAATGCATATCACACGAGATGGTCAACAGTGATGTCCAGAAGCATATTAATTAATAGCAAGTCACTGGATGCTATTCATTGACTAAGCTACATTGATACCTGAAATGACAGGTTTTCTTGAGAAGTATTGTTGGACAGTCAAGGTTTACATTTGCTTGAGTTTAGAAGAATGAGAGGGGACTTGTTTGAAATGTATAAAAATGAGGCGTCATGAGGGTTATAGGTGACAGAAGTATGTGTAGGCGAACAAGGTGACAGTAGTACTTGTAGGTGAACATTTTGGGTCCAGTGACCATAATGTCATTTTTATCAAGTTAATTGTGGATAAGGATAGGTCTGGTCCTCGAGTTAACGTTCTAATTTGGAGAAGGGCCAATTTTGAGGAAATGATAAAGGATCTAGGAAGAGTGGATTGGGATAACTTGTTTTCTGGCAAGGATGTGTTCAGTATGTGGAAGGCATTCAAAGGTGAAATTTTGAGAGTGCAGAGTTTGCATGTTCCTGCCAGGATTAAAGGCAAATTTAACAGGCAAAGGAAACCTTGGTTTTCAAGGGATATTGGCGATCTGGTTAAGAAAAAGAGAGAGGTGTATAGCAGGTATAGACAACAAGGAACAAATGAGGTGCTTAAAGAATATAGAAAATGTAAGAAAATACTAAAGAAGGAAATCAGGAAGGCAAAAAGAAGACATGAGGTTGCTTTGGCAGATAATGTGAAGGTAAACCCGAAGTATATTAAGAGTAAAAGGATAGTAAGGGACAAAATTGGTCCCCTAGAAGATCAAAGTGGTCGTGTATGTGTGGAGCCTCACGAGATGGGGGAGATCTTAAACAATTTTTTTGCATCAGTATTTACTCAGGAAACAGGCATAGCGTATATGGAAGGAAGGGAAACAAGCAGCAGTGTCATGGAATATATAGAGATTAAAGAGGAGGAGGTGCTTGCTGCCTTACAGCGAATAAAGGTAGATAAATCCCCCAGGCCTGACATAATATTTCCTCAGACCTTGAGAGAGATTAGCGTAGAAATTGCAGGGGCCCTGGCAGAAATATTTAAAATGTCCTTAGCCACGGGTGTGGTGCCAGAGGATTGGTGGGTAGCTCATGTTGTTCCGTTGTTTAAAAAAGGCTCCAAAGGTAAACTCGGTAATTACAGGCCGGTGAGCCTGACATCAGTAGTAGGTAAATTATTGGAAGGTGTTCTGAGAGATCAGATATACAAATATTTGGATAGCCAAGGGCTGATTAAGGATAGTCAGCATGGTTTTGTGTGGTAGATCGTGTTTAATGAAACTTGTAGAGTTTTTCGAGGGGGTTACCAAGAAAGTAGACGAAGGAAAGGCTGTGGATGTTGTCTACATGGACTTTAGTAAGGCCTTTGACAAGGTCCCACTTGGGAGGTTAGTTCAGAAGGTTCAGACACTAGGTATCCATGGAGAGGTTGTAAACTGGATTCGAGATTGGCTGTGTGGGAGAAGACAGACAGTGGTACTGGATGATTGCTTCTCAGACTGGAGGCCTGTGACTAATGGTCTGCCTCAAGGATCTGTGCTGGGACCATTGTTGTTTGTTGTCTATATCAATGATCTAGATAATAATGTGGTAAATTGTATCAGCAAGTTTGCTGATGACACTAAGCTTGAAGGTGCTGTGGTCAGCGAGGAAGGCTTTCAAAGCTTGCAGAGGGATCTGAACCAACTGGAAAAATGGGCCAGAAAATGGCAGATGGAATTTAATGCAGACAAGTGTGAGGTGTTGCATTTTGGAAGGACAAATCAAGGTAGGACATACACAGTAAATGGTAGGGCACTGAAGCGTGTGGAGGAACAAAGAGATCTGGCAGTTCAGATACATAATTCCCTGAAAGTGGAGTCACAGGTAGACAGGGTTGTAAAGAAGGCTTTTGGCATCCTGGTATTCATAAATCAAAGTACTTAGTATAGGAGTTGGGATGTTATGGGGAGGTTGTTTAAGACATTGGTGGGGCCAAATTTGGAGAATTGTGTACAGTTCTGGTCACCTCACTATAGAAAGGATATCAGTAAGATTGAAAGAGTACAGAGAAGATTTACTAGGCTGTTGCCGGGTCTTTAGAAGTTGAGTTATAGGGAAAGATTGAACAGGTTAGGACTTTATTCCTTGGAGCGTAGAAGAATGAGGGGAGATTTGATGGAGGTTTATAAAATTATGAGGGGTATAGACAGAGTAAATGTGAATAGGCTCTTTCCACTTAGATTGGGAGAGATAAATACGAGAGGACATGGCTTTGGGGTGAAAGGGGAAAGGTTTAGGGGGAACATTAGGGGGAACTTCTTCACTCAGAGAGTGGTGGGAGTGTGGAACGAGCTGCCATCTGACGTGGTAAATGCGGGCTCACTCTTAAGTTTTAAGAATAAATTGGATAGGTACATGGATGGGAGAGGTCTGGAGGGTTATGGACTGGATGCAGATCAATGGGACTAGCAGAATAATGTTTTGGCAGAGTAGAAGGGCTGAATGGCCTGTTTTCTGTGCTGTAGTGTTCTCTGGTTCTATGGTTCTATGTGGGGGAGAAATTCTCTCTTCTGGGATAATATAGAATTAAAATCCACTGTTTAAAAATAAGAAATCATCCATTTAAGGTAAAAGGCAGACAAGAATTTTTCACTCTGTGGGCCATGGGTGTTTGAGACTCTCTTCATTAAAAGGTGGTGAAAACACAGTGGACAGGAATCTGGTGTTGAGATTACAGTCAGATCACAGTCATGATCTGACTGACCAGTGGAGGAAGCTCAAAGGACCAAGTTATCTACTACTGCTCCCAATTCACATGTTCATTATGTGTAAAGTTTAAAGTCCTCGATGTCACCATATTACATATACTGTAGTTAGAACATTACTTGTTCATTACAAATTAATGATGTTGCATCATGCCATGGAAAAGATAGCTATGCAATTAAAGCAAACAATTTAAGAAAAACCAACCGCTTGAAAGCCACGTAAGCCACAAGTCCAACCACAACTGCAGCCAAGATGGAACAGTAAACAGGAATGATGTTGTCGGTGCTGCCCTGCCCAATGAACTGTGGTGAGCTTGGAACAGCTGTGGTTGTCACTATCTCTGTTGTTGTGACAAGTTTCGGAGGGACCACGGTGCTGACTACAGAAGGTCGTGCGTGACGATTTGCTGAAAAGAGAAAAATTGAATCCCATTAATTCTCCAGTACTGTAACAACTTACTTAATGCCACTGTAATTTGTCTAATTTTACATCCATGCAGAGAGTATCAGAAATGATCTTATTTATAACTGCAAACCTAATCTTTGTTAAACCTTGTTGAACAATGCTGTCAATCTTCATCAATATTAAAAGATTGAAATAGCTCAATCAAAATTGGGGATAAAAATTCTATCCCTTCAATTATTATTTGGAAATACCTTAATGTTCAAGAGGTATTTCAAAAAAGTCTGACATTTAAACTAACAATCCTAATAATGTGAAATTATTTAAGCTTTAATTTTTTTTTACTGGAGCATATTTTCACCATTCATATTTCTGACAAGTAGCCTGCTAACAGAACGCAAATATTCAGGCAAAAATGTAAAAGGGAAGTTTTCACATACATTATTGTGACCAAACTCAAGAGATGGGTTTATACAAGTGAATATTTTGAAATTGGATCGCAATTTCTTTCTGTGTTAAAACTCGCACCATATCAGCCCCCCCCCCCCAATAACACCAGCAACAAACAAGTGTGCAAGGTTATTGGTGAATTTTCCGCTACAAATCAGTTAAACAGTGGCCTGCATTGCTTGTAACAGCTGTAAACACTTTGCTACTCAGCCATCAAAAAAGCACCTGTCCTGTCAGCAACATGACAGTTAACAAGTGTCTTGGAGTACAGGAAGGCTGAATAAGGATGAAGACAGCATCACTATTCTGATACAGAATTGTATTCTAATGATTTTTCACTTTAAAACTTTGACTTTGAACCTTCTTAGACTGCAAGTTATTAGAGCCAAGGGCAAAATGAGGTCAAGTTATCTCAGTCCAGCAGATCTGAGCCTACGATACTTATCAAGCCATGATCTGAAAATCTCACTCTAACTTACAGAATGTAGCTTGAGGTAAGAGATATGTGTGTGTCGGGGCGGGTGGTGGTGGTGGGGAACCTCTAAGACAATTATGTTCAAGCAACACACACAAAATACCGGAAGAACTCAGCAGGCCAGGCAGTGCCTATGGAAAAGAGTAAACAATCAACATCTCGGCCCGAAACAATGAGAAGAATTGGGGCAGCCAATAAAAAAGGCTGCATTTTACGTAGTTATACAGCCATTTCACATCCTTGAATGTTTTTCTTTTACTCACATATAATTATCTAAACAGATTCAAAACAATTTTGCTAATTGATACTGTGGTTTTGCTCATACATTTATTTAAACAAAATTCAATAGACCACAATAAAGCAGCCTTTGAAGATCCCCAATAATAGTCTTCAACTTGTTTGTAACATGCTTCAACTATCCACATGATAAAACAGACTATCTGTCTCATTTGAAAGGAAGTACTTGGAACACATCCCTTATTAGGATTTAAATTTCTGTGAAAATTAGCTTTATGGGTTTTCTTAGTCAAATTTCCTGGCATTTCCAGGATCATTTTATTCTCCTCATTGTTAAAATTATTTTTAGAAGACTGGATTTCATTTAAAAAAATACTAGCATCAATAGCTGGAGATGTCCTGTAGAAGGTTCAGTAATTGAGGAAGCTAAACTTTCTGGACATCATAAACAGCCACAGGCATTGTGATGTTCCATTAACCCATGCCTAATTATTGCAAGTGTGATTGGCATGCCAATGCCATATTTCCAGCTAACCAGATGTTTATTGGCTGGACAGAACAGCAGCAAGAAAAACAGTTAATGGCCAACTTCAGATAAAGATAGGTTGTGCCTCCTTAAGGGGAGGGACCATGCTGGAGCAATTGCGAACAGTGGAACTGAACTGAGAAACATCAAAAAATGCCACAGCATGGAGAGCAAACTCCTCCAAGGGCTTCAAGCACAACATTTGAAATTTTGGTGGAGGAAATGGATTTCAAGGGAGCAGCCCCATTCCAGCAAGAGGTACTATACTGAGGCTAGGCATAGAATTGATTATCAAGAGTCAAAACAGAATGTAACCCAGGTTAATTAAACCCAAAGATGTAATGTTATAAAGCTTCACATGTGGAAGGATGGAAACAAGGTTTATCGATTTTTTTTTAAAAAAGGAACGGGGGGGTGGAATCTATGAGGCATGGCTGATGCAGTAAACTATTACAAACTAAAGATATAAACTGTTAAAAGTGGAATTAGTAGTGAGTACCTCTACCCTACTTACTTGAAAACCTCAGGGTGAGACCCCGGAGGAAAGATAATAGCGATAAAAAGATCTATTGAAGTTACAGCTATAACAAGCAGCAGCTGTAACGAGAAAATATCGGCAGAGACAAGTGTTCAAGATCTCTACCGTGCAACCGGGAAATAGTTTCATTAAATTACACCAAGGGATTGGGTCAAGTTTTTGCTGTGCATATATTATGAATCAACTTTCTGTGGATGATAAACTATTTCATCCAAATGAATCAAGATGGCGAGCCACTCAAGATGAAGAACTAGCGCAGGAACAAAATGTTTCATGAAGTAGAGAATTTAATACAGCTGAACGTACAAGTTTATTTTCATTCAAAGTATCTGAATTTGATTTTCTGCAAGAATTGATTAATTTTGCAATGACTTGGATAAGTTACTGAATAAGATTTACTTTGTTTACAAGTTGTGATGTTGGACAATTGTGAAAGGAGTTAAGCTGTATAGACACAGATATATAATTTTTGAATTTGTATTCATAGGCATACTGACTTGAACTGAAACTGAAGTTAACTATAATACCTACGAATAGGAATTCAATTAGTTTTCTACCCAACTAGGGGGAAGAAGGAAAGGTTAGTCTGTAAACCTTTAAATAGGGAATAACACTTGATCTAATTAGTTAAAGAAATTGGAGTAATGAAGGTTATTATAATGAATCTTACTGAACCTAACTAAATAGGAATTTGTTTTTTGTTGTTATCTGAAATTTGGAACCTAAACAGAATGTTGGAATTTTTGAGTTGTTCTTACTCATGTAACTACTTTGTATATCTTTTTGTTTTTAATATGCAAAACTTGCCTCTGGAAGTGTAGTACTATGTAATTTGATTTTTCTCATAAAAGTACAGCGACCCGTCACACGAGGTAAGGCTAGCGCTACACAGGTGTTACACGAAGGACCTGGAAGCAATGTTAACAGAAGCTTCATCACTCAAGATTAAGGTTAATGAATTAACCTTCAAAGGACTCTCTAGCCTAATGCATTCCTTAATTTACCATACACCCTATGTCTATTCAGTGGCTTCACTGGATTTTCAAAACTAAATATAAAATATTCAATGTCATAATAATATTTACAACTAGTGACAATGCACTCCTTGTCTGGTCTAAAGGTTGTAGTTGTAGATACTCAGGGCAGATTTCAGTAGGAAATCTTGTTTGAAGTAGCTTTAAGCGCCTCTGGTTCGGCCACATCTGGAGTATTACATTCATTTCTGTTCACCTCATTATAGAAAGGATGTGGAAGCTTTGGAGAGGGTGTAGAAGAGATTTATCACGATGCTGTCTGGATTAGAAGGCATGCGTTGTCAAACTTGGATTATTTTCTCTGGAGGGGCAGAGGCTGAAGTGAAAGTTGATTGAGATTTGTAAGATTATGAGGGGCATAGACAGAGTAGGTCGTTGGCATCTTCACCCTATTGTTGAAATATTAAATACTAGAGAGCATGCATTTAACGTGACAGGGGATGTGCAAGGCAAGTTTTTTTGACACGGAGCCTGGAATGCACTGCCAAGGATGGTAGCGGAGGTTTTTCTACTTCTGACTTCCTCACCTAATAGCTTGTTCTGTTCTGCCTGGCCTCTATTCGCTCTTCCATTTATTATATTATGTAATCTAAAGAACCTTCATAAATGGAAACATGTGGGACACTATGATTTGTGCAGATTCTTGCAGTTATCAAAAAGTGCTTCAGTCTCTCTCATGCCTCACTTTATTGATGCTGACAAGTTAATTATAGCAAGAACTGAAGGCTTGTAGCATCTTTACACTAGCTAAAAGAAACCAATGAGTGATTTTCCTCTATATTTGGTTGATCTCATTTCACAGCTGTGAATTGGTGATGGAAATGATGCCTGGTGCTTCATTCCCCTGCTGAAAACATATTCAGCCCTGCAGGGATGGGGAAGGATGCTGAGTGGAATGCTGACTTCTAAAATGGTAGGCTTAATGGTGACTTGTAATTGCTCACTGATTGATATCCTGGACTGTGCTTTATGCACACTTTGCACGTGCCAACACCCTTACAAATGGCATCTGACACAAATTATCCTACAGGCGTTCACATATGCCACAGAAACTATCTTAGAGCTGTAATGACTGCAGTGATCCTGGTTTCTCAATTGTGAACATTACTTTGTCAATGAATTGTATTTATCTAGTCTCTCCTTGGATGGAACCCAAGTATTTTTAGGGTTTGACAAAGCCTATGAAGACGAGTTCAAATTCATGGAGATTAAGGTTGCGAAGAGTAAGCAATGTGTTGGTCCAGAGTGCAGTAAGAAAACAAAGTTTTAGAAAATTCTAACTTGAGATTTGCAGATTTCTTACAGGCTGGCATTAGCATGGAGAACAATATCGTCCTTTTGTATTTCAACTAATTGTTCTAAGCCATGAGGTTTGGACTGTTATTTAGTTTTCCTTGTATGAACATGAGCATGCAGTACCTGCTGCAAAAATGTTCATGTGACAAACAGATGGCAGTGGCCAGTTTAATCGATGTTGCTGTAGTCGGGAGATTCTGCATGACTGACTTTTTTATTCCTTTGATGGCAACACAGATGAGAAAATATCATCTTGAACTGTAACGGAGTCTCACTGTCCCTCCAGCATTTTTATCCTTCATTTGAATACAAAGAGATTTTCAGTGCTATTGAAGGTGAGTTTATACAGCAGGCTGCGAACACAATGGAATGACGTGGATAAATTCAGCCCAACAATTTCTGCATGTGTTCTCAATGTAAAAGTTTATCAAGCATGTACTGTACTTCTGATATTACTGTAGTTTCTGTCTGAAGAACAAACATTTGATGAAAAGGAAAGGTTTCACCATAGGAGTCATGACGTTTTCTCCTTGTTACTAAATGCCAACACTGAAGGGTAGCAACAGAAGCAGGTGTATAATTTTCCTGTCAAGTTCATTGCAGGGTATCATTAAGCATTATTTTTTACAATTGAGCATTCACACTGTGGAGTAGATCTGCAGGTTCCAGTTCTGAGCCAGCATGGCTGGAACTCTGGGAGGTTTGTACTTGCTTTTGTAAAGTTTTATGTGGTGGATCTCCTTAAGTTTGCTGGATGCTTTTCAAGATTCAAGTACATTTATTTTCTGAGTGTATAAATGATACAACCTTGAGACTTGCTTCTCACAGGTAGCCAACAAAGCACGAAACCCGAAAGAACCCAATTAAAGAAAAAAAAACACTCAATGCACAAGAGAAAAAATATCATGCAAACAAAACTAACTTAACTCAGCCATTGGGACCTTCCAGGTGGAGCTGGGAAAGAAAATCAAAATGATGCTGAAAATCTGAAACAAAACAGAAAATGCTGGAGACAGTTGGTATAGCAGGCAGCTTCTCTGGAAAAGGAAATAGCAATGAGTCCTGTCTGCAACCCTTCATCAGAACTTTGTTGACCCCTCTCAAGACTGATCATTTCTCTTTCCACAGATGCGGCCTGATTTGCCAAGTCTTTCCTACATTTTTGATTTCTTTTGTTCTAACTATGAAAGTATTTCTGCAAAGAATACACATAAAACAGGTATCATGACTCCCACTCTCCATCTGCCCTTCTTTGAGTGAACTCTGGACCATCATTTGCTCTACTTCTATTTCTACGAGGACCAAATGAACAAGGTGGTACCACTCATTCATCCTGCCTAACTCACCCCTTCTATCCTACCTTTGTCTAAATAACTGTACCTACCACATGAAAAGCCTTTGTAATATTCCACTCATTCATTTGTTTGTATGTAACCCTTCTGCACAATCACCAAGGTTCCTGTTTTAAATATGCTGTCTTATAAATTCCTCTACCTTGCCCAAGTCAGTTTCCTTGTGCAGCAGCATTGATGGAAAATATATTTCAAAAACAAAACCTGCTCATATTCATACATTTTTGGAACAAATATACCTCTCCTGTTGTCAATGTATTCTCACTCCTAACCTCTAACTTCTCCGGTGTGCCTCAGGGAAAGGAGGTTCAAGGTTCCAGCAGGTGCCTTTATTGTTTTCTACAATGGGACAACTTCCAATGTATGCAGTAGGTTGAGAAAGTGAATCTTCACCAGGTTGCATCATGGAATGCCACACAGGTGTCAATTTCTTACTTGACAAGGGTGCTGTGTGTGGGGAAAGAAGAAAGTCACTACTGTGTGAAGATGTTAGCATTTCTGTGAATATTAAATGAGAGTAAAAGAATTTGAATATTTGCAATAGGAGAAGAGTTGTGAAATGTGCTTGGCAAGACACCTTCTGTTGAGTTGCAGGAAATTTTCATTCAAGACCACTGTAGACTTAAAATGAGAGAGATAGTTATTGTATTGTGACAGGTTGTGGCTGGTTCTTATCCTGGCTGATCTGTTGAGTTTAGCTTTGAGTAGAAGCATAGGGTTACTTGCAAAACCACCTGCTTTCATTTTCTGCCACAAACCCCTTCCTCCTACTTATTGAACAAAAATTATGGGTCTTCCTCAATTTAACTGCCTTAACCTACCAAAAATGGGGATTGGTTCTCTAGCCTTAGACAGTTTAGACCTCCATAGTATCTAAGATTTCAAATGGTTGCCATGCACTTTGGGCTTCAGCAGGATCATCAGGTTCACACAATGTAGCTCCTAAGAGGTAAACTTGTACACATTGCTGATGCTGCAATCACAATGTGAAGATGATATCGCCATAATTGCAGTAAAAGTGCTCAGCACAGAAGAAAACTAAGACCAAAATGAGTGAATAATCAGGAGAAAGAAATAAGCATCATATAATTTTGTTGCTGTGTACAATAAAGCAAGAGAAGCTCAGTGATCAGTGTCTGTATCGATCACTAGCCACCCCATAATAACATCATTAGGCAGACACAGATCAAAGTTCTGTCTGCACTGCTCTAGCAATGGGAGATTTTCTCTGCACTCTGCAACCCTAAGCATACCTTTAATGAATGGATTCACTATTTGGCTGCACAAAGCAGATGTAAGCAAACCACATCAACCTTTTCCCTCCTCCCTCTCTAACGACCCCCCCAACATCAATTTCACCTTGCCCCACCTGGTGTACCTTGATGTAAATCTTGACTAACACCATCCACTGATTTCATTTCCCGAAGAGGTGGTGGCGTACATCAAACCTGTTACCACCTCCAGTTCAAACCAGATGTTTCTGTCATCTGAAAATGTTTTCTGAGTTGTGCTTTTATCAAATGCAGGAAAATGTGTTGTTGCCCAGTATAAGAACCAAGACTGAATATCATGAATAATCCTAAAATTATATTCCTGGAAACAAACACCTTGTCATAAAGATTCTGGAATAGATCAATGAAATGTTTTACTGCTGATGGGAAATGGCTTTATTTTGAGATTGCATTGTCCAAAATATATATTTGTGTAATTACTTTTTTTAATTAATCATCTATGAATAGTGTATGAAGGATAGGTGGGGGGTGGTGGATTGATGAATATGATGGATAGAGTACAGGTCCAAATACTTCAAGGAAGAGATATCTGACATTGCAGTTTGGACAAGAAACAGGTTTGGTAATAGCAGAACATTTAGATATCCTAAGCCCACTGTGATTTATGAGTTTTCTTCAAAGCATTAATCATTAATTATTCCCAAATTTCTTTGAGCAGATACCCTTTCATCAATGAAAATAACTTAATCCTGTGTCACTGTAAAGCCAGAACAGTCACAATAGAAACAATCCTCTGCTGATATTTTATGTGGCAGAATAACTATTGCAGGTTTTAGATGCTGGTGGTTGTCAGACTATTCAGTACAGCAGCAGATATTTTTCACAGACAGAAACAGGTGGTCCTAAACTAAAACCACTGTAACAAAATTGGGATATGTCTTTTTCCATAGAAGATAAAACATAGTCCTGTTGGCCTTAAAACACTAAGATACCATTGACAATTCACCTCATACACAGCAGTGTACTGTGTCTACATTTGAAAATCAAAAGGTATGTTTAAGTTAGATGGAGAAATTTATTTGAGTGCGCAGTTTCTAGCCAATTAAAGATTTTTAAAGCCTTTTTAATAACTTGAAGATCTTTGTAAACCTCTCTTTGGGCGTCATGTCGTGGATATTGTCAAATGCACTTGAACTTAATTACTATTTTTTATTTTACAAGTATATTCAGAGGACCTCAGATTTCCAGACATGAAGGTGACTAAACGGTAAAAAAAATAGGAAGGAAGGAAGGTGATTGCAAAAAAAATGTAATTGAAGGTAAACTACCATCCTGTTCCTGTGGCAGTGTGACATTTTAAGATTAATGGATAGAGTTAAATGGCTCACTATGGGACCACAAAGCCTCAAGGAAAACATGGCAACTGCCATTCCTTTTGGAGACTGGGATCAGAGTTCAGCAGCCACATAAAAAAACTTGCAAGCCAGAGAGTGATAGATTGTGGACAGATCTGGAGAGCAGCTAATTGGATGAGTACGGAGAAGAGCAATGAAGAGACTAATGTTTCCAGTGGGAGAAGGTGAATCACTTGTGAGGGGAGGAGATTCATGAGGGGGGAATGGGTGTAAGAATAAATGGGAACCTTTGAAGATGGCTCCCACACCTGCCTAAGATTTGCTCTCAAGGACAGTTGCCTTAAATTTCACTGCTTCAGAGAAACAAACTCAATGGGCTGAGAGTGGCTTTCAAACCATGCAAATAAATTTCTCCTGTCATTGCAACAGTAAATGACATCATTACCCAACTATTCGACACAAATCTGTTTTGTCTCAGAAAAGATCTTTATCACAATCTTTATCACAATCTACTACATTGAATAATACTAATGTTCAAGCACTTGGTGCTAAATAAAATGTCACTATGCAATGAAATTTGTAGGGAGTAATGTTTCATAAATTCAACATTTTAACATTCACCCCCCCCCCCAAGTAAAATGTTGTTTGTAAAGGCAACTTCAACTTGGAAATACAAATTTCATCCTGTCAATCTCTGCATTGCAAATCCTAGAGCAAAGATATGCTGCTAATTCACTGCACCACCCATTCCCATTGTCATCTTTGAAAGCAATTTTGAATTGCCTGCAGGCATCACATTTCCCAGTATGGGCTGGAGCTTTCAAATGCAATTTGCAAAATATTACATTATCTGTTGTTGCAGACCACATTCAGGACTCAATAAAATTTCTCTTGGGCCATACACTATAATACATAGTTCATTTTAAAAAAATGCTGTAGGTTTTCCACTGCTACACAGTGGTAATAGGTCGATAATAGTGAGTTCCCAATGTCAGAATCAGCTGTATAGTATATTACAGTTGTAAATAAAGTGATCTTTAAAAGCATTTCTTATACCACTTACAGTGGAGCAATCCCAGAACCACGCTGACACATGACAATGTATAAAAATCACAGCATCCCTTAAATCTCCTGTATTGTTTTCTAACCCATTATTCCTCAGGTTTCCTTACTGTTATGTTGTGCTATGCACTTCTAATATACAATTTTAGTATGGTCATTTTCTCTTTCTCACAATGAACCTGCCTAATTTGAGGGAAGCAAGGTGATAAATGGCAAACGTTACAATATGAGGAATCAGGGCTCATAACTGATCAACTGTTAACATCAGCACACAATTGAAGTATCTACTGGAAATTGTCTGAAAATATGCAAAAGCAAAGAATCAAAATACACAAAAACTATCAATTATACACCAGCTATTAATTAACCATTCCACATTGCCATTCATTTGGGAATTTGGCAGTTTCATTTGGGTAATTGTACTCTATTTGAGTACAATTACCCAAATCCTTATTACAGCAGACGGCTCAGAAAAATAAACTCAGGGCCATACTACAAATACCACAGCAACAAAATAACATAGTATGCATTTAGACCAAGAGCTAAAAATTGCCTAAATATTCAAACACAATTGAAATAAAACTCTGATTTTCCATAGGACCGAATTGGAGAGATTTTGGAGGATGGAAATGCTTAAATCTCAAGTGTGGGAAAGGTCAAGTGCAGGAAGGGAAAGGGAGCCAAAGTCACATTTGTGAAGGACATCATTCATCATCAACACTGTACTATGAGGTCGAAACTAGTTTGATACTAAACCACAGGTTTGAGTCAACTGTTCTATCAATAGTTTGATACTGATGAGCATGTGAATTAATTTAAAACCATAAATTATTCACACACTGAAACAGCTACATAGGATTGTTAAATTGAAGTTGGAAGATGAAGACTTTATTCACAAGCAAAATGAGTTTAGGCAATTCAGGCATTATACCTGAAAGGAAATCACATTCATCAAGCGGTTCACAGTAAGCCTATGATTTTCTTTTTAATTAGAAACTGAACCAGTGTCCAAAAAGTTGCAACAGAATAATGCACAGTGATACATTACAGAAATATTATTTAGAATTACGAATTTCTCAACATTAAAGTGCTGTTTGTTCTTTTCTTAAGATTGCACAAATATTAATTCCTTTTCCCTTTGCAACCATTGGTGATCTATAAGACACAATTCCACTCAAGATAAAGAAACTGCTCTGAACTGTTTTCCCACTTACTCTCTAGTGCCCCAGGATATGATGCAAATGAAACTTAACTGTTTAATTGATTTTTTAAACTCCAAGTCAATAGCAATTGTCTCTCTCATTATCATTGCATAGAGTCCATAAGAACGTAAGACCATAAGATATAGGAGCAAAATTAAAGCCATTTGGCCCATCGAGTCTGCTCCACCATTTCATCATGGCTGATCCAATTTCCCACTCAGCCCCAATCTCCTGCCTTCTCCCCATATCCCTTCACGCTGACCAATCAAGAATCTATCAAATCTCTGCCTTAAATATACATAAAGTCTGTGGCAAGGAATTCCACAGATTCACCACCCTCTGGCTAAAGAAATTCCTCCACATCTCCATTCTAAAAGGACACCCTTCTATGCTCAGGCTGTCTCCTCTGGTTTTAGACCCTCCTACCATATGAAACTTCCTCTCCACATCCACTCTGTCAAGGCTTTTCACCATTTGATAGGTTTTAATGAGGTCACCCCTTATTCTTCTGAATTCTAGTGAATACAGGTCCAGAGCCATCAAACACTCTTTATATGACAAGCCATTCAATACTGGAATCATTTTCGTGAACTCCTTCAGTACATCCTTTCTAAGATAAGGAGCCCAAAACTGTTCACATTTCCTGCCTCACCAGTTCTTTAAAAGTTTCAACATTACATCCTTGGTTTTATATTCAGTCCTCTTGAAATTAATGCTAACATTGAATTTGCCTTCCTCACCACAGACTCAAACTGTAAATTAACCTTAGGGAATCCTGCACAAGGACTCACAAATCCCTTTGCAGCTCAGATTTTTGTATTTTTTTCTCCACTTAGAAAATAGTCAACTGTTTTATTTCTCCTACCAAAATGCATGGCTATACACTTCATGACACTGTATTCCATCTGCCACCTCTTTGCTCATCATACTAATCTGTCCTTCTGTAGACTCTCTATTTCCTCAAAACTACCTGCCCCTCCACATATCTTTCTATCATCTTCAAACTTTGAAACAAAGTCATCAATTCCATCAACCAAATAATTAACATACAATGTAGAAAGAATCAGTTCCAACACAGACCCCTGTGGAACACCACTAGTCACCAGCAACTATTCAGAAAAGGCTCCCTTTATTCCCACTCTTTGCCTCCTGCCAATCAACCACTACTCCATCCATGCTAGAATTTTTCCTGTAATACCATGAGCTCATAGCTTGCTAAGCAGCCACATGTGTAGCATCTTGTCAAAGGCCTTCTGAAAATCCAAGTACACATCAATCGATTCTCCATTGTCTATCCTGCGTGTTACTTCCTCAAAGAATTCCGCTAGATTTGTTAGCAAGAATTTCCCTTGAGGAAACCACGCTGACTATGGCCTATTTTATCATGTGCCTCCAAGTACCCCAAGACCTCATCCTTAATAATTGACTCCAACATCTTCCCAACCACTGAGATCAGACTAACTGGCCTATAATTTCCTTTCTTCTGCCTCTCCCCCTTCTTGAAGAGTGGAGTAACATTTGCAATTTTCCTGTCTTCCAGAACTATGCCATAATCTAGTGATTCTTGAAAAATCACTACTAATAGCCTCCACAATCTCTTCAGCCATCTCTTTCAGAACTCTGGGGTGTAGACCATCTGGCCCAGGTGACTTATCTACCTTCAGGGCTTTCAGTTTCCCAAGATCCTTCTCGCTAGTAATGTTAACTTCACACACTTCATGACCCCTGACACCTGGAACTTCCACCATACTGCTAGTGTCTTCCACAGTGAAGACAGATGCAAAATACTTATTAGTTCATCTGCTATATCATTTTTCCCCATTACTACCTGTCCAGCATTGTTTTCCAGCAGTCCAATATCTACTCTCACCTCTCTTTTGCACTTTATGCATCTGAAGAAACTTTTGGCATCCTCTAATATTATTGGCTAGCTTTCATATTCCATCTTAATGGCTTTTTTTAGTTGCTTTCTACTGGTTTTTAAAGACTTTCCAATCCCCACTAATCTTTGCTCTATTATATGCTCTCTCTTTGACTTTTATGTTGGCTTTGACTTCTCTTGTTAGCCATGGCTGTATCCTCTTTCCTTTAAAATAATTCTTCTTCTTTGTGATGTATATATCCTGTGCCTTCTGGATTGCTTCCAAAAATTCCAGCACTTGCTGCTCTGCCATCATCCCTGCCAGTGTTCTTTTCCAATCAATTCTGGCCAACTCCTCTCTTATGCCTTTGTAATTCCCATTACTCCACTGTAACACTCACTACAGTATTAATAATAGTTATTGAGCCATTGGATAGTACAATATGATCCCTACTATTTTATCATTACTGCTGGTGCTATTCCTCCTCACTCCAAATATGGCATTTTAAATGAGCTTTTGTCTTTCATCCTCTTTCTATGCATTGGAACTCATCTCCTGTTCCAAATGAGTCTTTGTTAACATTTCAAATTTAGAAGCTGGGACAAGTGCCCTGATCTTTTACAAAATCAGGATCTTTTCTGTGAACCCGAAAAAGGCGTCATAGTTTTAGGTTTAATATTACTTAAGGGCAGCACCTCTCTCAGTATTGTCCTGAACTATTAGCTTAGATCTTGTGCTTCTAATACAAGACTAGGATATAAGCCTACAAATTCCAATCAAAATGCAAGATTGCTAATTTTGAACAAAAGCTAACCATGAACTCTAATCAATTAAGCTCAATTCAACTGTCTTGAAGATTTTTATTTGGTATCTTCAAGCTGTCCTGAGAGCATTATGATCACATCAGTAGTAAACAACTGTAAAACGAAAGACATTTCTGCACCTGATAGATTCACATTACTAAGTTCAACTCATATTTGCATACTACTTTAAATTTGGAAGAAATAAAAACTTCTAAAATGTTCTGCAACTACATGAAATAAATAGAAAGACAAAATGGAAGATATTAGTTTGCATCTTCAAAAGCTTTATCAACTTGTGGGATTTTAAAGAAGGTTTAAAAGGGGCAAAGGAACAGAGAAACAAAAGGATTTAGGAAAAGAGACAAAATAATTTATGTAATACGGGAGGTGAAGAACATCCTTTCCCGTTTCATAGGAAATGATGATCTCTATCATCTATAATGCCTATTGACACCAAGTAAAGACCATTCAGATAGAATGATCCAACAAGCTTCAAAGAAACAAAATATTATCAACTATAGCCAGTATGATCTTAGTAATCAGACACCAGTAAACGTTTTGACCTTCCTTCCATCCCAGTTATATGGCAGGCATCAATAATGCACCAAAGAGTAATATTTTCAGTACCACCGATGCGGCAGAGAGGGCCTCAAGATGGCTGTGGCTCAAAAGAGCGGAGCCATGGAGTCATAAGTAGCTAGCCATCTGGACACAAGCTGGGGTCTGATCAGCCCCGGCTGGGTCACCTGGAGGAGGCTGTATGATGTTGAAAGACCCGAAACACCCGATGATTCCTGGATCATCACTGAAGATGTGTCCAGAAGCATCAATAGATGTATGTATACAGCTTTCTTTGAAGAACAGTACAGTAAAGTGATTAACTAGCACAAAAACCTCTTTGGATTTCAAAATATATTGTTGAATAATAAATAGAGTATAGAAAGATGTTAAGAGTTTTCATTAGCTTATTGTTAAGTCGGCTTTCAAGACATCATTCGTTCAGACAGTTGATGATGATTTATGCCCAACTATTGAATTATTCCATTGTTGTACAATAGATGCAAGGGTGGTCATGACAATCAGATAAATTAACTGCCAAAAGCTAAACTAGGACAACTTGTAGCATTCTTGTGAACGAATACTAAAGTGAAGTTGTAGCTTGACACGCATAGGAGCTTTGTTGTTAAGCAAATACAACACAATTACTGATTCCATTTGTGATGTCAATGAGATCAACCATGGAATACTGGTTAAGGCAAGGGTAATAACAAAATTTAAAGGACATTTGGATGAGTACATGGAGAGGGGCATGGGCCAAATGGGACTAGTTTAGATAGTAATCTTGGCTGGCATTGATGGGTTGGGCGAGAATGGCCTGTTTCTGTGCTGTATTACTATATATCCCAGACAGAATCACACAAAGAAAGGCATGAAGTTTATCTCAATCATGGATCAAAATAACCTGCAGGATATGCTTATAATCTGCAAATGAATTTCACCTCGGAGAAGTGTAAGGCATTACACTTTGCTGAGATAAGTCAACAGGTTATATATTTCTAGAATATAAGAATCAAATGGCTCGAAATGTATTTGCATAATGTTTTTTGAATGATATTGCTAAAAGTTGATTTTATTTCAGAAATAAAATAAAATAATTACTATTTCCTCCTGCATGGGAGGAAATTACTATTTACCTCCCACAATTTCAGTCACTAGGTATACACGGAGAGGTGGTAAATTGGATTAGACATTGGCTCAATGGAAGAAGCCAGAATGGAAGATAGTAGAGAATTGCTTCTCGGAGTGGAGGCCTGTGACTAGTGGTGTGCCACAGGGATCAGTGCTGGGTCCTTTGTTATTTGTCATCTATATCAATGATCTGGATGATAATGTGGTAAATTGGATCAGCAAATTTGCTGATCATACAAAGATTGGAGGTGTAGTACACAGTGAGGAAGGTTTTCAGAGCCTGCAGAGGGACTTGGACCAGCTGGAAAAATGGGCTGAAAAATGGCAGATGGAGTTTAATACAGACAAGTGCGAGGTATTGCACGTTGGAAGGACAAACCAAGGTAGAACATACAGGGTTAATGGTAAGGCACTGAGGAGTGCAGTAGAACAGAGGGATCTGGGAATACAGATACAAAATTCCCTAAAAGTGGCGTCACAGGTAGATAGGGTCGTAAAGAGAGCTTTTGGTACACTGGCCTTTATTAATCAAAGTATTGAGTATAAAAGTTGGAATGTTATGATGAGGTTGTATAAGGCATTGGTGAGGCCGAATCTGGAGTATTGTGTTCAGTTTTGGTCACCAAATTACAGGAAGGATATAAATAAGGTTGAAAGAGTGCAGAGAAGGTTTACAAGGATGTTGCCAGGACTTGAGAAACTCAGTTACAGAGAAAGGTTGAATAGGTTAGGACTTTATTCCCTGGAGCGTAGAAGAATGAGGGGAGATTTGATAGAGGTATATAAAATTATGATGGGTATAGATAGAGTGAATGCAAGCAGGCTTTTTCCACTGAGGCAAGGGGAGAAAAAAACCAGAGGACATGGGTTAAGGGTGAGGGGGGAAAAGTTTAAAGGGAACATTAGTGGGGGCTTCTTCACACAGAGTGGTGGGAGTATGGAATGAGCTGCCAGATGAGGTGGTAAATGCGGGTTCTTTTTTAACATTTAAGAATAAATTAGACAGATACATGGATGGGAGGTGTACAGAGGGATATGGTCCGTGTGCAGGTCAGTGGGACTAGGCAGAAAATGGTTCGGCACAGCCAAGAAGGGCCAAAAGGCCTGTTTCTGTGCTGTAGTTTTTCTATGGTTTCTCTATTTCTGGATAGATAAAGTCAACTGGTCAACTTCCTGGGATCAGTCACCCTTGTGGCTCTAGTGCAAGTTCTGCAGAGGGGTGTGAATGATCATTTGAACTTGAACAGTATTGTAATGAGGTTGGCCACCACTGGACATTTATGTGACATGTGACTTAATTTCCTGAGCACTGCCTTACAAACTTAATAAATTGCTTAGCCATATTTTAGGTTATTCCTGACTTCCTCTCCTTCCAAAGGCAAAACTCCACCACCCTCCAATTCCCCCAAAGTCCCTCAGTCTGTAACCCCATGTTGAACCACTGATGCAGTCTTTGGTTGAACCTTGGCTGCAGTCTTTATTGTCTGCATCTATCAAATCCACTATTCACCCAATGTGTCAGGGTCTCCTATCCTTCCTCCCTGCTCTTCCAGCAACTTGTGATTTCCTGCAAATCTTGACCTTCTAGTCCCTGTTCTCTTCTTTTCTCCAGTTTTTCCACTAATTCTTATCCCTCAATAGAGAGGACAAAAAATTTATAATGGCGAGAACAAAATTTTCAGCTTGTGATAGAAAAAGATGAAATGGTTGGATTCTTTTCCTTAGAAAAACAGAGGACAAAGGTGTGATTCATAATGATCATTAAAATTATGAAAGCTTTTAATCCCTTTTATGAGGAAGAGCAAAACTAGAGGTTACTAATCTAAAATAATCTCTATAAAATGAAATAGGGAATTCTAAGGAAAATACTTTACCTGCAATATGGAAGGCACTATGACATGGCAGATCTATATGCATTTAAAGGAAAGGTCAATAAGTATAAAAAATGGAATACAGGTTTATATTATTGAATTGTTTAGGGAAGTATGGGAGAAGTTTTGAGTGTAGATTAACTGTTAACATAGATTAGTAGTGATTACTGGCCCCTTGCTTCTTTTTAGAAAAAAATTGACACGTACACACATGTGCATGTCATGCATTCGCACGTACACACACGTCACGCATGCACACGTACACGCATTCGAATGTCATGCATGCGCGCACACCTGTCCACGCAAGGCTTCATGGTCATGGTAGTCTTTCTTGGGGTAAACACAAGTTTAAAGCGAGCATCTTTTTTCATAAAAACGAAAATCCTCTTTCGGTTAACGAAAACAGGTACTAATGTAGGTCTTCCGTAAAAGCGAAATGTCGTAAAGAGAATGTTCGGAAAGCGGGGGACACCTGCATACCCAAGCTCAACAATAGTTAAGTGTAGAGTACAAATCCTTGTGCACCAGCACAGAAAATATCCTGCAAAGTTTTCCTTGCAGATCAACTGTCCTATTTTCATGTGGCAATTAATTGTGAATTTCTGATTTCTTTTTGCTAGGGAATTCTGACAAATGAGCTGGCATGGGCCATAATCACTTTAGTTAGAACTGTTAATCATTACACTTCATCCCATTATTATAGATGATGTTGAAACCATTGCCCTAGAAACAATAGAAAACAGGATTGATTTTCCTTCGCTGGGTACACCTGATATACTTATTGTCTGGACACAGAAAAATGGGAGGAAGAGAGCTGTAACACCAGCTGCACATTTCCCTGAGCTAATACGGTACAATTGCATTTTCAACAGTTGTATTGGTTTATTATTGTCACATGTACTGAGATATAATGAAATTTGTTCTGCATGCCATCCAGCAAGGTCATGCCATACATAATTATATCAAGTTAGTTAAAAAGAAAACAATGCAGAATATCATGCTACAGATGCAGAGAAATACAGTGCAGATTAACAAATAAGTGCAAAGGGCACAACAAGGTACTTTGGGAGGTCAAGAGTTCAATTTTAGTACATGAATGAACTCAGATTAAATGTTTTCCAAATTAATCTCCCTTTCTCCATACTGGATGGTCAGTAATGACCAAATGAAATACACCCAGCACATTTTGACCAAGTGTCCTGGTTGGGAAAAGATATTAGCAGGACAGTGCTGCTTCTTTCAGCTCCTCTGTTCGCTGACCTCTGGTGTTGAATTAGAGCTTGCAACTAACAACCATATCACAGCATCAGGTCTTTTCACATGACAGTGGTACATTTTCAGTCTGCTTTCAGGGATGGCAAAATGGACCAGAATCTGCATATGTTAGGCCGAGAGTAACAGCACCAATCCAGAAATAAAGGTTGATTCAGTCACACAGTTAACTTCAACTGTTTCCACTCAGGTGGAGTGAAGCTATAACTATTACAGAAACAGTGAATCAAAATGAAAATACTAGAAATAGACAGAAAGTCAGGCAGCATCTACAAAATACTAAACAGAGGTGTGATGGTGAACTATTGTCAAAATTGACCTGAAGGGTTACTCATTTTTCTCTAGAGATTCTATGTAACCTGGAGGACTTTTTTGTTTATTCATCATATTTATACTAACGTTAGTCAGAGATGTCAAACATTAATAAGTGTTTTACTTTATCAAGTTACATTAGTGAAAATAGTAAATTTCAACAATAAAACTATGTTGTAGCGTTTGCTGATTCACAATAGCTAATTTCCTCCTGCTTCAGTAATTGTGTTAGTCGCATCTCGACATGTTTCAGAAAGAAAGGATAGAGCTGATGATGATGACTGCAAAACAGACAGATCCTGGGGTGTGACCCGGCCAATGTCATTAACATTTTAACTCAGATGAAAGGACTGAATTATTGTTTGGTAATCCAACCTGGCAAGGCTGATGGTTCTGTAAACTGTGAAAGTAAAATCTGCGTGATGAACATAAACATCAATAGGAGATTAAATTACTGCTTTTAGCCAAGACATTTCTATTTTCTGCTTATGGAACTTAATGGAAAAATTGCTTGCATGGTGTGGGATTTGATATAAATAGCACCCTGTGATGAAAGGATGCAAGTAATACGCCATTCTAAACAAAATCATGGTACTTCCTCTCTGGTATGACAGCTATGCTGCACTTTCAGGAGTCAGCAATTTATTTATGATATCTTCCTGTTCAGATGAAAGTGGTCAGCAACAACCAAGACTTTCAGTCAATGCAAGTAGCATTGTAGGAAAGACATTAAGCTTAGGAAATGGATTACGGCATTGTAGCTGTTAGTGATCAACACAGAATGCTGGAGGAACTCAGCAGGCTAGGCAGCATCTGTGGAAAAAAGCACAGGCCAAAACTGTTCTGCAGGACTGAAAAAAAACCTGAGGAGTAGATTTAAAAGGTGGGGGAGACAAGAGAGAGAAATACAAGGTGATCAGTGAAATCTGGAAGGGGAGGATGAAGTAAAGAGCTGGAAAGTTGATTGGTGAAAGAGAAAGAAGGCCATGGAAGAAAGAGAAAAAGGGGGAAGAACACCAGAGGGAGGTGATGAGGCAAGGAGATGAGCTGAGAGGGGGAAAAGGGGATGGGAAATGAAGGGGGTGGTGGTTGGGGGGCATTAACAGGAGTCTGAAAATTAATGTTCATGCCATCAGGTTGGAGACTACCCAAACAGAATACAAGGTGTTGTTCCTCCAACATAAGTGTGGCCTTATCCTGACAGTGGAGGAGGCCATGGATGGACATATCAGAATGGGAAGTGAAATTAAAATGCGTGGCCACTGGGAGCTTCCACGGCTGGAGCGTAGATGCTCAGTGAAGTGGTCTCTCAATCTTCATCGGGTCTCACTGATATACAGGAGGCCACACCATAAGCACCAAACACAGTAAATGACTCCAACAGAGTCACAAGTGAAATGTTGCCTCACCTGGAAGAACTGTTTGGGGCCCTGAATGGTCGTGAGTGAGGAGGTGTAGGGGCAGGTGTAGCACCTGTCCTGCTTGCAAGGATAAGTGCCAGGCCGGAGATCAGTGGGGAGGGACGAATGGACATGTAGGGAGTGATCCTTGCCAAAAGCAGGAAGTGGGGGGAGGGTTGGTACGTGTTGGTGGGATCCTGTTGGAGGTGGCGGAAGTTTCGAAGGTTATGCACTGGACATGGAGGCTGGTGGGGTGGTAGGTGAGGACAAGAGGAACACTATCCTTGTTGGCGTGGTGGAATGATGAGTGACAGTAGACATGCGTGAAATGGAAGAGATGCAGTTGAGGGCAGCATTGACAGGGAAGGAGGGAAGCCCCTGTATTTGAAAAAAGCTGTTAGTGAGACTTGGTTGCAGTAGGGGCAGGACTGACAGCTTAATGTTTGGGGGTTCTGCTGTTTTAGAAAAGATCGAGCGGGAGCGATTAAAGGGGGAGCAGTGGCATTACTAGTCAGGTAAAATGGCACTCTCGCATTTCTGGCATTTTGTTAGTGTCTTCCACCGCGCAGACTGATGTCACTGTGTTCAAGGTAAATTGCAACAGGAGAGAACCTGATGGTGTGAGTTCTAAGGCTCCTGCATCTTCCTCCTGAGGGTAGCAGAGAGAGTATGACCTGGGTGGTGAGAGCCTTTGATGATGGATGCTGCTTTCCATGAAAGAATTTCATATAGATGTGTTCAGTAGAGAGAGGGTTTTACCCATGTTGGACTGGATCGTATCCACTACTTTTTGTAGAATTTTCTGTTACTTATTACGTTTGTCCACCATTTCTTTGTCCCCTTGTCCTCATTACTACATTTCCAGTGTTATTTTCCAGCAGTCTGATATACCCTCATCTCTCTTTTAACATTTATAAATCTGAAAAATATAAAGCTTGAAGGTTAAGCTCCTAACTATGATTTTCCTTCAACCAGAACTCAGTGATGCCCAAAACATCACACCTGCCGATCTCTAACCACACTACAAGATCATCTACCTCATTCCATAGATTATGTGCAAACACACACATTCAGCCCTGTATTCAACCTATTCTTACCCTCACTGGCAAGTGGCACAGACAGCAATCCAGAGTTTACAGATTGAAAGAGTGTAGAGAAAGTTTAAAAGGATGTTGCTGGGACTTGAGGATCTGAGCTATAGGGAAAGGTTGAATGGGTTAGGACTTCATCCCCTTGAACGTTGAAGAATGAGGGAAGACTTGATAGAGGCATATGAAATTATGAAGGGTATAGATAGGGGAAATGCAAGCAGGCTTTTTCCACTGAGGTTGGATGAGACTACAACTACAGCACATGGGTTAAGGGTGAAAGGTGAACTGTTTAAAGGAGAACATGAGGGGGAACTTCTTCACCCAGAGGGTGGTGAGATTGTGAAACAAGCTGCCAGCACAAGTGGGGCATGTGGGTTTGATTTCAATATCTAAGAGACATTTGTGTGGGTACATGGATAGGATGGCTATGGAGGGCTTTGGTCCGGATGCAGCTCAGTGGGACTAATTAATAATTTGGCACTGACTAGATGGGGCAAAGGGCCTGGTTTTGAGCTGGAGTGTTTTATGACTCTGACTTTGAGTAAGTAACTCTGGTCAAACGTTTGGAGTGAGCGAAATTAATCAGTTCTGTTCTGAAAGTAATCAAATTTTATCTAGTTCACTTTTCCAAAACCAAACTAGCCCAGTGGTTATTAGTACTAAACAGGAGACTCCACCACCCACCCTTCTCAATGTCTCATCCTTCCCTATATCTCACCCTCCATCATCATTTACTCAGAAAAGAGTCAATAAACTGCAGACACCATAACTGTGGGGCTCTCAGAGAAGTACAAGTGACCACTGATTTTTTTTAATGAAAAAAACACTTTCTGCCACTGGTTATGCCCCAAGTGCCTTGGTGCAAGTCCAACTTGCCCTAGTAACTCAAGCTCTTCCATCTATGCATGGCATTACAGGAGACCCCTCAAACATTTGTTGGGTTTGATAACCCATGTTTGCATTTCTCTACGACACACTTGGCAATAATAATCTACTCATGTTCCCAACACATTTCCCACAATAAAGAAATGGATAAGAGTGAAGAGCCAAGGGATTTGTAGTCAGTCTCCCAGTCACTTCTGGTCCACATCTGTTGGTAGGATGGCTGGAGAAGTGGATCAGAAAAGGTTAGAATATGTTTCCAAATGGAAGAGGATCAAATGACTTACAATTCTGAAGCAGAACCAAAGAGCATTTAAAAAATAAAATTCTGTTTGATTTCCAACAATAGGCCTCCGTCAGTTGGGGAAAACTCAAGTTTGAGGAGAGTTACATTCAAAGGTATTCTATAGTTTGACCAAGTTAAATGTTACAGCGATATTAGGAAAACTTCTGAGAATACATGCATAATATTGGAAATTATCTGATTAGATACACAAATGCATATTCATGGACTGTCTTTCACTGTGTTATTACAGCTTGTTTACATCCATTTATGTACAAGATAATTTGATGTCAAAAGGAATCTGTTGATTCAACCAAAGTATTTACAATATTTCACTTCCCATTCGAGATAGCAAATGCAGATCATAAAATATTTCATCCAGTTCTGGGTTGCCACTTGTTTTACTGAGCTTGGTTTTAGGCAAGGCTATGCAAAAAACATCTCCACAGTCAAACAGACGCCAAGGCTCTGGATTTCTGAAATTATGTTGATGGATAGCATTGTAGAAATACTTAATGCATCCATCTGAAAGCCCTCTGATATTTTAATGGCAAACAGTGGACGGATTTTTAGATCAATGCTTTAATCTAATAGTGTCTAAATTACACTTTTGCTTATTTTGATTGATTATCAATAATATCAAAGAGAAGAATAGAATTCAATCGATGACCTTACCGCCACCACCATTTGTCTTGAGGCAAATTAGGGTGGATAAATCCCCAGGGTCTGACATGGTGTTTCTTCGGACCATGTGGGTAGCAAGTGCAGAAATTGCAGGGGCCCTAGCAGAGATATTTAAATCATCCTTAGTTCAAAGTACATTTAGTATCAAAGTATGTATGCAGTATACAACCCTGAGATTAGTCTTCCCACAGATAGCCACAAAACAAAGAAACACCATGGAAACCGTTCAAAGAAAAACAAACACCTCCCGCACCCCCCTCCCCCATCATGCAAAAAAACAAATCGTGCAAATGGCAAAATAAAAGAGCAAAAAACACAGGATATAAACACAATACACAAGCCCAGGCATATTCAGTTGAGTTCCATCTAGCGCTGTGCCATCTGCAGGCTGCCCCGATCAAAATCGCCCAAAATAGCAACCAAAATAGGAGCGACCAGGGACCAGAAACACAACATAAACTGCAGAGTCCACTCCATAAACAGTGTTGATTAAACCTTGCCCAAGATCCGGGACTCCAGCACAATTCTCTGGCAGCATCAAGCAAGTGGGGGTGGGGGGGGGAGAAAGAAAGAAAGAAGCAGGGACCTTCCTCTGGGAGCATTGAGCAAAAGGGAGAGAGAGAGAGACCGTCACATGCAGACAACTTCTTCTGGCAGCAGTGAGTGAGAGGCTGGTAGACAGTGCTGATCACCTCTCACCTTCCACTCACTCCTCAATAACTTCAATCTTCCAGGAGATGAGCGAGAAATGAAGCCAATCATGGCCTTGTGCCATCTCCAGGCTTCTTGGCCACGAAGCCGCATGCTTCGCCTGAAGTCTTATGGAGCATCCTCGGAGACAACAAAGGGCCAGATCGCTCAATCAACCCAAAACACTCTACCAAATTATAGATTACAGGCTCCAACAGTAGCAGAACAACATTTAAAAGAAAAAGAAGATTTAAAAGAAATGAAAGTAGTTCGTGAAGCAACTGGAGGATGTCACCCTTGGTCACATTATTTGCGGGTGCCATCTTCTTCCAGAAGTAGAGGACAATGAAAACAGTGGTTTCAAGAAGACTTGTTAGAGTCATAGAAAAGTACAGCACAGAAACAGACCTTTCAGCCCATCTACTCCATGCCAATTCATGTAAACTGCCTACTCCCATCAATCTGCACCAGACCATAGCCATCCAAAGCCCTACTATCCATATACCTATTGAAATTTCTCTCAAAATTTGAAACATTGAACTAGAGCTTGTCTGCACCACTTGCACTGTAGGCTCATTCCACTCACCCACTGGGTGAAGTTTCCCCTTATGTTCCCCTTAAACTATTCACCTTTCTCCCTTAACCCATTACCTCCAGTTGTCCCCCCCCCACAACCGCTGGAAAAAAGCCTGCTCCCATTTACCTAATCTATATCCCTCATAATTTTGTATACCTCTATCAAATCTCCCCTCAATGTTCTAAATTCCAAGAAGTAAGTCCTAACCTATTCAATCTTTCCTTGTAATGCAGGTTCTGCAATCCTGGCAAAATCCTTTAAATTTTCTCTATACTCTTTCAACCTCATTGCTGTCTTTCCTGTGAGTAGGTGACCAAAACTGCACACAATTCTGCAAATTAGGCCTCACTAATATCTCATACAATTTCAACATAACATCCCATCTCCTGTACACATATTTTGATTTATGAAGGCCAATATGCCAAAAGCTCCCTTTACATCTCACTCTACCTGTGTCGCCACTTTCAATGAATTATGAACCTGTGTTGTTATACCACACTCCTTAGTGCCCTATCACTCACTATGTAAGACCTACCCTGGTTGGATCTACTGAAGTACAACATCACACACTAGTCTACATTAAATTCCATCTGCCATTTTTCAGCCCATTTTTCCAGATCCCAAGCTCTGATGGTCTTCCTCGCTGTCCACTACAGCCCCAATCTTGGTGACATCTGCAAATTTGCTGATCCAGTTAATCACATTATCATCTAGATTAGGGGTCGCTAACCCATCGATCGTGATCGACCGGTCGATCTTTCAGACTTTCCCAGTAGATCCCGAAGAAAAATCAAAAATAAATACACAAATACTGTTGTAATGTGAGCATTATAAAAGTAAGTAATGCTAATTAGGATAATGGTAATATAGCAATATTTTCGCTAAAAAGCTGTTTGTAAAGAGAGATTGTTTCTGGGTTGCGGGGGTTTAGTTCCGTCCTTTCTGCCCAGTGCGCATGTGTGTAGTTCCCCCGCCATGCACCGCATTTTCAGCGTAGCCTGTGCTACATCAAAGTGACCAATCAGATTAGGGATAAGAGTACAGACTGTCGTAAACATCAATATATGGCAGTGGTCCCCAACCTCCGGGCCACGAAGCAGGCAGTGATGCAGCGGTAGTCGGGATGCACACAGCACATTTTTAAGAAAAAAAGCCAAAATAAGCTAATTAATTAGGCGCCGCTCGGCATGTAAATGTCGGCTCAGATCAGAGGCGATGCAATCGGCAATCGTTCGTGATGTCCTGATAGCATAGCGGAGGCTCCACGAAAGAAGGTGAAGATGTACAAATTCCATCCAGAATGGGAAGAGGAATTTCTGTTTACCTTGGTGAAAGACAAGTGTGTATGTATGTTGTGCCACCAAACACAAGCACTGACTAAAAGAGGGAATCTGGAGTGGCACCGCAACACCAACCTCCAGAAATTTAAAGACACCTACCCCCCAAAGAGCGCAATTCATGCCTGGAAAGTTGAGCTGAAATCGGGGTTGAAGGCCCAGCAATCGGTTTTCACAAAACGTGCTGCTCAAAATAAGGCTGCTATTGAAGCATCATTTCGTGTAAGTCACCTTTTGGCTGAACACAAGAAGCCTTTTACAGATGGTGATTTATTCAAGGAAGCAATGGTCATTACCGCAGAGACTGTTTTTAATGACTTTAAAAACAAAAACGGCATCACAACCGCAATACATAATATACCGCGTGGCCCTGCAACTGTGACAAGGAGGGTAGAGTCATTGTCAGAGGATGTGGATATTTTTCACTACAGTTCGATGAATCCCTGAATGTAATGCAAACAGTTCAGCTTGTCGTATTTGTCAGAATGGCTTTCCAGGATTTTACAACAAAGGAGGACTTCCTCGCTCTTTTGCAATTAAAGGAAAGAATGAGAGGTGAGGATATTTACAATGAGTTAAAAAAATGTCTGTGAAAATGACATCCCCATTCATAAACTGGTGGCAATTACTACTGATGGGGCCGAACAATGCGTGGTGTCGCATTGGTTTTATACCACTAAAAGTCAGTGCCTACTTCGGGTCAACTTATCTATGTGAAATTGCATTTTCACAGATGAAAATTATTAAATCTAAGTACAGGAGCTGACTTACTAACAGACACCTCACTAAGGTTGCCAACTTTCTCACTCCCAAATAACGGACAAAAGTAGCAGTCAAATCCCGGGACATTTGTGTTTACCCCAAGAAAGACTACCATATACAATGAAGCCTTGCACGGGCACCTGTGTGTGCATGCGCGTACGTGCCGATTTCTTCTCCTTACCCCACCAATTGGTTTTGGCTTAATTTTCATTATTTCTACTTTATATAGGCTGTGTATTTATCATATCATTCCTGCTTTTACTATATATTAGTGTTATTTTAGGTTTTATGTGTTATTTGGTATGATTTGGTAGGTTATTTTTTTGGGTCTGGGAACGCCCAAAATTTTTTTCCATATAAATTAATGGTAACTGCTTCTTCGGCGTAAAGCATTTCGGCACGAAAGGTTTCATAGGAATGTTTTACCTTAGTGGAGGGAATACGGGACAGTTGGCAACCCTACACCTCTCAGACTATCTCAGACTGGCTGTCTGTAATTATGAGCCAAATTTCAGGGAACTAGCAGAAAGTATTCAGCCCCAGTCATCGCACTGAGTGCAACAGTCAATTTTTTATTCATTTATTTTTCATGTTGAAATAAAATTAAATAATGAAACTTAGAATTAAAGGTGTGAAGTATTGTAACATTCTTAAAGAAAGACAGCTATGGTCTGTTTGATCTGCTAGTTACAGTGTTTTCTTGTTTGAATTAATTTGAAAGTTTGACAAAGAATTTTGTGTAATTCAAATACAATTCACCCAAATAAAAGGCCTCAGATTGGAACTACAAGCTGAGCTGTTTTTTCTCTAAACGATTTAGTAGGTAGACGTTGCCTTTCACTGAGGTCGAGGTAGGGGATCTTGGGCTTAAAAAGGTTGGTGACCACTAATCTAGATCATTAATATAGATGACAAACAACAAAGGACCCAGCACCGATCCCTGCAACACTCCACTAGTCACATACCTCCAGTCAGAGAGGCAACCATCTACTACCACTCTCTGGCTTCTTGCACAAAGCCAATGTCTAATCCAATTTACTACCTCAATACCAAGCAACTGAACTTTCTTTACCAACATCCCATATGGGACCTTGTCAAATTCCTTTCTAAAGTCCTTGTGGACAATATCCACTGCTTTGCCTTAATCAACTTCCCTGGTAATTTCCTCGAGAAACTTTACAAGATTGATGAGAAATGACTTCGCACGAATGAAGCAATGTTGACTATCCCTAATCAATCCCTGCGTATTCAAATACTCACTTGGAACAATTCTTGAAGAATAAAAAGCAAATTAAATAAATAGTTAGGATTCCCTTAATTTATTTGGGACAATATTCCACTTAATTGGGCCAGGAGGCTGCTGCCGAAGTTTCCAGTTAACGTCAACTGGCTGCACTTGTGTGGTTGCTAAACACTACATCATACTTAGAATGAACAATTTTTTAAATAGTGTCAGTTGTGTGCACTTGTGTTTGAAAAGCAGTGACTTTTGTCACTGATAGCTGGCAAGAAACAAGCCAGAACTGTTTTACTCACTGCAGTTTCAAGCATTCAGGCCCGGAGATGCCAGCAAGAGTGAAAATGCAACTACTTCACTCCTTCAACAATTAGGAACTATGAAGAATATGAAGATATCAACAATCACCTTGAATTTTACAATGAAAATGAAGATTTGAAGGAAGCAAATGTTGACGCATTGCTTGAAAGCAATTCATTATATGCACTTGGTATCTGCACTGATATGTTCACACTCAAAAGAACATGGCAGCATACACTGGACAAATCCTCCATTGATAACTATTAGGAACTACAGTAGTATTGCTAGTGTTCTAATTTGCTCTATTTTATTTAAATACACAATTTGTGACTCAGTTTGTCATTTTTTATATGTTTTTAATTTCCATGAAACTTTGACTAATTGGGGGGAGCCTCTTAATAGGGCCAAAATTTACTGGTCCTAATGTGTCCCAGTTAACTGGAATCCACTATTCCAATGAAGATGTCCCTAAGAGATGTAATCTCCTGCAAATCTCAAGAATGAATACAAATTCTTCATCAACTGTCCAGCAGAATAAATAAACGCACATATATAAAGAAAATGACAGTACAAGGAAACTTTCTTTCAGATGTCATTAAGCTCCTATTTAGTTCAACTGTAATATCCTGAGGAAGTACAGAAGTGATGTTAATTACGTGTATTCACTTTGTAGTTTGCAAAGTCAGTGCAAATCTCAATCTTCTTTCAAGGCAAGAAAAGAAAGATTAACAATTGAATAAGTGCTAAGCAGCAGCAGCAGCATCTCTGCAGAAGAAAGGCCTGACAATCTAATTCCATATCTCGCCATGAAAACCCTATGGACAACTACAATATCCATAGGGTCGCCATGAGTCAACGATGACTTGACGACACTCAACAACAGTAGGTTCTTTTGTTATTCACTGCAAGAGGAATTACTTGGCTCCTGCATGCAGATGAGTTGAAAATATATTTAAAACATTATCAGCAGAAAGTGCATGTGCCTGAAAATAGTATGTGATTTCTGGATTGCTTTGCTGTAATCTGAAAATTAATCTTAGCACTTTGTGACCTACAATAAAACGTCCTCACCATACTGCATGTAGGCTCCTTTTGGAGCATGGTGGGGTTCTTGAAGCATGTGGTTCTGGATCACCTGGTGTAAAGCATTCCTGGGGCAATATGTTCCTGATAGCATAATGCCAAACCAAGCCACTGCAGGTAAATGAACCTCTAATCTAACTCCTTATCCTCTCTGTATTAAATCAATCTATCCCCAGCATCTCCATCAGGGTGCCCATTGCCCAAGTCAGGTAGATACACAACCCCCACAATTTCCCAAACTCCTAGTGATCGAACATGAACGAACACACAGAGGCAAGTTTCTAATCCACTGCATCACCATTCTCCTCCTCACCACCCAAATGACCGAGTCTGTGGCTTGTCTCATGAGCTCAGCCTTGGGTAGCCTGCATATTAGAGGTACAAACACATGAATCATCTAATTTGATACACAACTTTACACAAATACAGTGAAATCATACAGTCATTAGTTCATTATATCTCCACACAGGCAGCAATGGAGTTCAAGCAATAAACTCAAGACACTGGAGTCGTGCAGCTGCACCACCTTTAACTTGCGGTCCACAAGACAATCTTGTATTTCTCCCTAACTTCCCTTTCTATACCTATACTCAACTCTATTTCATTAATGATGCATCATTATGTTCATATCATGGATATTTGAGCTTCAAGTACTGTATTCGTCCATATCATTCTCTCACTTCAAGCCTTACTATGTTGAAATTCAAAAGCATCACATGACTTCTCTTTACATCAGAACTGCTGAACTTCTCATCTTCAGATTTTGAAAACAAAGCTCATCATCGTCAATTGCACTTTGCAGATTTGCTTCAGGACCTCCCCACATCATCATCTCCATTCTGCACAACCCAGCTCGCCCATTGTTTATGGTTTCCCAACTCAAATAACAACTCGTGAAGTGAATGTTGTTCTGTGGCCACTAATTTATTTCCAATGCATTTTCTAAAGCTACAGAAACCAAGAATTTACAGCTAGATTTCTACAATGAGCGCTTAAATGCCAAATCAGCCATTTAAAAATAACATCACAGAATAAGGACATAAAAAAGGAGCGAAAAAAGTTTTATTTTAAATGTGACATGGTCTCCGACTGAATTGTATGAATGGTTGGAAGCATTAATAATATTTAGGATACCTGACATTTAGTGGAGTATAATGGATAGCTGGGAATATTTACAAGGCTGCAATTTAATAGAGGGTTTCATGTATCAACATAAATTTTAAAGCAAAAGCTCAAGTGGTTTTTATTGTCATTGTTTAACTTTGGATTATTTTTACAATCTTCAACCCTCTGGTTAACTTGCACATGAAAAATTTGAACAATGTTAAAAAATTAAAATATAGCTTCAATCAATTTTGTGCTAATAACAACTAATAGCAGGCACACAACTATCTGGGAATTCCAGATCCCCAATACTTCTCATGTGCAAAGCATTATTAAAGCAAAAGTGTACAAAATATATGAAGTAATGATTTTGTTGAACAGATAATTTTCAAAGCCAGGGTGTTGTGTGGAGACAATTAAGTTTATTATTGAGAAACATTGTCTCAGGTAATGTTACAAGTATAAAATTTGCTTTGAATGCAGTGCAGCCAAATTGCTAACAATCTTCACATTTCTTTGTCCCCTGCTGGGAAATGGTAAAATTAAAGTTAGGTAAACCCATTCCAGTCAAAGACTGCTCTTCATTCAGTACGGGTTGCTCCTAGTCATTTAGGAGATCACAATAAATGTGATTGAGACACACTGGAAGACATTATAATGGTTACAACATCACCCGCCATTTTGTAGATGTACTCCTAAAAGGATAGAAAGTCTAGTAATAAAGCAAAAATTGATGGTCTCCTTCAAAAGTGATCATAGAAAAAAAAGTAATGTGAGGTAGAAGTGAACATTCTGATGTTGAGTCTAAGCAGAGTTATGGAATCAATCTGGAGAAACCTATATTCTATTTTGCACCATGGATGCTGTTGGGATGTCATTGATGATCAGTATTTAAAACGAAAATTGTTTAACTTTATATTCCTAATTACCCTCTCAGAAAGCACACTATTTTGGATATCAATTTTTATACAATGGGAGACTCCGTATAATAAACATGCATTTATATTATGAATTAAGTTTGTTCAGTATTATAAATTTGAATGGCATTTTAAATGAAAAATGCAGTAAGTGTACTTGCCATTCAGAAGATAAGTAAGTTATTAAGTTTAAATAAAAACCTAGAGTTATTATCATGTGGCTGCTTTAAAAGGAAGACTTGCTATGTATTAACTTTGTGACCCCCCCCCCACCCACTCACCATGCAAAATCCTAATGCTAAAGCTAATAATTCTTCTAAGGGCAGATACACTGCAATCCTCCTTTCATAATATTACAAGGTGGCATAATTTTATAGCCAGTAGCTAACAATCAATGAGTACATGTCAGTAAGGAAAAATGCTATTTAAAAGAACAAGTTAGGTCAGCCAAAGGAAACACATTTTCAAGTACCAGATCTTTTCATCAAAAGATCAATGGACAATGGTTAAGAACTGACTACTCCATCTCACAAGTTATATAATACAAAGACAAATCAGATCTATTATTTACTTTATCCACAGCTGGAATAAACTGATAAAGTTCTTTGAAAATGTTTGCCACATAAAGGCAAGTAACATTCATTTGAGAGTTAAGTGATAATTGCCAGGGTGAACAACCATATGTTAGACCTAAACTAATATAAAACAGATACAAACAGTCTGTCGGCTTCATGACAGAACAGCATGAGATCTGTATTCAACTACAGTAGTTTGATATAAATTGGCCTGCACATAACACCAGACTGTAGTGGTTAGCTGAATTGTCAAATAAGGGCACAGGAACTGGAAATATTGGTGGGTCTTTCTGCACATAGATCTGCTTCACCATTCAATTACACTTTTGTCTAATTTATAATATGAATATATTATCGAGATTTGAGAAATAATCTTTCCCAAGGTGCCTTCTCCATTATTTTGTGTTCTACATCATTTTGTGGACACATGCACATCTAGGACTAGAAATTCGTCTTTCTTTGTTCATACTACACTGACTTCAATGGAAATAAATCAAATTTCAGCAGCAATGGAAATGGATTTCAAACTCAGGGCACAAAAATGCAAATGTTACATTACACAATTTGTACATGCCACCAAAGATAATGTTCTATCCCATCTACCGTTCAAAGATCTCCTTTATCCAGATTTGTTAACCAATCACTCAATGTCAGCCTGGAGAAACTCCACCTTTGATATTTCAGCCTTTCCATTTGGGGATGTTTGTACCCACAACTTCTTGCATCACTACAAGACTTCACGATGTGAAGAACTGTAAACAAAGCCATTCTCTGTCACTCCGCAGCATAGAACGCGTGAAAGAATCAATTTTATACTAACTGAGTGTGATCAAATTCCCATTCAGGACTTTGGCTTTGTGTCATAGGTTTGACACCTTCTCCCCCAACAGCTACAAATACTGTGAACTACTTTTTGTCAGATGAGACCAAACAGGGCAATGTCCCATTTTAGAAAATATACATCAATACATTAATTATTGGTAAGTATTCTCATCCAAGCATGTCCATTGAAGCAACTTTAATCCCTTAAAGTTGGGTCACAAAAGTTGAAGATATTGCAAATAGGTTGGTAATTCTAGAGCTTGACTACAGCTTATATGACTCAAAAGAAATTCTATTGGATACTTACAACATTGTAAAGATACAAACCAAAGAAACAAGGTTAAGATAAAGAAATGAAGCATTAATCAAGGGTTGGTATAATTCCATTTTATTAAAAACTTGATCAATAATTGTTGCTGTTGTGTTCGATATGAAGTCCAGCCTCACTGGACTAATAAAAAGTCATGACTGAGAAATGTCAGTGCAATGTCTGACTAAATAAGCTCAAGTTAATGGTGAGCAGGGAAATATGCAAATATGCACATCACCTTTTTTTGCCCTTCCAAGAAACTCACAGGAGAGAAGGGAAAAAGTGGCAAACTGCTCCAGGTAACCCTTGTGTAATCTAAGCCAAGAAAGATGTTGGAGCTGGTATTTTGCTGCTGCTTTGTCCATAGAAAAACAATGTGAAAACTGAAGGCAGGAGAAATTAAGAAAACACAAAAGTGAAAGGGAACAAACACAAAAACTCTTTAATATTGACTGGAATGCTTTCAGTTTCACAAAGTAGCAAAGATGTGCATTGTTCTGGCCACCCATTTTAGTTCCATTTCCCATTCCAACATGTCAGTCCATGGCCTCCTCCAGAAAACCATAGAAGCCATAGAAAAACTACAGTACAGAAACAGGCCTTTCGGCACTTCTTGGCTGTGCCTAAGCATTTTCTGCCTAGTTCCACTGACCTGCACACGGACCATATCCCTCCATACACCTCCCATCCATGTATCTGTCCAATTTATTCTTAAATGTTAAAAAAGAACCCGCATTTACCACCTCGTCTGGCAGCTCATTCCATACTCCCACCACTCTCTGTGTGAAGGAGCCCCCTTAATATTCCCTTTAAATTTTTCCCCCCTCACCCTCAACCCATGTCCTCTGGTTTTTTTCTCCCCTTGCCTCAGTGGAAAAAGCCTGCTTGCATTCACTCTATCTATACCCATCATAATTTTATACACTTCTATCAAATCTCCCATCATTCTTCTACGCTCCAGGGAATAAAGTTCTAACCTAATCAACCTTTCTCTGTAACTGAGTTTCTCAAGTCCCAGCAACATCCTTGTAAACCTTCTCTGCACTCTTTCAACCTTATTTATATCCTTCATGTAATTTGGTGACCAAAACTGAACACAATACTCAGATTCCCCAAGGCCAATGTACCAAAAGCTCTCTTTACGACCCTATCTACCTGTGACGCCACATTTAAGGAATTTTGTATCTGTATTCCTAGATCCCTCTGTTCTACTGCACTCCTCAGTGCCTTACCATTCACCCTGTATGTTCTACGTTGGTTTGTCCTTCTAACGTGCAATACCTCACACTTGTCTGTATTAAACTCCATCTGCCATTTTTCAGTCCATTTTTCCAGCTGGTCCAAGTCCCTCTGCAAGCTTTGAAAACCTTCCTCACTGTCCACTACACCTCCAATCTTTGTATCATCAGCAAATTTGCTGATCCAATTTACCACATTATCATCCAGATCATTGATATAGATGACAAATAACAATGGACCCACAATAAGGCCACACTCAGGTTGGAGGAGCAACACCTTATATTCTGTCAGGGTAGCCTCCAACCTGATGGCATAAACATCAATTTCTTGAGCTTCCGGTAATGCTCCTCCCCACCCTCTTTCACCATTCCCCATCCCCTTTTCCCCTTGCATGCCTGTTGCCTCCCTCTGGTGCACCTCCACATTTTCTTTCTTCCAAGAGACTTAGATGGTGCAGGAGCAGGAATGGCTACTTCAAGTGGCAGCTTTAGATGTTTCAGAAAGGACAGGGAGGGAGGAAAAAGAGGTGGGGGTGTGTCACTGTTGATCAGGCATACTGTCACGGCTGCAGAAAAGGAGGAAGTCATGGAGAGATTTTCCACAGGGTCTCTGTGGGTAGAAGTTAGGAATACGAAGGAGTCACTAACTCTACGGGTTTTTTTTAATAGACCACCCAATAGTAACAGGAACATCAAGGAGCAGATAGGGAGACAGATTCTGGAAAGGAGTAATAATAACAGGGTTGTTGTGGTGGGAGATTTTAAATTCCCAAATACTGACTGGCATCTCCCTGGAGTGAAGGGCTTAGATGGGGTAGCATTTGTTAGGTGTGTTCAAGAAGGTTTCATGACACAATACGTAGATAAGCCTACAAGAGGAGAGGCTGTACTTGATCTGGTATTGGGAAATGAACCTGGTCAGGTGTCAGATCTCTCAGTGGGAGAGCACTTTGAAGATAGTGATCACAATTCTATCTCCTTTACCATAGCATTGGAGAGAGATAGGAACAGACAAATTAGGGGAATGATTAATTGAAATAAGGGGAAATATGAGGCTATCAGGCAGGAACATGGAAGCATAAATTGGAAACAGATGTTCTTAGGGAAACATACGGAAGAAGTGTGGCAAATGTTCAGGGGATATTTGCGTGGAGTTCTGTATAGGTACGTTCCAAAGAGACAGGGAAAGGATGGTAGGGTACAGGAACCATGGTGTACAAAGGCTGTTGTAAATCTAGTCAAGAAGAAGAGTTTACGAAAGGTTCAAAACACTAGGTTATAATAGAGATCTTGAAGATCATAAGGCTAACAGGAAGTAGTTTAAGAATGAAATTAGGAGACCCAGAAGGGGCCATGAGAAGGCCTTGGTGGACAGGATTAAGGAAAACCCCAAGACATTCTACCAGTATGTGAAGAGCAAGAGAATAAGACGTGAGAGAATAGGACCAATCAAGTGTGACAGTGGAAAAGTGTGTAAGGAACCGGAGGAGATGGCAGAGGTACTTAATGAATACTTTGCTTCAGTATTCACTACGGAAAAGGATCTTGGCAATTGTAGGCATGACTTGCAGTGGACTGAAAAGCTTGAGCATGTAGATATTAAAAAAGAGAATGTTCTGGAGCTTTTGAAATGCATCAAGTTGGATAAGTCACCAGGACGAGACGGGATGTACCCCAGGCTACTGTGGGAAGCGAGGGAGGAGATTGCTGAGCCTCTGGAGATGATCTTTACATCATCAATGAGGACAGAAGAGGTTCTGGAGGATTGAAGGGTTGCGGATGTTGTTCCCTTATTCAGGAAAGGGAGTAGGGATAGCCCAGGAAATTATAGACCAGTGAGTCTTACTTCAGTGGTTGGTAAGTTGATGGAGAAGATCCTGAGATGCAGGATTTATGAACATTTGGAGAGGCATAATATGATTAGGAATAGTCAGCATGGCTTTGTCAAAGGCAGGTCGTGCGTTACGAGCCTGATTCAGTTTTCTGAGAATATGACTAAACACATTGATGAAGGCAGAGCAGTAGATGTAGTGTATATGGATTTCAGCAAGGCATTTGATAAGGCACTCCATGCCAGGCTTATTGAGAAAGTAAGGAGGCATGCGATCCAAGGTGATTTTGCTTTGTGGATCTGGAACTGGCTTGCCCACAGAAAGCAAAGAGTGGTTGTAGACGGGTCATATTCTGCATGGAGGGCAGTAACCAGCGGTGTGCTTCAGGGATCTGTTCTGGGACCCCTGCTCTGTGATTTTTATAAATGACCTGGATAAGGAAGTGGAAGGATGGGTTAGTAAATTTGCTGATGACACAAAGGTTGGGGATGTTGTGAATAGTGTGGAGGGCTGTCAGAGGTTACAGCAGGACATTGATAGGATGCAAAACTAGGCTGAGAAGTGGCAGATGGAGTTCAACACAGATAAGTGTGAGGTGGTTCATTTTAGTAGATCAAATATGATGACAGAATATAGCATTAATGGCAAAACTCTTGGCAGTGTGGAGCATCAGAGGGATCTTGGGGTCCGAATCCATAGAACACTCAAAGCTGCTACGCAGATTGACTGCATGGTTAAGAAGGCATCTGGTGTATTGGCCTTCATCAACCGTGGGATTGAGTTCAAGAGCTGAGAGGTAATGTTGCAGCTATATAGGACCCTGGTCAGACCTCACTTGGAGTACTGTGCTCAATTCTGGTCGCCTCACTACAGGAAGGACATGGAAACCATAGAAAGGGTGCAGAGGAGATTTATAAGGACATTGCCTGGATTGGGGAGCATGCCTTATGAAAACAAGTTGAGTGACTCGGCCTTTTCTCCTTGGAGCGATGGAGGATGAGAGGCAACCTTATAGAGGTGTACAAGATAATGAGAGGCATTGATCATGTGGATAGTCAGAGGCTATTTCCCCAGGGCTGAATTGACTAGCATGAGAGGGCATAGTTTTAAGGTGCTTGGAAGTAGGTACAGAGGAGATGTAAGGGGTAAGTTTTTTTTTTGAAAACATTCAGAGTGGTGAGTGCATGGAATGGATGGTGGAGGCAGAACTTTTAAGAGACTCCTGGATGGATACATGGAGCTTAGAAAAATAGAGGGCTATGGGTAAGCTTAGGTGGTTCTAAGGTAAGGACATGTTTGGCAGAGCTTTCTGGGCCGCAGAGCCTCATTGTGCTGTAGGTCTTCTGTTTCTATCCTCTGTTAGGTTCCCCCTTCTCCAGTTCTGTCTCTCTTTCACCAGTCAACTTCCCAGCTCTTTACTTCACCCCCCTCCCCATTTCACCAATCACCTCCCACTCATTACTTCTTCCTCCTCCCCTCCCCCCTTAGTCTGACATTTCCCCTTTATCAGTCGTGATGAAGGATCACGGTCTGAAACATTGACTGCTTTTTCATTGCCATAGATGCTGCCTGACCTGCTGAGTTCCTTCAGCATTTTGTGTGTGTGGCTTTGGATTTCCAGCACCTGCACACTTTCTTTTGTTTATAATGCGTTTTATTACTTTTGCAGCAACAAATGTGTCACTTCAATATCTGTTGAATTGCTTCTGGATAATTTGCTGTTCAAGTGTTCCGTTATAAGGATCTAGTATTAAAATTCACTCTGACTTGATTATAAAGCCACCACATCTTGTTTCCAATTGTTAAAAATCAATGTGTGGCTTGATCAGTTAAGCATGAGAGCATGGGAAAAGAATGAGGAAAGGAAAATGCTGAGAGTTGTACATGAATACAATAGCAGTGCCAGTGCACAAATAATAGGAGTATTTGAGTTTTAGTGGTTTCTTTCCTTTGTACTTTACAGAGTTTATATTGAATCAATGTCTATTATCCATAAATGATTTAAGGTCTCTTGGAATAACTTGGGGATGTTTAGATTCACAAAGTCTGTTCTAAATATCTTTGCAGTTCAATGCAAGTCTGAAGTCAGCCTGATCTCTGGCACAGCTTGCAGGCAATTGGTCATTAGAGTAATATTAACCTATATTTTTATTTTGCCCAAGTCACTTCAACATTTTTACATCCGTTCATTGTGAGGAACGTCACAGGTCATAGTCCAGCCTGTGTCAGTAAGCAGCACAACTTTCTGAAACTCCTACCTTAAAAGAATACATAATAAGCTCTCATGTTGATGATGTGGCAAGTTGAGTGATATCAAGATCCAAAGAATATCAAATCAAAGTTTAAATGTTCCAGCTGCTGTTTCTCATGTGGATGATTTTTTTTCTGCGAGGAGGAGGAGGAGTTTTGTTTCTTTTAGCCTTTCATGCAGGGAAGGGGGTTGATTTCTTGCAACATAGCTCATGATTTTTCTACATTTCATGGCTATCTGGAGAAGACAAATCAAAGTTGTATTGTACACGCATACTTTGACAATAAAGTGAACTTTTGAAACAACTTTTCAAATTGCAAGAAAATATGTTACCATATTTTGTTTTGCCAAATACTATTTGCAATGAGTACCAGCTGTACTAAAGATCCTTTGCATTGGTCTGAAGTTACAAATATGGCATGCTACACATCTCTCACTCTCTTCTTGTAAAACGAAAGCATACACATTTGACCTACTCTGCACATCCTCAGTAATTTGCTCACCACATTATTGCTAAATCCCTTTCACTCATTAGTCATGCATGAACATAAATGAGTAAAATTATAAATTAAAACTTAAGTCATTAGTTGAAGATTAGTTGTAAAGGGTTTTAGAATTTTTGTTCCCTATTTAATCTCCCTCAAATTGGTTTCTTGTGTCAATTAGTAAGCATTGGGTTTAAGCTCCTGATGATTTGTGATGGACTGCTTACTGGAATGTAACAAAAGTAAAAGGGGCTCAATTAGACAATCTGGGCAGTTTTCAAAAGTAGCTGGATTTCAATGAACATTTTCCAACAGCTGTTTCTTCTGAATAATTGAGATGCTTTAGAGAGGGGGTTGAGGAGGAAACAGAAATGGAATTTTTAGAAATGAATGGATATTCACTGGTGTTCCTTTCAAGACCAATTAAGCACTTAAGGACCAGGCAGCTGCTCAGTTGTTTCTGTTGGCAAATAATTCCCAGTTCTCTCCTGCACTTCAATTTCTTCAGTTTACTGCTGTGCAATAAAAGACAGGAATTCATTTCAGTATTCCCTTTGCCAATATTGGCAGTTTCCTTATTACTGAAAGTTGGCCACTCTCAGCTACTTGCAAAAGTAAAATAGGATCTAGTTAGAAAACAATTTGACCATATCAGTTAATTAACAGCATTAGAACAGTTCACATTTACATAAACAGCAGACAACAAGAAGAATGGTGGGCTGATTAAGAAGAAAGGAGGACTTCAACGTATGAGGATAGGAAATAGAAATAATATTAAATTAGTGCTTTTGTAAGAGCTATCAAGGAAGAGCATGTTGCCAAACTCTGTAAGTGGAAGGGACAGAGATAATGGATAGAATGAAAAATAATATGCAGGAGGATCAGGGAGAGCTGACTATGATTAAACAAGTCACATGGCCTGGATAGGACGAATCCCTAAATATACAATAGGGGTAGAACCAGAGGACTGGAAGATAACAAATGTAATATTTTGGTTCAAGAGGAGGTTCAAGGACATGTGGAACAATTACAGTGGTTGTGAATTAGCCATTATTGCAAAAATAATTAAGTCTGGAAGCAGGAGTTAATATCATTGATGATGGTCATAGTCATACTTTATTGATCCCGGGGGAAATTGGTTTTTGTTACAGTTGCACCATAAATAATAAATAGTATTAAAACCATAAATAGTTAAATAATAATATGTAAATTATAAATACCATATTTTGGTAAAAATCGATCTCTCAAGGATAGAAATCTGGTGTCCTTCACTTTAAAGTTGTTGAAATTCCAGTAACACAGGAATGGAGATGATTTTTATCAACACACACAACACGCTGGAGGAATTCAGCAAGTCAGGCAGTATCCATGGAAACGAACAGTCAACGTTTTGGACCGAGACCCTACATCAGGACTGAAGAGGGAAGGAGCAGAGGCCCTATAAAGAAGGTGGGGGGAGGGTGGGAAGGAGAAGGCTGGTAGGTTCCAGGTGAAAAACCAGTAAGGGGAAATATCAGGGGGTGGGGGAGGGGAAGCAGGGAGGTGATAGGCAGGAAAGGTGAAGAAGGAATAGGGGAAAACACAATGGATAGTAGGAGGAGGCAGAACTATGAGGGAGGTGATAGGCAGCTGGGGGAGGGGCCAGAGTGAAATAGAGATAGGGGAAGGGAGGGGGAGAGAACTACTGGAAGTTGGAGGATTCAATGTTCATGCCAAGGGGCTGGAGACTACCTAGACGGTATACAAAGAGGTGCTCCTCCAACCTGAGTTTGGCCTCATCATGGCAGTAGAGGAGGCCATGTATGGGCATATCCAAATGGGAATGTGAAGCAGAGTTGAAGTGGATGGCAACCAGGAGATCCTGTCTGTTGTGGTGGACGGAGTGGAGGTGCTCGACGAAGCGGTCCCCCAATCTGCGTCAGGTTTCACCGATGTAGAGGAGGCCGCACCAGGAACACCGGATGCAATAGATGACCCCAACAGACTCACAAGTGAAGTGTTGCCTCACCTGGAAGGACTGTTTGGGGCCCTGAATTGTGGTAAGAGAGGAGGTGTAGGGACAGGTGTAGCACTTACACTTACAGGGATAAGTGCCAGGAGGGAGATCGCTGCCCACCTACATCCCGGATACATCCCATGCCCTCCACCTCTTCAACGACTTCCAGTTCCCCAGTCCCAACCGCTTCATTTTCACTATAGATGTCCAATCCTTATACACTTCCATGCCCCACCAAGAAGGCCTCAAAACCCTCCGCTACTTTCTGGACAATATACCTCACCAGTTCCCCACCACCACTACCCTCCTCCGGTTGGCAGAACTGGTACTCACACCTAATAACTTCTCTTTTGGTTCTTTCCACTTTCTTCAGACCAAGGGTGGTGTAGCTATGGGCACTCGCATGGGCCCAGCCATGCCTGCCTCTTCGTTGGTTATGTGAAACAGTCTGTGCTCCAAACCTATTCTGGTACTGCTCCCCAACTTTTCCTTCGGTACATTGACGACTACATTGGTGCTGCTTCCTGCACCCATGCTGAGCTCGTCAATTTCATCGACTTTACCTCAAACTTCCACCCAGCCCTCAAATTCACTTGGTCTATCTCGGACACTTCTCTCCCCTTTCTCGATCTCTTGGTGTCCATCTCTGGAGACAGACTGTCCACTGACATCTTCTACAAGCCCACTGACTCTCATAACTACCTCGACTATACCTCTTTCCACCCCGCCACATGCAAAAATCCCATTCCCTATTCCCAGTTCCTCTGTCTCTGCCGCATCTGCTCCAAGGATGAGGCTTTCCATTCCAGGACATCTCAAATGTCCTCTTTCTTTAAGGATCGTGGTTTCCCTTCTGCTGTCATCAATGATGCCCTCACCCGCATCTCCTCCATTTCCCGCACTTCGGCCCTCACCCCATCCTCCCGCCACCACAACAGAGACAGAGTTCCCCTCGTCCTCACCCACCACCCCACCAGCCTCCGGATCCAGAACATTATCCTCCGCAACTTCCACCACCTTCAACAGGACCCCACCACTAAGCACATCTTTCCCTCTCCACTCCTCTCCGCTTTCCGCAGGGATCGGTCCCTCCGCGACTCCCTGATCCACACATCCCTCTCCATGGATCTCCCACCTGGCACTTATCCCTGTAAGCGTAAGTGCTACACCTGCCCCTACACCTCCTCTCTCACCACTATTCAGGGCCCCAAACAGTCCTTCCAGGTGAGGCAACACTTCACTTGTGAGTCTGTTGGGGTCACCTCGTGCATCCGGTGCTCCCAGTGCGGCCTCCTCTACATCGGTGAAACCCGACGCAGATTGGGGGACCGCTTCGTCGAGCACCTCCACTCCGTCGAGCACCTCCGCTCCGTCCGCCACAACAGACAGGATCTCCCTGTAGCCATCCACTTCAACTCTGCTTCATATTCCCATTCAGATATGTCCATACACGGCCTCCTGTACTGCCACGATGAGGCCAAACTCAGGTTGGAGGAGCAACACCTCATATACCGTCTAGGTAGTCTCCAACCCCTTGGTATGAACATTGAATTCTCCAACTTCTGGTAATTTCCTCCCCCCCCCCCCCCCCCATCCCAGTTCCACTCTGCTCCCTGCTCCAGCTGCCTATCACCTCCCTCGTGGTTCTGCCTCCTTCTACTACCCATTGTGTTTTCCCCTATTCCTTCTTCACCTTTCCTGCCTGTCACCTCCCTGCTTCCCCTCCCCCACCCCTTTATCTTTCCCCTTACTGGTTTTTCACCTGGAACCTACCAGCCTTCTCCTTCCCACCCTCCCCCCACCTTCTTTATAGGGCCCCTGCCTCCTCCCTCTTCAGTCCTGACGAAGGGTCTCAGCCCGAAACATTGACTGTTCGTTTCCACGGATGCTTCCCGACCTGCTGAGTTCCTCCAGCGTGTTGTGCATGTTGCTTTGACCCCAGCATCTGCAGAGTATTTTGTGTTTGAGATGATTCTTATATAGCTTCTAAAACATAAATCACACTGTTCAGAAGGGAACTATAGATGGAAGTACATGCTGGCATATTCAACAATGATAACATTCTAATAACACTAATTACATAGACAATTGCAGCATTGTCTCACTAACTGTTAATGCATTACTGGCCTTTCTAAAATTGCAGAGGGGGATTTCAGACAAATGATATAAGTGCTTGGGCATCTGAATTTCTGTCTTTTTTGTGGTTCCCAAGTCCATTGTGAAATTACAAGTGTGTTTTCAAGAAATGCCCTTACATTGGCTGAAAAACAACTTAAAATTTTGTCTTTGAGAAATAAAAAAATCTATAAAACAAAACTGGCAGGTCAAAATCCAAATAGAACAGGTCAACCTTTGATGCAGAAGTAGTCCCTGAATGGAGGTGAACAAGGTTTAGTAAGGAACCCCTGTATGTCAATTTGAAAGTCATAGTACAGTGAAAATTCAGTATATTTATATTAGTGGGAAAACATGATATTGTGACCTGACCTGATGATCAGGTGAGTGGAATTACTTCTTAATTGCAATGAGAACAGTTTTGGCATAATTAGACTACTGGAGTAAGTAACATTTTCTCCCAACTTTTAAGAATTTCATTTAAAACACTCCACAGATCCCACTAGAATTTAAAAAAAACTTTTTTCCACAATTAAGAGTACAAAGAACTGCAGCTTCATTTTGATTTTAAGACTCAATGACGAGCCGTAGGCAATGTAAAGGATCTTCCACCACAGCACAGGTCGGAAAGCTGGTGATCTGACCCTGCTTCACAAACAATTAAGGTAAAGAATGAGGCTGCAATAACATTGCGACTTTGCCAAAAGTCGGTACCAATTAGCTAAAGGAGCTTGAATTTCTAAGCATGTAGACAAGCAAAGAACTGACACAGGAGGGATTGAATCAGATGTGCATTGACATAATGCCATTGGCTGTTGGAAGTATCCTTTTGATTACGATTAGTGCTCTAGATCTGCTGTGTTGAATGCTGTAACTCATTCAAATGGACTGTCAAATAGCACAAGCAATTCACCTTTTCTCCCTTATTCAAATTCCTACATTAACAAAATTAAGAATAAAGCAGAGACTGGTCAATGGAAAAATATTTAAACAGCATCTGAGGAAGGAAAGTTAAGGAACCCCAAGCAGAAGAATAGTGGAGAAAACTACAAGCCCTCTTTTCTGGGATCTGAAATTCTTATTTAAGATTCTACACCTTAAGCACAGTTCAAACTCAGTGATGCCCTTGGACCATACCCAGAAAGATTTCACCAGGCCTGTCAGCCTGGGAAAGCTGTTCAAATTGTGTTCATTCTCTTGGGGACAGGATAATGGCTGACATTGTTTCTAAAATGGATGAAAATTACAATATTCAAAGAACTACAGGAGTGCCATCATCACTTTGTGATCAACATTGCTAAGCCAGATCAGCTGCTCAACAATGATGGTTGTGGAAATTTTCTGTGCACAGATCCATTTTCCTGCTTTTATTTATTACAGCAGGAGCAATCATCACTACATATGGATTGTTTTAGGTCAACTCCATATACTATACAAATGCAAGCCACTTAGTTCTGTTTAAAGGTTGGAATGCATAATGCATCGAGACTTAACTTATCACTTCAGGATTCAAGAATTTATGGAAAAAAATTCAAGATAAATATCACCAAGTATCACTAAGGCGATTTTGCACAGTGCAGAGAACATGTCAGATTTAGAAAACTATTTAGAATGCCTGGAACTTTACAGTAAGGTAAAAACGACCATTAAGTCACAAGTCAGTGCTAGAATGTCACATTCATAGTGTTCTGCTTAAACTGTCAAAAGATTGTAGCAACAGTTTAGCATCTGGCTCAATATGAAGTTCAAATTATTGATTACTTCAACTAGAAAGTTGGCCATCTGGCTAACAGTCTCTGAGGGAGCAATTCAGAGAAGCCTGTAATAGCTTGACTGACTGTGCTGACAATGTTTTATAGAGATTCAGTACGAGTAAATGACTCATGAGCAGTAAATGTTTTACCGGAGACCACTTGATATTAATCGAAACAAGTTAAAAACCTATTTGCTCATTAGAACAATTAGCTATTCTTGCAAAAATTTACTTCCGGAAAAACATTTCAAAAAAAGTTTCAAGAACTCATCCTAGAAGGTGAATGAAATAGTTTTTTTTATTTCCTATTGTAATCAAGTTATCAGATTTTTTTAATATATATATATATTCAGAGGATGTGAAAAACCACCAGATTTATTGACCATTTCAGATAGCAAAGAAGAGCCACAGATGTGGTCTGCAGACAGATAAGCCCATTTGAGAAAGGACTTAAATAATTATTCCCTAAAGCATGCTAGCAAACCAAATGATTTTTGTTTACAACTCAATGATGATCGCTATTACTAATTCTAACTTTTCCATTTCAAATTATTATATCAATTCCCCAATTGGAAGATTTTAAAATCTATCCAGATTGGTAGTCCAGACCATTGCATATCAGTCAAGACATCTTCACTGCAACACCATGCCCATTATTTGTTGAATAGTTGAGACCAAATCAGAATGGTTGCATTTTGTAGGAGTCTGCTTTGTCTTACATGTTATTTGATTGGTCATTTCATCTGTTTTATCTTACCTATTTAGCATACTCAATCCATCAGATGGCTCAATTTAACACCCATCTACCAAGTTAAAAATCCCTGAAAAACATACACCTTAGATAATTTCAAATGAAGTCCTTCGACACAACAGCTGCCCTCTTCCATTCCTAAATTCTGATTTGACCACAGTTCTCTTGCACAGAATTGAGTCACATCTGTTAATTTGATTTGTACTCAAATTGAATTCCAAGACAATAGGCATCTATCTGTAGCTCGGTGATAGGCTATAAATAAACACTGCTTGAAACAAACATTCTGATTGCTTCAGGGTTTATGGGCTGGTTGCAGTCCAGAAACAAAATCAAGTTATTTTCATCATGTTATCTATGGAACTCCCCTTCATCCCCTGGTGGTAGCTCAGATATTACAGGTAGAGAGAAAGTAAAGAGGGGTAAAGAGGGACAAAAATGGGAAAAAGGAAAAGATTTCAGAGCAAAAATCAATTCACAATGCCAATTTAAACTTCACATCTGCCTCCACCTGGTCTATATCCCTCCATCCCCTTCCTGTCTAAACACTTCTCAAATTTAGCTATTTGTATGTGCTTCTATCACCTCCTCTGGCAGTCCATTCCAGGCACTTGACACACTGCATAAAAAAAAACTTGCCACATACAATAATTCTCCTGCAAACTTTCCCCCTCTCACCTCAAAGCTATGTCCTCCAGTATTTGATATTTCTAAGCTGGGAAAATGACTCTGACACTCAATTTAAATTCTTGATCAGATCAGCACTCAAAATAGCCCAAGTGTGTCCAACCTCTCCTTATAGCTCATACTCTAATTCAGGCAACATCCTCTTCTACACCCTCTCCAAAGCCTCCACATCCTTCCTATAATGCAGCAACAAGAACTTTCAGTTAAAATAGGCAGTGTTTCCCAGTCAAAGATGGAGAGCCTAAAATCATGGCAGCTATCTGGGTGGAGTACTTGTTCTCTCTCTTCCCCAATATAGTCAGGATGTTTAATATCACATCCCCCGCTTTCTTATGACTATTGCTTTAGTTGATTCACAAAGACCTAATGCTACAAGTTGAAAACCACATGCCTTTGCACTTCAAACATAGCGGACTATTGAAAGGTATGTTCAACACAATATGGTAGCACAAGACCCAAGAAATCAAACTGTGGAGGGATCAAATAGGTTTGAACAGTTCATGGATGGTCAGGGGCCCATGAATAAGTGCAGCAAGCAGTTAGATCAGGATTTCTTTGGCCAAGAATGGAGGTATGGATTGGCGAGGTTTCATATTGGAAGGAAGAGCTATATGGGTCATAACCCCTCTAAGTGGCAGCTAACTATTGAACCTGAAGGAAAACTTAAAGCAAAACAAAACACAACTGTGATAGGTTCCTAAGTCTGGAACTGCAGCTCTCCGTTGAGTAACTGAGGTGAGCCTAAACCAACTATGTAACCTTGATCAACCTTTCAATGAACATTGTGGAAGGGGCACCCCTCTGATTATGTCTGCCCACTTCCATGAATAAATGTGTCAGATGCACAGCAGATCTAGAGGGGGCAAAAAAAGAAAACCATTGGGTTGGACTCCCAGCAAGTCCACAATTTTTCCTTGTGGATCACTGTTTTGAAACTGAATACTGAAGAGTTTGGTGAAACATAATCAAGCATCTACTCTGGGTTTTCTATGAAACATTCAGATGCCAATAGTTCTACAATTTAAAAAATGTTCAAACTAGTTTCGGAAGGAACAAGTGTAGTATACATGGCGGATTGTTGGGGAGTGCAGGGAACCTCAGTAAACTTCACTGTCCTATGTTTGAAATAGAAAGATCGTGCAGAAATTGAGCAAATTGCTATCAGAGGAATTGAAGGATCCGCATTCAATGTCACGCGGAGACAGTGTATTGTTTGGAGTTTGACTATCACTTTTCCAGCTGGCTATTTTACAAGAGAAATAAGAAGCAAACTGCTAGACAAGGAAGTCAATAGGTCAGCAGCATCTGTAGAGGTAAAGGAATAAGTTAGTCCTGATACAGGGTCTCAACCCAAAACATCAACCATCCTCTTACCTCCACAGATATTGCTTAAAATAGAGCTCCTCCAGCAGTTAAAGTCCAGAAATAAAGTCAACAATAAAGTCAATTCAATTTGGTTTTTCTCTTTTACAGCTCCAACACATGATCAAATAGGAATGCTAATACGACTCAAAAGAATTTGTTAATGAAAACGCTGTGGCAAGAGTATGTGAGACCCCTTTCCATAATACACTTTCCAGGCTGGGCTCCCTCAAATCCAAGACCAACAAGAGGATGAAAAGGCCAAATGCCTTCTTTAGCAGATGATGTAAGAGTTCTGCAGGCAATTACAGTATACCCTATCCCAGTAGAAAGTTGTTTATGGTGCGCCAGAGGTGAAAATTTTCTAGAAAAAGTACAAAAATATTTACAGTGCAAAAAAGGGAAAATAACAAATTACAAAAATGAAAATACAGATATATACCATCAGACCTTCGGACAACAGCTTCAAAACATCAGTCTGAAGTAATGCAACTTACCATACCTTCTTCTGTGCTCATGGCGGTTCTCACCTGCCAGGAAAGTGCATTACCGCCATGGAGTATGAAGGGAGCCATGATGATCATATCCTACCTCCCAAACCTATTTTAATTAAAGAGCTCAATAGGACCCTACATAACTTCACCATCCCTGGTTCAGGTGGCAGAATATTCTGCAGCCTAGGTACCTAAGATCTGCCCAATAATTACCCAAACAGCTTCCTATGTTCCAACAAATATCTGTGGCACACCATGATCACATGTTCCACTGTCTCTGGTACTTCACGGAAGTCACACCACCCATCCCCACATTTACCAACAAGTGCAAACCCATGTCCAAACCTCAATCTTGCCAACCACACATCTTCCCTGAACTGATGGAACCAAATTGTAGTACCACCTCTCTGTCCCACACCTGTCCCACAATTTCTGCCATTTCCCAGCCAACCTAATACAAATTTTGCTTCATACTTTCCTAAATTGACTATATCTACCTGACTTAGTAAGTGCCTGTTTTTCTATAAGATTTGCCCTTTCATTACCCGATAAGCCCACATGTGCAGGCACACAACAAAACTGGTACTATTCCTGCACTCTCCAGAAAATATACATTTTAATACAACTCCGTCAAACAGATCAGGTTTCCTTGAACGCATCCACTGCAAACTCTGCAGTATCGAGGCAGAATCTGAGCAGATCACGACTCTATTTGGCTGCACTAGTCCAACTCATTGCAGACTAATGATAATGGTCATACATTCTGCTGTATAGATGGACAACCCATCTGTCAGCCTTTTTCCACCTCAAGATTAAACCAGGGAATTAATATCTCTAAGCCCAGCCCATTACTAACTGGGTCTTTAGAACCATCTGTAAAGATAGGCACGAAGGATATATGCTGCTGCTGTAAGTGACCTGACACCCTCTCTCCACCCACAAGACCCCATCTATCCCCCAGTAACGACAAATCTATTCCCACATCTGGAAATTTCAAAGTGAAACTCCTGGCCAAGCCACTGTTGGGCTAATTTGCAAATCCTCAAGACCATACTCCTGCACATATCCACCCAAAACATTTACCAAGTCTGCTAATAGATTTCCAACAATCCATTAAAACAGAATTAAATGGGACACGACCCTCCCCCCACCCTACTATGGAAGTCCAGTATGCAAGGCTTATTTTTCACTCTCCGCAGGACAAGAGGCATCTTTCTTAGTTCAACTCCCAGTGCATCTTAGTGTGATCTGGAATGCTTCACTACAGACTCGAAGTGTACTTGCCTGTAGGACATCCAACCTACATAAAAGTGAATGAGTTGCCTCCCCATAAATCAGACAACCATAGAACAGACAAGCACACATTAAAGTATGATAAATTGTCAATAGAACAACCTTAGAAGCTTCCCATTTATACCCATACCCAGCCACAGAGTGCATAAAGTTAACAATTTGCATGCATTTATCCTCCCAAAACATTATGTGTTCTCCAAGTCAGTCTTGCATCCGGCCATAACCCCAAGTATTTAAACACAGGAACCCTAGTTAGCAGACACCCATACAGAGTAATGTGAATATAATCCACTCTATGTTTCTGAGTAAAAATCATACACTTTGACTTAGGAACTGAAAATTTGAAACCCCAGTTCAGAGACCACTCTTCCATTGCTGATAACGCTGTCTGCGCAGACCTTACCAAATAGGCAGTCTTACAGCTCCTTTTCCACAGAGCCCCATCATCGGTATACAAACCTATCACAAGTCCAGACCCAACACAATCAAAAATATCATTAATCAGATTAAACAATGTTGTAATAACAACACTACATGGGGGAAGGGGGGGGGGGTCCCCATTATCCACTGTAAACTCTGATGACACTTCTTCACCCACCTTCACTCTAAACAACAAGCCAAACAAAAAATCCAAAATCAAGCTTACTCAGTGTAATCAAAAGCCCTTCCCTCCATAGCTTATCATAAGTTTTTTCAATGTCTGGAAACACTGCAATTACTGATTCTTTTACTGTAAATGTTTTCCAAATATCATTTCCCAGTAGTACAAAGGCATCATATGTATCTCCATTTACAAAACCCACATCAACAGCAAGTGATTCTCTCTTCTCCAAAACAAACATCAGCCTGATCACTGCCATGTTCTCCATTATTTTAAATACACTGTCATCTCTTAATATCCCCTCCCCTAAATTGTCTAGTCTATGCATCTTTGCAAGCATGTTTCCCAGACATCCTGCCTTTTCTTTTCCTTCCTTCCTTGCACCCTTAACTCCTGGTGGAGTTGTCGGGGTGCCATCATGACAAGCTTTGCACTAGTCTGTTCCACCTGTCGCAGTTGTGTGCCAGAGCCTGGGTCACCGCAAATGTTCTCCCTGTCCATTCTTTAATGTTGTCCGTCCATCTTTTCCTCTGTCTACCTCTCCTCCTTTTCCCCCTCCACAGTTCCTTGTAGAACGGTCTTTGCAAGGCCACTGGATCTTGTTACATGGCTGTACCATCTCAGCATTCTTTTCTTCATCATTGTGAGAAGGTCTTCATGGGGGCAAATGTGGTGCTGGTTGGTCTTGCGGACCTGCTCATTTGTGATGTGGTCCAAGTATGAGATGCCCAAGATGTTGCGATAGCATCTCATTTCCAATGCCTGTATCTTCCTCTGTAGCTCTGCTGTGAGGGTCCATGCGTACAGGAAGATGGAGAATACCAATGCATGCAGGAGTCTGAACTTGTACTTCATGGTGATGTTGCTGTCCTTCCATATTGTCTTGAGTTTGGATAGTGCAGTCATTTTCTTGGCCTATTGTAGCCAAATTTTCATTCTCCACTAACACTGGAATCTGATGATAACCTCGTTTACTTCAGCATTCTCCACACCAGTTTCCCTCCCTACTGATGAGCAAAAACCCCTCCAAGCTTCCCTTTCAGCATTCCTAACAACCTTCCTTGCTATCACTCTTTTCTTCTTAAAGTTCAGCAAGGCTTCTTGCATTAATCTACATTTCAAAACACAAAAAGCCTATCTCCAGTCTCTGCACATTCCTGCGTCCACTAAGGAACACATTTCTTATGAGCTCTCCTAGACACCAAAGGAGCAGCTTGACAGGCTATACAGAAGCCAGAAAATGTACTCTGATAGTCTTCTCCTAGAGTATACCCCAGTCCTAATGCCCTTCAGCAGGCATCCCTCCTCATCCAAACCAAATTCCCTCACCCCAACTCATTTTCCTTTTATTTCTTGCCAAAACCAATTCCATACCATCATTAAACTCCCCATCTGAATTTCCCACCATAGGTTTCCTTCAATCAAATTACAGGTGGTGCAAAACACTAGCCCCCATAACACAAACTCACCAACCAATATATATACACATACACAATGATCTCCTTCTCCTAACTGCAGGAGAAAAGGGATAGTCCATTCTTTGAAATGTAGGGGAGTTGTTACCCTGAGCCTGAACACAATATCAAAACACAGGAATTCATATCCTTCTTCACCATCACAAATGTCCATAAATATATTCATCACAATAAGATCACAATGGCATTGGCGCAACCAAAATCAATCAACAAATAACCGTTTTCCAGGAACACCTTTTTAAGACAGTTAGGTCCATGCCAACCGCTGTAAAACAAGACACAGAGAGTTAGGTCCATCAGTTTGGCATGTGCACCTGATAAGTATACCATCAGCACTACCAGGCAGGGATAATAAGAATTATGGACTACTAGGGGTGGGGAGAAGAAATTACTTGTAGCAGACCTACTCTGTCATAGTTAGCATTTAACCCTAATGTAATGCTGCACATTCAGTATTAATGTTGAAGAAGTTTACTCAACATTCATGTTTACCACACTATCTGTGAAATACCAATTGCTAACTATGAAATAGTGTTGCACATACTCGTACTGAAACCGAGACCCATTTAAGTGGCAACTAATCTTGGTTGCTTATGGTCACTTCATATTTTATCTTTCAAGCCTAAGGGTGAATAAACATGTTCTTGCAAGGGATAGAATTTGAAAATTTCTGAGGTTGTCTGACATGTATACTGGATGTCCATTAACTTTAGCACTAGAATTCTAGAATGTGCCCATTCCAACTGCTACGAAACGACATCCCTTGTGCTGGGAACTAAAGTGTGATGACTTTCTATTGTTGTTAAATACTTAATAATTTTTCCCTGAGTATTTACTGGGTAATTGGGAGGGAGAAGCAATTAAAAATGATAAGGATCTCCTACCCACCAGAGAATACGCACTTTGGACTCAATGACATCGATCTGGTTAGACCGGTCTCTTTTATAGAACCAGGCCTCACCCATTCCACAGAAATCTACTTCCACGTGAATAGTTGACAGCATTTATGGGAGATGCACACACAAAATTATGTTATTAAACTATGTGATGGACATATATTGACATTAGTTGCTCAAAGTGAGCAATTGATGTCAATATATGTCCATCACATAGTTTAATAACACTGCGTTTAACTGGTAACCACTTGCATGTCTTAATCATGGAGGACTCAGAGAAAATGCAGCAATCTAGACCGTGCATTGAACTATGTAGCACAAATTAGCTTCCAAAAGCTCAGCAGTAGTATTTTGCGTGCCACAGTTCCTGAAGAGACATTGGATTGGATTGCGTAGATGGAAAATGAGTTTAAAAGAAGTGAATAGGATCAGTTAGCACATTTTGCATGCCACAGTTTCTGAGGAGACATTGCATTGCATAGAGAGAGAGAGTTTAAAAGAAGTGGGCAGGGTCAGACGCTACATTTTTGCGCACCGCAGCTTCCAAGAAGACATTGAATTGCGTAGAGGGAGTGAGAGTTTAAATGAGGCGAGCGAGGGCAGTCAGCATATTTTCCATGCCACAGTTTCCAAGAAGACATTGCATTGCATACAGGGAAAGTGAGTTTAAAAGGAGCAGGTGGGGGCATTCGGCATATTTTGCGCACCACAGTTCCTGAGGAGACACTGGACTGCGTACAGGGACAGAGAGCTTAAAAGAAGTGAGAGGGGGCAGTCAGTACATTTTGCACGCCGCAGTTCCCAAGGAGACATTAGATTGTGCACTTGGCAAGGTCCAATAAAAAGAAGTTAGGTTTTAGTTGGAGCAGTCATTGTGTGAGTGGGCCTGTGTCAGAGTGGGGAGTTCAGGCTTTGGCTCAGTGTGGCTTCGGTGAGGAGAGGCATAGGCACAAGGTAGATATTTTTGTTATTTATTCTTTCTTATTGCACATTTAGAGCAGAGGGGATGCCAGGCAAAATAGTGGAATGCTCTTTTGGATGAACTCAGGATCATTCGGGAGGCTGAGAGGTTGATACAGTATACACAGGGAGGCAGTTACACACAAGGCGCCCACGGGTAGTCCTTCGCATTCGAAGAAGACACGCTGTTGTGCCATTCATCTGTGGACACGTAGGTGGCTCTGCAGTCCGGCGAGTTGAGTTTGGACTGAGATGAATCGCACAATAGAAACCTGTGCGTGATGGAGTTTTAAGTGGAACAGCCATTACTCAGGGGTAATCCCACTCTCTCGGCATAAGAGACCTTGATCCAGTGGCACAGACAACCGTTACGGCTGGAGATCTCTGCTGCTGCAGTGGATGACCAGAACGTGTAAGTGTCTTGTCGTGCTCTTAGCGCTCCACAATGCCTGCTGGGCCTGCCTTCTTGACCGTTGGACCATTAATCAGTCTCCTCCGCTCAATCCACCAGGGCCAGACTTCACATGCTGGGACAGGCAGATCCCCTACCTCACCAAGGGTCAAAGACCCGCCGGCTACCCTCACCTAGTTTGGCCAGTCTGCCGAGACAGTTTACCAGGGGATGTGGCCGCTGCGCGTGTTACAGCTACTTGGAGCCACACGTGAGAGCTGAGCGCCAGGTGGGGACCAAAGGTGGACGAGCTGTTCTGAAAAGGGCACGGCAAGATCCCCCACTGGAGGTGCTACCCCTCCCTAGTCACCCCCTACACAAGCTGCAGGACACAGGTAACTGGGTGACTGTCAGGAGAGGGAAAGGGGATAGGCAGCCAGTGCAGAGTACCCCTGTGGCTGTTCCCCTCAACAACAGGTATACTGCTTTGGATACTGTTGGGGGGATGACCCAGCGGAAGAAAGCCACAGTGGTCAGGTCTTTGGCACTGAGACTGGCTCTGTGACTCAGAAGGGAAGAGGAGAGAAGAGGTGAGCTGTGGTGATCGGGGATTTTTTGGTTATGGGAACAGACAAAAGATTCTGTGGACGAGAACGAGATTCTCAGATAGTGTGTTGCTGCCCAGGTGCCAGGGTCAGGGACTCTCAGATCGAGTCCCATGGCATTCTTAAGTGGGAGGGTGAGCAGCCAGAAATCATGATTCACGTCGATACCAGTGACATGGGTAGGAAGGGTGATGAGGTCCTACAAAGTGAGTTCAGGAGGTTAGGTGCTAAGGGCAGGTCCCCCAGGATTGTGATCTCAGGATTGCTACCCGTGCCACATGCTAGTGAGGCCAGAACTAGGAAGATCATACAATTTAACACGCGGCTAAGGAGATGGCGAAGGAGGGATAACTTCAAATTTTTGGATCAGTGGACTCTCTAGCAGGAAGATTTGCTAGCACTGTATATGGGGTTTAAACTAGAGTTGCAGGGGATGGGAACCAGAGTGCCAGAACAGATGGTGGAGAGGTTGTGGATACAGATGTTGCTAAGACCGCATTCAAAGTCGGGAGTCAAAAGGTTGAGCATGGTGGAACTGATGTTCTGAGCTGCATACATTTCAATGCAAGGAGCATTCTTGGAAAGACGGATAAACTTAGGGCTTGGATCAGCACTTGGAATTAGACATTGTAGCCATTAGTGAGACTTGGTTAGATATGACTGGCAGCTCAATGTTCTGGGATTCTGTTGTTTTAGATGTTATAGAGTGGGAGGGATGCCATGGCATTACAGTCAGGGAAAGTGCCATGACAGTGCTCAGGCAGGATAGACTGGAGAGCTCATCTAGTGAAGCTTTCTGGTTTGAACTGAGTAATAAGAAAGATATGACCACGTTCATTGGATTATATTATAGACCACCCAACAGTTAGCAGGATTAGAAGAACAAATTTGTAGAGAGATCGCAGACTGTTGCAGGAAACATAAAATTGTGAAAGTAGGTGATTTTAACTTTCCACATATTGACTGGGACTCCCATACTATAAAAGGATTAGATGGGAAAGAGTTTGTCCAAGTGTTCAGGAGAGTTTCTTTAATCAGTACATAGAAATCTCAATGAGAGAGTGCAAGACTTGATCTCCTAATAGGGCCTGAGACAGGGCAGGGGACAGAAGTTTGTGCAGGAGAACACTTTATATCTAGAGATCATAGTATCTTTTGTTTCAAGGTAATTATGGAGAAGGATAAGTCTGGTTCTTGGGTTGAGATTCAAAATTTTAGAAATGCCAATTTTGATGGCATCAGAAAGGATCTGGCAAGTGTGGAGCACCAGGCTGTTTTCTGGCAAAGGTGTACTTGATAAGTAGGAAGTGTTCAAACGTGAAATTTTGAGAGTACAGGAGTTTGTATGTTCCTGTCAGGATAAAAGGCAAGGATAACAGGTTCAGGGAATTTGTTTTTGAAAGATATTGAAGCCCTGGTTAAGAAAAAGAAGGAGGTGCATAGTAGGTATCGGCAGGCAGGAACAAAGGAAGTACTTGAAGAATATAAGAAATGCAAGAAAACACTTAAGAAAGAAATCAGGAAGGCTAAAAGAAGGCATGAGGTTGCTCTAGCAGACAAGGTGAAGGAGAATCCTAAGGAATTCTACAGATATTTTAGGAGCAAAAGGATAGCAAGGGAGAAAATTGGTCCTCTGGAAGATCAGTATGGTAATCTACGTGTAGAGCTCTAAGAGATGGGGAAGATCTTAAATGGATTTTTTTTGCATCCACATTTACTCAGAGACAGACACAGAAGTTAAGCAAAACAGCAGTGAGTGTATGGACCCGATACAGATCACAGAGGAGGAGGTATTTACTGCCTTGAGACAAATCAGGGTGGATAAATTACCAGGGCCCGACAATGTGTTCCCTCAAATCTTCTGGGGATCTAATGCAGAAATTGCAGGGGCACTGACTGAGATATTTAAAACATCCTTAGTGACAGGTGAGGTACTGGAGGATTGGAGGATAGCCAATGTTGATGCATTGTTTAAGAAAGGCTCTAAGAATAAGCCAGGAAATTATAGGTCAGCGAGCCTGACATCAGTAGTGGGAAAGTTATTGGAAGATATTCTAAGGGACCAGGTATATGAGTATTTGGATATACAGGGATTGATTAGGGACAGTCAACATTGCTTCATGCTAAGTCATGTATCATCAATCTTATAGAGTTTTTCAAGGAAGTCACCAGGAAAGTTGATGAAGGCAAGGCAGTAGATATTGTCCACAAGAACTTTAGCAAGACATTTGACAAGGTCCCACATGGGAGGTTAGCCAAGAAGGTTCAGTCACTTGGCATTCAAGATGAGGTAATAAATTGGATTAGACACTGGCTTTGTGGGAGAAGCCAGAAAGCGGTAGTAGATGGTTGCCTCTCTGACCCTGGAGGCCCATGCTAGTGGAGTGCAGGAGGGATCGGTGCTGAGTCCTTTGTTGTTTGTCATCTCTATCAACGATTTGGATGATAATGTGGTAAACTGGATCAGCAAATTTGTGGACGACACCAAGATTGGGGATGTAGTGGACAGCAAGGAAGACTATGAGAGTTTGCGCAGGATCTGGACCATCTGGAAAAATGGGCCGAAAAATGGTAGATGTAAGTTAATGCAGACAAGTGTGAGGTGTTACACTTTGGGAGGACCAACCAGGGTCAGAATTGCACAGTGAGCGTTAGGGCACGGAAGAGTGTGGGAACACAGGTACTTAATTCATTGAAAGTGTTTCAATGAGGGAACACATTGCCAGCACAAGTGGTGCATGCGAGTTTGACTTCAACATTTAAGTGAAGTTTGGATAGGTAATGGATGGGAGGGGTATGGAGGGCTATGGTCCGGGTGCAGGTCGATGGGAGTAAGCAGTTTAATGGTTCAGCACAGACTAGATTCGCCAAAGAGTCTGTTTCTGTGCTGTAGTTTTCTATGACTATGACTGGGGAAAAAAGAGAGATAACATAGATGAAATTTAATAAAGAGGCAGTAACAGAAGGGCATACTAGGCTTAAACAGACTCAAAGTGTGGGCAAATAATATTTGGAAGCAGGGTGGAGGGGTGAGTGGACAGTTAAGGGAACAATTTTATTTTACAGAATGGTTATTATGTGAAAACTATTGCCCGTATGAATGGTGGAAAGTAATCAGGGCTTTTTAAAGAGAATTGAAAGGGAACAAGATAAGATGATGTGTTAGAGTATAGGGAAAAAGCAGGGGATTGGCTTGACTGGATTGCTTACAAAGAGCCAGTATGGCTGAATGGCTTCTTTCTGTACTGTCCAAATCTAAAATCCTCTGAACAGTATTGTACAATGCAAATGAACTTCTATAACAGTGTGCTGCAGTGCAAAAGGACTTCAAAGTCCCATGGGCATAATGAAACTTTCCAGCTTGCAAAATATATCCCACCAATTTGACATTTTCAATGAGCTGCATATTAAGGAAAAAGCCTGAAGGACTTACAGATGCAAACGTTGTCTTGTGTAGGTGTGCACTCTGAAATCATTTCTTCATAATCTTCGCAAGGACTGCATGGGAGACAAGGATCAACACTGCTCGCCTGGTCAGAATAAGTGCCTTCAGGGCATTCCTCACAGATTGTATTCCTTCCCTCAGAACACTGTTCCAGGACTCCATATCCCTTGTCACATATATTGCATGGAAGGCACTCTCCATTACTGTCCTCATAATACCCATTCATGCAAGCACAGGAAGTGTCAAAGTTCTCCATGCAAGGGATAAGAATGGTTTTTGTACCCGTACACACGGTGCATTGTTTGCAGGGCTCAATATGGCTTGAGACATCTGAATAAGAGAGACCTAGGATAAAAAAAAAAGCATCAGTAAGTTAAATGTGAAGTTTCTTTTTTCTATCATTTGCATTTGGGATGAAGGCAGAACTATCAAGATTGGCAGTTATCATCCTTTGCATAAAGTGCATGGGCTGACTACACTGCCAGGGCAAATAAAAACCATGGCTGATTGCAAAGGTTCATGCACTGCTTAGGGACTGAGACGCTGCCTTCAGTTTGGGGGATAGAAAGACTCTAAAGTCAGCAAGAGCTGTGCTCTCCCATACTCAGAAGGCAAGGTGTGAGTACACATAGAAAACTTACAGGCACCTTTGTGACATCAGGGACATGCGGTGCATGTAGCAAAGTACAGAAACCATAACTGATTACAAGTCCACCCTGCGTGTCAATGACAGCGACACCTCCCTTTTCAATAGCCTGAATGTCTTCTATGCACAATTTGATGCATTGAATGATGTGATATCGAGGAAAACCCCCTTTCTCCTGAGGAACTGGCACCCTGTCTGGTCGCAGATGAGGAGGATCCTAGTCAGGGTAAACCCTTGCAAAGCTGGAGGGCCAGGCAACATACCTGGTCAGATGCTGAGGGACTTGTGCAGCCCACCTAACAAAGGTCTTAACGTAAGTCTTTAGTATCTCTTTGAAACAGTCCATTGTACCAGCAGGCTTTCAATTGTACCAGCAGGCTTTCAAGGCAGTCATTTTTTCAGTGCCCAAGAGAGCAACAATAACTGGCCTAACCAATTACCACCCAGTGGCACTGACTTCAACAATCATGAAGTGCTTTGAGCAGCTGATAATGGATTGTATAAAATCACATTTTCCAGTTACATTGGAATCTTTCTAGTTCACCTCCCACTCAAACCAGTCCAGTAATGATGCCATAGCCTTGAACCTCCACTCCATCCTGTCCCACCTGGAAAATGATGCCTCATATGACAAATTTCAGTATGGCTTTTAACAAAATCATCCCTCAGAGGCTAGTGGGTAATCTAGCCTTGTTGGGACTCAACACCCCTCTCTGTAACTGGATCTTGGACTTCTTGATGGAAACACCCCAGTCAGTTTGACTTGGCAGCAACATCTTAAGCTCCATCACGCTGAGCACTGGTGCCTCCAGAGCTGCATGCTCAGTCTGCTGCTTTTAGCATTGCTGACTCATACTGCACTGCCAGATCCAGCTCAAACTGCATCATCAAGTTCATTGATAATATGTCAGTAACAATAATTAGTCGGCATACAGAGAGGAGGTAAAGAGGCTTGTCAAATGATGCAAGAGTAACAACCTGAGTCTCAACGTGGACAAGACAAAAGAGACGATTGCAGACTTCAAGTAGGCACAGGTCAACTGCACATCAACGGTTCTACTGTGGAGAGAGCAAAGAGCTCGAAGTTCCTTGGTGTACACATACCAAACGACGTAACTTGGACCCACAACGCTTTCTCATTAGTCAAGAAGGCACAGCAGCATCTACACTTTCTGAGGAGATTGTCGACCTGCAAGGCTCCTCACCCCCACCATTCTAACAACTTTCTATAGGAGCAAATATCAGGGGTGTCCTGTCTGGCTGCAACATAGCGTGTTATGGAAGCTGTAATGCATTGGACCACAAGATCCCATAGAGGGTAATAAAAACCTTCAGGAGGATCCCCTTACCCCTTTTTGTGGCATTTACCGGTAGCATTGTACATGAAGGGCCCAAAGCATTGTTGCAGATCCCTACCACCCATGCCACAATCTCTCTGACCCACTACCATCAGGAAGGAGGTACAGGAGCATCAGGACTAGGACTGCCAGACTGGGTAACAGCTTCTTCCCTCAGGCTGTGAGACTAATGAATACCCTGTCACCACTGAGGTACCGTCACTAGGGCGGCGAGCTGTTTACTGTTTACCTGCACTACACTTTACGACAGGCATTTTAAATTATATTTTATTAATTTATTTATGGAATATGTTGATTTATGTGCTGTGTGTGGCATACGTTTTGTGGGTGCATCATGGTCCGGAGGAACATTGTTTCATTCATTGCATATATGTACAGCCAGATTACAACTTAAACTTGAACTAGATCCCACTCAAAGGTAATTAAGAATTAGCCATACTGTTTGAAATCACATTTAGGTCAAATCTAGTAAGGACATTAAGTTTGTTTCCTTGAAAGATCTTCATATACCAGTTTCAATTTTCTGACTGGCACTCACATTCCTATAAATAAAACATTTTTCAAATTGCATAAGCAGCATGGTTGGATTGGAAATAAACTTCTTTCAGTTTACTTTGAACAGGTTTCTAGAATAATGTGACTTTAAACGTCTTTTGGCCAAACCATTTGTTGGGATTACTAAAGTGACACAGGTTTGTAAGAAGCAAAAGGCTGGCACACCACAATAGTGCCAACTGTCTACTCAGTAGCACTGATGGTCAGGACTCTGTGTTGCACCTTGGAAATGCCGAGGGCAGTTTTCTTTAGAGGTAGGAAAAGACAACTGAAAACTTCTTTCCTGATGTTTTCAACTGAAGTTGCAATACTGAGAGGATAATAGGAGCTCACACACAACAAGGATATAGTTTAATTGTGGAGAAACAAAATGGCCTTGAGCATCAAATACATAAGCACTTACAGACATAAGAAATAGTACCAAGAGAAGATCATAATAGCTCTACAACTCATCAAATTTTGAATTCTTTGTTATGAATAAACTCAGTAATTGACTTTGATAGCCAATCTGGGATACAGAATTCCAAAGATTCGTCACCCTATCCAGAAAGAAATTACCCCTTATCTGAGTGCTAAACTTCCTTCCCTTTATTCAGTCTGTGACTCATTGTTTTACAGTCCACAGCCAGAGAAACATCCTCCCCGCATCCAGTCTGTGAGCCCTGTATTTTCTGGGTTTAGTGAGATTTCTTCTCATTCTACTGAACTCTAAAGAATATGTGTCTCACCCACTGCATCTCTCCTCATACAGTAAATCTGTCAACCAAAGAATCAGCCTCAGTTCATGAAGACAGGCACAAAGTAGTTGTTTAATATCTCTCACACAACACACATAAAAGTTGCAGGCCAGGAAGAGGTACAGTCGACGTTTCGGGCCGAGACCCTTCGTCAGGACTAACTGAAGGAAGAGCTAGTAAGAGATTTGAAAGTTGGAGGGGGAGGGGGAGATCCAAACTGATAGGAGAAGACAGGAGGGGGAGGGATGGAGCCAAGAGCTGGACAGGTGATTGGCAAAAGGGATATGAGAGGATCATGGGACAGGAGGCCCAGGGAGAAAGAAAAGGGGGGAGGAACCCAGAGGTATAGGGGTATAGTGAGAGGGACAGAGGGAGTAAAGGGGGAGGAGGGAGGGGGGGGGAGAATGTGTATATAAATAAATAACGGATGGGGTACAAGGGGGAGGTGGGGCATTAGCAGAAGTTAGAGAAGTCGATGTTCATGCCATCAGGTTGGAGGCTACCCAGACGGAATATAAGGTGTTGCTCCTCCAACCTGAGTGTGGCTTCCTTCATCTTTACAGTAGAGGAGGCTGTGGATAGACATATCAGAATGAGAAAACAGTAGAGGAACACCTTATATTCCGTCTGGGTAGCCTCCAACCTGATGGCATGAACATTGACTTCTCAAACTTCCGCTAATGCCCCAGCTCCCCCTCGTACCCCATCCGTTATTTATTTATATACACACATTCTTTTTCTCTCTCTCCTTTTTCTCCCTCTGTCCCTCTCACTATACCCCTTGCCCATCCTCTGGGTTCCTCCCTCCCCCTTTCTTTCTCCCTAGGCCTCCTGTCCCATGGTCCTCTCATATCCCTTTTGCCAATCACCTGTCCAGCTCTTGGCTCCATCCCTCCTCCTCCTATCTTCTCCTATCATTTTGGATCTCCCCCTCCCCCTCCCATTTTCAAATCTCTTACTAGCTCTTCTTTCAGTTAGTCCTGACGAAGGGTCTCGGCCCAAAACGTCAACTGTACCTCTCCCTAGAGATGCTGCCTGGCCTGCTGCGTTCACCAGCAACTTTTATGTGTGTTGCTTGAAATTCCAGCAACTGCAGATTTCCTCGTGTTTGTGTTTAATATCTCTACCATTTCCTCATTCTCCATTACATGTTATGTTATCCCTGCTAGGATACATTTAGTCATAATCATAGCCATAGTCATACTTTATTGACCCCAGGGGAATTTGGTTTTCGTTACAGTTGCACCATAAATAATAAATAGTAATAAAACCATAAATAGTTAAATAGTAATATGTAAATTAGGCCAGGAAAAAAGTCCAGGACCAGCCTATTGGCTCAGGGTGTCTGACCCTCCAAGGGAGGAGTTGTAAAGTTTGATGGCCATAGGCAGGAATGACTTCCTATGATGCTCTGTGTTGCATCTCGGTGGAATGAGTCTCTGGCTGAATGTACTCCTGTGCCCAACCAATACATTATGTAGTGGATGGGAGACATTGACCAAGATGGCATGCAACTTAGACAGCATCCTCTTTTCAGACCCCACCGTGGGAGAATCCAGTTCCATCCCCACAACATCACTGGCCTTACGAATGAGTTTGTTGATTCTGTTGGTGTCTGCTACCCTCAGCCTGCTGCCCCAGCACACAACAGCAAACATGATCGCACTGGCCACCACAGACTCGTAGAACATCCTCAGCATCATCCGGCAGATGTTAAAGGACCTCAGTCTCCTCAGGAAATAGAGACGGCTCTGACCCTTCTTGTAGACAGCTTCAGTGTTCTTTGACCAGTCCAGTTTATTGTCAATTCGTATCCCCAGGTATTTTTAATCCTATACCGTGTCCACTCTGACCCCCTGGATGGAAACAGGGGTCACCGGTACCTTAGCTCTCCTCAGGTCTACCACCAGCTCCTTAGTCTTTTTCACATTAAACTGCAGATAATTCTGCTCACACCATGTGACAAGGTTTCCTACTGTAGCCCTGTACTCAGCCTCATCTCCCTTGCTGATGCATCCAACTATGGCAGAGTCATCCGAAAATTTCTGAAGATGACTAGATTCTCTGCAGTAGTTGAAGTCCGAGTTAGCTTTTAGATTACCCACGTTAGCTTTTTCTTTTTTATGTATCTGCAGAAGTCTTTATCGCCTGTTTTTATGTTTCTTTTCAGTTTACACTCGTGATCAATCTTGCCTTTTAATGAGCTGCATACAACTAAAAATTAGCTGGATTTACAAACACAAATATTATGTTGGTGTCCTTTGTCAACTTCTAAAACGCTCCCAAACTTCAGGCTTAGTGCTATTCCTGTCAAATTTATAAGCCTCTTCCATTAATTTAACACTGCCTTTAATTTCTCATATTAACAGTTTGAGGATAGAGGGGAAGCCTTTTAGGACTGAGATTAGGAAAAACTTCTTCACACAGAGAGTGGTGAATCTGTGGAATTCTCTGCCACAGGAAACAGTTGAGGCCAGTTCATTGGCTATATTTAAGAGGGAGTTAGATATGGCCCTTGTGGCTAAAGGGATCAGGGGTATGGAGGGAAAGCTGGTACAAGGTTCTGAGTTGGATGATCAGCCATGATCATACTGAATGGCGGTGCAGGCTCGAAGGGCCAAATGGCCTACTCCTGCACCTGTTTTCTATGTTTCTAAACTCAGATTAACCAGTTTTCTTGTTGGGTATTTATAGCTTAAGAGGATATATTTTTTCTACAAATTATGCACTATTTCTTTGCATGCTGCCTGATCTGCTGAGTCCTTCTAAGTTAGATTTCAGGCTTCCAGCATCTGCAGTTCTTTCTTTATGGTCTCTTCCAATGCTATACTATTTAATAATCTATATATTCCATAAGCGAACAGAGAATGATCTTATCCGAGAGCTATATCCTGGAAGAATAGTGTGGTTAGCTCAAAGTGCACATTTGTATTATTCAATTACCAATAAAAAATTAACAAATTTTGATCTCAAAAATTGCACAAAAGGGGAAAAGGGATTAAGTACTAATGACTGTGAGGTTGGATCTATTCAGAGTTATAAACATCTTCTGGAATTAAAGAACAATAAAAAAAAGCACAAAAATAAAATAATACAAAGCATTTCAAATCAAATAGTGAAGGAGAAATAAATAAAATGGATACAAGACAGACATAAAAGTTCAATCAGGTAGCCTAAAAGACTGATGAAATCAAAAACCTCTATCTCCTGTTACAAGACTAACAGAACCTTAAAAAGAGCATTGTTTGCTCTTGTGATTCAAGAGGATAGCTGTCACAAGCACAGTTATTTGCTGCATGCTCCCTGCAAGTATAATCTCCCATTTAGAACTTCAAACTGTTGAAATACATAAGAGCATTGAAAATCAAAGCAGTAGTCATGGTGCCTTTCAAGTATGCTCCACATTCAATAAGGTCACTTTTAGTCCAGTGCCGTATACGTACCTTCCCTGCTTTATGCCCTGATTCTATTAGCATTTAAAATCAGTAGACCACTGCCTTAAACACATTCAACAACTAAGCAACCACAGCCCTCTAAGGTAGAAAATCTCAAAGATTTACAATCCTCTGGGCATACAAATTTTTTCTCGCCTCATTCCTTTAAGGCAGACCAAGATCCTGAGACTGTATCCTCTGATTCTAGAGGAAACGGTCTCCATTCTTGCATCTCCACTCTCTCAGCTCTTCCTTGTATCTGATAGGCCACTTAAATCCAGGATTTTACAAAAGTCCATCTGTAACTCAATGTCAGATATTTAAAAGCTCCTATAAAGTGAAGCAAACCACTTAACTGGATCAATATCTGAGCAGTAATAATGTGATGAAGGAGAAGCTACTGACCATGATGATTAACTTGCATGAAATCTCCTTGGAAGTAACTGCTCTTAAATCTCAACTAGTCCATTCATTCCTGTTGACAGACATCATTCAGCTTTTGATGAAAGCATAAAATACCAAGTACAAACGTATATTCATAATAAAAGATCAAATCACATTCAAGAACTAACAACCTGGAGCACCTGTTGTTCCGTGTACTCAAACTAGCCCGTGCAAATAACAATGAATATGATGTTGCACTAACCTAGCTTCATCTAAATCAGCCAAATCCTGCGACCTTCAGAGTAAAAGTCTGCAAATTAAATGACTGCCTCTGCATATGGACAGAAGCAGTTAGCCTTTGAGGAGCTAAGGTGTGGCATTTTGACCAGATTTGAAAATTAGCCCTCATGGCATTTCTCGAGTTGGATGCACAGCTTCCTCAGGGAATGCAAGTATTTAGCTATAATAAATGGTTGGCCTTCTTACCACAATAACTGTATCAAGACTCCTGTTCTATTCCTTATCTTCAGCAACAACCTGATACAAGTATAAAAAGTGACACTGTTTGCTCTTCTCATTATTCTTTACAGGAAGAAAAGAGAGAGATAAAGCAAACCTGTTGGAAGAGGTATTATCAGCATAATACACTGCAATCCTGCTGTCGGTAAGATTATGGGAAAATGATAAATTCTTAAAGTATGGAGGCGTTTTAGTCAACAAGCATTGATTAGTCTGAGAATGAACACAACCTGGAAATGTTATGGGAGCGGCTGTTCCGGGAGAAGCAAAGTTCTAAGAGAGAATGTTCTGTTCCAGGAGAAGCAAAGAAAATGAGCCTGAGATTGTTCTGAAATAAGCAAGGGAACAGGACTAGAAATATTCTGGAAAAATTATGGAATCTAGCCTGAGATTCTTTCTGGCGAACCACTGGAAATAGACCTAAGATTATTCCAGTAGTGTTTTGAGATGGGGCCTGTGATTCTTTTAGAAGAACAATGGGAGCATGCTCAAAGTTGCTCAGGTAGGCAGCTAGACAGGAACATGAGAAGGAAAAGTTTAAAGGAATATGGATAAAACATGGGCAAATTGGACAGGCATCTCAGTCAGCATGGGTCAGATGAGCCATAGGACTTGTTTGCATGCTTTATGACTCAATGACAACCATCTAGGTGTAGTGTTGACTTCATGCATTGGAAATCATGATTCAGTCTTGTTATTTCTCTATAACTAAACAAAGAGAGAAAGTTGCATTCACAGGCACAGTGGCAGCTCATGGGAACACAAGAGGAAAATTGGGAATATTGTATTCCTATTTTTTATGGATGGTTGCTTAATGGTTGCCATGGATGAGGTGAACTGAATGACTTGTTTCTGTGCTGTATAGCTCCAAGATCTTCTATGACCAGGTAAAAGTCTAGCAATAGCGTTGAAAACACATAAAAGAAATAAAGTAATAGCATGACATTACGAAGCAATATTCAACACTGTAAAATTAGTCTTGTGGATTTGTCCGCCATTAGAATAAGCAACTTTCCTTACATTATTTTTGGGTGTTTGACATTCAACATTACCTCTCTTCATTTAGCATTGAAGCCAATTATTCTTGGTTGTAAAAGCAAAGCTATATTTTTCTTCTGAATTATGAAATAAATGCAAAGAACAAAAAAAGTTTATATTTGATAAAAGCCCTGATGATGCTTTTGCTGAAAATGAAGCTACTTAGTCTCCAGAAGCTTGCACAACTGAATACAAATGAATATTATGAACGATGTGAAATACCAGTGGCCACAATAAACAATGGCAAATTCTTTCACTCATTATACCAAGCTAAGGAGACTGGCGGTAAGCCTAAAGTTTAGGTCCAACAGAATCAAAGCTTTAGCTAAGTAGCTAATAGAAAGTTGAGATTCAGCTTGATTTCTCTCTCTCACTCTTACACAGACACACACTCTCCCTCTCTCTCTCTCTCTCTCCCCCCTCCCTCTCTCCCTCTCTCTCCCTCTCCTTCTCCCTCCCCACCCCCCATATATATATATAATCCCTCTTTCAATGCTGCCTAAACTGCTGTTTACAGCATTTTATTCTGGGGTGAGGGGTTCCAGATATCCAGCATCTGCTCCTCTATACTTTGTATATTAAGATTGCTTGACGTGACAACTACTGCAATGGGGTCATGTTGCTTGCAAGATTTTATCTACAAAGCTTTGCAAATTAAGATTGTTTTATATGACAACTACTGCAATAAGGTCATATTGCTTAAAAGGGTTTAATCTATGAAATTCCTGCAGACTTTTTCATCAGTATTTGCATTTGTCCAGTGCCTCTTGGAGACCACAGTTTATGAGACAGCTGAATGCTTCCTATGAATAATATATTTAATAATACAGACAACACTTATAATTTATTGTTAAAAGGTATTAATGCAAGCAAGGGCAATAAGAAAAAGTTTCTGTGTGGTAGTATCCAACTTACATATGCAATAGTTCCTCTCCTATTTCTTTAGAGATTTCTTGTTTGCATAGAGCAGAATGACAGATCAAGTGGACTGGTTATTTGCTGGGCTGCAATCAAGTGTCTTCTTCTTGATTAGACCATAAGACATAGAAACTATTTGGCCCTTTGAGTCTGCTCCACCATTCCATCATGGCTGATTTCTTTTCCTGCTCAATCCCACACTCCTGCCTTCTTCCCATAACCCTTACTAATTCCATCAATCTCTGCTTTAAAGATACTCAATGACTTGGCCTCCACAGCCATCTGTGGCAATGAAGTTCACAGATTCACCACCCTCTGGCTAAAGAAATTCCTTCTCATCCCTTTTCTAAAAGTACATCTTCCTATTCTGAAGGCTGAGGCTGTGCTTACTGGTCCTTACTCTCGCACTATTGGAAATGTAATATCATCTCCACGACAACTCTATCAGGGTCTTTCAATATTTGGTAGGTTTCAATGAGATCACCCCTCATTCTTCTAAACTCTAGTGAGTACAGGGCCAGAGCCATCAATCACTCAAACATTAACCCTTTCATTCCCAGGATGATTTCCCCCAAAACTGCTCACAATACTTCTGGCCAATGCCTTATAAAGCCTCACATTTTATCCTTGCTTTTATTCTCTAGTCTTCTTGAAATAATGCAAACATTGCATTTGCCTCCCTTTTCATCTACAGGCTATGTATATTTTGGCAAGGCCAGCAGTTATTGTCCAACAACTGTGAATGCTATGTGGGCACAGCAATCAAGCCATCCTGAAGCCTATACCTCCAATACAAAGATGTCAGCAATTTCTATGGAATTCGGAATATTTTAATCATCTGGTTTTTAAAGAAGATCACTGTCATACTACTGAATTATCATAAATACCCCTCTATTCATTGGAATCATTCTGAAGAGAAATTCCATTGGTGCAATGGTGTCGCTGTTAATACAGTAAAAATCTAGAAATCCAAAGTTCAACTTATACATAGGATATCCTGGAATTTAACTTCAGTTATGGGATCATGGAGTCAGAGTCATACAGCCTATTCAGCCTGTCACGTGACCGGCAACAACGAATATAGAAATGAGTCAGGTTTTATAAACAAATAAACATTTATTAAACTCTGCTCAACATCAGTAAAAAGATAAACAAACGAAAACCTTAACCAGAAGTAAACTGCTATGCGGCCATTTAACGAACTGCCAAACTCAGTACTAGTTCTTAAAGCGGTAAATGCGAACACAGTATTAAAGTGGTAAATTGGAACACAGTTCTTAGAATGGTAAATCTGAAAGTCCAAGAGATTTGTACAGTCAATTAGGAGAGACTTTCCTGAAGTAAAGAATTCCTCGAAGACTTGACGTTACTGCTGATCCCAGCCAGAACCTGTCTTGTCTGCAGGATTCACAACGACGGAAATAAAACAGTTTAAAGGAACTGAAATTTTCCTCTGTAGAATAGACACTGCACAACCTTTTCTGCTTTCTCATGCAGATATGCAGATCACTCTTTCTTGAACGAAGATTCAATAATGGTCGATCCTCTCCAATACCACCAAACGATATCAGCTTTACTCGACTCCTTCAGGTTCCGTACCTTAGTAATGTCTTCACGCTCCAATACTACTGAAAAGGTACACCAACAAAGCTGGCAGCTATTGGTGAAACTGCCGGCTCAACACTTCTGTACTTTACAATAGGAAGTTTTAAAACTAAACTGCGTCATGGGATGAATACACAGCATAGCGGAGTATCTGACTGACGATCTAACTAAAAACTAACTACGTCACCAGGGGTCTCCCCATTATACCCGTGGTGAACATGTCGTCACGTGACCTAACATCGGCAGGAAAATTACATCAGGTGACCTCCAAAAGACCATTACATCATGCTCATCAGCTACTCAATTACATCATGGTCATAAGACAGTCACAAGATATCCATGAGGTATGTAACAAGCCCATCATATCCATGCTGGCCAGCTAATAATCTGTAATATGCCAATAGAAATGATGATACCATATTATAAAGCTTCCGAGTTCACTAAAGTCCATTAGAGATTACATCTACTGTCCTTATCCAATCAGGATTATATGCAACTCCAGACTAACAATGAACTTGATTCCTAAATGCCCCCTTGAGGTAACCTGAGATGCATGTAGTTTAAGGGTAATTCTGGATAGGCACTATACCTGGCCTTGCCAGCAATGTACAGTATGAATAATGAGGAAAGAAAAACATCATTTCCTACATCTCAAGAAAATTGACAATGTTTTTTTTATATAGGGCTGAACAGAATGGATGAAGGGAAAATATTTGCCTGAGCTACTGAGACTAGAAACATGAGTTACAGCCTCAAATTAACCCCATTTAGGACAGTAATGAGGAGAAATTTCTTCACTCAGAGGGTGGTGAATCATTGAAATTCAATCACTGAATTCATTTAAAAAAGACATTGATAAATTTCTGGATATTAAGGGAATCAAGAAGAATGGGAATGGTGCAGGAAAATGGAGCAGGGTTAGAAGATCCTGGTAAATACTAGAGCAGGGCTCAAGCATCCAGATGCATACTAGCAATTTGATAATCCAACAATGTTATTTTATGGTGAGTTCCAAGATTTACAGTCAAAGCAATCAAAGAAAGGCAATACATTTCCATTTCAGAACAGTGCTCTGCTCAGGGGAGCCTTCAATGCAACTGCTGCCATTGTCCTTTTTGCTGGTAGAGGAGGCGTGATTGGAAGGTTCTGTCAGAATAGTTTACTGTAGCAGCAATGATTCAGAAACTGAATCAGGTTCATTATCACTGACATACAGGTATGTCATAAAATTTGTTCTTTTGTGGCAACAGTACATTGTGAAACATAAAAATCACTAAGTTACAATACAAATAATATAAATAGTGCAAAAGAGGAATAGTGAAGTATGTACATGAGTTCAGAAATATGATGGTGGTGGGAGGGGGGGAATTGTTCCTAAAACATTGAGTGTGCATCTCTGTACTTCCTCCCTGATGGTAGCAATGAGAAGGGGGCATACGGTATCCTGGATGGTGAAGATGGATGCCACCTTCTTGAGGCACTGCCTCTTGAAGATGGTCTCAATGGCTTGTTCCCATGATGGAGCTGCAACCTCTTTTGATCTTGTGCAGTGGCCCCTCCATACCAGACAGTGATACAACCAGTTAGAATGTTCTCCATGGTACATCTGTTGAAATTTGCTTGAGTCTTTATCAAATCTCCTCAAACTGCTAATGAAATACTGTAAAGCCACTACTATTGTACTAGTGCAGTAACGATGGAGAGAATGATCGTTTATTATAGTGGAAGGGATATCAGACAAGCAGGCTGCCTTATTCTGATTCTGTTGAGATTTTTGTGTTATTGGAATTGGACTTATCCAGGTAACCAGAGAATATCCAATCACTCTCCTATCTCCCTGTACCTTGTAGATAATGTAAAGTATTTTGAGTGTCATGAAGTGAATCATTCATTGAAAGCTACTCTGCTTCTGATCCGTCTTGTAACTACTGTATTTGCCTGGCTGGCCCAAATGGCTTTTCGGTTAGTGCTGAGCAATGGGGAAGTGAAAATATTCTCTTTCTCATTCAAAGATTTGTGAGCCTCGCATAGGCATATACACTATAGACTGACCCGTGTGCAATGAGGATAAGCTATGGGAAACAATGAGTAAATCTCAAGCTCTGAGGACCAGCAAGTAAACTGTTAAGTGGTAATCTTGACTCTTTAAATGATCACCGCATGAAGAGTTTTACTCAAAAGCCAACCAATGTTTTGAATGATTAGAGGAGCTTAATAAGCAAAAACATTACAGAAATCAAACAAAAGCTGTGCTACAATGAGCAAGTTAAGGGATGAAGACTGATCTTTGTTTTAGCTAGCAAAGCTTTGTCAAGGTCACAAATGGCAGGATAGCTGCATGGACTACTTGCCCTGTCTTCCCAGTTTCTTTATGCTAATTAGATTTTATTTTATGTGTGGAATGAAATATAAACTGTAAGTTACCAATGAAGATCCAATGCCCCAGCTTGTTTGTCAATTCTTACATTTTACTTTTTCTTTTCTAATTTTCATACCAGCAACCAAAATAATATTGAACAACAGAACTTCACTGATGCACAATTCTGATTATCTTTATTTATCAAATGTGTGTTGCCTGCAGTTGTTTTAGGATTCAGACATTTAGGAGGTGAAGTTAAAAGGACTCAGAAGCAGCCTCTGAATGGTATACTTGCTCTTTAGGTCTCCCTACATAATTTATTTTGCAAGGTTTAAAATCCAAATAATCTGTTTTGACATTTAGAAACAAGAAGTACTTGTCCTGGAGGAAAGGAGGGGTGAACATGAAATTGTGGTTGATGTGTTTGCACACACACAGGATTATTTTCTACAGCACAAGCCAGCTATGTTTAAAAACAAAATATACGCAGGCATAGATTAATATTTGATTGCCTCAGTGACCTTCTTTTGTATTGTTTTGGTCTATGACACCGGCCAATTTAAAAATAAATTATCTGAGAAATGCTTCTATGATTTTCTAAAATGATCAGAATGACTTCATGAATTCTGAACAACATAGAACACAGAGCACCGAGCATAGAACAATATGGCACAGGAATAGGCCCTTTGGCTCACCATGTCTGCATTGACATGATGCCACTCTAACTAATCTGATATGCCTGCACAAGATCTGTCCATTTGTCTAAATGCATCTTAAACATTTTTATCAGATTTGCTTCTTCCACTTTGCCTGGCAGTGTATTCCAGGCACCTACCACTTTCTCTATAAAATACTTGCTCTGCACATCTCTTTTGAACTTTCCCCCACTCACCTAATATTTGTCTTTTAGTATTTGACCCTTCAAAAAGGACTCTATATATCTCTCATAATTTTATATGTTTCTATCAGGTCACGGCTCAGCCTCCGACACTCCAGAGAAAATGATCCAAGTCTGTCCGACCTCTCCATGGTTTCCAAATATTTTGCTTACATTATAAACAATGGTACTAGTCACAAGAAGACCTCTGTTTTTCACCTTTTAATTCACACAAGCTAGTAACTTCTTTCCAGTGCTTGTCATACGAATGATAGAGAAATCTCCTGAGTAGTGCCCTAAACTTAAACATTTACTGTACTTCATTGTTTATGATCCCTCTCTTTTTCTCTCCCTCACTCTCCCCCTCTATCCCCTCTCCCTCCTCTCCCTCCCTCTCTCTCTGTCTTCCTTTTTCCAACCAATTAACTTCATCAACTGCTTATCCATGGCAAGCTTGGTCTCACCCATCAGAGATACTCACTTTGTCCTGTCCATCTCTCTCCTACCATCTGTCCAACTGGAATCAAATTTGTATTCTCTCATTTCAATTTGCATCAATGGGTCATTGACCAAAAATATTAATTCTGGTACTCATTGCACAGAGACTGCTTGAACTGCTCAGTGTTTCCAGTACCTATCTTTATTTTATATTTCTAACATTTCATTTTTCCTTTATTTTTACCATGTATCTTATGATATGGGTCAGACTCTGAGGAATATGAATATATTTTTTCCAAATTTGGAAACTGAGAATTAAGTATCTTCAATCCCAAGATGCCAAGAATCACAATCTCTCAGAGTATGGAGGACTGAAACTGAAAGCTATGAATGGAGCAGAGCATAGACATGCATCTAATTATGAGGACAGAGTCAATAACATAATTACAGTGGGAAAATGGGCAATAACCACGACAAGTCCCAAGGAATCTGATACTGCATGTCTACTTGACAATGGAAGCTCAGAAGCTTTCTTGCAAATTGGTCTAGAGCCACTCATAAAAAAGTTCTCAAGCTTCTTTTGCATTTCTCTAGCTCAATATTAGTATACTTATTGCCTTCTCAAATATTTCATTGACCCTTATAACTGCACAATAGGCTAAATATATCAAGTGGCCCAGAAATTCCTCCAGGACCATTGCATGGACAATGGGCAGAGGGCTCACTCAACTCCCCCTCCTCTTCACCTGACTTCCTGAAGAGGAGGTGATGATGAATTCACACCATCCACTGTGAATTCCAGATATAGTGCAGAAACCCAGTGAAACTGGGTTACACCCTAAGTTCTTATCTCAGTATCCAAACATGTCTTTCCCCAGTATCACTTCCCTGAAATCTCAGTGCAATCATTTTATATTCAATTTGACTTTGAACACAGAAGGTGAATGTAAGAGCCTGGATTTTCATTACCAACAGCAAATATCAGAAGGACACACAAGAAACTGCAGATGCTGGAATCTGGAGCAACAAGCAATCTAGTGGAGGCACTCAATGGGTTGAGCAGGATCCATGGGGGAAAGGAATTGTCAATGTTTTGAGTCGAGACCCTGCCTCAGCAATGATCACAATTTTAGTTTTGTCATTATTACAAACCCAAAGCAAGATAATGCTTCTTTCCAACTACACAGCCCACTATGTAGATCAGTCAACAAATGTTTAGACCCTCCATTGATCAGGGTTGACCGTGGATGCTGTGCCCTAGCTGACTATGTTATACGTAAGCCTGGGTAGCATGATATGGAGAGCAAGCAGTTTGGCACCATCGACGCCAAAGGAGTTGCCAGCCAGCGTTAAACTCAACATAGGACGACCTTAGGAACTCCAACTCTAGATTTTTCCCTCTGGGTTTACTACTAAAGCCTTCCTCGTTGATGTGTATAGCTGCAAGGCAGCAGAGGTTTGTTAGTGCTATTGGGGAGGCTTTAAACTAGATTTGCAGAGGGATGGGAACCAGAGTGCCAGAGCTGACAGTGTGGCTGGAGTGAAAATAAATTATGTTAAAAGTTCAAGCAAAGCCGCCAATAGATTGTGAGTGGTGGTAAAAATCTTCTGAGGTGTATATATTTCAATGCTAGGAGTATTGCAGGGAAGGCAGACGAATTGAGGGCATGGATTGACATGTGGAATTATGACATTATAGCAATTAGTGAAACTTGGCTACAGGAGGGGCAGGACTGGCAGCTTAATATTCCAGGGTTCCAATGTTTCAGATGTGATCGAGGCAGAGGAATGAAAGGTGGGGGAGTAGCATTGCTTGTTAGGGAAAATATTACAGCAGTGCTCAGGCAGGACAGATTAGAGGGCTTGTCTACTGAGTCCTTATGGGTGGAGCTGAGAAACAGGAAAAGTATGGCCACATTAGTGGGGTTGTATTATAGACCACCCAATAGTCAACGAGAATTGGAGGAGCAAATCTGCAGAGAGATAGCAGGCAACTGCAGGAAACATAAAGTTGTGGTGGTAGGGGATTTTAATTTTCCACATATTGATTGGGACTCCCATACTGTTAGGGGTCTAGATGGGTTAGAGTTTGTAAAATGTGTTCAGGAAAGTTTTCTAAATCAATATATAGAGGTACCAACTAGAAAGGATGCAATATTAGATCTCCTACTAGGAAACGAGTTAGGACAAGTGATGGAAGTGTGTGTAGGGGAACACTTTGGTTCCAGTGATCATAACACCATTAGTTTCAACCTGATTATGGATAAAGATAGATCTGGTCCTAGGGTTGAGGTTCTGAACTGGAAGAAGGCCAAATTTGAAGAAATGAGAAAGGATCTAAAAAGCGTGGATCGGGACAGGTTGTTCTCTGGCAAGGATGTGATCGGTAAGTGGGAAGCCTTCTAAGGAGAAATTTTGAGAGTGCAGAGCTTGTATGTTCCTGTCAGGATTAAAGGCAAAGTGAATAGGAATAAGGAACCTTGGTTCTCAAGGGATATTGCAACTCTGATAAGAAGAAGAGGGAATTGTATGAAATGTATAGCAAACAGGGATTAAATAAGGTGCTTGAGGAGTATAAAAAGTGCAAGAAAATACTTAAGAAAGAAATCAGGAGGGCTAAAAGAAGACATGAGGTTGCCTTGGCAGTCAAAGTGAAGGATAATCCAAAGAGCTTTTACAGGTATATTAAGAGTAAAAGGATTGTAAGGGATAAAATTGGTCCTCTTGAAGATCAGAGTGGTCAGCTTTGTGCGGAACCAAAGGAAATGGGGGAGATCTTAAATAGGTTTTTTGCGTCTGTATTTACTAAGGAAGCTGGCATGAAATCTATGGAATTGAGGGAATCAAATAGTGAGACCATGGAAACTGTACAGATTGAAAAGGAGGAGGTGCTTGCTATCTTGAGGAAAATTAAAGTGGATAAATCCCCGGGACCTGACAGGGTATTCCCTCGGACCTTGAAGGAGACTAGTGTTGAAATTGCAGGGGCCGTGGCAGATATATCTAAAATGTCGGTGTCTACGGTGAGGTGCCGGAGGATTGGAGAGTGGCTCATGTTGTTCCTTTGTTTAAAAAAGGATCGAAAAGTAATCCGGGAAACTATAGGCCGGTAAATTTGACGTCGGTAGTGGGTAAGTTATTGGAAGGAGTACTAAGAGACAGAATCTACAAGCATTTGGATAGACAGGGACTTATTAGGGAGAGTCAACATGGCTTTGTGCGTGGTAGGTCATGTTTGACCAATCTACTGGAGTTTTTTGAGGAGGTTACCAGGAAAGTGGATGAAGGGAAGGCAGTGGATGTTGTCTACATGGACTTCAGTAAGGCCTTTGACAAGGTTCCGCATGGGAGGTTAGTTAGGAAAATTCAGTCGCTAGGTATACATGGAGAGGTGGTAAATTGGATTAGACATCGGCTCAATGGAAGAAGCCAAAGAGTGGTAGTAGAGAATTGCTTCTCCGAGTGGAGGCCTGTGACTAGTGGTGTGCCACAGGGATCAGTGCTGGGTCCATTGTTATTTGTCATCTATATCAATGATCTGGATGATAATGTGGTAAATTGGATCAGCAAATTTGCTGATGATACAAAGATTGGAGGTGTAGTAGACAGTGAGGAAGGTTTTCAAAGCTTGCAGAGGGATTTGGACCAGCTGGAAAAATGGGCTGGAAAATGGCAGATGGAGTTTAATACAGACAAGTGTGAGGTATTGCACTTTGGAAGGACAAACCAACGTAGAACATACAGGGTTAATGGTAAGGCACTGAGGAGTGCAGTAGAACAGAGGGATCTGGGAATACAGATACAAAATTCCCTAAAAGTGACGTCACAGGTAGATAGGGTCGTAAAGAGAACTTTTGGTACATTGGCCTTTATTAATCGAAGTATTGAGTATAAGAGCTGGAATGTTATGATGAGGTTGTATGAGGCCGAATCTGGAGTATTGTGTTCAGTTTTGGTCACCAAATTACAGGAAGAATAATAATAAGGTTGAAAGAGTGCAGAGAAGGTTTACAAGGATGTTGCCGGGACTTGAGAAACTCAGTTACAGAGAAAGGTTGAATAGGTTAGGACTTTATTCCCTGGCACGTAGAAGAATGAGGGGAGATTTGATAGAGGTATATAAAATTATGATGGGTATAGATAGAGTGAATGCAAGCAGGCTTTTTCCACTGAGGCAAGGGGAGAAAAAAGCCAGAGGACATGGGTTAAGGGTGAGGGGGGAAAAGTTTAAAGGGAACATTAGGGGGGGGCTTCTTCACACAGAGCGTGGTGTGAGTGTGGAATGAGCTGCAAGACGAGGTGGTAAATGCGGGTTCTTTTTAACATTTAAGAATAAATTGGATAGATATATGGATGGGAGATGTATGGAGGGATATGGTCCGTGTGCAGGTCAGTGGGACGAGGCAGAAAATGGTTCGGCACAGCCAAGAAAGGCCAGAAGGCCTGTCTTTGTGCTGTAGTTTTTGTATGGTTTCTATGGTTTCTATCAAAGTTTTCCTTCTCCTAGATGAGCTTCCAATCTCGGCTGACAAGCCTCAACTGCCTGAAGTGACTGGTTTTAAGGCGCTAGTAACCCACCTTTGCCCCTGTCAGTAGAAACTGTTCCACCGGGCTTAGCACACTACTCATTGTGGTACTACAGTGTAAACTGTACTTACTGTCCAAGCATGCCTCACATACAGTGTCTTTATCACTGCATGGTGTCATAACACCTTCCCCTGGAGGACATACAGAACAGCATTTCCCATCGCTGGTATACTGCCCACTGTCGCATGATCCCTGGGCCTTGCATACGGATACCTGTCAAGAAAAGTCAAATGATACAATGAGACTTTTTGCACACATTTTAAGGAATCTGTATATAACATTTAAAAACTGGATCCCCAAATAATTAGTTTCCTTCTAAAAGTCAAAGGCATGTGTGAAAGATCCCAGTTAGTGTATTTGACAATCAGCTATGTCAGGACTTATTAAAAAGCATGTAGAAACATGTTGTACACACTGTCTCATCACATATAGTAAATAATCTGTGGGAATCCTTTAGTTAGTTCTGCTCTCCTAAGACTGTCTAAGTGATGGAGAAGAAAATTGTGAATCCTGCAGGAGTACAATACTTTATGGTGAAGAGATAGATAAGAGAACAATTCTAAGCATGTGTATAAGTTAGATCAGATGAGTTAATTTCACCTCATAATCTGTATGTATAATAGATATATCTCTACAAGTTATGTTAGTGTATATTTCCAGTAGGTGTTACACTCAGTTGCCTAGACTATTCTGAAAATATACATTAAAAATTCCTTATCTGCCCTGGTATCTTTTCTCTAAAAGTTGAAATTTTTGACCTCCTGTCTAAAAGAAACAGCTTCTATTTCTCCCATTTAAATGAAATGCAATTTTGTTCACCACTATCCAATCAAACCTCACAATCTTTTTTACTCCATTGAGAACAAGGCACAAGAGATTCTGCAGATGCTGGAAAGCTCAATCAACACATACAATATATTGGAGGAATTCAGCAGGTCAGACAGCATCTATGAAGGGAAATGGAAAGTCAACAGGTCTCAAACAACAGGAATTCTGCAGATGCTGGAAATTCAAGCAACACACATGAAAGTTGCTGGTGAACGCAGCAGGCCAGGCAGCATCTGTAGGAAGAGGTACAGTCGACGTTTCAGGCTGAGACTCTTCGTCAGGACTAACTGAAGGAAGAGTTAGTAAGAGATTTGAAAGTTGGAGGGGGAGGGGGAGATCCAAAATGATAGGAGAAGACAGGAGGGGAAGGGATGGAGCCAAGAGCTGGACAGGTGATTGGCAAAAGGGATATGAGAGGATCATGGGACAGGAGGCCCAGGGAGAAGGAAAAGGGGGAGGGGGGACCCAGAGGATGGGCAATGGGTATAGTCAGAGGGACAGAGGGAGAAAAAGGAGAGTGAGAGAAAGAATGTGTGTATAAAAATAAATAATGGATGGGGTACGAGGGGGAGGTGGGGCCTTAGCAGAAGTTAGAGAAGTCAATATTCATGCCATCAGGTTGGAGGCTACCCAGACGGAATATAAGGTGTTGTTCCTCCAACCTGAGTGTGGCTTCATCTATACAGTAGAGGAGGCCGTGGATAGACATGTCAGAATGGGAATGGGATGTGGAATTAAAATGTGTGGCCACTGGGAGATCCTGCTTTCTCTGGCGGACAGAGCGTAGATGTTCAGCAAAGCGGTCTCCCAGTCTGCGTCGGGTCTCGCCAATATATAAAAGGCCACATCGGGAGCACCGGACGCAGTATATCACCCCAGTCGACTCACAGGTGAAGTGTTGCCTCACCTGGAAGGACTGTTTGGGGCCCTGAATGGTGGTAAGGGAGGAAGTGTAAGGGCATGTGTAGCACTTGTTCCGCTTACACGGATAAGTGCCAGGAGGGAGATCAGTGGGGAGGGATGGAGGGGATGAATGGACAAGGGAGTCGCGTAGGAAGCGATCCCTGCGGAATGCAGAGAGAGAGGGGGAGGGAAAGATGTGCTTAGTGGTGGGATCTCGTTGGAGGTGGCGGAAGTTACGGAGAATAATATGTTGGACCCGGAGGCTGGTGGGGTGGTAGGTGAGGACCAGGGGAACCCTATTCCTAGTGGGGTGGCAGGAGGATGAAGTGAGAGCAGATGTACGTGAAATGGGGGAGATTCGTTGAAGAGCAGAGTTGATAGTGGAGGAAGGGAAGCCCCTCTCTTTAAAAAAGGACATCTCCCTCGTCCTAGAATGAAAAGCCTCATCCTGAGAGCAGATGCGGTGGAGACGGAGGAATTGCGAGAAGGGGATGGCGTTTTTGCAAGAGACAGGGTGAGAAGAGGAATAGTCCAGATAGCTGTGAGAGTCAGTAGGCTTATAGTAGACATCAGTGGATAAACTGTCTCCAGAGACAGAGACAGAAAGATCTAGAAAGGGGAGGGAGGTGTCGGAAATGGACCAAGTAAACTTGAGGGCAGGGTGAAAGTTGGAGGCAAAGTTAATAAAGTCAACGAGCTCTGCATGCGTGCAGGAAGCAGCGCCAATGCAGTCGTCGATGTAGCAAAGGAAAAGTGGGGGACAGATACCAGAATAGGTACGGAACATAGATTGTTCCACAAAGCCAACAAAAAGGCAGGCATAGCTAGGACCCATACGGGTGCCCATAGCTACACCTTTAGTTTGGAGGAAGTGGGAGGAGCCAAAGGAGAAATTATTAAGAGTAAGGACTAATTCCGCTAGACGGAGCAGAGTGGTGGTAGAGGGCAACTGATTAGGTCTGGAATCCAAAAAGAAGCGTAGAGCTTTGAGACCTTCCTGATGGGGGATGGAAGTATATAGGGACTGGACATCCATGGTGAAAATAAAGCAGTGGGGGCCAGGGAACTTAAAATCATCGAAAAGTTTAAGAGCGTGAGAAGTGTCACGAACATAGGTAGGAAGGGATTGAACAAGGGGTGATAAAACCGTGTCGAGGTATGCAGAAACGAGTTCAGTGGGGCAGGAGCAAGCTGAGACAATAGGTCAGCCAGGACAGGCAGGTTTGTGGATCTTGGGTAGGAGGTAGAAACAGGAAGTGCGAGGTGTGGGAACTATAAGGTTGGTAGCAGTGGATGGGAGATCCCCTGAGCGGATAAAGTCGGTGATGATGTGGGAGACAATGGCCTGGTGCTCCTTAGTAGGGTCATGATCGAGGGGTAAATAAGAGGAGGTATCCGCGAGTTGTCGCTGTGCCTCGGCAAGGTAGAGGTCAGTACGCCAGACTACAACAGCACCCCCCTTATCGGCGGGTTTAATAATAAGGTTAGGATTAGTGCGGAGGGAGTGGAGAGCAGAGCGTTCGGAAGGAGTGAGGTTGGAATGGGGACAAGATGCGGTGAAGTCGAGACGCTTGATGTCCCGTCGGCAGTGTGCAATAAAGAGATCCAGAGCAGGCAGAAGACCAGAGCGGTCTCAATCTTCTACAGATGCTGCCTGACATACTGTTCTGCAATTTGCGTGAGTTGACAACAATTCTAGTTTCTCTAGTCTAACCTGGGAGCCAACTCCCTGATCCTTGGAACCATTCCAGTAAATCTTTTCTGCATCCACTACAGGACTTTTACATACTTCCTAAAGTCTAGTGACCAGAATTGGACAAAATATGCAGTGTTTTCAATAGATTCTACAAAATGTCCTTGCTTTTGTACTCTGTCATTACTTATGTATCCCAACACTCCATATGTTTTAACAACCACTCTCTCAATATACCTTTTTCACTTTCAAACTCTTATATACAAGTGCACTCAAATCCCACTGTTCCTGAATAGCTATTAGCATTCTGCCACATAATCTATGCAATTTCTCTTTATTCTTTCTGACAAATGTATAATTTCACTCTTCTTTGTAACATTACACCAGCCGATATCTTCTGACTATCCTCCTCACTTTTTAAACCACATTTCTAATCTTAGTATTATATGAGAATTTAGGAACTTAAACCTGTATAAATATATATTTAAAAAAACTCAGCACTGATCCCTGAAAAGCACCATGGTTTTTACTTTCCAATTTGAAAAACACTCAATGGTCACAATTCTCTTTCAGCTTCCTCTTGTCCGGTGGTGCGCCTCTTTTTTGGGGAAAAGGCTGAATGGACAGCTTCAGACAGACAGCTCTACCTGGGCTATCACTTAATGCTACACAGAGATTTGCAAATTATGACCTTGCTTTCAGGACCCATCTGGTGAGCAAAATGTCTCTGCCATTAGGAAGTTCACTATCAGAGCTTCTATGCAAGAGTACTGGAATGTCATCCATCCAGCAGGTGATACAGGTAATTACGCTTTATAGGAATGGTAATAAGTAGGTAGTTCATGATTCAAAGAGAACTGTGTCATCGCTTATATTTGGCCTACACAGTTTGATGTGGTACTAGTTTATTATTGTCACATGAACCAAGCTCGAGTGAAAACCTTTTGTTTGTGTGTCATCAAAGCATATCATGTGACAATACCTCATGATCATGTACCTCATAAGTATACTGAGGTACAAACGTAGTATAAAGAAAAACAGAATGCTGAATATAATGTTGCACTTGTTTCCAAAGGGAGAGGGAAGGAGAGAGATTAGCCAGGGTGGGAGAGGTCCTTGTCTATGTTAGCTGTTCTTCTGAAGCAGTGGGAAGTATAGATGGAGTTAATGGGACTGCATTACACTTCACACCATAAAGCCAATTTTCTATTCTATTAGTGCTCTCTTTAATCCCATGGGTCTCAGTCCTGCTAACCAGCTTTTTGTGTCAGACATTATCAAATACACTCTGAAAATCATGTGGACAACATCTGCAATCCCTTCACCAAGTTTCTCTAACACCTTACCAAAAATGTTGATCAGTTTGCTTTTAACAAGTCCACATTGCCTCTCCTTAATCAAGTCAAGCTTCTCCAAATGTTTGGTAATAGTTCACTTGGGTATTGTTTTAGAATGTCTTCCCACAACTACTTAAATGTAGACTATAATATTAAAGACTACCTCACACTAGGCCAGAAAAGTACAGTACTGTTTATAAAGCAGCACATGGTTTCATTTAGCATATTCAAAGATACAGGATATTTAATGGGAGAAGATTTAAGAGACTTTGTAGACTTGAAAGAGAATAGTTTCAACATAAATCTGAGTCAGACAAAGGGTTCCGGCCCGAAACGTCAACTGATCTTTTCCACGGATGCTGCCCGACCTGCTGAGTTCCTTCAGCCTGTTGTGAGTCAGGGAACTGTGGGAGCAACCCTCACACTCAGACTACTTGCTAGAATTAAATAACATTCCCAGAAAATCTGTCGTGACATTTTCCCTGACTAGTAACACCACGCATCCTCCTTTAATCCCTCCCACTCTTTCATATCTAAAACAACGGAACCCCAGAATATTGAGCTACCAGTCCTGCCCCTCCTGCAACCAAGTCTCACTAATGGCTACAACGTCATAATTCTATGTGTTGATTCATGCCGAGCTCATTCACTTTTCCTCCGATACTTCTTGCATTGAAATATACACAACTCCAGCCATTAGTCACAACATGTTCAACCTTTTGATTCCTGACTTTGTGTGAGGTCTTACCAACATCTGCCTCCACAACCTCTCCTCTAACTGTTCTGGTACTCTGGTTCCCATCCCCTGCAACTCTAGTTTAATCTGTCCCCACTCTCCACCCCGCTTTCCATGAGAATATCAGTGCCCCTCCAGTTCAGGTGCAAACTGTCTCTTCTGTCTCTTCACAGGGGACTGTCTTGTCTTCCTTTCTCTTCACCATTTACACCTCGGACTTCAACTACTGCACAGAGTCTTGTCATCTTCAGAAGATTTCGGATGACTCTGCCATAGTTGGATGCATCAGCAAGGGGGAGGGGCTGAGTACAGGGCTACAGTAGGAAAATTTGTCACATCGTGTGAGCAGAATTATCTGCAGCTTAATGTGAAAAAGACTAAGGAGCTGGTGGTAGACCTGAGGAGAGCTAAGGTACCGGTGACCCCTGTTTCCATCCAGGGGGTCAGTGTGGACATGGTGAAGGATTACAAATACCTGGGGATACGAATTGACAATAAACTGGACTGGTCAAAGAACACTGAGGCTGTCTACAAGAAGGGTCAGAGCCGTCTCTATTTCTTGAGGAGACTGAGGTCCTTTAACATCTGCCGGACGATGCTAAGGGTGTTCTACGAGTCTGTGGTGGCCAGTCCTACCTTGTTTGCTGTTGTGTGCTGGGGCAGCAGGCTGAGGGTAGCAGACACCAACAGAATCAACAAACTCATTCGTAAGGCCAGTGATGTTGTGGGGATGGAACTGGACTCTCTCACGGTGGTGTCTGAAAAGAGGATGCTGTCTAAGTTGCATGCCATCTTGGTCAATGTCTCCCATCCACTACATAATGTACTGGGTGGGCACAGGAGTACATTCAGCCAGAGACTCATTCCACCGAGATGCAACACAGAGCGTCATAGGAAGTCATTCCTGCCTGTGGCCATCAAACTTTACAACTCCTCGCTTGGAGGCTCAGACACCCTGAGCCAATAGGCTGGTCCTGGACTTATTTCATAATCTATTGGCATAATTTACATATTACTATTTAACTATTTATGGTTCTATTACTATTTATTATTTATGGTGCAACTGTAACGAAAACCAATTTCCACCGGGATCAATAAAGTATGACTATGACTATGGCTACTATGTAGAGGTACCACCTTCCCAAGAAGAGAGCCCAGTGATCCAAAAATCTTATACCCTCCCTCCTACAATTCCTTAGCCACGTATTAAACTGTATAATTTTTCTACTTCTAGCCTCACTAGCACGTGACATGTGTAGCAATCCTGAGATCACAATGTTGGTGGTCCTGCCCTTTAAGTTAGGACCTAACTTCCTGAACTCCCTGTGCAGAACCTTGTCACTCATGCTACCCATGGCATTAGTACCACAACCTCTGGCTGTTCACCCTCCCACTTGAGAATGCTGAGGACTCGATCCAAGATGTCCTGGACCCTGTCATCCAGGTGGCAACATAACATTCGGGAATCGCATTCTCACCCACAGAACCTCATGTCTGTTCCCATAACTAACAAATCCCCTATCAATCTTAATCACTGCATACATTTCTGGTTTGCACTTTAAAAAAAGGTGAGGAGAGATTAATAAGGACGTTACAAAGGCTGAAACTTTTTAGTGGTGGTGAGAGATTGAATTAAGCTGTATTTTTCTCTTTAAAACACACTGAGGGGAAGCTGAACTGTATAGGATACGAAAGATCTATTTCTCTCAGCTGAATGGCCAAAAACCAAGGGGCATAGATTTGAGGTAGCTATACAGGGAATATACAAGCAATTCAATAGAAGAAATGGCAAAAAATATTTTAACTCAGAAGATATTGAGGGTCTGTAACACTCCACCTGAGAGTGTAGTAGAAAAGGAAATACTCATCACAATCGGTATTTGTTTCTTGTCACATAGACCAAGAAACAGTGAAAAGCTTGTCTTGCATACTGTTCATACTGATAAGATCTTTACACAGTGCTCTGAGCTCAAGTAACAATGATAAATAAAGTGCAGTGCAGATAAACCATAAAGTGCAAGGTCATAACAACTGAGTATCATTTTGACCTGCAAAACTACTGATCAAGTACTATTGCTCTGCTGGTTAATCTTTTTACAGCTAGCACAGACATAATCGGCGTCATTTGTAGTTGTGAGTTCTTTGTGGTTCTGCTGACACAATTGTACAGCATATTCTGTACTATTTGCTGTCCAATGAATTTGCTTACAAAAAGTACCCACCCACAACAGTGGATATCCTCTCGTGAAAAGATTTTAAGATTTGCTCAAAGCTTCCTTGAAAAACTACGGCAAACGCACCTTCTCTAGGGAATATCTGGCCCACAACTGCTCTAAGTAGAGAAAAAACACTTAGGACAATACAACAGCACATAAAATCCTGGTTTAAAAGAGTGCACCACTTCTGAAGCGATCCACTTGCCTGTCCCATTTTGGAAGACACTACAGTTCCTAAATTGGCCTCAGCAGCATCCTCAAATCCCACACAATCGTCATAGAGGCAAGTTGTCATTGAAAGACAGCCCAAAAAGAAGTAAATAGAGAATCCAAAGTGTAGAACAGGGTCTATGGATGGCTAACCTAATAAAGCCAACACCCACCTTGTTTGGTCTCTGCTGAAATAAAGGAGGCACTCCATATGATGAATGTGAATATCCCTATGCCAGCGGTCCCCAACTACCGTGCCACGGACCGGTACCGGGCCGCAAAGCATGTGCTACCGGGCTGCGAGGAAACCTTTCCTCATTCCCTGTCATGCACTGTTGAGCCATTACACATGCGAGGTCATTACCCGCACGTCATCCATGTCAGCGCGGGAAGGAGATCAACTCCTTGAGCTTGTAAATGACGACGGGCTGAAAAGTATGTTTGACATAACATCTCTGCCGGCATTCTGGATCAAGGTCAAGGCTGAATATCCTGAGGTAGCCACGAAAGCACTGAAAACATTGCTTCCATTTCCAACATTTTTCTGCGAAGCGGAGTTTTCTGCAATGAATGCAATGAAAACTAAACTGCGGAATAGACTGGACATGAGGACCCCCCTTCGAGTATCGCTGTCCCCCATCACCCCTCGATAGGACTGTCTTGTTACAGGGAAACAAGCCCAGGGCTCCCACTGATGCACCAATATTGGTGTGTTGCAATGATTTTATATATTTATACGGGGAAAATATGTGCTGTGTGTTTAATATCCAAACGTTACTTAAAATGTTATGATGCTATTGACTTATAAGTGACTTATATAACCATATATCAATTACAGCATGGAAACAGGCGATCTCGGCCCTTCTAGTCCGTGCCGAACTCTTACTCTCACCTAGTCCCACTGAGCTGCACTCAGCCCATGACCCTCCATTCCTTTCCTGTCCATATACCTATCCAATTTTTCTTTAAATGATAATATCGAACCTGCTTCTGCCACTTCTACTGGAAGTTTGTTTAACACTTACTTCAAACTCCCCTGATAATTGACTTATCACTACATTCATGCGAGGAAAATATGCGCTGTGTGTTTAATATTAAATTTGTTAGATAAACCCTTTTAGAAACGAAATTGAGTGTATCAGCCACTTATCACCTATATTCAGGTCATGATTAACACCCCCCCCCCCGAACAGAATCAGCAAAAGCGATTTGTAGGGAAAAATCAGCATGTACACGCATGCGCACTGGTGCCCGCGCAAGGCTTCATGGTCATTGTAGTCTTTCTCGGGGTAAACACAACGTATTTGACTGCTACTCTTGTCTGTTGGCAACCCTACCCGCGCCCCCCCCACCCCGGGTCAGCCTGTCCGCAAGAATATTGTCAATATTAAACCGGTCCGCAGTGCAAAAAAGGTTGGGGACCCCTGCTCTATGCAACTCATGATACCATTTTAAAGGTTAGCTATCAATAGATGATGACAGACCCCAAGGATACAGATAACCCTTGACTCAATTTGTTGATCTTCTACAATGAGAGATGGTTGTAAGTGTGCATATATAGAAAGTTGACATTTTGGCAGCTGTCTGGACTCTCTCCTTGTGAGTTAGATCACAACTGCTGGCATAGTCTTCAATATAGTTGGTGGGATCTCAATGAGATGTTGATGGCTGATTATCTTGGAGATAGGCCTGCTTTTATTTTGGATCACTGAAAAGAAGACACATTGTGGTTGGGACTGTTTTAATAAAACAGTTGGCTTGAGATTTGCAAATCTTGTAGGGCTATTATCACAGAACTAGAGCAGCAAGTGCATCTAATTCTGCCAAAGTAGATTGTTCCCCGCACTCCAAATACCAGGGAATTGAAAACAAATTAAGGAGGCACAGCGACAAATAGTTCTAGATTAAACTTCAAGAAAGGACAAATAAGGAAACAATAAAATCATAAAAGGTCTTCAGTTTGACGTGGAGTCTTTTGCCACATTTAGGCAATCTGCTTAGATCTAAACATTTTACTAATTTATACTCTTGAGCAAGAATCCCCAATACTCCACCTGGCAAAGTTATAGGATCTTCAACAATTAAACATCAGAGGGAACAAACTGACAGACATAAAGTTCAAGATTTCAAATGATCAATAAGGCCGTAATGATCCCTGCATTCCTATATATTCTGAGACCTGGACCACCAACAGCAGACACCTCAAGTCAAAGGAAGGACTAAACAGGTAATCAGAACACCATTTGACCATATGTCTTTCAGAAGACAGTGCTTCTAACAGTACAAAACTCCACACTACCCTGCTAAAATTCAGCCTGTGTAATGAAGTTTAATCTGGCTGTGAGGCTTAAATCATCAAAATTTTCAACCAGAAAAGAGAGTAGTACTAAACATTTGCAATAATTCCCACTGAGTTTCCTTGAAATAATGCAAACCCATTAAGCATATGGACATCTACATCCCTTTTCAACAATTGTATAATAGTGTATTGTACATTTTTAATGTCAAATTTCTGCCTAAATCTACAGCTTAGCTGATTACAGAATGTGGAGACACTCTTTTCTCCCTTATTAGGGAGAGAGAGAGCCTGTGGAATGTTGAATACCGGGTGAAATGCGAAGTTTTTGGGGTAACTGCAAGTCTGTGTCTTTGCACACGCTTCAGTGCTTAGTGATGGTGCTGATGCTGTTTTTTGCCGGTAGGGGGAGGGGGGGATTGTTGCTTGTTGCCGCTTACATGCAGGAGGGAGAAGAATTATGGGGGACTTTGGGGTTCAAACATTTAACTGTCATTCATTCTTTGGGGCACTTCTCTGTTTTCGTGGATGTCTGCGAAGAAAAAGCATTTCAGGGTGTATATTGTATGCATTTCTCTGACATTAAATGTACCTTTGAAACCTTTGACCTTTGAGGCATCTCCAGCTACACTGTTTTTAGCTTTAATTGTATTTCAAAGCTTTTCAGAAAATCTGCCAATCTTACAGTTGAATTTTGCATCAAATATAATCAGTAGATCATCCAAATTTTTAGCCAGAAGGGAAAATGCAACTGAACATTTACTACAGGTGCCAAGTTCTTTTTCAATCTCCTTGAAATTTAAAGTTGATCTTAGTGTGTTTGAATAGAATTAGAGAAGGATAAATAGATATCCAGAGGTATGTACATTTGGGGTAAGAGTGGAGCAGTAAAACAAGACTCCCATATCTATTAATGCTGTGTACTTATGCATATAATATGTATTCCTGCCTCAACCATAATAAATCCATATTTACTATGAATGACATCTTATTTCTCTTACATTATTTCTGAGACACATCCTGGTCTCTAGTCCCCATCCAGTGTTGTACAGTGACAGACCTATACCCACTGGAATTGTGTGTTGTTTATGTTAAGTATTTTAAAAATGCCAATTTTTAAACATATTCCATGTTATTAGAGGTTTATCCAGTAGGCACAATAACACTGACAGCTTTAATAACCTCTGAGCCAGGGAGCCAAAACAATTGTGTGAGTGCAACAAGTTGTTTGTATGAGGCAGTCTCTATGTTACACAGGAGTGCAACGTGCCCTGCACACAGGCGTCTCATTTTGAACAGTGTCCCAGGGACATGCACCTATGATTTCAGGGGCAACAGAAAATACGATTTAATATCTCCAAATGAATCAAATGTCAGACCAGCACCTTCCATTAACTCTCTGCAAGAATGCAGACATTCCTCAGTGTCAATTTACAAATCTAAAGCCAATTCAGAATCAGATTTATTGTCAACAGCATATGTCATGAAATTTGTTAACTTTACGGCAGTAGTACAATGCAATATGATAAATAAATAAAGAGGGAAAAAAACTGAGTTACATTAAGTATGTAATGCTTAAGTTAAAATAAGTAGTACAAAAAAAACACAGAAATAAAAAAGTAGTGAGGTAGTGTTCATGGGTTCAATGTCCATTCAGAAATCTGATGGCACAGGGGAAGAAGCTGTTCCTGAATCATTGAGTGTGTGCCTTCAGGCTTCTGTATCTCCTTCCGAGTGGTAACAGTGTGAAGAGGGCATGTTCTGGGTGGTGGGGATCCTTAATAATCCATCTTCCTAAAAAAATGCTCCTTGAAGTTGCCTTGGATACTATGGAACTGGTACCCATGTGGAGCTGACTAATTTTACAAGTTTCTTATTTTGTAACTTATTTTGATCTTGTGCAGTAACCCTCCCATACCCACCCCCACCCCATACCAGACAGTGATACAGCCAGTCAGAATGCTTTCCATGGTACATTTGTGGAAGTTTTCACGTGTTTTAGTTGACAAACCAAATCTCTTCAAACTCCTAATGAAATATAGCCACTGTCTTGCCTTCTTTTTAGCTGCATCAATATGTTGCATCCAGGTTAGGTCCTCAAAGCTATTGACACCCAGGAACTTGAAATTGCTCACTCTCTCCACTTCTGATCTCTCTATGAGGACTGGTGTGTGTTTCCTCATCTTACCCTTCCTGAAGTTTGCAATCAGCTCTTTGGTCTTGTTGATGTTGAGTATAAGGTTGTTGCTGTGACACCAGCCAACTAACCGGCATAACTCACTCCTGTACGCCCTTTCATCACCATCTGAAATTCTGCTAACAATGGTTGTATCATCAGCAAAGAGTAACAAGCTTGAGTGTGGCTTTTGCCTTGGGAATGAGAAGCTGATAGTTTCTTGTGCTTGCAGTTATTTCCTTCCATAATGCTATCTTCTCAAATTGAATCAAAATAAATTTGCACTTCTGTGAGGCATGATGTATAACATCCAGCAATTATCTGGTCTTCAAAATCAACCACTTAATAGAATATTTCTTCTAATTTGTTGCAAGCTTCATATGCAATTCACACCAACAGGGATAATGTAAGGTGGAAGTTATTCTATATGAAAAAGGTATCAATTAAAGGATCAAATGTATTTTTCACATGACAGTGCATTGATTGCTTTTATCCTTGAGCTTCAAGCTAACTATTTCTTTTCAAGCTGTCTACAGATAATTGCTGAGTTGGCAGAGGGTCAAACTGGCCAAGCCAAAAGCTCACACTGCCTCTGTAGGGCTTATTTCACGTAAGTCACTCCTGTCTGCTTGAAAATGTAACTAAATACATCAAGACAGTTTACCAAAACTGACGATAAATTGAAAAGGAATTCTTAACATATAATACTGCCTACATCAATAGCAAAAATGAGGTAGTTGAATCCTAATTTCTTCAGCTTTCTCAGATAGGCCAATCAGGTTGATGATGATGTTGCTAATGTGGGAAAGGGTTTAAAATTTGCAAAGTGGCAATATTGAAAATACCTGATTAGTTTACTCAGTTATGCTCCAACCTCCAAGTCTGAGTTTGCATTCTGAACTGAAGAATATTAGAAACTAATCTTAAGTTCTCACTGCTTAGTTCAAGTAGACATAAGATTAGAAACTATAAAAAAAGATTGTCAAATTGAAAATGTGCAGAAACTCAGAGCATTAGAATGGCAAGCGATTTAGCAACTCAAATATTGCCAAGCCCTCATTATCTCCTGATTTACCATCATGGTCTTGGGGTCAGGAAGACAGGGACATAATCATAGACTCTTGTGTGGCCAGACCCAGGATACAGAGTGTGGGGAAGGCAGGTACACAGCTAAGCCAGGGATCAGGAACGTGGAAAGGTTTACCTACACACTGAAGCCTGCATATAAGTTGTCATATCCATGGACTGCTGCATGTCAATGCTGGCATTGACTTTGATAGAGTGGATGTGGAGAGGATGTTTCCTATGGTGAGAGAGTCCAAGACTAAAAAGACACAGCCTCAAAAAAGAGGGGCAGCCTTTTAGAAAGGAAATGAAAACTTCTAAGGGGGACTTTTTGTAGGCAGTGTATATGTTTCATTTTCATCCATTGTTTCTATTGTATCCTGCTGCTCTGTTTTATATTCTATTAGTTCTATTACACCTTTCTTAATGTTTAATGTTCTGCATTTATTTAGTCCAAAGGTCATATTACATCTTTAGAAAATAGTTCCACTATTTTAATTAATTGTTTATTATTATTCTTTTTTTCAGCTCAAGCCAGTAAAACCTGAGGTATGGCTATAGCCAAGCATACTCATTTCCCAATTGCTAGGAACTTTCGGACTATTCTAGAAGTGTTTAGTATTGTGACTTTCTGAAGATTTACATAGATATTGGTGTGTAGCTCTAATTGTTTATGCCACCCTGAGCAGGGTGAATGCACGGAAGGCAGCTGGTCCAGATGGAATACCTGGCCGTGTGCTCTGCAATTGGACCTTGGACTTTCTGACTAACAGATCCCAATCAGTTAAGTTAGACAACCTCTCCTCCTCCACTCTCACCCTGAACACTGGCGTGCCTCAAGGCTGTGTGCTGAGCCCTCTTCTGTACTCCCTTTTCACCTATGACCCACACCAACAGGCACAGGAAGAGCTTCTTCCCTGAGGCTGCGACACTGCTGAACCTCTCATCACAGCGCTAAGCAGTATTGCATCCGTATTGTACTGTCTCAGTACTTTTATATTTGTGTGCTGTAGCACTTTTTTTATTCGTAGTTATTTTGTAAATAACATTATTCTTTGCATTTCTGGTCAGATGCTAAATGCATTTCATTGGCTTTGTATCTGTACTCGGCACAATGACAATAAAATTTAATCTAATTTAATCTAATCTAATTGTTTAATGCTATTGTGTAGTGACTTTGGAATGATACCAGTTGTAGATATTACTATTGTCTACCCTGTTCATGTTCTATAGTCTTTCAATTTCCTCTTTTAGTTCAGCATATTTCTGATATTCTTCACTAATTGATTTCTGTAAGTTCTGTGTGTTTGGAATGGCTACATCTATTAAGTAAGTTGGCCTTTCTTGTTTATCCTGTAATATTATACCTGGAGATCTATCATAGATTGTCCTATCTGCAATAATGGATTGGTCATTATCATTATTATTATTATTATTATTATCCAATTTGCACATTTGGTCTACTTTTGCACATTAGTTGTCAGTCTTTGTTCGTGTGTAGTTTTTCATTGATTCTATGGTATTTTCTTTCTTCCACTGTGAATGCCTGCAAGAAAATGAATCTCAGAGTTGTATATGGTGACATATACATACTTCGATAATAAATTTACTTTGAATTCTGACTATTGTACATGCATTCTTATTTTCCTTAATATAAAACAGAAAAAAGTATCTGTTAATCCAATCAGTAATAGTGCAGTGATATCACTTTTCTGAAGGTCACCAAGAATATTTACAACATTAAAATAGACTTTAATCAGGATAAGCTACTGGAAAAGTCCACCTTTAATTTTCTGAGAAAATTGCAGCCATTCGTGCAGCACTAAGGTTTCGGAAGCATGCTGCCAGAGAGGCTCCCTCCGTTACCTGCATCTCTCAATTCTCCTCCACATGCACCTTGCTGTGATTTGCCTTCTTCCTAGTCCACCCACCACGTCATCTATTGTATCAACTCAGTGTACTATAGATTTTTTTATCATCACACTATCCCAGTCTTCCTGTCCTACACAACTTCTTACTCATCAAACTCATCTTACCCCACCTTCATGTTTCATTTAGAAGTATCACCCCCTTCAGGACAGATTGAACAATTTCTAAATAGCTCAAAATCAAATTGAATAATTTAAGAATAAAATCATATACAGAGCATAATCGGGCAAATGACAGCATGGATTGATATCAGAAAGATTGGGACATTTCTGCTGAACATTCCACAGAGAATTAGATAATTAGAACACAGAAACATAGAAAACCTACAGCACAATACAGGCCCTTCAGCCCACAAAGTTGTGGCGAACATGTCCCCACCTTAGAAATTACTCGGGTTACCCATAGCCCTCTATTTTTCTGAGCTCCATGTACCTATCCAAAAGTCTCTTAAAAGACCCTATCGTATCTGCCTCTACCACTGTTGCCAGCAGCCAATTCCACGCACTCACCACTCTCTGAGTAAAAACTTACCCCTGACATCTCCTCTGTACCTACTCCCCAGCACCTTAAACCTGTGTCCTCTTGTGGCAACCATTTCAGCCCTGGGAAAAAGCCTCTGACTATCCACACGATCAATGCCTCTCATCATCTTATACACCTCCATCAGGTCACCTCTTATCCTCCATCGCTCCAAGGAGAAAAGACTGAGTTCACTCAACCTATTCTCATAAGGCATGCTCCCCAATCCAGGCAACATCCTTGTAAATCTCCTCAGCACCCTTTCTGTGGCTTCCACATCCTTCCTGTAGTGAGGCAACCAGAACTGAGCACAGTACTCCAAGTGGGGTCTGACCAGGGTGCTATACAGCTGCAACATTACCTCTCAGCTCCTAAATTCAATTCCATGATTGCTGAAGGCCAATACACTGTATGCCTTCTGTATAATTGTTGATTCAAGGGGGGTGGAGGATGTATTTATACAATAGGGGAATGAATCAGATTTTGAATGAAACTTAATTTCATTATTTTATTCTTACAAGCTAATGCATTGGCATTGTAGTACCATGTAATTAAGGAGGATGCTAAGCATTGTAAGAATATGAATGAGTTTATAATTGCAAAGATTACAGGCAGAAATGTCTCCTCTGTTGTATAGGCCAAATTTTCAACGTAATCAGATATGGGGGTAGAAATGTATTCGGAAGAGTTGATCTTGCAAGTTAATATTGATCAGCACAATGAATTTCTATCCACACAAAAGATGTTCAGAACACCAGTTTACAATTTATGTCTGTTAGCTATTGCTCACTTCCAGTAAACATACTACTTGATCTGGTATAGGAGATAAAACAAATGTGAAAGATAATACAGTAAATTACAGAATATTAGATTCAAACAAACAAACTTGTTTAGTATTGTAAAGTTGGGAGTTACTAAGGTTGTTACAGCTGGGGGGTGGTAATGGGGACAAGTTCCCACTACCAATGGTGTGTGTCTCAAATAGCCTCTGACAACAACATCCAGCTCCTGGCCTTCATGTGTGGCTTAGCTACTAAGACTGGCTGAACTATTTTTGCTGACAGGAGAACGGGCAAAGGCCTTAAAACCAGTCGCTTCGGGCAGATGGGGCTCGTCAGCCATGGTTGGCAGCTCATCTAGGCAAAGGAAAACTCTGACCTCAAACCTCCACTGCCTTGCAGCCATACCCACTCATGGGGAAGGCTTTGAGAAAAAACCCCAAGGGAAAAATCCGGAGCCGGGGTCACTAGGGCAGTCCTACATTGAGTTGAATGTTGACTGGCAGCTAATGCAATACTGCTGGTACCAAACTGTATCAGTCTCTACTGTTCCTTTATGTTCATCAGATGTGTGGAGATGGGGAGCTTGCTACATGGGCAATAGCTTACTCTACATATCGTACTGCTTGTGTATCTAGACAGCTGGGACGTAATATCCATGGTCAGCTCTGACCGATAGAGACCTCTGACAGACAGACTATGGAGGAGGACAAAGAACAATTTAAAGTAACAACAACTTCACTGGAGGATGGGAAATTTCAGTGAAATGAGGAAGAATCTGACGCAGATTAAAGAGTTATGAGAAATGGATGCCTAAGAAGCAAAAGTTTAGGTATAGTCCAGGAATATTTGAAGTGAAATGGTAGAACAGCCACAGCTGGACTTTTTTTGATGACAATTAAAGTAAGGCAAACCAGAAAAGAGACCACATCAGCATGAAAATGCAATGGAGAATTAGACCTAATCTGAAAAGTGTAAACAATATTAAAATAGAAACACGGAGCGAAGGGACAGTACAAGAAAATAGTGGAGGATGACATAAAAGGAAATCTAAAAGTCTTCTGCAGGAGCATTAACAATGAATGAACAGTAGTATATGCAGTTAGAACAAACGGGAACCAAATAGACTGCTGTTAGAAGATGTAGAAGACAAGGTCGAAGTTTTAAATTAGGTCTATATTAAGAGAATGCATGAGATAAGAAGAGGAACAAGAAAGGCCGATAAGATCCAGCAAAGTTGGGGGACTTCCGGTAGAGCTCATGGAGTGAAGTCGTGTTCTTGACTCGCTCCATTACCTCTGAGTTTTTCTTCTTATGATCAGCTATATTTTAATTAACCATTAAGGCATCGACTTTTACAATATTTTGAAATAAATTGGGCTCTTTGATAATCGGATGCTTTTAAGGTCTGCTATGTCTAAGAATGGAAAAAACGGTAAGGACGGCAAACCTCCAGTTAGACCAAAAGGTACCGATTTTCCTCCGACTGAACCACCGGTGACTTTGAAAGCTATATCGGATCTAATTCAAAGGGAAATTTCAACCCCTATTACGGAGCTGATTCGTGTGGAAATTTCAATTAATTTCCAGAAAATTGCCGATTCAATCGATAAGATACAAACATCTATTACGGAACATCAGTCGGCTATATCTGATCTTCAAAAATCCACATAACAAAATGAACTCAAGATGGAGAAAATCGAAGAAACAATTAATGTAATGAAGAAGAAACTTGACTTTCTGACCTTTAAAAACTCTGACATAGAATCCAGAATGCAACGGCAGAATCTTCGAATGATTGGGGTGCGTGAAGCTGTTGAATCTGATAACCCTATGAGGTATTTTTCTCAACTTTTAAAAGATGCATTTCCTACTGTATTTCCTGACCAACCACCGTTATTGGATCGTGTTCACAGAGTTCCATCATACTCGTCTAAGTCAGATAAACCTCGACATGTCATCTTACGTTTTCATTACTTTCAAGACAAGGAGAAAGTGTTTCGTTTCGTTCGATCTAAAGGTTACATTGATTTTTTGGATCTTAAGTTCCGATTCGTGGAGGATTTCAGTAAACCAATTCGGGATCAACGGGTTCGTTACAGATCTGTGATGTCGGAACTCTACAAGATGGATTTAAAACCAGCGCTGCTTTACCCTGCACGTCTAAGGATTCGTACGTTGGATGGAGCCCTCCGTTTTTTTGAATCTCCATCGGATGCCCAGAGTTATCTGGATCAATTTTCACCTTCAACATCTTAATCGTAATTTTTAACTATCTCCGTTTGATCGGAGGTTGTGAATTTGTCAGCCTTAATTTTTTTTTTTGCCTTATATGGGCAGAAAAGTTTATTTTTGATTAATTAATATGGTTGCTAAACTTTCTTTCTATCTGCGTCATTCCTTTCTTTTTCCCAGGGGATTCTGGGTGGTTATTCCCTCACCGTCATTCTACGTATTTCCTTTGAGGCCTTAATTTTTGTAGTTTTTAAATCTACTTCTTTTTGTAGGTTTTCATAACTAGTTTATGTTAATAATTTCATTTCTTTTTTTGTTTATTCATAGGGTCTGGGGTTTGTTGCGTTTTTTTTATATTTTCTGGCTTTTTCTCTGTTATATTAAGTGTTTGTTTTAACTGATTTACTTTTTTTATTCTTTTACTGTTTTATAACTAGCTGATCTTTTTTATATTTACACTTTTTTTTAGGGAGCGTACACTGGAAGTCATGGGGGTAGTTTTAGTGCTTGCTTCTTTCTGGCTGGTCTGTGTTAGGTTTAGCCTTGGGGTCATGGGGTGGGGGGTGGTGGGAGGGGCTTCACGTTTTAGTTTTTTTCTTCTTGGGCTATGTACACTATTGAAGTATTGGTTGCGTTCTCCTTCCCGGTATCTCTTATTTGTTCTGTTCCCTTTCCGGGTTCGTGGGTCGAGCCTATCGTCAATCCTCCTTGTTGAGGGTTGACTTTAGGGTTTATGGAGTCTATTATTAATTTTGTCTCCTGGAATACTAATGGTCTTAACCATCCTATTAAAAGGAAAAAAGTTTTTAAAGTGCTCCGGAGACTTAAAGCACAAATTTTATTTTTACAAGAGACCCATGTGCGGAGGGGGGACAGACTACATTTTTTTAATTCTGGAAGGAAGAACAGTTTCATTCGAACTCTAACACTAAGATTCGAGGCGTCTCTATTTTTATAGACTCCTCAGTTACTTTTATACAACATGATATTATCTCTGATCCGAATGGTAGATTTCTACTGGTTAGTGGTCTACTATTTAATAAAAAGGTAGTTTTGGTTAATGTTTATGCTCCCAATATGGACTGTCCGGAATTTTATAAATCATTATTCAATCAGTTCCCGAATTTGAATGAGTTTTCATTGATCTGGGGCGGAGATCTTAATACCTGTTTATCTCCAGCTTTCGACCGTTCGGCTCCTCTACAGACCTTACCTAATAAATCTGCAACTTTGATTAATTCATTCCTCTCTGATTCTGGGTCGACGGACATTTGGCATTTTTTGCATCCTCAGGAAAAAGATTTTTCTTTTTTTTCACATGTTCACCATTCCTATTCAAGAATTGATTATTTCTTTATTGACTCTCGTCTTATTTCTTCAGTGATTAAATGTGATTATGACTCTATAACCATTTCGGATCATGCTCCACTTAAGCTTTCTATTAAAATTCTGGCCAATACACAAAATAATAGACAATGGCGTTTTAATTCGCTGTTGCTTCAGGACTCGGACTTTGTTAATTTCATGAATGAACAGATTGATCTTTTTTTTACAATCAACTATACAGAGGATATTTCTGTGAACATTCTTTGGGATACTTTTAAAGCTTATATTCGTGGTCAGATTATCTCGTATTCTGCTGCTTTGAGGAAGAAGCTGAAGCAGGAGGAGTTGGTAATTGTGGACAAGATTAAGGAAATTGATAAGAAATATGTTACAGCTCCCTCTGAGGAGTTATATAAACAAAGCACTGAACTTCAAATGGAACACAGTTCATTACTTTCATCCTCGATTGTAAACCAATTAAAGAAAACAAGAAGTGAATTTTATGTACACGGTGACAAAATTGTCAAACTGTTGGCTAACCAATTGAAGTCTAATTATGCTAAATCTCAAATTAATCAGATTTATAATCAAGATGACCGACTGATACTTGATCATGCGGGGATTAATCAAACCTTCTTTGACTTTTATTCTTCCTTATATCAATCAGAATCTCCTCGAGACTCTAAATATATGAATGATTTTTTAGATAACCTAGATTTCCCTGAGATTTCACAGGATATGTCTTCTATGTTAGATACTCCCATTACCACTGATGAGATTAAGAATGTTATTTCCTCTATGAACCTGGGGAAAGCTCCTGGCCCTGATGGGTTTACTGTAGAATTTTATAAATGTTTTGCACCTTCATTAATCCCTTGGTTCTATAGGGTTTTCAAGGCTTCATTAAAACTTGGTAAACTTCCCGAATCTTTCAATAGAGCGTCAATCTCTCTAATATTAAAGAAGGATAAAGATCCTGCTCAATGTGCATCTTATAGACCAATATCTTTACTAAATGTTGATTCTAAAATTTTTTCAAGTTATTAGCAAACAGATTAGAAAAAGTACTCCCTTTTATTATTTCGGAAGACCAAACGGGTTTTATTAAAGGTCCTTACTCTTTTTATAACATTCGCACACTGTTAAATATTGTTTATACCCCCTCACAAAATGTTCCTGAGTGTGTTATCTCTTTAGATGCTGAAAAAGCTTTTGATAGAGTAGAATGGCCTTACTTATTTAAGGTGCTTGAAATGTTTAATTTTAGCTCGAAATTTATATCCTGGATCAAACTGTTATATCATTCTCCTGTGGCCTCGGTCCGTACTAACTCTCTAAGCTCACCTTTTTTCCCTCTTTTTCGAGGTACTCGACAAGGTTGTCCTCTTAGTCCTTTATTATTTGATATTGCCTTAGAACCTCTTGCAATTGCCATTCGAGAATCTCCAAATATTACTGGGATAACTCGGGGCTTAAAGTCCCATAAAATATCACTCTATGCTGATGATTTACTTTTATATATTTCTAATCCCCAAAAATCCATCCCTGCTGTTTTAGAGTTATTAGCACAATTTGGTCTCTTTTCAGGTTATAAATTAAATCTTAGTAAGAGTGAACTTTTCCCGATTAATAAACAACTTCCCTTATAACTTTCCATTTAAATTGATTAATAATTATTTTTCATATCTTGGGATTAAAATTACTTGTAAATACAAAGATTTATTTAAGATTAACTTTTTACCCTTAATTGACCATATTATTCAACTTTCATCTAAATGGTTTCCTTTATATTTAACTTTGATTAGTCGTATTAATGCAGTTAAGATGTTTTTTCTGCCAAAATTTCTATATATATTTCAGGCATTACCAATTTTTGTTCCAAAATCTTTTTTTGATAAAGTTGACTCAAAAATTTCTTCATTTATTTGGCAAAATAAAAACCCGAGACTGGGTAAAATACATTTACAGAAAGCTAAGAGAGATGGAGGTTTAGCATTACCTAACTTTAGATTCTATTATTGGGCAATTAATATTCGACATATGAAATTTTGGTTACTTGACCAGGATATACTATCCATTCCTAAATGGGTAGCATTGGAATTACAATCTGTTCAGGGCTATACACTTGGCTCTATTTTAGGTTCCTCTCTTCCTTTTGATTTGAAACGCCTCAAACAGGTATCTAACCCGATAGTTAAATATACCTTACATATTTGGTTTCAATTCAGAAAATTTTTTGATCTTAACCAATTTGGGCTAGCGATTCCTATTTAAAGTAACATATTTTTTTCTCCCTCTTTTATGGATCGTGCTTTTCAAATTTGGAAGACTAAGGGTATTTCACGGTTTTTGGATTTATTTTTAGATGGTTCCCTTATGTCTTTTGAACAATTATCTAATAAATATAATTTATCAAGAATACATTTTTTTAGATATCTACAAGTTAGAAATTTCCTAAGTACTATACTTTCTTCCTTTCCACTGCTTCCTGCTACATATATTTTAGATACTATAATTAACCTTAATCCATGTCAGAAAGGTGCATCGGCTATGATTTATAATATTATTATGAAACTTAGGAAAGCTCCATTTGATAAGATTAGGGTAGATTGGAAACAGGAATTGGGGTCTATCATTTCCGTGGATGACTGGGGGCAGATTTTACAATTAGTCAATACTTCCTCTATCTGTGCTAAACATTCCCTAATTCAAATTAAAGTTGTTCATAGAGCACATATGTCCAAAGATAAATTAGCTCGCTTTTATTCTCATATTAGTCCTTTTTGTGATAGATGTCCGGGGCAGATAGCCTCTTTAACTCATATGTTTTGGTCGTGTCCTACTCTGGAAACTTTTTAGAGAGACATTTTTAATATTATCTCCAAGGTATTGAATATAGATATCTCTCCTCACCCTATTACTGCTGTCTTTGGATTACCTAAAATTTCCAGTAATCTCTCTCCTTCAGCCCGTAGAATGATTGCATTTCTTACTTTAATGGCGAAAAGATGTATTTTACAACATTGGAAAGAGCTTAATGCTCCAACTACCTTTTTTTGGTTTTCTTAGACGATATTATGCTTGAACTTGGAGAAAATTAGAAGCAATCTTTACGATTCCTCACTTAAATTTGAACAGACCTGGAGATCTTTTATTCAATATTTTCATTTAATGTAATTTTTTTTTCTTCTCTTTTTTTGCTCTATATTTATATACCCTTCTTGTTTTGTTTTACTGTTTTTAATGGAGGTCGGGATTGAGGACGTGATTTTAAGTTTTTTAACTCTGTTTGGTTTCAAGTTAGCCCATTGCTTTGCTTTGCTTTTAGTTAGTTGCACGGTGGGTTTTTTTTGGGGTTTTTTTCCCTTTTCTCTATTGATAAAAAATTAGTATACTATTATGTTACCTTAGTATGTTATGTTTAAATTACATTGTTTGTATCATTTTTTTTGTATTAATATCTCCTGTAATTTTATTATATTCTAACAGTGTATTAGTGCCTATGTGGCTTACCTTTTTGTATACTTATTCAATAAAAAGATTTAAAAAGAAAGAAAAGAAAGATCCAGCAAAGTTGCTTGATTGAGATGGATCCTTGGCTACTGAAGGAAATAAAAGGCAGAAATTGCCAATGTTTCAATAGTTCCTAACACGGGAAAGGTGCTGAAGGGCTAGTAAAACGGTACTCTTGAAGGATAAATCTGGCAGTTACAGTTTAAAGACAGTGGTGGAAAAATCTTTAGAAACATAATCTAGGAGAAAATTAATGGCTGCCTCAAGCAATCAAATGGATGAATAAAGAGGAACCAGCACAGATTTACGAGGGACATCTTTTTTCTTGAAGTAACAGAAGTTGGATGAGGACCTGAGATGAGGATTGAAATGGCATTTTAGAGCAGCTAGTGCTAGAGCCTACTCAGGGAAAGGCTATCTTAGATTGGGTGTTGTGTAATAACCCAGATGTGATTAGGAAGTTTAAGGTAAAGGAGCCCTTGGGAGGCAGTAATCATAATATGATTGAATTCACAATACAAGTTGAGAGGGAGAAATATTAGCCACATGTATCAATATCACAATGGAATAAAGAGAATTACAGAGGCATGAGAGAGGAGCTTGCCCAGGTGGATTGGAGGAGGATACTGGCGGGGATGTTGGCAGAGCAGAGGTGGCTGAAATTTCTGGGGGTAGTACACAAAGCACAGGATAGATATGTCCTACAGAAGAAGAGGTTCTCAAATGGCAGGGGTAGGCAACTGTGGCCAACGAGGGAAGTTAAGAACTGCATAAAAGCCAAGGAAAGGGCATATAAGTAGCAAAAGAGAGTGGGAAGTAGGATGATTGGGAAGCTTTTAAAATCTAACTAAAAAAATTATAGGAAGTGAAAAGAAGAGCTATGAGGGCAAGCTAGCCAATAATAGGCAAATTAGCAGGGTACTAAATGTTTTCTCAGTTAAAGAGTAAAAGGGAGGTGAGCATTGATTTTGGACCACTGGAAAATGATGCTAGTGAGGTAGTAATGGGAGACAAAGAAAGGGCAGATGAACTTAATAGGTACTTTGCATCAGTCTTCACTGTGGAAGACACTAGCCATATGCCAGAGGTCCATGAGTGTCAGGGAGCAGGAGTGAGTGCCATTGCTATTACAAAGGAAAAAGTGCTGGGCAAACTGAAAGGTCTTAAGGTGGATAGGTCACCTGGACCAGATGGACTACATCCCAGAGTCCTGAGAGAGGTTGCTGAAGAGATAACAGATGAATTGATCATGACCTTTCAAGAATCACTTGATCCTGGCATGCTCACAGAGGACTGGAAGATTGCAAATGTCAATCTACTCTTTAAGAAGGGAGGAAGGCAAAAGAAAGGAAATTGTAGGCCAGCTAGCCTAACCTCAGTGGTTGGGAAAGTGTTGGGAGTGTATTATTAAGGATGTGGTACTTGGAGACCGTTGATAAAATAAGTCAAAGTCAATATGGTTTCTGTGAAGGGAAATCTTGCCTAACAAATCTGTTGGAGTACTTCAAGGAAGTAACAAGCAAGGAGGACAAAGCAGAGGTAGTGGATGTCATTTACTTGGATTTTTAGAAGGCACTTGATAGGTGCTACGCATGAGGGTGCTTAACAAGATGAAATCCTATGGTGTTACAAGAAAGATACTGGCATGGATAGAGGAATAGCTGACAGGTAAGAGGCAGTGAGTGGAAATACTGTAAAAGGGGCTTTTTTTGGTTGGCTGCTGGTGACTCGCTGTGTTCCTCGGGGGTCAGTATTGGGATCACTACTTTTCACATTGTTTGTCAGTGATTCAGATAATGGAATTGATGGCGTTGTGGCAAAGTTTGCAGATGATATGAAGACAGGTGGAGGGGTAGGTAGTGCTGAGGAAACAATGCAATTGCAGCAGGACTGAAGACAAATTGGAAGAATGGGCAATAAAGTGGCAAATGGAATACAGTGCTGAGTAATGTATGATAAAGCATTTTGGTAAAAGGAACATTAATGTGCACTATTATCTAAACAGAAAGAAGGTTCAAACATCAGAGGTTCAGAGTGACTTTGGAGTCCTCGTGCAAGACTCCCAGAAGGTTAATTTACAGGTCTGAGTCTGTGGTAAAGAAGGTAAATGTAATGTTGGCACTTATTTCAAAGGGAATAGAATATAAATGCAAGGAGATAATGCTGAGGCTTTATAACATACTAGTCAGGCTGTATCTCAGAAAGGATGTGTTATCATTGGAAAGAGTCCAGAGGAGGTTCATGGGGATGATTCCGGGAATGAAGGTGTTAACATATGAGGAGCATTTGGCAGCTTTTGGCCTGTACTCACTGGAATTTAGAAGAACGCGGGGGAGGGAGGGGGGATCTCATTGAAACCTACCAAATGTTGAAAAGACTAGATAAGGTGGATGTGGAGAGGATGTTTCTTATGGTGGGAGTATCCAGAACTACAGGGCACAGTCTGAAAATTGTGGGTGACCTTTTAGAACAGAGGTAAGGAGGAAATTTTTTAGCTAGAGAATGGTGAATCTGTGGAATGCTCTGCCACAGACTGTGGTGGAGGCCAAATCCGTGGGTATACTTAAGGCAGAAGTTGGTAGTTTTCTGATTGGTCAGAACAACAAAGGATATGACAAGAAGGCAGGCGTATGAGGTTGAGTGGGATCCGGGATCAGACATGATGGAATGGCAGCGCAGACTCATTGGGGTGAATGTCCTAATTCTGCTCCTTTGTCTTATAGTCTTGTGGAAATGATGTGTTGGCATTACAAAGGGTCCAGAGGAGGCTCACAGGAATAATTGAGGGAATGAAAGGGTTAACATATGAAGAGTATTTGACGGCTCTGGGCCTGTACTCACTGAAGTTTAGAAGAATGAGGGAGCATATCATTGAAACTGATAGAACTGATAGAAGGAGATAGAAAATGCATGCCAAAAGGACAATGTTACAATTGTCATGGGGGATTTCAATGTGTAAGTAGATTGGGAAAATCAGGTTGGTGCTGGTTTCCAAGAGTGGGGATTCCTAGAATGCCAATGAAATGGCTTTTTAGAGCAGCTCGTGGTTGAGCCCACTAAGGGATCAGCTGTTCTGGATTAGGTGTTGTGCAATGCATCAGAATTGATTAGAGAACTTAAGGCAAAAGAACACCTAGGGACAAGTGAATATAATATGATCGAATTCACCCTGAATTTTGATAGAAAAGAACACTGGCAGGGATGACAGCAGAGCAACAACGGCTGGAGTTTTTGGAAGCTATTCGGATAGATACATCCTAAAAAAGAAGTATTCTAAAGGCAGGATAACTCAACTGTGGCTAACAAGAGCATTCAAAGCCAACATTAAAGCCAGAGAGAGGGCATATAATAGAGGAAAAATTGGTGGGAAATTAGGGGATTGGGAAGCATTGAAAAACCAACAGAAGGCAATGAAAAATGTCATTGATGGTAAAGATAGAATATGAAAGTAAGCTGGTCCATAATATTAAAGAGGATACTAAACGTTTCTTCAGATACATAAAGTGTAAAAGAGAGGTGAGGTAGATATCGGACCACAGGAAAACAATGCTGGAGAGGTAGAAATGGGGGACAAGGAAATGGCAGATGAACTGTATAAGTATTTTGTATCAGTCTTCACTGTGGAAGACATTAGCAGTATGGTGGAAGTTCCAGGTGCCAGGGGTCATGAAGTATGTGAAGCTATCATTATAGGGAGAACTTTTTTGGGAAACTGAATGATCTGAAGATAGAACAGTCACCTGGACCGGATTGTATACATCCCAGGGGTCTGAAAGAGGTGGCTGAAGAGATCGTGGCGGTATTAGTAATGATCTTTCAAGAATCACTGGATTCTGGGATGGTTCCGGAAGACTGGAAAATTACAAATGTCACTCCACTCTTCAAAAAGGAAGAGAAGCAGAAGAAAGGAAATTAGAAGCCAGTTAGTCTGAGGTCGGTAGTTGGGAAGATGTTGGAGTCGACTGTTCAGGATGAGGTCCCAGGGTACTTGGAAACACATGATAAAATAGGCCATAGTCAGCATGGTTTCCATAAGGGTAAATCTCTACTGACAAGTCTGATGGAATTCTTTGAAGAAATAACAAGCAAGATAGACAAAGGAAAAATCGCTTGATGTTATGTCCTTGGATTTTCAGAAGGCTTTTGACAAGGAGTGACACATGAGGCTGCTTAACAAGCTACAAGCCCATGGTATTACAGGAAAGAATCTAGCATGTGGCTGATTAGCGGAAAGCAAAGACTGGGAATAAAGGGAGCCTTTTCTGTTTGGCTATGGTGACTAGTGGTGTTCCATAGGGGTCTGTGCTGGGACTGATTCTTTTCAGAAACATAGAAAACCTACAGCATGATACAGACCCTTCGGCCCATAAAGTTGTGCCGAACATGTCCTAACCTTAGAAATTACTAGACTTACCTATAGCCCTCTATTTTTCTAAGCTCCACGTACCTATCCAAAAGTCTCTTAAAAGACCCTATCGTATCCACCTCCACCACCGTTGCCGGCAACCTATTCCACGCACTCACCACTCTGCGTAAAAAAACTAACCCCTGACATCTCCTCTGTACCTACTCCCCAGCACCTTAAACTTGTGTCCTCTTGTGGCAACCATTTCAGCCCTGGGAAAAAGCCTCTGACTTTCCATACGACCAATGCCCCTCATCATCTTATACACCTCTATCAGGTCACCTCTCATCCTCCGTTGCTCCAAGGAGAAAAGGCCGAGTTTACTCAATCTATTCTGATAAGGCATGCTCCCCAATCCAGGCAATATCTTTGTAAATCTCCTCTGCAACCTCTCTATGGCTTCCACATCCTTCCTGTGGTGAGGTGACCAGATCTGAGCACAGTACTCCAAGTGGGGTCTGACCAGGGTCCTATAGAGCTGCAACATTACCTCTCTGCTCCTACGTTCAATTCCACGATTGATGAAGGCCAATACACCGTATGCCTTCTTAACCACAGAGTCAACCTGCGCAGCTGCTTTGAGCGTCCTATGGACTCGGACCCCAAGATCCCTCTGATCCTCCACACTGCCAAGAGCCTTACCATTAATACTATATTCTGCCATCATATTTGACCAACCAAAATTAACCACTTCACACTTAACTGGGTGGAACCACATCTGCCACTTCTAAGCCCAGTTTTGCATCCTATCAATGTCCCACTGTAACCTCTGACAGCCCTCCACACTATCCACAACACCTCCAACCTTTGTGTCATCAGCAAACTTACTAAACCATCCCTCCACTTCCTCATCCAGGTTGTTATATGTGGCTTTGTTGAATTGATGGCTTTGTTGCAAAATTTGCAGGCAATACTAAGATAGGTGGAGGGGCAGGTAGTTTTGAGGAAGTATAGTGGCTACTTCTGTAGCAGATTAGGACAACGGAATAAGTGACAGATGGCATATAGTGTTGGGAAGTGTGTGGACATGCACTTTGGTAGAAGAAATAAAAGGGTTGACTGTTTTCTAAATGGAGAGAAAATACAAAAAAACAGAAATGCAAAGAGACTTCGGAGTCCTTGTGGAGGATTCTCTAAAGGTTAATTTGCAGGTTGAGTCTGTAATGAAGAAGTCAAGTGTGATGTTAACATTCATTTCAGGAGACTAGAATATAAAAGCAAGGATGTAATGCTGAGATTTTATAAACTTTATCTTAGAAAGGATGTACTGAAACTGGAGAGAGTGCAAAGGCGGTTCACAAAAATGACTCCAGGATAGAATGGCTTGTCATATGAAGAGCTTTTGATGTCTCTGGGCCTTTATTCACTGGAGTTCAGAAGAATGAGGGGAGACCTCATTGAAACCTATCGAATGGTGAAACGTCTTGATAGAGTGGATGTGGTGAGGATGTTTCTTATGGTGGGAGAGTCTAACACCAGAGGACACGGCCTTGCAATAGAGGTGCATCCTTTTAGAATAAGGATGAGTTTTATATATTTGTGGAGACAAGCATCAGAGAGTACAGCCTCAGATTAGAAGAACATCCCTTTAGAACACAGCCTCAGAGGAACTTCTTCAGCCTGAGAGTGGTAAGTCTGTGGAATTCATTCCCACAGTTGGCTGTGGAGACTAAGTCTTTGGGTATATTTAAAGTGGAGGTTGATAGGTTCTATATGAATAAAGGCATCAAAGGTTACAGGTAGAAGGCAAGAGAATGGGGATGAGAGGGATAATAAATCAGCCATGAAGGAATGGTGGAGAAGACTTGACAGGCCAAATGGCCTAATTCTGCTCACGTGCCTTATGGTCTTTTTTCAGGTCAATATCTTTCATCAAAGCTAATCCTTATTAATTTGAACATATTGACTCTACACATATACACTTGGAATTGTTAAATTTAAGTGAAAAAATACACTGCATTTTAATTAGTGCTTAGGATATATTCCCATAATTGGAAGCAGTATCCAACAGGGTTAAAATATCATTATAGATGAAGAGGTGCCATGCCAGGAACCCGGTGTGAGCCCTTGCTCTCTAACTGCTCTCCTGCAATTAAGCACTGACCATTTTGCTGATGATGTCTTCAGGAGTTACACCAGCATAGATAAGGTCAGAGTTTTTACCCCAGCCTAAAACGAGAGGGCATATGCTTAAGGTGAGAAGATAAAAGATTTAAAGGAGACCTGAGAGGCAAGTTTTCCATATAGAATATCGTAGGTATATGGAACAAGTTGCCAGAGGAAATTGAACAAGTGGGTACAATTATAGCATTTAAAAAACATTTAGGCAGGTGTATGGATGGGAAAGGTTTAGAAGGATATTACCTCAATTCAGGCAGATGGGACTAGTTTATGTAAGCACCTTGGTAGGTAGGCATGGACAATTTGGGCCAAAGGACCCATTTCTTTGATGTATTCTTATACAACTCATGTCTTTGAAGCACAACCAAAAATTAAGGCAACTCTCTGCCAGTGAATAATTTGACTCAGGACCAAGAATGAACCATCTCTCTGCAGAATGAACTCACTGAGCTTCAATTATAATAAATAAAGATTAGAAAATTGCAGATGCTGTAAATCTGAAATACAAACAGGAGATGTTGGAAACACTCAACTGGTCAAACAGCATTCCTGGAAACAGAAACAATTAACTTTCAGGTACAATCCCTTTAGGCATTCCCCAGTTCAGATAAAATTGTTTCAGCATTTTTAATTTTTATGATAAATTTGGTAGTGCTGATGAACCATCTCTCCACGATGCTGCCTGATTTGATGAATATTTATGGCAATTTCTGTTTTGCATTTCAGATTCCCAACATCACAATATTTTGCTTTGGGAGTTAAAGTCACTGAGAGCTTTGGAGTACTTGGAGTGTTGTAAAAACTTAAGCATGCTCTAAATTCAGTACATAGAACATGACTGTTTTTGATAAATTAATGTTTTGCACATGGAGATACTGAGAACAATTTGATGAAAAAAACTGTAAGCGCTGAAATCTGAAATGCAAACACAAATGATGGAATGGAAATGAGATTTCCAGTTAAGCAGCATCTGTGAAAAGTAAAACCAGTCAATATTTCAGGTCGAAGGTCAATTCTGCACATTGACACAAAATTTACAGATAGTGTTATCAGCAAAAAGACTACAGGATGACAAGACTGAGGAGTGCCTGTGAAACTTTGTAGCCAGAGTCACGATTATATTAATTACGTAAAGAGGCCACAGGGCTGTGTCTCCCTCTGCCTGATATTACCAAAATTATAAATGTTACACTCTTGGCCCACGATGTGGCTCCTACTCCTACTGGAACCACCTGTTATAATCATTTTCACCATCACAGCCTTCCTTATTAATTATCTTCTTCGTTCTTCTTTAAATCATATTAACTTTTGTTGCAAAAATCCCCAGATTTTGACACGCAATCCAAGTACCACAAATCTAAACAGCGTTCAACAAAATCACCGCCTTCCGTTCATCCAGTGATAAATCTGGATCTGTGCCCTTTACTGACCAATTCGCAGGATGCATCCCCATACTGGCTATTTCTAAACAGGATTCGTGGGCACATCGTTGTAATCTAATTAGCCTAATGCTCTATATAATAAAACTGCAATTTTCGAAAGAGATGTTAGACAGTGTTTCCCCGTTCCTCCTGGTTAATGGTCTTCAACTCCCTGAACAATCTTTACTCTCGTTCATTCCGAATTACGCCCCTTGCTGGTCACATTCGAATAACTGAACCAGCGTTGCTCTTTTTAATTATACACGGCCTTTTGGGCACTTCCAAGTCCTCTCTCCTGGTTATAAAATTGCAAATGCTTAAAAAGGTAATGACTGACCACGCGTTACGCTTTGGGAAAGGGCTTCTTTTTACCCTTTTGGCATCTTTCTATTCACCCCATTTCTAGTTTACAGTACCATCAGGTTTTCCAGATTGCCGCTCGCCTTTTCCGTGTGTATGCTGGTTACAGTGAGCACATTTATACACCAATGCAATTAACTCATTGGCTGCCTTCCCGCACACATTTCATCCTTCGGGGTTATTGAATATGAGTGAAGCAGCTCGGAATTCTGCACATGCATGCGTCCATGTTGTTTAAGAGCAGTTCCAACGCAGCAGCATATCTGTGAAATTATTTTGTACCGTAAAGGGCGGTGAAACGAACTACGGAACCATGCAACAAACTATCTTCGAAACTCAGTTCCGTTGTTTAAAAAATCTTTTTCTCCGCCCTTTTCGATAGAAAATAATTTCACAGACTAACAGCCGGTGAGCTGAAACGATAACAGTGCCGCCTGTTTTTAAACAGCACAGACTCGGGCATGAATAGAATTTAGGGTTGCTTCTCTTTCATTCAGTAACTCCGAAGGAATAAATGTTTCCCAATGCATGGCGTTCTATTTGTTCCATGTTCTCCCGCACGGTTCAAAATCAAACTGGAGCAACAAGAAACTGCAGATACTGGAATATGGAGCAAAAAAAAACTGCTGGAGGAATTCAGCGATCAGCAGCACCTACAGAGATAAATGGACAGTTACCAGCTCAGGTCGAGACCTTTCATCTGGAAATGGCGACTATCTATCCTCCCCACCCCCCACGCCCCACGGATGCTGCCTGCCCTGCTGAGTTTCTCCAGCAGTTTTGTGTTTTGCTGAAAGAACAAGCTACTATATAAACTGTCCAGTGTTCCAGGTTACCGCGGCTGAACAGTCGGGCAAATATTCCCCCATAACCGTGTAGCTACCCTTCACTCTCCCTCCCTCTTCCATCTGGACGCAAGCACCCACCCAATTCTCGGCAACATCGAAAACAACGTCAAAAGTATCAGCATTTAAATGACTTTGACATCGGTCCAGATTCACTGTGGAGAATCGATTGGTTTCAATCAGCCGGGCGAAGTGATAAAAAGAGAGACATCGCCGACGGACAAAGCGATATCGGAAAAAAGAACGTGTAGATCTAACCCGAAAGCAAGGAGGTTATAAACACAGCAATAACCTCCGCGCATTATCGCAGGCGGAGGTGTGCCTGCACAGCACCAAAATACTGAGATGAACCGCGTTCAACCTGCTTTGGCGCTGCTGATGAATTGGAGCCAATTGCTTCAAAACATAAATTAGATTTTCACAACTTTCCTCGAACTTAAATATTTTTTCCGAGATGAGTTCATCTTGCAAAACGGGAAGCCGTGAATAAAACGCCGATTTTCAAAAAGTTGCTATAAAACGGTATTTTCTTTCCCGTCAAAACCACTTAACAACGCCCAATTGGAAAGTTCAGTGGAAGCTCAACTCTGCTATAAACTGCGACTGCGGGAGCAATCTGCAGAGATAAGAGTCAATTTCGAACCGGACTCCAGTGCATTGATTGCATGCCCTTTATTTAAAACTGTCTGACCTGCTATCCAGGAACTGCGCTGCAAAGTAATGAAGTGTTAACCGTACCTATATACCGGCACATTTCCCCTGACGCTGGCGGTTACAGGTAGAGAGAAAGGGGGCCATTATATTTGCGATCACGCATACATACCTCAAAGCAAAAGAAACACACACAAATTAATATCACTTACCGCTACAAAGAGCAGCATGCAAAGCTGCAAAGTTGTCATCATGACTTCTGTATGTGTTTACAGCTCCGCGGTCGGGCTCCCGTACACTACTTTGCGATTTGCTCTGAACCTTTTATTCTATCTCCATTGCCCCAGCTAGGAGCTGAATATCAAAGGCAGGGATTGACTTTTACTGGACCAGAACTGCGCTCGTGGGCTGGACACGCCGCATTTTCATTGAAATCATCTCGTCAGCTTGTCACTGGTTGGCTGGCTGGATCTATCATCTCCTCCCCGTCCACAGACATCTGACATATTGCAAACCAGATCGACAGCTACATCCTCGAAAGAAAGTATTTAAATAAAGGTTATTTAGCAACGCGCCTCCTTAAATATAACACTACCATTCACGAGCACACGCTTAGCAATTCCTGGCTTGTTTCAATGTTTCAGGACCTTCCTCTGAGTTTATTTCCTGACCCATGACATCAATTAGATGCGAACACAATCTCCAACATACTGCTACACTTTACTGTGTTCAAGTTCCGAGTTAGAAAGTACTCTGCAACACACGAAATTCCGCGTACATGTGGGTTCATCCAGCAACCCCGTGACACCAATATACCGAGGAGAGAGTGTAATTCGTCCTACGCACCAGATTGCCCGGTTGGAAAACTAGCATCAATTGAGGCAGCAGTTGAACGATAGAATTCTCGCTAAGTCACAGGGTTGGATGTGCGCTTCGTCATCTGTGAGGAGACCGGAAAACGCCTTTTGCACCAAAGTTAACGCGCGATCTGGTCTGCTTTGTCAAGTGCACATAGAGATAAAATCATTGAAAACTGCTAAGGGGCTATGCAAACGACTTGGGTCAATAATTATCCTTCAGCTAATATCACGATTGTTTATTTTCAACATTTTTGTTTCTGAAAACTGGCTGCTATGTCGTCATCTCATACTAAAATAATGGATTGACTACCAAGCGATTTGGGACGCACTAAGATTGTGAAAATTGTAAGTCTGACGTTGACTCGGTGCCACTTCATGAGACTTGATGTCGATCCTGTGATATTATCTCTCGGCCCGAAACGTCGACTGTACTCTTTTCCATATATGCTGCCTGACCTGCTGAGTTCCTCTAGCACTTTGAGTGTGTTGCTTGGATTTCCAGCATCTGCAGATTTTCTCTTGTTTGTGATCAGATATTTGTCTTTTTTCCCCGCCCTTCTGGAGGAAGCTGCCACTACCTTGTAGTGTACAGTCATGGTGTATTGTGTAATCCATAATCCATTTAGTTATACTTCATGCGTGGTTGAAGACAATTAGTACTGACAAACTATTGACCATACAGGCTATTTCCCCTTCAGAGCTAGGTATTCAGCTTCTGCAATATCTGATCTTGCACATCTCCAAATTCCATCTCTACTAAACACATAGCACACCTAACATGGTCACCACTCCTTCATTGCTTAAGATCTCTGAACACACCATCTAAGAGTAAAGTAGGAGTATATTCGTTTCATGGACAGCTTCCCAAGGCCAATTAGAGATGAGCTGCTTTTACAGCAATATGCCCAGACCAAAGTAATTCAAAGATTTGAAAGGAAAACCACGTGCTCAAATGGGATTGTTCCTACTTCTTTGAAGGAAATCATGAAGGGGCTGCAAATTTGAAAGTGCTGGAAAATGCTGATAGGTAAACAGTTCTCTTCCATAGAAAACAAACTGCTGGAGGAACTCAGTGTGTCAGGCAGCCTCCATGGGGGAAATGGGACAGTTGGTGTTTTGAATTAAGTGCATTTATCAATTCAGATGAAGCACCTTGACTAGAAATGTCAACTGTCCATTTCCCTCACAGATGCTGTCTATGAGTTCTTCCAGCAGTTTGCATGTTGCTCCAGTTTCTAACATTTGCAATGTCTTGTGTCTCCAATTCATCTCCACACACATCCTCTGTGAGATGTTGGGACCTACAGGCAATTTTTGTTTTCCATCTGCCCCATATTTCTGCTATTTCAATGTGCAGATTCCATAATTATTGAACTGAGTGACCACGTTGGAAAGTGAAATATCAAGGAAATTTCTTAATGTGCATCTGACCAGGAAGTTTCAAATTGGCTGAATTTCTGAACAGAATAGGTAAATATTCTTAGGGATATGTAAAGCTTATGTGGCCCTGCATATCTACCTCTCATTAATTAGAACTTCGTGGGGGATTGCCTTCCATAAAGCCATAAGACCATAAGACATAGGAGCAAATTAGGCCATTCGGCCCATCAAGTCTGCTCTGCCATTTCATCATGACTGATTTGTTTCCCCTATCTCTTATTCTCCTTTCATTCATTCTCCTATCATCTTCCCATAACGTATCAAGAACCTATCACATCCACCTTAAATACACCCAGTGACCTGGTCTCCACAGCCACCTGTGGCAATGAATTCTGCAGATTCAGCACACTCTGGCTAAACACACTCTGTTCTAAATGGACGTCACATTATTCTGAGTTTGTGCACTGTGGTCCTAGACTCCCTCACTAAAGGGAACATCCTCCCCACATCCACTTTATATGAGCCTTTCAAAATTTGCTAGGTTTTAATGAGATTTGATCTCATTGCTTTAAGTTTGAATGAGTACATGACCAGAGCCATCAAATGCTCTTCATACAGTAACTGTCATGGTCTGGTCCGTGAAATCTGCATTCCAGTCCATGTTCTTTATTCCAGGTTTTCCGGTTTTCCTCAGTTTCTGTTGAGGCAGCTCATTCTCGTTTGGGCTGGCTTCATAAATAGCTTCAGGATTCATCCTCTGGCTGCTAGATTGTTCCTGTCCTAAACCCCTGTCTGAAACCCTTCTCTGCCCCTTCCTCCTGAAGGCTTGCCTTGCCCATGCAACCTGTGTCTGAAGCCTTGCCTCCCCTGCAGCCTTGCCTCGCCTGGAGCCTCGCCTCGCCTGCACCGCTGTCAAGTTCAACCGTCGGAGCAAGACCAAAGCCTTGCTGTGTCAGGATAAGAAACTGTCTGTCATTGTTTGGAACTGTATCTCTTTGTCCATGCCTTGGCGAGGTAGGTCCGACTGTTTGCCGCTACCTAGTGTTGGGAACTGTCTCTGTGTCCATGCCTTCGCTAGGTAGGTCTGGCCATTTGCTGCTACCTTGTGTTAGGAACTGTCCCTCTGTGTTCTGTGTACGAGTCCCCACCCTACGTCATGCTCCCTAGGAGGGGTCCTGACTCTGTGTAGAGCCCCAGCCCCAAGTCCTGTTCCCAAGCAGGGGTCCTGGCTCTGTGTTCCATGTCCCTGTGTTCCTGTCTCTCAAGTCCAAGGCTTCATGTTCCCATAGTCTAGACCAAGTCTCTATGTTCTTGTCCTTGCCAAGACCAAGGCTCTGTGTTCTGTGTTCCTGTCATCCCAAGTCCAAGGTTCCAAGGTTCCCATCATCCCAAGTCCAAGACTCGGCTGTTCCTGAGTACCAAGTCAAGGCTTCGTGTTCTCATCCTGTCCATGTGCGTCGTCCTGTGCTGGAGTTCCCTCGTCTTGCCCAGGAGTCTCTCGTTTTGTCCCGTAGCCTCACCTTGTCCTGTCTCCCAAGACCACATCATGTCTTCGCTGAGTTCCGGAGTCTGAGCCCGAATCAAGACCCAAGTTCTGGGTCCTTGTCCAGTCTCTGGCTCGGAGTCCAGAAGACACGGTACAGACAGGAGATTCTGTGAGCCTGACAGAGATACCCGCATGGTGTGTTGCCTCCCAGGTGCCAGTGTACGGGATGTCTCGGATCGGATCCTGAATATTCTAAAGGGGGAGGGTGAGCAGCCAGTTGTCTTGGTACATGTTGGTACCAATGACATAGATAGGACAAAGGAGGAGGTCCTGATGAGAGATTTCCAGGAGTTAGGAAGGAACCTGAGAAGCAGGACCTCCAGGGTAGTAATCTCGGGATTGCTACCTGTGCCGCGTGCTAGCGAGGGCAAGAATAGTCGGATCAGGCAGATGAATGCATGGCTGAGAGACTGGTGTAGGGGGCAGGGCTTCAGATTCTTGGATCATTGGGATCTCTTCTGGGGGAAGTATGACCTGTTCAAAAAGGACAGGTTACACCTGAACCCGAAGGGGACCAATATCCTGGCGGGAAAGTTTAATCGAGCTGTTCGGGAGGGTTTAAACTAATTTGGCAGGGGGATGGGAACCGGAATGATAAAGCGGAGGAAGGGGAAAACAGAAATAAATCTAAGATAGTGAGCAGTAAAGATGTCAGGAAAGACAGGCAGGTGATGGGGCAAATTTGTAGCCATTGGGATGAGTTGCAGTGCAATAAAGTTGCAGTGAAATCAAAGCAAAAAGTATCAAATACTGGTCTTAAGGTGTTGTACTTAAATGCACGCAGCATAAGGAATAAGGTGGATGATCTTGTTGTACAGCTACAGATTGGCAGGTATGATATTGTGGCCATCACTGAGACCTGGCTAAAGGATGCATGTCTCTGGGAGCTGAACGTCCAAGGATACACGGTGTATCGGAAGGATAGGAAGGTATGCAGAGGGGTGGGCATGGCTTTATTGATAAGAAATGATATTAAATCATTAGAAAGAGGTGATATAGGATCAGAAGGTGCAGAATCTTTATGGGTTGAGCTAAGAAATTGCAGGGGTAAAAGGATCCTGATGGCAGTTATATACAGGCCTCCAAACAGCTGCAGTGATGTGGACTACAAATTACAACAGGAAATAGAAAAGGCTTGTCAGCAGGGCAGTGTTTTGATAATTGTGGGGGATTTTAACATGTGAGTGGATTGGGAAAATCAGGTCGGCACTGGATCTCAAGAGAGAGAATTTGTAGAATGTCTGCGAGATGGCTTTTTAGAACAGCTTGTTGTTGAGCCCACTAGGGGATCGGCTGTACTGGATTGGGTATTGTGTAATGAACCGGAGGTGATTAGAGAGATTGAGGTGAAGGAACCCTTAGGAGGCAGTGATCATAACATGATTGAGTTCACTGTGAAATTAGAAAAAGAGAAGCCAGAATCTGACGTGTCGGTATTTCAGTGGAGTAAAGGAAATTACAGTGGCATGAGAGAGGAACTGGCCAAAGTTGACTGGAAAGGGACACTGGTGGGAAAGACGGCAGAGAAGCAGTGGCTGGAGTTTATGCGAGAAGTGAGGAAGGTGCAAGACAGGTATATTCCAAAAAAGAAGAAATTTTCGAGTGGAAAAAGGATGCAACCGTGGTTGACAAGAGAAGTCAAAGCCAAAGTTAAAGCAAAGGAGAGGGCATACAAGGAAGCAAAAATTAGTGGGAAGACAGAGGATTGGGAAGTTTTTAAAACCTTACAAAAGGAAACCAAGAAGGTCATTAAGAGAGAAAAGATTAACTATGAAAGGAAGCTAGCAAATAATATCAAAGAGGATACTAAAAGCTTTTTCAAGTATATAAAGAGTAAAAAACAGGTGAGATTAGATATAGGACCGATAGAAAATGATGCTGGAGAAATTGTAATGGAAGATAAGGAGATGGCAGAGGAACTGAATGAGTATTTTGCATCAGTCTTCACTGAGGAAGACATCAGCAGTATACCGGACATTCAAGGGTGGCAGGGAAGAGAAGTGTGCGCAGTCACAATTACGACAGAGAAAGTACTCAGGAAGCTGAATAGGCTAAAGGTAGATAAATCTGCTGGACCAGATGGAATGCACCCTCGTGTTCTGAAGGAAGTAGCTGTGGAGATTGCGGAGGCATTAGCGATGATCTTTCAAAAGTCGATAGATTATAGCATGGTTCCGGAAGACTGGAAGATTGCAAATGTCACTCCGCTATTTAAGAAGGGGGCAAGGAAGCAAAAAGGAAATTATAGACCTGTTAGCTTGACATCGGTGGTTGGGAAGTTGTTGGAGTCGATTGTCAAGAATGAGGTTACAGAGTACCTGGAGGCATATGACAAGACAGGCAGAACTCAGCATGGATTCCTTAAAGGAAAATCCTGCCTGACAAACCTATTATAACTTTTTGAGGAAATTACCAGTAGGCTAGACAAGGGAGATGCAGTGGATGTTGTATATTTGGATTTTCAGAAGGCCTTTGACAAGGTGCCACACATGAGGCTACTTAACAAGATAAGAGCCCATGGAATTACGGGAAAGTTACATACGTGGATAGAGCGTTGGCTGATTGGCAGGAAACAGAGAGTGGGAATAAAGGGATCCTATTCTAGTTGGCTGCCGGTTACCAGTGGTGTTCCACAGGGGTCCGTGTTGGGGCCGCTTCTTTTTACATTGTACATCAACAATTTGGATTATGGAATAGAGGGCTTTGTGGCTAAGTTTGCTGATGATACGAAGATAGGTGGAGGGGCCGGAAGTGCTGAGGAAACGGAGAGTCTGCAGAGAGACTTGGATAGATTGGAAGAATGGGCAAAAAAGTAGCAAATGAAATACAATGTTGGAAAGTGTATGGTTATACACTTTGGCAGAAAAAATAAACGGGCAGACTATTATTTAAATGGGGAAAGAATTCAAAGTTCTGAGATGCAATGGGACTTGGGAGTCCTCGTACAGGATACCCTTAAAGTTAACCTCCAGGTTGAGTCAGTAGTGAAGAAGGCGAATGCAATGTTGGCATTCATTTCTAGAGGAATAGAGTATAGGAGCAGGGATGTGATGTTGAGGCTCTATAAGGCGCTGGTGAGACCTCACTTGGAGTACTGTGGGCAGTTTTGGTCTCCTTATTTAAGAAAGGATGTGCTGATGTTGGAGAGGGTACAGAGAAGATTCACTAGAATGATTCCGGGAATGAGAGGGTTAACATATGAGGAACGTTTGTCCGCTCTTGGACTGTATTCTATGGAGTTTAGAAGAATGAGGGGAGACCTCATAGAAACATTTTGAATGTTAAAAGGCATGGACAGAGTAGATGTGGCAAAGTTGTTTCCCATGATGGGGGAGTCTCGTACGAGAGGGCATGACTTAAGGATTGAAGGGTGCCCATTCAGAACAGAAATGAGAAGAAATTTTTTTCATCAGGGGGTGGTGAATCTATGGAATTTGTTGCCACGGGCAGCAGTGGAGGCCAAGTCATTGGGTGTATTTAAGGCAGAGATTGATAGGTATCTGAGTAGCCAGGGCATCAAAGGTTATAGTGAGAAGGCGGGGGAGTGGGACTAAATAGGAGAATGGATCAGCTCATTATAAAATGGCGGAGCAGACTCGATGGGCCAAATGGCCTACTTCTGCTCCTTTGTCTTATGGTCTTATGGTCTTACATCATTAAAGACCCCTTACACCCTCTCCATGAACTGTTTGTTCTTCTGCCATCAGGCAAACGTTACAGGAGCATCAAAACTAAAACCACAAGGCTACTAAACAGCTTCCTCCCACAGGCAGTCAGACTGCTAAATAGCTGCTCTACCTGACTCTGCTTTGGACACTTTTAACTTGCACTGGACAATTATAACTGATTTAACTGACATGTGGCTGTTGTGTTTTACTATTTATTGTTATGTTTATTATTTAGTTTTGCATTTGTTATGTTATGATTGCACTGTCCCTGAGAAACACTGTCTCATTCTGCCCTGCAGAGCTGATGTATAGTTAGAATGACAATAAAGTTTTTTGAATCTTTGAATCCTTTGAGTCCGAACCCAAGCCTCGTCATGTCCTCGCCTCGAGGAACCAAAGCCACAAAGAACCCAAGCCTCGAGGAACCCAAACCATGTCCAGTCCTGTAGCCACACCATGTTCCGTTGTCCGAGCTTAAGTCAAAACCTAGGTTTCAAGTCCTTGTCCAGTCTCTGGGTCGGAGTCCTTGTCCACACTCCTAGTTCGAAGTTCCGTGTCCTGGTTCCGCTACCCTAGTCAAGTCTTTGCTCAGGCCCTGTATCCTTGTCTCGTGCAGGGCCTGTGTCATGTCCAGCATCCTTTCTTCCCCACTTCTCTTGCTTAACTCTAGTCCTAGTCCTGTTCCTTGTTCTTCAGTGCCTGTCTTGCATTTGGGTCCACTTCCAGAACCCCCCTTATGACAGTAACCTTTTCATTCCTGGAATCATTCTCATCAACCTCTCCAATGTTAGCACATCCTTTCCACAACTGCTCACAGTACTCCAAGTGAGGCCTCAACAGTGACTTATGAAGCCTCAGCATTACATCCTTGCTTTTATATTCTAATCATCTCAAAATGAATGCAAACGTTACATTTGTCTTCTTCACCACCAACTCAACCTGCAAATTAACCTTTAACTGCATGAGGACTCCCAAGTCCCTTTGCACCTCAGATTTTTGAGTTTTCTCTCCATTTAGAAAATAGTCTGGCCTATCATTTCTTCTACCAAAGTGCATAACCATACACTTCCCAACATTGTATTCCATCCGCCACTTCTTTGCTCATTCTCCTAATCTGTCTAGGTCCTTCAGCAGCCTTCCTTCTTCTACAACACTACCTGTCTTCATATCATCCATATGCATGGCCACAAAGCCATCAATTGTCATAAGGGAGCAGACTCAAATGGAAGACACGGACACTGAAGTACTAGGAACAGGACTAGGTGTGTCAAGAAAGCAAGGGAAGTGGGGAAGAAACGACTCTGAACAAGACACAGGCCTTAGACGAGACTAGGATGCAGGACCTGGGCTAGGACATGGACAAGAAGCACAGAACCTGGACAAGGAACTAGGAACAAGGAGCCAGGACTAGTGACACAGAACTCCAGAACAAGAGCCTGGACAAGGACCCAGAACCTGGGTCTTGGTTGGGACTCGGAACCAGGGTCTTGACTCGGAACCAGAACCCGGGTCTAGGCTAGGACTCAGGACTAGGATCTTGGCAAGGACAGGACATGTTAACAGGACAGGACATGGAACTCCTGCACAGAACGAGGCACATGGACAGGACGAGAACACAAGACCTTGGCTTGGATAGGACGAAGTTCTTGGATGTGGCTTGAACAGGACGAGGTTCTTGGACGTGGCTTGGACAGGACGAGGTTCTTGGTCGTGGCTTGGACAGGATGAGGGAACTCCAGCACCTGGCTGGGTGAGGTACTCCTGGGCTGGGCAAGGCACATGGACAGGACGAGACACATGGACAGGATGAGAACACAAAGCCTTGACTTGGTCTTGGGAGACAGGAACACAGGACACAGAGCCTTGGTCTTGGGAGACAGGAACACAGGACGCAGAGCCTTGGTCTTGGGAGACAGGAACACAGGATGCAGAGTCTTGGTCTTGAAAAACAGGAAAAGAGCCTTGACCTCTCCTTGGGAACAGGATGTAGGGCCAGGACTCAGACACAGAATGCTGAACATAACAAAGTGGTTCCCAACACAAGGTAGCGGCAAATGGCTGGACCTACCTGGCGAAGGCATGGACACAAAGACAGTTCCAAACAACAAAAGGCTGTTCCTTATCTAGACACAACAAGGCTCCAGTCTTGCTCCGGTGGTAGAACTTGACAGCGATACAGGCGGACGCAGACAAGTGTTCAGGCCAAGGCTTCAGAAGGAAGGGGAAGGGAACAGTCCAGCAAATGAAGCTGAACCCAAGAGCTATTTATGTAGCCAGCTCAAAATCAGAATCATGTGCCTCAATTAAGGCACACAACAGGACAAGGGAAAACCTGGAATACAGATCGAAGGACCGGACCGTGAACCAGAATGCAGACTTCATGGACTGGACCATGATATCAATTCTGTCTCCCAAATCATTGGCACATAACTTAAAAAGAAACTGTCCCAGCACAGACCCCTATGAAGTTACCATAGCCAACCATAAAAGGCTCCCTTTATTCCCACCCTTTACCTCCAGTCAAACAGTCAATCCTCTATCTATGCTCATATATTTCCTGTAATACCATGGACTCATAGCTTGTTAAGCTGCCTCATGTGCAGTACCTTGTCAAAGGCCTTCTAAAAATCTAAGTACACAGCATCAACCGATTCTCCTTTATCTATCCAGCTTCTTATTTCCTTAAAGAATTCCAATCAGGCAAGATTTTCCCTTAAGGAAAGTATGCTCACCTTGGCTTATTTTATAATGTGTCCTCAAGGACCCTAAGAGCTCATCCTCAACAATTGACGAACAACTTCCCAATCACTGAGATCAGGTTAACTGGTCAATAATTTCCTTTCTTCCATCTCGCTGCCTTTTGAAGAGCGGAGTGATATTTGCAATTTTCCAGTCACCAGAACCATGCCAGAATCTAGTGATTCTTGAAAGATCATTACTAGTGCCACCAACATCTCTTTAGTTACCTCTTTCAAAATTCTGGGGTGTAGTCCAGCTGGTCCAGGTGACTTATCTATTTTCAGACCTTTCAGCGTCCCACGCACCTTTTCCCTAGTAATAGCAACTACACTCATTTCTGCCCCCTGACACACTCAAACTTCTGGCATACTGCCGGCGTCTTCCACAGTGAAGGCTGATGCAAAATACTTCATCAGTTTGTCTGTCATTTCATTGTCCCCCATTACTACCTCTCCAACATCATTTTCCAATGGTTCAATATCTACTCTTTCTTCTCTTTTACACTTTATGTATCTTTGATATTATTGGCTTGCTTACCTTTATATTTCTTAGTTGCCTTCTGTTCACTTTTATAACCTTCCCAATCCCCTAACTTCTTGCTCTATTAAATGTCCTTTCTTTTGTCTTATGTTGGCTTTGAATTCTCTTGTCAGCCTTGGTTGTGTCCTCCTGCCTGCAGAATACTGCTTCTTCTTTGGGATGTATCTCTCCTGCATCTTCCAAATTGTTCCCAGAAACTCCAGCCATTGCTGCTCTACTGTCATCTCTGCTATTGTCCTCTTCCAATCAACTTTGGCTAGCCACTCTCTCATGCCTTGGTAATTCTCTTTACTCCACTATAATACTGATACACCTGACTTCAGCTTCTACTCAAATTGCAGGTTGAATTCTATCATATTATTATCACTGCTTCCTAAACATTCCTTTACTTTAAGCTTCCTACTCAAATAGGGTTCATTATAACACCCAATACATAATAGACTTTCCCCTATTGAGCTCAGTCACATGCTCTTCTAAAAAGCTATTTCGTAGACATTCTACAATTTCTCTCTCTTGGGATGCAGTACCAACCTGATTTTCTGAATCCAGTTGTATATTGACATCCCTCATGACTATCATAACATTGCCCTTTTGCAAGCCTTTTCTATCTCCCATTGTAATTTGTAGTACATACTCTGACTACTATTTTCAGTCCAGTATATAACTTCCACGAGGGTCATTTTACTCTTGCGGTTTCTTAACTCTACCCACAAGGATTCTACATCTTCTGATTCTGTATCACCTCCTTCTAAGGATTTGATTTCATTTTTTACCAATAGAGCCAGGCCAGCCCCCCTCTCTACCTGCCTGTCTTTTTGATACAATGCGTTAAGCTTACCAGCTATAATCTTCTTTTAGCCACAACTCTGAGATGCCCACAACGCCATTCCCGCCAATTTCTAACTGCGCTACAAGGCCATCTACCTTATTCCATATACTGTATGCATTCAAATATAACACCTTCTGTCCTGTATGATTTTGTCCCTATGTTACATTGCAACTCATTCCATTGACAGCAATCTTGCCCTATCATCTGTTTTGTCCTTCCTGACAGTTTCACTACACAATGTCACAATTTTTCCTGACAGTACACTTGTATATCCATTGCCACATTCCCAGCTACATCACTGTGATTCCCGTTCTCCTGACAATTTAGTTTAAACCCTTCCCAACAGTTATAGCAAACCTGCCCACAGGGATATTGGTCTACCTTGGGTTCAGGTGTAACCAGTCCTTTTGTATAGATTGTACCCTCCCCAGAAGAGATCCCAATGATCCATAAATTTGAACCCTAGTCCCCTGCACCAGTTCCTCAGCCACAGGTTCACCTGCTAAATCATCCTATTCTTCCCCTCACTGGCACATGGCACAGGCAGCAATCCAGAGACTACCCAGGAGGTCCTGCTTTTCACATTTCTACCTAACTCCCTAAATTCTCTCTTCAGGACCTCCTCACCTTCCCCAACCTATGCCATTGGTGCCAATATGTACCAAGACTTCTGGCTGCTCACCCTCCCCCTTTAGAATGCCGTGGACCTGATCAGAGAAGTCACTGACCCTGGCACCTGGTAGTTAATATACCCTCCAGGCATCTCTTTCAGACCCACAAAATCTCGTGTCTACTCCTCTAACTATACAAGAAGTCCAGGTACAACCTATAGACGTCTATTTTAAGAGTGGAAAAACAATTCTGATTCAAGTTAGAGATGGAATCGGATGCACATCAGCTCTGTCAGTGTTTGCAGACCATTACTTCCTACAAACTAAAGTCTAGCATCACAAATGGCTGTGATGCTTCCCTCACAGGTGAGCTTGATGCCTTTTATGAATGCTTTGAAAGGGACAATAAGGTTATACCTGTGTGAATCCCTGTAGCATTTTGGTGATCTCTGTCTTGGAGGATGACATCAGAAAATCTTTCAAGATGGTGCAAGGCGTCAGGTTCTGATGGTATACCTGGCGTGCCATTGAAAACCTGTGCCAACCAACTGGCAAGAGTGTTAAAGGGCATCTTCAATTTCTCTCTGCTGCAGTCAGATGTTCCCATCTGCTTCAAAAGGGCGTCAATCATACCAGAGCTCAGGAAGAGCAGGGTGAGCTGCCTCAACAACTATCATCCAGTAGAACTCATATCTACTGTGATGAAGTGCTTTGAGAGGTTGGTCATGGCCAGAATCACCTCCTGGAAAACCTGGACCCGCTGCAATTTGCCTGTCACCACAGTAGGTCTATAGTGGATGTAATCTCACAGGTTAGCAATCTCACATTGCTATCTGGACAATAACAATACCTACATCAGGTTCTGTTATTGAATACTGCTCACCATTCAATGGAATCATACCCTCAGTTCTAATCAACACGCTCCAAAACCTGGACCCCTGTACCTCCCTCTTCAACTAGATCCTTGATTCCCTCACCAGGAGACCACAGTCCATGTGGATCAGAAATAACACCTCCTCCTTGCTGACGATCAACACTGGCACACCTCAAGGATGTGTGCTTAGCCCACTGCTCTACTCTCTCTACACCCACAACTGTGTGGCTAGGCACAGCTCAAACAGCCAATGACACAAATATTGTTGGCAGAACTTCAGATGGTGATGAGGAGACTTACAGGGATGAGCTAGATCAGCTGGTTGAGTGGTGTCACAGCAACAACTTTGCACTCAATGTCAGTTAGACCAAGGAATTGATAGTGGACTTCAGAAAGGGGAAGTCGAGGGAACACACCAGTCTTCATCGAGCGATCAGAAGTGGAAAGGGTGAGCATTTTCAAATTCCTGGGCATCAACATCTCTGAAGATCTATCCTGATGCAATTACAGTGTGACAGAGACTATATTTCATTTGGAGTCTGAGGAGACTTGCTATGTTACCAAAGACTCTCACATATTTCTGCCAATGCACCTTGGAGCCACTGCACAGGATTGGAAAAAGCTGCAGGGGGTTGTAAACTCAACCAGCTCTATCATGGGCACTAGCCTCCCCAACATCGAGGACACCTTCAAAAGGCGATGCCTCAAAAAGGCAGCATCCATCATTAAGGATCCTCATCATCCAGAACATGCCCTCTTCTCATTGCTGTCTTCAGGAGCCTGAAGACACACACTCAATGTTTCAAGGGCAGCTTCTTTCCCTCCACCATCGGATTTCTGAATGGACAATAAACCCATAAACACAACCTCACTATTTTGTTTTTTTTTCTTTTGCTCTCTGTTTGCACAACTTACTTAATTTGATTATATATATATATATTTCTTGTTGTAATTTATAGGTTCTTTTTATTATTATGTATTGCAATGTACTGCTGCCTTAAAACAACAAATTTCACAACATATGCCAGTGATATTAAATCTGATTCTGATTTAGATTCGGAACATAAAAAATGAGAGCAGAAGTTTGCCATGTACAGTAGTCCCTCGAATGTGATCTATGATTCAATAAATCATGGCTGATCTTGTACCTTAGCAATTTTCCTGTCTTACTCCCATATCCCTTGATTCCTCTAATGACCAGAAATATATTTCCATTTTGAATGAAATGCAGTATATACAGTATCTGTACCTGGCTGATATGGGCAGTGTTCCACATGCAGTACTGCGGTACATCACTGTGTTTCCCCTTTGTCACCTGAGCCTAATTATAGAGCCCTCTTCCCTTTCTCAGTTAACTTAATTCATGTAGGTCAGTTGAAAAATGTTAAACATACTTTTTCTAATACTGAACTGCTGTCTTTTGCATTTCCAAAAAAAACTTGTTTCTAATTAAATTGTGTTGCCCCTCAAGCACAGTGAAACATGATGAATAGGTTCTGTTATTATCAACAAACAATAGTAGAATTCAAAGAGAGTCTGCATATGCTGGAAATCTTAAGGAGCACACACAAAGTGCTATAGGAACTCAGCAGGACAGGCAAATCTATGGAGAGGAATAAACGGTCAATATTTTCAGCCAAGACCTTCATCAGGACCCTTTGTCAAAAGGTTTGGAATTCAAAAGCTTTTCGGATGTATTATGAAAAAATAACACTGGACAACAAAAAATTTGCTTCATGAATACTTTTAGATGTATCTTATGGATTTTGGACTGCTGACCATGAAAATTACCATGGAATTTCCCTATCACACACCTATAATTGCTATTTCAATTCATAATTAAAATGTTACCCACAACATAAGCTGAAAAGATTTCTATCTTGTCCAGGTATGCTTCAGCAGGGCAGATGCTGTATGGCAGAACAGGCTTTAGAAGGCTATAAATTTCCATGAAGGATTGCAATACTTGAGGCAGATGGTTTCCTGAACAACTGATGCCAAGATTAAGGAAAGCATTTATGTCAGTCCACAAATCAAACAGGTTATCAATGACAATGATAAAGAACTTCTAGTGGGACCAGAGAAAATCACATGGAAGACATTCAAGGATGTTGTTGAAAATTTTCTTGGCAATTACAAAGCCCCAAACTATGTGCAGCTGGTTGACAACATGCTTCAAGCATACAAAACCGTGAAGAGCAACATACCACTAAAAATTTATTTTCTGCATTCCCATTTATACTTCTTCCCTGCAAATATTACTGCTGTCAGTGACAAGTATGGTGAATGGCTTCACCAGGACAATGCAGTCATGGAGAAATGGTATCAGGACAACCGGAATCCTTCAATACTGGCTAATTATTATTGGACACTTAAGCCAGAAGCCTCAAACACTGAGTACAAAGGAAAATCATCAACAAAAGACTTTTTAGCTTAGTTGAACTATTGGAAAGCATCTGCTCCATTATGTAATTAAACACATTATATTCATTGAAAGTTAATTCTTGTTTCTCCAAATTCCTAATTGATACAAGTAGTCTGAAATTATACGTGTTCAGCTTTGTCTATCATAAACAAACAAAATTTCTGAGGAAGCCACACTTTTTGAAATATTTATCGTCCAGTGTAATCTGATTTTCTTGTCCATGAACATGACTCTGCCTCTTGACTTTAATGACGGCTCAGCAATTTTTCAAATGTTTTCAACTGATGGCGAAATAAGTATAAGACACTGGTATGGGCATGCTATAGGTAATTTCATGATTCACCAATGGTCTTTTGGCCATGGGCCCATTACTGCCACCATCACTAGTGCTCAAGTATCATTTATGAACAGGGTCAGGAGGAAGAACTATGGGGGTCAATAGGTCATTCGTCACTGTCCTGATCAGAATCTTGACTGGTCTTTTGGGGAGATTGGTTCAGAATGATGATTAGGTGAATGGTAGGTGGGATGTGTTGATGGTGGGTGTGAATTTATCATCACTCTTGGGGTTGAGGGGCAGGAATAAAAATCAGGATCTTGAGGGTTTTAGGAGATCAGAAGAGAGTGGGTATGGCTAATAGCCAATTATTACCTCTTAATAATGATGTGTAGGCTGGGGTCCTGGTGATGGAAGATAAGTTTTGCATGAGGATGATCCTAATCTGGCACTAAAAACATTGGTTGTTCCCATCAGTGACAAAGAATGGCTGCTTCTGGGTTAATGTGGAGATAATCATGTTTAGCAACAGGGAAACAAGGTCTCCCTTGCATGTCTGGAGCTTAGGAACACAATGGCACCTAAGAGTGACTCCTCTGCTTGCATCTTCGGAAATAGCTCTATTGCTATCTTTGATATCTCTTTTTTCCCTTTTCAAGGTTCTTTTGAAGATCCTGACTTGGAGTTACATGCTGACTTCAGTTCTTTGTGGAAATGGGACCCGCTCTTGGGGCCTCTTGACCGGTCATTTTTTGATATGCCAAGGACACGACCTGGAAGACTAGCACACCTTCAGCGTGCCAGATTTTTGTGGCTCAGGAGGCGGGTGGGTTCGAGGTCGGTGCCACTGCCTGGTGAGTTCTGGGAGATGGAAGATCATAGGCAGCAAGCTGGCTGCTGGCTGTGTACCCAGTGACCTGAGTTCTTTGGGCACAGAGCTCGGAAAAAGTGATGTAACAGACTCTTAACACCGTAAATCAGCGAGTTGTTTGTTATGCCTCCCCTCTCACTGTGAAACGCAGACACCTCCTTTTCCCTTTTAAGGAGAGAGAGCGAGAGAGCTTGCAGTGTCAAATTACCGGGTGAACGAGTTGTCTTTGGGGTAGTGGAAGTCCGTGTTTTTATTGATGCTTTGCTGCACACTTGAGTGCTCGGTGGGGGGGGGGGTGCTAATGCCTTTTTGCTGGTCGGGGGGGAGTCATTGCTTTACTGCTGCTTATGCGTGGGAAGGGGGAGTTCAGAGGTGCATTGGGGTTCTAACATTAAACTGTCATTCATTCTTCGGGGCACTCCTCAGTTTTTGTGGATGTTTGCGAAGAAGAAGAATTTCAGAATGTAATTGTATAACATTATGTATATTCCCTGACATTAAATGCACCTATTGAAATATGTCACAAATGTAGCTAACACTGTGAAGTGTCCAGTCAGCTTTTTTTCCCCCGGTGACAAGGTACAATTCTCACCTGGTGTTTATTTTGAAATACTCAGTGCTAGTAGAAATAGCCCTAAACAACCATTTTCTAGGCATTCAGCATTTATGTTGGAAAACATTGTTTTATATGAAATCATTTTCATTTTTAAAATCTTTTTATTGATATATAATCTTCTACAGCTATAAAATACAGAAGTTCAACAAATTAGTATATATATAATTAATAAAGCTGAAGAAAAAAACCTACATATGCTAATAAAAAAATTATAAAAGAAAAAGAAGGAAAAAAGAGAACCCCAACTAACTTAAAAAACCCCCACTAACTACAAAACAAACGTCTTACAATCATTTATATATAAAAGAAGAAAAAGAAAACAACAACTGCCAAATCACATTTATATAACATAAAATAGGAAGGAAACCATGTAAATTAATTCAAAATAAATGATAATATTTAGCAAAAGAGTCCCGCCTTCTCTCAAAATCAAATCGGGGATCAAAAGTTCTACTTCTAATTTTTTCCAAACTAAGACATAACATTACTTGGGAAAATCATTGAATTAGTGTAGGAGCAGAGGCATCTTTCCACTTCAATAAAATAGCCCTTCTTCCCAACAATATAACGAAGGCAATTATATGTTGGTTTGAAAATGAAATACCCTGAATATGATGTGGAACTATTCCAAATAGAACAGTCAATGTATTAGGTTGTAAATTAATTTTCAAAGCTTTAGAAATTGTAGAAAATAACGATTTCCAAAAAGATTTCAATGAGGAACATGACCAGATCATATGTGACAAAGTAGCTATTTCATTTTTGCACCTATCACAATAATTATCTCTGTTAAAAAAATATTTTGGATAGCCTCTCCTTTGTTAAATAATAACGGTGAACAATTTTAAACTGAGTTAAACAATGATTGGCACATATCAAAGAAGAATTAACCATTTTCAGAACCCGCAACCAATCTTCATTAACAAAAGTCATATTAAGTTCTCTCTCCCAATCTTGTTTAATCTTTAGTGAGAGGTTACCTTTTTGTAGTAAAAATAAATTATAAATTCTGCCAATGGAGCCTCTCACTAAGGGATTCATATTCAAAATAGTGTCCAACAAATCAGATTCTTGCATATATGGAAACGTAGAAACATTTTTTTTGTAAAAAATGTCTTACCTGAAAATATTGCAAGAAATGTGTATGAGAGAGAGAGAATATTTGCTAATTAACTCTTCAAAAGACATCAATCGGTCATCACTAAATAAATTAATAAAGTATGACTATGACTGTGACTCTAAAAGAAAAATAGGATCAGTAATTGAAGGTTTAAATAGCAAATTTCAAAACACAGGACTAGACAATTTAAATTGTTTAAAATTAAAAGAGTTGCGAAACAGAAACCAAATCTGTAAAGACTATAACAGGATAGAAATTTAAATTGGAAATTTTAGGAAGTTGTAAAGATAATGAAGCTCCTAATAGTGAAGTTAAATAAAATTGATCATTAGCTTTAAATTCCAAATCAATCCAAGCTGGTTTTTGGTTTCTTATTGAGCCAGTATAACCAAAAACATAGTTGTCGAATATTAACAGCCCAATAATACAATCTTAAATTAGGTAGCGCGAGTCCACCATCTTTTTTAGGTTTTTGTAAATGAAACTTATTAACTCTTGGTTTTTTATTATTCCAAATAAAGGACGAAATAGTAGAATCAAATTGACCAAAAAAATTTTAGGTTAGAAAGACAGGTATATTTTGAAAAATATATAAAAATCTAGGTTAAATCATCATTTTCATGGCATGAATAGATCTATTAAAGAAGTGTAAGAGGATTCCATCTAGAAAATAATTGTTTCATAGAGTCCAATAAAGGAACTATATTAGCTTTATAAAGATCCTTACATTTTTTGTAATGATAATACCTAAATATTTAAAACAATTCACAATTCTAAATGGAATATCCTTATATATAAAAACAGGAACATTTAAAGACAACAATTCACTTTTATTTAAATTAAGTTTATATCCTGAAAATTTTCAAAAATCATTCAATAATTCCAAAATAAGGAATACATTCTTCAGGATTTGAGATATAAACCAAAAGACCATCTGCATAAAGAGAAATCTTATGTATGGTCCCATTTATAGAAATACCATGAATGTTTTTAGCTTCACGAATTGTTATAGCCATAGGCTCCAGTGCGAGATTAAATAATAAAGGACTTAATGGACACCCTTGCCGAGTACCTCGTAAAAGTGAAAAAAAGGGAGACCTAAAATTATTAGTAATAACGGTAGCGATGGGGTTCTTATAGACCATTTGACTCCACTTATTAAAATTATTACCAAAGCCAAATTTCTCTCATACATTAAACAAATAAGTCCATTCAACTCTACCAAATGCCTTTTCTGCATTCAGAGAAATAACACATTGGGGTGTTTTGGATAATGGTGAATATATAATGTTTATCAATCTCCAAACATTAAAAAAAGAGTAACGGACTCTAATAAAGCCTGTTTGATCCATAGAGATAATTTTAGATAGAATGTTTACCAAACGGTTAGCCAATATCTTAGAAAGAATTTTAGCATCCACATTTAATAGCAAAATAGGTCATTAAGATGAGCATTCAGTAGGATCTTTATCTTTCTTAAGGAATAAAGAAACAGAAGATTCATAAAAAGAAGAGGGTAAATTACTTTTCTCAAAAGATTCATGAAATATTTCCAAAAGGTATGCAGAAAGTAATTTTTCAATTTTTTTGTGAAATCCTACCGAATAACCATCGAGTCCAGGAGCTTTACCTGATTGCATTGACTATATAGCTTTCTGAATTTTCATGCTCAACAATTGGAGCATCAAGGGTCTGTTGATCTTCAGCAGTAATTTTAGGAAATTTAATCTTACATAAAAAAAACTTTCATTTTGGAGGGATCTGCTGGAAACTGAGATTTATAAAGTTCGGAATAAAAATCCTGAAAAATATTATTAATATCATAATTACTTACTACGTCTCCATTATCTTTACAAATCTTCAAAATTTGTCTTTTAGCTTTAGCAGCCCTTAATTGGGAAGCTAATAGCCTATTATTTTTATCCCCAAAAATATAAAACTGACTTTTTAATTTAAGCAATTATCCTTCAATAGGATAAGTTAATAATAAATTATATTGTGATTGTAATTCCACTCTTCTTTTATACAAATCAACATTTGGAAAGATTGCGTTGATATTATCTAATCCTTTAATTTGTTTAGCAATTTTATCTAATTCTATTCTTGTCTGTTTCTTCAATTTAGCTAAATAAGAAATAATCTGACCACGTAAATGAGCTTTTAACATATCCCAAATTACTAACTTTGAGACATTTCCTGTATTATTAAAGAGAAAAAACTCTTTTATCTGAGTTTCAATAAACTCAACAAAATCTGCACTTTGTATCAAATGTTCTGGAAAATGCCAAGGTGGTCTTATAGAAACAACATCTTTCAAATCAAATATTAAATTTAAAGGAGCATGATCAGAAATAACAATTGCATTATATTCACATTTCTGAACCTTAAGTAAAAGTCGAGCGTCGGCTATAAAATAGTCAATTCTTGAATATTTATTGTGAACATGTGAAAAAAAGGAATATTCTTTATCAGTAGGATGCGTATGTCTCCAGACTTCAACTAAACCATAATCAATTAAAAAGGAATTAATAAGTGATGCAGAACGATGAGGGAGTTGATGTCTAGATGATGATTTATCTAACAAGGGATTTAAGTAAGTATTAAAATCTCCACCCATTAATAACATATATTCATTTAAATCAGGTAATAGAGCAAAAATATCTTTAAAAAATGAAGGGTCATCAGTATTTGGTCCATATATATTCACCAAAACCATTTTCTTATTGTGAATTGATCTTTTAATAATCAAAAATCTGCCATTAATATCAGATATAATATCCTCCTGAGTAAGGGGAATATTAGAATCAATAAAAATGGAAACACCCCTAATTTTACTTTGAGAGTTTGCGTGAATCTGAGGGTCCTTCCAAAATTTAAAAAATCGATTGTTATCACATAACCTGACATGTGTCTCTTGTGCAAAGGTTATATCAGGTTGGAATCGATTAATAATTTTGAATGTTTTCTTCGGCTTAATAGGATGATTCCAACCACTGACATACCAACTTACAACATTTAACTGTTTAACTAACATCATGAAACTTTATATCTAAAGAAAACAATTAAACACATGTCAGGATAAGGTAATTCTGAATGGCGGTGATAAGCAACAATGATAACAATTTGCGTACACTCCGGAACTCCATAATGGGAATTAAAAAATAGAAATTAAAAAAAGAGAAAAACCCACTTAACCTACAAAGCCCAGAAATAAGTCGATATTGATCAACACAAGCCCCAAGAAATGCATAGAAGCAATTCAGAACTCCACTTGCCTAAATAAAAGGTACAGATTAAAAAAAGGTAATTTGTCTCCCTCTCCCGAGTATACAACTCATTACAGTCAATGTACAACCCATTACAATTAAATTCGAAAAAAACAGTTAACGGAAGTGGCCTTCAATTTAGAAAGTAACCTTTATAACATTAGATAAGAAAAAAAAACACTTCCAAAACAAATTCTTGAAATATTTGCAATGAAATCTGTGGATGCAGATTCTTTAACATACTCAGTGGCAACCCAGCTAAGAACTGTTAAATCATCCTGTCAGCTGAGCATTAGTTAGCATGAAGCTTTCTTTCTTTGGGATTTATAGGAGCTAAACAAATCCTCACATTCATTATGCATCGTTTAGGAGGAATAAATTAGTGTTCTACATGCTGAAGTACAAGACTGTTTTGAATTTAAGTTATGCTCTTTTGCTCTGAAATGTTTTTGACTACAATTAGGAAACCTACACTCTGTCCACCAGAGAAAGCAGGATCTCCTAGTGGCCACACATTTAAATTCCATGTCCCATTCCCATTCTGATATGTCTATCCACGGCCTCCTCTACTGTCAAGATGATCCACACTCAGGTTGCAGGAACAACATCTTATATTCCGTCTGGGTAGCCTCCAACCTGATGGCATAAACATTGACTTCTCTAACTTCCGTTAATGCCCCACCTCCCCCTCGTACCGCATCCGTTATTTATTTATGATACTGCATATATATATTCTTTCTCTCTCTCTTTCCTTTTCTCCGTCTGTCCCTCTCACTATACTCCTTGCCCAACCTCTGGGCTTCCCCCCTCCCCCTTTCTTTCTCCCTAGGCCTCCCATCCCATGATCTTCTCATACACCTTTTGCTAATCAACAGTCCAGCTCTTGGCTCCATCCCTCCCCCTCCTGTCTTCTCCTATCATTTCAGATCTCCCCTTCCCCTCCCACTTTCAAATCTCTTACTAGCTCTTCTTTCAGTTAGTCCTGACGAAGGGTCTCAGCCTGAAACATCGATTGCACCTCTTCCTAGAGATTCTGCCTGGCCTGCTGCGTTCACCAGCAACTTTTATGTGTGTTGCTTGAAATTCCTGCATCTGCAGATTTCCTTGTGTTTGTATTGTTTAAACTTACTACATTGGTATCTTCTCCCAGTTTAGAGTAGTTTTATCTCATACATCGGCTTCCCAGGATCCCCCTTTCTCTACTTCCACCTTTCCAAAGCAGGGAGATCAAAGGGAATATTACTGATAGAGTGAAGGTTAAAGGAGAATGAATGACAGAAAAGCTGATGGTGCCAGCTGAGAAAGAATGGTGAAGGCTGTTTAATCACAGCCATCCTCTCTCAAGAAGATATAAATAGAGGGGGGAAAATGAATGAGGACAGAGAAGAGAGGAAAGAAACTAATGCTGGAACTGTGAGATACACAGTGTCGAAGGCTTGTTAGTTTGTAGCTGCCCTGTCTCACAGCTGGCACCAGCAGCGTTTGTATCATTCAGTCTTTCTTGGTTTGAACTCCAATATACAAATTCCCTTCACTTTTCCACCACTCCCTACTTTTCTATGACTTAAAATATGCCTGATTTCTGGCATTATCTACTCCCTATGAAAGGTAATTAACTTGAAATTTAATGCTCTTTTTCTCCACAGGCTTTGCCCAACACTTGGTCCAACATTTCCAATATTTACTTTTTATTGCCAGTAACTACAGTGTTTGACAATGAAAAGTTCAATGCTGGTTTTTTGCATTAATTTAAGCTTCAGTGAGTCTTACTTCAGTGGTTGGTAAGTTGATGGAGAAGATCCTGAGAAACAGGATTTATGAACATTTGGAGAGGCATAATATGATAAGTAATAGTCAACATGGCTTTGTCAAAGGCAGGTCGTGCCTTACGAGCCTGATTGAATTTTTTGAGGATGTGACTAAACATATTGATGAAGGTAGAGCCGTATATGTAGTGTATGTGGATTTCAGCAAGGCATTTTTTAAGGTACCCTATGCGAGGCTTATTGAGAAAGTAAGGACGCATGGGATCCAAGGGGACATTGCTTTGTGGATCCAGAACTGGCTTATCCACGGAAGACAAAGAGTAGTTGTAGACTGGTCATGTTCTGCATGGAGGCCGGTGACCAGTGATGTGCCTCAGGGATCTGTTCTGAGACCCCTACTCTTTGTGATTTTTATAAATGACCTGGATGAGGAAGTGGAGGGATGGATTAGTAAATTTCCTGATGACACAAAGGTTGGGGGTGTTGTGGATAGTGTGGAGAGCTGTCAGAGGTTACAGCAGGATATTGATAGGATGAAAAACTGGGCTGAGAAGTGGCAGATGGAGTTCAACTCAGATAAGTGTGAAGTGGTTCATTTTGGTAGGCCAAATATGATGGAAAAATATGGCATTATAGCAGGGAGCAGGAAGTGCAGAATCAAATATCGCTGTGATGATTGTACATTCTAGAATCAATTGTTTGACGACAATAAAGTATAAAATATAAAGCATGTTCGCTGTTGTGTGCTGGGGCAGCAGGCTGAGGGGAGCAGACACCAACAGAATCAACAAACTCATTTGTAAGGCCAGTGATGTTGTGGGGATGGAACTGGACTCTCTGACGGTGGTGTCTGAAAAGAGGATGCTGTCCAAGTTGCATGCCATCTTGGACAATGTCTCCCATCCACTACATAATGTACTGGGTGGGCACAGGAGTACATTCAGCCAGAGACTCATTCCACCGAGATGTAACACAGAACGTCATAGGAAGTCATTCCTGCCTGTGGCCATCAAACTTTACAACTCCTCCCTTGGAGGGTCAGACACCCTGAGCCTATAGGCTGGTCCTGGACTTATTTCCTAGCATAACTTACATATTACTATTTAACTATTTATGGTCTTATTATTACTATTTAATTATTTATGGTGCAACTGTAACAAAAACCAATTTCCCCCGGGATCAATAAAGTATGACTATGACTACTATGACTATTAATGGTAAGACTCTTGGCAGTGTGGAGGAACAATGGGATGTTGGGGTCCGAGTCCATAGGACACTCAAAGCTGCTGCGCAGATTGAATCTGTGGTTAAGAAGGCATTCAGTGCATTGGCCTTCATCAATCGTGGGATTGAGTTTAAGAGCCGAGAGGTAATATTGCAGCTACTGTATATAGGACCTTGGTCAGACCCCACTTGGAGTACTGTGCTCAATTTTGGTCATCTCACTACAGGAAGGATGTGGAAACCATAGAAAAGTGCAGAGGAGATTTACCAGGATGTTGCCTGAATTGGGGAGCATGCCTTATGAGAATAGGTTGAGTGAACTCGGCCTTTTCTCCTTAGAGCGATGGAGGATGAGAGGTGAACTGATAGAGGTGTACAAGATAATGAGAGGCATTGATCGTGTGGATAGTCAGAGGCTTTTTCCCAGGGCTGAAATCGCTAGCACAAGAGGGCATAGTTTTAAGGTGCTTGGAAGTAGGTACAGAGGAGATGCCAAGGGTAATTTTTTTACGCAGAGAGTGGTGAGTGCGAGGAATGGGCAGCGGGCTGCAGTGGTGGAGGCAGAAACGATAGGGTCTTTTAAGAGACTCCTGGATAGGTACATGGAGTTTAGAGGGCTATGGGTAAGCCTAGGTAGTTCTAGGGTAAGGACATGTTAAGCACAGCTTTGTGGGCCGAAGGGCCTGTATTGTGCTGTAGGTTTTCTATGTTTCTATTAACATAAAAAAAACATAGTATGTTGTAGGCCCTACAGCCCATGATGCCAGTGCCAAGCATGATGCCAAATTAAATCACTCCCTCTGCCCGCACATGATCTAAATTCGTACATTCCCTACCTGTTCATGTGTCTATCTGAAAGCTTCTTGTAAACTTTGTCAAACAGGATTCAGATCCAGTGCTGATGGGCGATCAGTGATATTGTTCCCATATAGGTTGCTGTGTGACTTGTAAGGGATGGAGCTCTCAAGCTCCTGCTCCTCTCGTTCTTTGCAGGCTTAGGTAGGTACCTAGGCATACAACTGCAGTGTGTATTAACAGCCTTAATGTCGAGGATGTCAGGCTCACTTCACCTCTGGAATTTTGCTCCAACTGAGATCTGGAACTAAGTATGCCTGCTGAAACTGAGAATGAACATTGGTGAATAGATGCTGTTTAATAGTATTGCTAAAGATATACTATTACCTTGTTGATGATTTGAAGGGAGCTAAATAGCCAGTAACAGGCCAAAGTGGATTTGACTTTTGTTTTGTGAACACAACACTTTCCAGTGTTTTAAATGTACTGAAACAGCTATGCTCAAAATTCAGCTGGTTGTGGAGTGCAGATCTTCAGTACACTTACCGTGGTGTTGTTTGGTGCCATAGCCTTGGCTATATTCAATGCTCTTAGCCATTTCTTCACATCACATTAAATGATCAAATTAGCTGCAGTCTAGTTTCTATGGTGTTGTTGATACATACATAGACTGAACTTACAGTGACAAAATAGCATCAGTTGACCTAATATATGTATGAGGTCTTGCCTGTAACTAATGAAATCCAACTTCTGAGGCATCACAGGTAACGAGCTCCCCACCTTTGAGCACATCTACAAGGAGGGCTGTCGCAGGAAAGCAGCATTCATTATCAAGAACTGCACTGTCCAAACCATGGTCTCTTCTCACTGCTGCCATCAGGAAAGAGGTACGGGAGCCTTAGGTCCTGCATCACCAGGTTCAGGAACAGTTATTACCCCTCAACCATCAGCCTCCTGTACCACAGTTCACTTACCCCAACACTGAACTGATTCCACAACCTATGGATACATTTTCAATGACTCTACAACTCATGTTCTCAGTATCATTTATTACTGATTTATCTACTTTTATTATGTTGTTTTTCTTTTTGTACAAACGTTTGTACATTGATTGCTTGTCCATCTTAGTGTGTAGTTTTTCATTGATTCTATAGTGTTTCTTTGTATTTACTGTGAATGCCCACAAGAAAGTGAATCTCAGGTAAGTAAATGATGGTATATATGTACTTTGACATATGGCTCATTCCAGACATGCTGGATGCAGCGGTAAGACCAGAGGCTTCTTGATACACAGGATGAACCGAACTACTAATTCGGAGGCCCAAACAGGATAGCTGTGATTGTCAGGAACACTACGAAGAGGGAGGTCACCTTCAAGCAGGGGATGCCCCTGGAACATCTTTTCCTGGTGACAATAATGTCTAGTGTCCCTGTGAGACAAGCCAGGGAGAAACATGTGGAAAAAAGGGAAAAGTTGACCGCTGAGTCATTCAACTTCAGGGACTCCCCAGTTCCTACAGGTTGGAAGAGGGGGTTGGTAGAGAAGATGTTGAAGCTAGAAGCTGTCTTTTCCACTGACGAGTTTGATGTAGGTTGTTCCAAGAGCACTCATCACACTATCTGAGTGACCGGGGACACCCTGTTCAGAGAAAGGTCATGGTGACTGAACCCTGCAGAGGCGGAAGATGTTCGACAGCATTTGTGTAAGTTGAAGGAAGCTGGGATCATCACCGAGTCTCGAAGCCCCTATGCATTCCCAGTAGGAATGGCCCAAAAGAAGAATGGGAAGGTACAGATGTGTGTGGACTATCAGACTCTGAACAGACGCACCGTACCTGACCAGTATATGGTCCTGAGGATTGAAGACGCTGTGGCCTGCCTGAGTGGGGTGAAGTGGTTCAGTGTGCTGGACTTGAGGACTGGATGTTACCAGATCCCCATGAGTGAGGCTGACTAAGAGAAGACGATATTTATATGTCCACCGGGATTCTTCCAGTTCGAAAGGATGCCCCAGGGCATATTGGGAGCCCCTGCAACCTTCCAGCATGTCATGGAGAAAATGGTGGGGGATATGAACTTGCTTGAGGTATTGATTTATCTGGATGACCTCATAGTGTTTGGGTCCACCTTGGAAGAACATGAAGCGAGGCTACTGAAGGTGCTAGGCTGCCTGAAAGCTTGAAGGGTTAAAACTTTCCCTGGACAAGTGCCAGTTCTGCAAGATGTCTGTTAGCTATGTTGGGCACATGGACCCATGAAATGGAGTAATTTGAGGTGAGGACGAACTTATATCCTGACCTTGGCAAAATTGGATGCTACAGGCCATCGGTGGTTGGCGGCATTGTCTGCTTATGATTTCAGCCTGAAGTACTGGCCGGGAAGCCGGAACATTGATGCTGATGCTTTGTCCTGACGTGCGCATGAGGGGCTGGACAGGGACGAAGAGTGGGTGAGCGTTCATGCCCCAGGGGTGAAAGCTATGCGTCAGTTTGCCATTACAGTGAAGGCAGAGGGAAAGGAGGGGCAGGATCAAGCAATGGATCAATTGGGAGATTCTGATGATGCCATACCCCAAGTTTATTGTAACCTGACTGCTCTGAAGACAAATCAGCTGCTGGAATTGTGTTCTGGGGAAGTGGCAGCTGCTCAGCGAGATGACTCATTTGGTCAGTGGTCGAAAAAGGAGACATGGCTCAGGCAGAGAAGACAAAACATGTGGCGGTGCCTCCATTACTGAGAGAATGGCCCTGGTTGGAGATGCGGAACCAGATCCTATACCGGGTTACATCACCTCCAGACCGACCTTGGTGTTCCCAGTTGGTTCTGCTGGAGAAGTATTGGAGGAATGGGTTGAAGTCACTTCATGATGATCCTGGATATTTGGGAGTTGAAAAGACTTATGGATTGCTCAGAGACTGGTTTTACTGGCAGCGAATGAAGTCAGAGGTCGAAGAATACTGCAAGTTGTACATTCAATGTATACGGAAGAAGACACTGCCTACGCGGGCAGCTCCCTTGTCCCACTTGCAGAGTGCAGGGCCCCTGGACCTGGTGTGTATGGATTTCCTGTCACTAAAACCTGATGCCAGCAACACGGTGAATGTCTTAGTCATCATGGATCTAAGAAGATATGCACAGGCTTTCCCTCCCAAGGACCAAAGGGTGTCCACGGTGGCTAAAGTGTTATAGGAGAAGTATTTCATTTATTATGGCCTTCCCAAGCGGATACATAGTGACCAGGGACGGGATTTCGAGAGCAGGCTCATCTATGAGTTACTGGGCATGCTTGGAGTCGAGAAGTTGAGGACCACGCCCTATCACCCACAGGGTGATTCCCAGCCCAAGAGGTTTAATCGGACCTTGCTAGACATGCTCGGGACCTTGGAGATCAGCAAGAAGAGCAGGTGGAGTCAACATATTGGACATCTGGTTCACAGTTACAACTGTACATGAAATGAAGCTACTGAGTACTCGGCGTATTATCTGATGTTTGGGCGCGAGGAGAGGTTGCCCATTGACCTTTGTTTTGGGACTGACAAAGGGTGACTTACTACCGAAGACTTATCTGAAGTATGTGTCTGATATGAGAAGGGAGCTGAAAAAGCAGAATCAAGGAAATAAAAGGAGGTACGATCAAAAGGTGAGGTTCTCCCAACTCATGCCTGAATACCGAGTCCTCATACGGAATTTGGGGCTATCTGGGAAGCATAAGTTGGCTGACCACTGGGCAGCTATGCCCTATGTGATGCCAAATATACCAGTTTTCCGGGTGAAAACAGAGGATGGGAATGGGCCTGTCAAGATTCTGCATCAGATACCTTCTGCCTCTGGGACAAGAGGTGCGGGTTGACCAGAGCCCGACCTGGACCCTACACCTAGTAAGAGGACATTGAGGTGGCGTGGAAAGACTGAAGGACCAACAGCAGGAGAGATTAGACTGGCCCCCGCCCCTGAGTGGGATATGGATTCGGAGGATGAGGAAATGGGGGTGTGGTATATGCTGCCTTTTGCTAACTCCCCGCTAATTGCAGAAGAGATTCCCAATCCTTCTCACACTGAGGCAGGTGGAATGGGGAAGGCTATCTGTGGACAGCTTGGGTTGCAGTGGGACCCTGCAAGGGATGAAGCAAGGCCCAGTCAATGGACAGAGTGGTTCGAGTTGCAGGTGGGCACGAGTGATAGATCGGGGGAGGTCTCGCCAGGTAGACCAGAAGTATCCCCAGTAGTGTCAGAACATGAAGAGGTAGATGAGGGGGACTGGGGGTCTCAGAGAACCAGGAGACCACCGGATAGGCTGACCTAGGTAGCACCAGAGGAACAGAGTGTGGCCCCTACTGCTGTGAGGAGCTACGTCACTGCCTTTTACACCTGGGTTGGACTTTGTGCTTTGCAGGAAGGGTTGGCAAATTATCTCAAAGTCATGAGGGCATGACTAAATTTGGTGGGGGGAGAATATAACACCCTGGGAAAGGTTTCACTGCAAATGTAATGGTTTCTCTGTAGCAGCAGTGTTTGGGTTATGACTAGAGATAACGGGGGCTTTGGAGTGTGTGACGTCCAATGACGGGAGTGCTTTTTCTTTCTTGTGTGCCTGAGAGAAGGTTTTGCGGTCTTTTGTTCGGTGGAAGATGGAGAGAGAAGATGCCAGAGTGGGGAAGTCATAGACTGCAGGATGGAGTGGACTTGGAATGGGGTCGGGAGTCAACGCCGCCCGGGGGAAATTGATAGAGAATGACGGATGGGAAATTCGTGAGCTCCAACATGCATATCAGACTGTTTCTTTAAAATAGGCCCTTTACTTTTTGTTTTCTTTACTAACTAAGTCAAATTAAGAATTATAAAGCTCTATCAATTAATTGCATATGGTTTATTGTCTGTTATTTCGTGAAACTGATTTGTAACAGAGGAACACATCAAATCAAGCATCATCCACACAAACGAGATTTCACAAGTTTGGTGGTGCCGGAGACTGTCTTCCCCTAGACTAACGCTGGTAGTCAAACCTGAGGACTACACTTTGAACTTTGAGATTGATAATCAGCACTAAGTTAGCAGATAGGTTTCAATGTAACTCTAAACCAGATACAGCTTCAGTCTGCATCAAATGTAGTAAAAAAAAATTCTCTCCCCTGTATCTGCATGTGAGTCAGTATCAATGGAGGTCTTTAGGTTTAATTTAAGAGCATGAGCAGCAACCTACAGAAGCAAAGTTTTGTTTTATTCAATAGCTGAGAGACATTATGTTAAAAAACAGTCACTGTCACATATAGACATGGAGAAGGCAAGCAAAAGGAAGCAAATGTTTAACGGAAAACTTTTGATTCATCACAATGGTATGTAAATGGGCCATACCTGCACATAGAAACTTAAATAGCACAAGATTTAACAGGAGGCATGCATTACAGCAGCTTTAGAGATGGAAGATGAAAGAAGGTCAAAGCAGAAAAGGAAAGATCTATTCCATATGTTATTTCCCATTCCCATTTTGATGATTTATTCCTTTCTTTTGCTTCGATTGTCAGTATCCATTTCTCTGCCATTCCTTTTTTTATGCCATTTATTTCTTTATTTCTCTCACACATTCTTGCTCTCCTCCTGTCCACAGAGACTGAGAAGACAACTAAGAGAAGAATGATCATGGTTTCTCTATGTCATGGGTATGCTAAGTAATGACAATTGACCAAATTCTTATCATTTTGAGAGCAGGGAAATCCTATCCGCTACTAATATTCTGTAACTCTCACTCAGTGATTACAAGGTAATTGACATTGATTGTCTTGAATCCCATAGGTATCACAAATATCAATCCCACGAACTCCATCTATTATTTCCTTTTTCTGCTCAAAATCTTTTATATCTGACATAGTGTCACTAACCTCACACATATTCTGCAGCCCTTCTTGAGTTAATCATCAATCTAACTGCATACCTTGCATAAGATGATTTTGGCTGAAGTAAAGATAACATATGTGCTGATCATTGGTTAGTAGATTTTATTGGCTAATTTCAAAATATTTAAATGATAGTGAAGTGTGAAAGAGCAGTAAATATCATATGGGTTGTCAGTAGATTTGCTCTTGAATTTCTCTTTGTACTTTTTGAAGAAGGGGTTTGTCGGTGGAAGGTTTATGTGACGCAGATTGTAGATTTGGACAACAATTCAGGTTTATGATATGTTCTAGGTTCTAATTCTGGTTCTGGTCGCTCGTTTTTGTGACTACTTTTGGGTGATTTTTGAACTGGAGCGGCCTGCAGATAATGAACACAGAGCTGAGCTTCAGTGAAATATACCTTTTGATTTTGTGTTTTATATTCTGAATTTTCACTTTTTTTGTTGCCACTTGTGTGTTTTTTTTCATATGGGGGAGAAGGAGCAGTTTGATGTTTGAGTTTTGATGTTTCTTGAACAGGTTGGTTCCACGATTCTTTGTTTCATGACTGTCTTGGGGGAGATGAATTTCAGAGTTGTATACTGTATACATACTTTGATAATAAATGCACTTTGAATGTTTGAATCTGTATGCTCTCGCTATGAATGCATGGGTTTCCTCCAGGTGCTCTGGTTTCCTCCCACACTCCAAAGGTGTACAGGTTAGTAGGTTAATTGATCATTATAAATTGCCCTCTAATTAGCGGTGAATAGGCAGGTTGCTGGGTGGTACAGCTCATTGGGCCAGAAGGGCCTGTTCTGCACTGTATGTCTAAATAAACACATAGGTAAACAAATTAATTAATGAATTTAACTAATTCGTTCATCATTCATGTATTTTGCAGAAAATAATTTTAACATTCTTGATTTATTTTGATAACTTAGTCATTACCTGGACACATCTGGATCATTGCGCCTGTCCCATGCTGTATCTCTCAGTAAATAGATAAATTCAAGATTGTTTAATGTCATTTCCAGTACACAAGTGTAAAGGAGAATGAAATTATTGTTACTCCGGACCTGATACAGCACAAAAAATACACAATAAGATAAAGAACACAATAATAATAATATTAAAACACAATAAGTACATAAGATAGATTATATACATAGATTGATTGTATGTCCATAAAATGACACCAGGCACAGGAGTGTCTGTACATAAGGTGACTGACAGGAAATGATAAAGCAGTGGTGGTGGGGAGGGGCGGGGTGGGTTAGTGGGTGGATGTGTTGATCGGCCTTACTGCTTGGGTAAAGTAACTGTTTTTGAGTCTGGTGTCCTAACATGATGGGAGTGGGACAAACAGTCCATGAGCACAGTGATATTGCTGGCCTTTTCCCAACACCTTTCTGTATATATGTCCTTGATAGTGGATAGGCTAGTGTTGTTGATGCATTGGGCAGTTTAGGCTCTACAACAGGTAGCCAATCAGTCCATCACAGTTCAGTTTCTATACCATGCAGTATTGCAGCATGTTAGGATGCTCTCTACTGCACATCTGTAGAAGGTCATGAGTATTGATGTGCATAGTCTAGTTTGCTTCAGCCTCTTCAGAAAATAGAGACATTGGTGAGCTTTCTTGTTTGTGTAGGATGTGGTCTGGGACCATGAGAGATTGTGTGAGATATACACTCTCAGGAGTTACTCCTACTCCTGTGTCTGTGCAGTTACTCTCAACTTCCCCCCACATTATTGAGTTACCATCATGAACTCAAGTTCACTGCTTTTTAGAAGGAATATCATTATCAAAATATAAAGTACAGATCATGACTCAATCCCACACATTTATCAAGATTAAGGGGGATTGGAGGAGAGAATCAGTAAGAATATTTCCTTAGTGAAGTGCCTGATCAAGATTTTTTAAACATGGAGAGTTGATGCAAAAACCATTGTGTTTTTAGGAGTAAGTAATTGTAGCAGAACACAAGGCCAACAGTGAGAGAACTCCCAGTAGGGTTGTTTTGGCATGAGTTGTCACTGCCACAATGTTCTTCTTCCATCCTGTAAACATCTAAGGTTTAAAAATGAGAGAGGGTTTAATGTGTTTAATGTGGGTTTTTAAAAAGTTCAAAAGTAGAGAAAGTCTGAATGCTGCTTCTTGATGCATGCACATTTATGTTTTAGTGTTCTACTCTGAAATAAATTTAGCTGTATTTGTTGAACAGCTGATTAGGAACAAAGACAGTTTTTATCCCAGCAGTAAGGAATCAACAATGTCATTCAGCCCAATTATTTAGGTTCCTGCTGGATCCTGTATTGATCATTTTCATCTCTTTCCTGCCTTGGCGTGAGTCCCACATCTCTTTATATTTCAAACAGGCTTGGTGAACATCTATTTCATAAATTAGCAATACCTGAGAGGCACCCAATTGCTTTTATCATAGCAAAGCATCTTAGTATTACAATGAGACTCCATTATCCTTTTTGACCAAGAAGCATATAGCTTCAAATGGACAACATTAAATACTATGTAAGATGCTTCGAGCCAAAGTATGAATTCAGCCCCACACCACTTCAATGTCAATATGGATGTGCAGGATTACAAAGTGTTAAGTGGTATGCAACATGGAAACTTCTAAATATAAAAAGGAAAGGGCCACCATGGCAGTAGCAAATCTTATTCACATAACATATGCGAATGCTGACTTGAGACATATTAAGAACAGTCCCAAATGAAGGTTATGGGGAGAAGGCAGGAAAATAGGGTTGAGGGAAATAATAAATCAGCCTGAAACAGCCTCTCTCTGATCTTTTGTTGTGATTCAGAAACATAATCCAGATATTTAGACAATTGATGGGAAGAAGTTTTTGGGCAGATCTGGGATCATCGACATTGGATTGCTCATAAGGCCATAATACCATAAGACAGAGATGCAGAATTAGGCTATTCGGCCCATCGAGACTACTCCACCATTCCATCATGGCTGATTTATTATCAATCTCAAACCTATTCTCCTGCCTTTTCCCCTTTGACGCCTTTACAAATTAAGAACTTCTGCTTTAAATATACTTAATGACTTGACCTTCATCACCATCTGTGGCAACGAATTCCACAGATTCACCAACCTCTGGCTAAAGAAATGCCTCCATCTCTGTTCTAAAGGAATACCCTTCTATTATGAGGCTGTGCCCTCTGGTCTAGAGTTTCCCTATTCGTGGGTTGTCCAAAGGAGCATTAATTGATCCATCACTGAGCAGCAGAAGCACTCATTCAACTTAACTGCGTGCTCTTCCTCCAGTGCTACATTTTTTTTTCCTGGTACCCTTGAAAGGGAGCAGATGATGTTAACCAGAACACTTAAGGTGATCTAAAAGTAGTGTACATTAGAAAGACACAAGAGACCATCATCCTCCAGGCATATTATTCTGATTTTTATTTCAATTGTTATTTCCATTAATAAAAAGCAAATATGCAGAAACTCCTTTTCCATGGCATCTTGGCTATATTTATTTCTGGTCTCATTTTTCTGTGATAGTAGGAATGATATTGGTTCATATGAGAAATAGGTAAAGTAATTTTGAAAAGAAGGGTAGGTTGTATTGTAATGAGAAGTAATATAAAGATATTTAGAAAATGTTGTTAGAATTTGTGCTGTGCGTGCTGTCCCATCAAGGCATAGCATTTTGGTTCATGCACCACTTGATCTAGACCTTACGAAAGGGTGGGTTCTTCACATGAAATAATAAGGTTCAACTCAAGGGGTTGGTCAACATGTTGGGGGCAATGCACTGATACGGACTGAGAATGTTTTGATATTGAAATTGGAACTGGAATTGTTTTATTATTTTCACGTAGTGAGATACAGTGAAAAGTTTATTTTGTATACTGTTCATAAAGATCAATTCATTATTCAGTGCTTTGGGTAAAACAATAACAGAATGCAGAATAAAGTGTAACAGTTACAGAGAAAGTGCGATGCAGGTAGACAATAAGGTGCAATGTGAATTATGGGGTCTTTCTTAGCTGTGACATCTACAGTACGTGGTTGGACCAGGACAGGCTTTGGATGATATCCAGTCCTAGGAACTTGAAGTGGTTCAAGGGTTATAGGTATAGTGCAAGAAAATGGAGTACAAGATCAATCGCAATTTTAATGAACGTAGAGTAGGCTCAAAGGACCGGGTAGCTTCTCTTTTCAGAGACTGATGTTGTTCTGATAAACATTGAATATTAAACATACAATGGATCATATTCAAAAAGCACCACCTGTTTTTCTTCAGATCCTAATAAACATTTTCTCTCAGCTACCACCAAGACATGAACATTCCCAACAAGAGCAGTGTTGGATCTTACTATGCTTCATGTGCCAATATGTCATAATTAACAAACAGATTTTTAAATCATTAGGAGTTACAGAATCAGCATTGTAAGTGGAGCTGTTATTTTCTGCATTATTCAGTTCCAGTTATTATTAAGAACAATGTTTTAGTAAAAGCAGCATTTTCAGCCTATAAATTGTCATCTGACTCTTCGTCTCTCATGATAGAATAATTTATTAGGACAATGTGGAGCATTATATTTCCAGCACTGACAATACAAAAATTTGAGACACAAAGATCTCCCATATTACTCATTATCACAGTCAATTACATGAAGGTCAGAAGAGTGTTTCCATTATAAATGCATAGAGTGACTAACATTCTATTTATTTTTTCTCAACAATACCTCAAGTACTGTGGTGTCTTTTATGCAATACCAAGGTCATGTGGCTGAGCAAGTGTGGTCAAACAGGAAGAGGTTGTCCCTGGGGTTTTTGCTGGTACAGCAGATTGATACAACAATATTTTATGTTACAGAATAAGAGTTTTTGTATTCATCTCCATATTCACTGATGTGCCTTAGTTATCCATGATGAGCCAAAATTGAGAAGGTTAGAAATAGGTTGCCTATTTTACAAGCACACAAGTCAACATTGACATTAGCTCAAATCAAAATTCAATTTTTGCTCAAGATGCCAATGGATATTGTATATTTCAATGTTGTTTATTATTCTCTGAACATTTTGTAGACACCACACAAAACAAGGAAAAATATTTTGGTGCACAGAAGCTATTCAGAGTTAATCTGCATTGGTATCTTGGGGGATATTTTTCGGTGGCACTGTCATAGTCAAATCGGAGGAGGAGACTGAGACCATAAGACCATAAGACATACTGCAGGGGCAAAATTAGGCCATTCAGCCCATCGAGTCTGCTTTACCTCCACCACAGTCTGTGGCAGAGTATTCCACAGATTCACTACTCTCTGGCTAAAAACATTCACACAGGTCGGGAACAAGAGATATAAAAAAGGAGCTTTCAGGGGATTTGTTGTTGCTTTTTTTTTCGGCGGTGCAGTCGTAATTCATTAGCAAGGGCAAATATAAATAAGGCAGGGACAAGTGGAGCAGCCATTTTGTGAGTAGTCCAGGGTTACATTGGGGAAGCTCCAGTAAGAACAGACTTGGGCAAGATCAGTATCTGATGAGTTTCTGCTTCTTCTTCATTTATCTGTTAGTACATAGAGCAGAGCAGTGAAAATGGTTTTAGGGGCTGTGTTCTGTTTCTTGTGTGAAATGTGGGAATTCTAGGAGACCTTCAGCCTCCCAGATAACCACCTCTGCACCAGGCACACTGAGCTGCAGCTCATCAGAGACCATGTTAAGGAACTGGAGCTGCAGCTCGATGACCTTCAGCTCATAAGGAAGACTGACGAGATGATAGATAGGAGCTACAGTGAGATAGTCACCCCTAAATTGCAAGAGGCAGGTAAATTAGTGACTGTCAAGAGAGGGTAGGGAAATTGCTGCCCTGATGTCCCTCAATAATAAGTATACCATTTTGTATAATGTTTAAGGGGATGACCTAACGGAGAGGATAGTGGATTCCATAGTTAGAGAAGTAAACATGAGATTCTGTGGATGCAATAGAGAGACTTGGATGATACGTTGCCTCCCAGGCGCCAGGGTCAGGGATGTCCCGAATCAGGTCCATGATATTCTAAAAGGGAAGGATGAGCAGCTAAAAGTCTTGGCACATATTGGCACCAATCACATAGGTAGGAAAAGCGAGGAAGTCATGAAGAGAGAATTTAAGGAGTAAGGTAGAAAGATGTAAAGAAGGACCTCCAGGGTAGCAACCTCTTACTAGTAAGGTCAAGAACAGGATGATTTGGCAGATGAATGTGTGGCTGAGAAAATGATGCAGGGGCAAGATTTCAGATTTCTGGATCATTGGGATCTCCTCTGTGGAAGGTATGACCTGCACAAAAGGAACGGGTTACACCTGAACCCGAGGGGGACCAATATCCTTGCAGGCAGGTTTCCTAGAGAAGTTGGGGAGGGTTTAAACAAATTTCACAGCGGCATGGGAACTGGAATGATAGGGCTGAGAATTGGGCTTTTGTTTTAATGCAGAGGCAGTTGTGTAGTGAGGCTGTCAGAAAGGACAATCAGATGTTAGGACAAGATTGCAGTCAGTGGGATGAGTGATTGCATTAAGTAATTCTCTGATATTGGCAATCCATTTTCAAACATTTCATTACCATACAAGAAAACATCATCAGTGTGCTGTTCTGCTGTAGCTTCACCTCTGTAGATCTACCTTATATATGGAATAAGCTAAATTATCTTGTAGCGCAGTTAGTTATTGGTAGGTTTGACATTATGGACATCACTGAATCATAGCTGAAAGGAGATCATAGTTGGTAGCTTAATATCTAAGGATATACATTGTATCAAATGGACAAACAGCAAGGCAGAGCGGGTTGGATGGTTCTGTCGGTACAAAATGAAATCAAATCTTCGGAAAGAGATGACATAGGATTGGAAGATGTAGAATCCTTGTGAGTAGAGTTAAGAAACTGTAAGGGTAAAAAGACCCTGATGGGAGTTATATACAGGCCTCCCAACAGTAGCCAGAATGTGGGCTACAAATTACAATGGTAGATAGAAAAGGCATGTCAAAAGGGCAATGTTACGATTAGTCATATGGGATTTCAATATGCACTGTCATGTACCCCGTGACGGGAATAAAGAACCAGCAGAAATAGAAACCACTTTGGAGTCCAGTATTGCTATAAACTAATAATATTTATAAGTAACTATGCAATACAGTAATATAAATGCAGATAAATTAAACAGGTTAGCAATGATTATATATGTAAGTAAGTGTATCAGTAAGTGTGGAAATATATGTATGAAACCCAAGCTTCTTTAAGTCTAGGAGTAAAAAGATACAGTCATGAGTAAAGTTAAGTTCAGTTCAGTTCGTGGTATTTAGTTGAGTAGTAATGGAGAGAGAGAGAAGGAGAGATTTGAGTCTTCAGGTGATCTGACGCCGTCGATCTCCTCGTTGTCCTTCAAAATCCGTTAAAGGTCACCGACTGTGACTTTAACAAAGGGGACCAGTTTTCTGTGGTGGAGCTATCCCCTAGGCAAGGGTGGACATATGGACAACTCCCCACCAGTCAACTCTTTTCCTCCTTCCACTGCAAGAGCGATGGATCAATCCGCCTGATCGATCCTCCAAAACCCAATTTTCTGCGGGCACAACAACGCTCATTCAGTGTCCAAACATGTGTCTGAGGTCTATCATCTGACCTCCTATTTTATCTTCCTGTGCTGAGCATCAATTGTCATTCAAATAACTCCTCCTTCCTCTCTCTGTGAAGAAATGCGAGCAGGCAAAAGTCCTTGAAAAGTGTCAACAACCTGCGGAAAATCATAACATCGAGTGTCCATTAAGTAAAACTGCCTTCGGTCACCATAGCAACTTATGAGCTGCTTGGTGCTGTCTCCAACTCCAACTCAGCAGAAATCCAAAGTTACTTCCAGTGCCTTAAAGTGACAGTCCAACCGTTAGTCTTCATCTCTCTCTCTCTCTCTCTCTCTCTCTCTCTCTCTCTCTCTTCAAAAGCACAGTTCATAGGGGTAATTCAGGACCCCGTCACATTCCCCTTCCTCAGGAAAAAAAATTCTGATGAAGGCGAGTTTTTTTTTTTTAGTTTAAATGTAAAGTACAGAGTTTGAAACAATACAGGTAAAATCATCAGATGACAGAGCTAAAATGTGTACAATTTCCAACTTAATATCTGGATAACTAATCAGCTATAATATTGTCAGTACCTTTCACATGTTTGATTTTTAAGTCACATTCTTGCAATATCAGACTCCAATTTAACAACCGTCTATTCTTATCCTTCATCTTAGTTAGAAACACCAACAGATTATAACCCATGTAAACCACAAGGGGTCTTTGAGCAGAACAAGTATAAACCTCAAAATGTTGTAAGGCCTGAATAAGTGCTAATAATTCCTTTTCAACAGTTAAATAATTTTTCTGGTGCACATTAAATTTCTTTGAGAAATAAGCTACTGGAGGTTCAATGTCATTCACTCCTTCCTGTAGCAGTACTACCCCAGCAGCTTCGTCACTAATGTCTGTTGCTATAGAAAATGGCTTTGACAAATCAGGTGCTTTGAGCATAGGACGATAACACAGGATGTTTTTCAGACGTTCAAATGCCTCCTGGCAAAGATCATTCCATACAAGTCTTTCACTCTTCCCCAGGAGTTTTGTTAGGGGGAGAGCGATATCAGCAAAGTTCTTACATAACTTATGATAATACCCAACCATTCCTAAAAACCTTCTCAAAGCTTCCTTGCGGGTCAGAACAGGAACCTCAGCAATAGCTTGAACCTTGGTCTGTACAGAAGCCAGTTGGCCCCGGCCTAGTACGTAGCCAAGATAAACAACTGTGGCATGGCCAAACTTACTTTTAGTGAGGTTCACAGTAAGATTGGCCTTGGAAAGTCTGTCAAACTGTTTTTCTACAGCTGCAATCTGCTCTTCCCACGTGTCATTCCAGACCAGTAAATCATTGATATAAACCCCTGTGCTTTCTAACCCTCCAATCTCAGAATTGATTATTCTTTGAAATGTCCCTGGAGCATTTTCCATCCCAAAGTGTAAAACATTGTACTCATACAGTCTAGACGGTGTCACAAAAGCTGATATCTCTTTAGCCCTCTCTGTTAAAGGAACTCCCCGGTATCCTTTCAACAAGTCAATCTTAATAAGGTATTTAGCCTTCCCCACTCTATCAATACAGTCATCCATTCTCTTTCCTTGTTCTTTCTTGTTTCTAATTTCTTCTTCAATCATTTTACTTTCCTCAAAGTTCTCACTGTGAAGATGCTGTTTCATAGGCTGGGCTGAATTTATAATGACGTTATGCACTGTACCTGCGCACCATTTCAAAATGCCAGTTAGTCCTTTTACTTGTTTTTGCGGTTTTGGGTCCAACTGATGGACCTTATCGGTAATATTTTTCAAAACAATGGAATTCTGACATCTGGGTGAGACTAGCTTAAGTGGGTAAACATGTTTTTCCACTCCATTATCAGCTTCCACGACTCCATTTTGTTCCATAACAATTCTCCCAGCTGCAATTCTAGCAAACTAGTATCTTATTTTGATTCAACCATTTTGTAAACTTTCCTTTGCAAGGACACAAAGCTTACTAAATCTTTCCCAGAATCTTAAAACATACTTAAACACACTGACTCATCTTTCTAAATCAGACCATAGTTCTCTGAGTAGGGTCAAAGGTCCTTTTGGCCTGTAACTGAATACAGGTTTCAACAAACTACCCTCCAATGCCTTTGAAATTGAATCTCCAACAATAAATAAGAGGAGGGGAACCCCCTCATCCCAATTTTTCCCATTTCTCACCCAATGTGCTTTAATCATGGTCTTAAGAGTTGAGTTGAGCCGTTCCAAGGCTCCCTTGGACTCTGTGTGATATGTAGATGACACCATGTGCTTAGCTTCCAATTCTCTAACTATCCCCTGGAATGTTCTCGAAGTAAAGTTACTACCCTGGTCAGATTGAATTTCTTTGGGCAGACCCACCAGTGTGTAAAACTTACTGAATGCTGTTACCACAGTCTTGGCCTCAGTGTTTTCAAAAGACACTGCTTCAGGGGACCTAGACACAGCACACATAACTATTAACACATACTGATAACCAGCTGCAGTCTTTAGCAATGGGCCTACACAATCCACTATGACCCTAGGGAAAAGTTTACAAAAAACAGGTTCAGCCTTTTGGCTAAGTTCAAGTGTAGTATCCGTTTAAGCAGTGTTACCTGAACAACCTGATTAGATTTCCCCTCAACTTGACAGATATGATCAGTCCTGTTACAATTCACAACATCCTTCCTTAAACTAGGCTAGTAAAATTCCTTCACAATCCTGTTTTTCTCACTCTATGAGGTCCACCTAAAGGCATACTGTAAGCCATGTTTAAAATTTCAGCCCTATAAACTTCCAGAACCACCACGTGACTTGCAGGCACTGTGGCTGGTCTCCACCTCCTCATCAACTTCCCAACTTTAAGGTAATATCCCACTGACTCTCTCTGAACCTCTTCTCCTGTGACAGCTATCTCCTTTAAAGTCACCATTCCAGAATCTTGCTTCTGTTCCTCTATAAATTCCTTCCTCAATAAAGACAAACCTTTCTCATACACCTTACTCTTATCAACTGTACTACCCTCTAAGTCCTGCTGAAATCTGGAAGGTAGAAAAGTCTGTGACTCATCCTAATTTAAACCTCTGGTCTTGCTATCATAGGCCTCAACAGCAACTTTGCTCATCAGCTGAACAGCCATATCAACCTTAACTTGGAGGAGTGTCAACATGCCTCCATTGTTCACTAAACTCAACACCATCATCAGGCTATGAGAACCATGTGTACATTATGGAAGAGACCAAACAATCCATCCATCTGATTACGATCTTCACTTCAACTTGCACCACAAAACCATAACAAATTTCCTTCTTCACAACACCATAACCTTGCAGGTGTCCAAACAAAATTCAACAGAGTAGCACATCCTTTCTCAGCAGGCCTTTGTCCTGCAAGCAGGGTAAAAGGTAGCGCAACAAATCCAACCTTTTCCAGCACTTTATCCAAAAGTCCAGGAACAGCACTTTTCCCATTATTTTCAGCAACACTGACATCACCAATTTCCACTTCTTCACCAACCTTTAAAACACGGTCTAATACAAGTGACTGAGAATCCTCACATTCCACTGGTACCAAGGTTAAACCCTTATTCACTGAACCAAGATTATCTGACACACAAAAACTGCATTCCTTTTCAACCAAGTGAGACACTTCAGACTTTAACTGAGCTTTGACATAAGGCTCAGAATCCTGTGAAATTACAGGTACTTTCACAACCTGGACACATTCAATCAGGACAGCTGCCTCTTCTGGGCTGTCATCACTTGTCCCAGTTTCAAATTCAAGGTCATCGCAAACCTCCCAGCTATTCTCTGGCAAACTCTTTTCTGGAGTAAACTCAACCTCATGGGTTAAAACTTCTTTGTCTGCTTTCCTATCAAATCCCTTCAGGGTAGCGGCATCCTCTGTATCTGGGTATGCCCTTTCATCATCAAGAACACAACTTTTCCATTCATCACGCAAAACAAGCCTTTCCGAGCTGCAAAAATCATCAGGGTCCGACACTAAACATCTTTGCAGCAACGTCTCTATCTTTTCCAGCTCGAACTGTCTCTGCTTGTCTACCACGCAATCTTCACGTTGCCATTTCTCCCTCTCGAGCTGTCTCATCTTCCTTTTAAACTGTCTCTGTCTTTCCACCTCTTCTCTCTGTTTTGCTGCCTTTCTAGCCTCACGGACCCTCCTCTTTTCTGCTTCAACAGCCTTGAGCTGCTTTAATTTCAATTGCAATTTTAACTGAACCTCAGCCTCAGTAGGCTTCCTTCCCGCAAAAAACTCTAACACCTCCTCATCAAACGTTCCTTTATCTATATAATGCTGGGCTATTATCGTCTGCATCTGAGCTTTCCTCATTTTAGTGGTCACCTTTAGTTTTAACTTTTGAGCAATTCCCAACAACACAACGCTCGTAGCATCATCCAACGCTTCTGGGGTTGGTTCCAACATAAACTCCTCAACACTAACATCCATTTCTGCTGTATTTCCACACAACCAAATCAAAATGAATTTTCCCCAATCAATTTAAACAAGTCTCCCAACCAATTTTGTTCATATCACGGACGCAGGGTCCAATTTTGTCACGTACCCCGTGATGGGAATAAAGAACCAGCAGAAATAGAAAACACTTTGGAGTCAAGTATTGCTATAAACTAATAATATTTATTAGTAACTATGCAATACAGTAATATAAATGTAGATAAATCAAACAGGTTAGTAATGATTATATATATAAGTAAGTATATCAGTAAGTGTGGAAATATATGTATGAAAACCAAGCTTCTTTAAGTCTAGGGGTAAAAAGATGCAGTCTTACGATCAAGAGTAAAGTTCAGTTCAGTTCAGTTCATGGTAATTAGTTGAGTAGTTATGGAGAGAGAGAGAGAGAGAGAGAGGGGGGAAAGATTTGAGTCTTCAGGTGAGCTGACGCCATTGATCTCCTCATTGTCCTTCGAAATCCTTTAAAGGTCACCGACTGTGACTTTAACAAAGGGGACTGGTTTTCTGTGGTGAAGCTATCCCCCAGGCGAGGGTGGACACATGGACAACTCCCCACCAGTCAACCCTTTTCCTCTTTCCACTGCAAGAGCGACAGAATGATCCACCTGATCGATCCTCCAAAACCCACTTTTTCTGCGGGCACAACAACGCTCATTCAGTGTCCAAACGTGTGTCTGAGGTCTATCATCTGACCTCCTATTTTATCTTCCTGTGCTGAGCAACAACTGTCATTCAAATAACTCCAGCAACACACATCAAAGTTGCTGGTGAACGCAGCAGGCCAGGCAGCATCTCCAGGAAGAGGTGCAGTCGACGTTTCAGGCCAAGGCCCTTCGTCAGTTCAAATAACTCCTCCTTTTTCTCTCTGTAAAGAAATGCAAGCAGGCAAAAGTCCTTGAGAAGTGTCAACAACCTGCCGAAATTCATAACATTGGGTGTCCATTAAATAACACCACCTTCAGGCACCGTAGCAACTTATGAGCTGCTCGGTGCCATCTCCAACTCCAACTCAGCAAAAGTCCAAAAGTTACTTCCAGTGCCTTAAAGTGACAGTCCAACAGTTAGTCTTCGTCTCTCTCTCTCTTTTCAAAAGCACAGTTCATAGGCGTAATTCAGGACCCCGTCACAGCACGTAGGTTGGGAAAATTAGGTTGGTGCCAGATCCCGATAGAGAGGATTTGTTGAATGCCTACAAGATGTGTTTGTTAGTGGAGCTTGTGGTTGAGCCCACTTGATAATCAGCTGTTATGGACTGGGTTTTGTGTAATGAACCAGATTTGACTCGGGAGCTTAAGGTAAAGGAACCCTTAGGGGACAGTGATCATATGATAGAATTCACCCTGCAACTTGAAAGGGAGAAACTAAGGTCAGATGTATCAGTACTACAGTGGAGTAAGTGAAATTAGATTGGCATGAGTGGGGAGCTGGCAAAAGTTGATAGGAAGGGGACACCTGAAGGAATGATGGCAGAGCAGCAATGGCTGGAGTTTCTGGGAGCAACATGGAATGTGCAGGATAGATATATCCCAATGAAGAAGTATCCTAAAGGATGGATGTCACAATATCGGGGACTAACAAGGGAAGTCAAAACCAACATAATAGCAAAAGAGAGGGCACATAATAGAGCAAAATTTAGTCTGAAGTTAGAGGATTGGGAAGCTTTTAAAAACCAACAGACCTAAACAAAACTTTGGGCAACTAAGAATGCCATAACAGGGAAAAAGGGGGAAATATCAAGGTAAGCTAGTCAATAGTATCAAAAAGTATACCAAAAGATTTTTCAGATATATAAAGAGTAAAAGAGAGGCAAGAGTAGATATTGAACCATTGGAAAATGACACTGGAGATGTAGAAATGGGGGCAAGGAAATAGCAGGTGAACTGAATATGTATTTTGCATCAGTCTTCACTGTGGAAGACACTAACAGTATGCTATAAGTTCAAGGGTGTCAGGGGGTGGAAGTGAGTACAGTTGCTATTACTAGGGAGAAGGTGCTTGTGAAGCTGAAAGGCCTGAATAAGTCACCTGGGCCAGAGGGACTACATCCCAGGGATCTAGGGTAGCTGAAGAGATTATGGAGGCATTAGTAATGATTTTTCAAGAATCAATAGTTTCTGGCACAGTTCAGGAGGACTGGAAAATTGTAAATGTCACTCCAGTCTTCAAGAAGGGAAAGAGGCAGAAGAAAGGAAATTATAGGCCAGTTAGCCTAATCACAGTGGCTGGAAAAATGTAGAAGTCAATTGTTAAGGGTGCGGTTTCAGGGTACTTGGGGGAACATGATAAAATGGCCCGTAGTCAGCATGGTTTCCTTAAGGGAAAATTTGATAAATCGGTTGGAATTCTTTGGGTAAATAACAAGCAGGATAGACAAAGGAGAATTGGTGGAGGTTTTTGTGTATTTAATATTTCAGTAGTATTTGAGTAATATTGCAAATGTTGTTGATTGAGTATTCTTTGTTTAAATAATTAATTTGGGGTAACATGTAAAATTAAGTGAATTGCATACATCACGACACTATCACGTGATAAGTGTACTAAAGTAAAAACAAAGTATACTTCTTATCTCCTGACTCTCTTATTTTTCTTTCTATTAGCTTTTATGTTTTAGAGTACAGAACATAATAGACGCAATGTGGCATTTTAAAAAATGAAATATGGACAGTTACCGACCTGTTGAAGCACAGCAGAACGTTTCAGTTTTAACAAAAGCGTAGCGAGAAATGAGTGAAAAACAGTACATGCAGAGAAAAGTCAAGTTAAAAAAAAAGGTAGAATATGGAAGAATTTACGGATTCATAAACAATGAGTACCAGGTGATAATAATAATAAATAAAAGCAGAAATAGTTGACTGCATCAGAAACATTGACACATTTGATTGCTCAGTGGGTGACTGGCTCATGCATACTGAGCTAATTGAACAGTATTTTGAAGCAAATGAAATAGCCAATGAGAAACGAGTACCAATTTTGTTGCATGCATTGGGTTTAAAGGCAGACAGTTTGCTTTGAAGTTTAACTGCTCCAAACAAACCAGTCAAAGTGAGTTTTGCTGATATTGTGAAAGTAGTGCAAGAACATGTAGAACCAAAACCATTTTTGATTGCAGAACGATTCAGCGGAAGCAGAATCTAAAGAAAATGGAGTCTGTTACTGCATACCTAGCTTAATTGAAGAGATTGCCTGAGCATTGTCTGTTTAGAAATAAGCTTAATGATGTACTGAGAGATCATTTAATTTGTGGACTCTACCAAGAAAGCATTCAAAAATTGTTCAAGACTGAAGTATAACTCACACATAGACCATAAGAACACAAGACAAAGCCATTAATTACACATAATTAAGCTATTGGCCCATCGAGTCTGCTCTGCCACACAATCATCGCTGATCCTTTTTTCCCCCCCTTAGCCCCACTCGCCAGCATTCTCCCAATAATTTTTAATGCCATCTCCAATCAAGAACCGATCAAGCTCTGCCTTAAATACACTCAATGACCTGGCCTCCACAGCTGCCTGTGGTAACAAATTCTACAAATTCACCACCTTCTGGCTAAAGAAATTTCTCCACACCTGTTTTAAATGGACTCCCCTCTATCCTGAGGCTGTGCCCTCTTGTCCTAGACTCCCCAACATGGGAAACATCCTTTCCACATTTGTTCTATCCAGACCTTTCAACATTTGAAAGATTTCAAAGATATCTAAATTCCAGTGAGTACAGACTTAGAGCCATCAAATGTTACTGAAATGACAACCCTTTCATTCCCAGAATCATCCTTGTGAACCTCCCCTGAGCCCTCTCCAATGCCAGCACATCTTTTCTGAGATAAGGAGCCCAAAACTGTTCACAATACTCAAGGTGAGGCCCCACCAGTGCCTTATAAAGCCTAAGCATCACATCCCTGCTCTCGTATTCTACCTTGTGAAATGAATCTAACATTGCATTTGCCTTCCTCACCACCGACTCTACCTGCAAGTTATTTTAGGGTGTTCTGCACAAGGTTTCCCAAGTCCCTTTGCACCTCAGATTTTTTGATTTCCTTCCTGCTTAGAAAATAGTCTGCACATTTATTTCTACTTCCAAATTGCATGACCATGCATTTTCCAACATGACATTTCATTTGCCACTTTCTTGCCTATTTTCCTAATCTGGCAAAGTTCTTCTGCAGCCTATGTGTTTCCTCAACACTACCTGCCCCTCCACCAATCTTCATATCATCTGCAAACTTGACAACAAAGACATCTATTCCATCATCTAAGTCATTTATATACAGCCGAAAAAGAGGGACTGCTTACTGGTTGTTGATGGAGTAACAACTTCTTGGAGCTGCTCCTATATTACTTACTTTACTGATTCTAACCTCTTTTGAAATCTTACTTTTAAACGTAATATTGTTATTATGAGGGGTGCTAAAGCTACGAAACAAGAAGACGACCCTCCTGTAACTTTGGAATCTATTATGGAGACACTTTGAAAACATAGAAAAGAATTCTTTGAGGAGTTTCAGCAACTCAGTACTGAAATTAAACATATTGATGTAAAATTTGATTCTATTCAAAGAATCTTAAGTGAACATGATAAACGACTACAGGAGAATGAAGATACTTTGATAATTTTGGATGTGAAAAATGAAGATCTGCAAACGCTTTGTGAAAATCAGTCCAAGTCTAATGAAAAATTAAGACAGAAGATTATCGACTTGAAAAATAGAAGTAGAAGAAATAATTATGAATTCTGGGTCTTGAAGAGTTAATGGAAGGTAATCAGTCTACGGGATTCTTTGCAAACTTCTTGCCAAAATTATTCCCTAAAATTTTACAAACTCCACCTAGGATTGACCAAGTGCATAGATCGCTCCTGCCCAGACCTGCTGTAGGACAGAGGCCCCAATCTGTGATAATCTGTCTTTGATTTTCAAACAAAGGAACTTTTAATTCGTGAATCCTGTCGAAGAGGTATGATTGATTACAACGGTCAGAAGATCAGAATTATCAAAGATTATTTACCTGACGTGATGAATGAGCACTTCAAGTTTAAAAATATTATGTCGGAACTGTATAACAAAGGTTTTAAATTGTTTCTCTGTTATCCTGCTTGACTCAGAATTATCTTCAAGGATGGGTCTTGGAAATGGTTTCGTTCGACACAGGAAGCCCAAGAATTTTTGGACATAGAAGTTTGACTGTTTAATTTCTTCTTATATGAATTTCTTCTTTTACTTTTAATATGCATTTGTAGCTAACTCTCTTATCGAACTTTTTAATGTTTTTCTGAGAAAATAAGATTTTAATGTGTTAATACTTTGCATGTTAATATGTTTTGAATTTTGATAAGTTTTAAAAAATATTTTATATTATACTTACTTTTTTCGAGGTGGTTTTTTTCTTTCAATAATTTTCTTTTATCTAGTCTAGTTGGAATGTAGCTAACCTTGAAAATGTATTTGGAGAGTAACCAGTGGGCTTTTGTTGGGAGGGTAATGTCAGTAGGTTTAGCTGTCAACTGTCTATTAGTCGACTTTTTGACTTTGAGAGGTAGGTGGGGGTTGGGTGTTTTCTTCTCTGGGAGCTGTTTTGGTCTCTTAGCCACATCTGATGCCTGGCTACTTTATCTCACAGTTCAATGTTTGGATTTAATATACGTTTCAGTGATTACTATTCTAACCTTTCTTTTAAGCAGTATGAAAAATGGATCATACTATTAATTTACTTAGTTTTAACGTTAAAGGATTAAACCACCCCATGAAACGGAATAAGATATTTACCTATATTTAAAAAAACTTCAGTTTCCAATTATTTTTTACTAGAAACTCACGTTCGTAAATGTGATAATTTACACCTCTTCAGTCATTGGAAAGAACTACAATTTCACTCCTCCTTTCAGGATAAGTTTAGAGGTGTTTCAATTTTTATGGATAATACAGTTTCTTTTTTTCAACATAAAGTAGTGTCTGATACCAATGGGTGTTTTGTTATAGTATCAGGAAAATTAGATAATAAGTTAATGGTACTTGCTAATTTGTATGCCCCGAATATAGATGATCCAGGGTTTTTTGAGTGATGTTTTTTGCTTCTAACTGATTTAAGTCTTTATTCATTGGTCTTGGGTGGAGATTTTTTAATTGTTGGCTAGAGCCAGTTTTAGATCGATCATCTTCTAAGCAAGCAATACTTAGTAAATCAGCCTTGTTCATTGAATCTTTTCTAATGAAATGTGATATTGTTGATGTTTGGAGTTTCTTATACCCAATAGAGAAGGAGCATTCGTTTTTTTCTCATGTCCGTCATACGCGTTCCAGGATTGATTATTTTTTTATTGACAGCCAATTAATTCCATTAGGTTGATCCTGTGAATATAAAGAGATTGCTGTTTCAGATCATGCTTCTGTGGCTTTATCTTTAAAGCTCCCTGGTTTATATCAAATAAACAGATTTTGGCATTTTAACCCAGCTTTGCTATCAGATAAGGATTTCTTAAAATTTTTGGAGAGACAAATTATTCTTTTTTTTGACAAGAATATGCGGGAAGAGACTTCTAGTTTTATTATATAGGATAGCTTTAAGGCTTATATTAGAGGTCATATTATTTCTTATACTGCAAATGTTAAGAAAAATGCTAACAAAGAGAGAATTGAACTAGTTAATCGGTTGAAACAACTGGATCAAAAATATGCCTTGACTCTAGAACCTGCTTTATATAAAATGCGTGTTGAAATTAAAACTAAATATGATCTTCTTTTAACATATCCAATTGAGACTCAACTCCTAGAAGATAAAAGTCAATTTTATATTCATGGAGACAAAACAGGTAAATTATTGGCTAACCAGTTAAAAATGGTTATAGTTAAACGGCAAGATAAAGAAATCTGTAAAGCTAGTGGTGATATGACAACTGACCATTTAGAAATAAATTATACCTTTAGAGAATTTTACTTTAAACTTTATAGTTCTGATTCGCCAAAGGATAATACTGTAATGAATAATTTCTTAGGTCAATTAAAAATCCCTACACTTTCTGATGATAGCCAAAAACAGTTGGATCAATCTATTTCTTAAGAGGAAATTGCCCAGGCTATATGTTCATTGCACTCGGGGAAGACTCTGGGTCCCGACGGTTTTTCTGGAGAATTTTATAAAGCTTTTTCCTCATTGCTAATACCTCATTTATATTTAGTCCTTTCTGACTCCTTTACGGTGGGTAGGTTGCCACAATCTTTTTATGAAGCTTCTATTTCACTTATTCTTAAAAAGAATGAGAACCCAGCTGAATGGTCGTCATATAGACCTATCTCCTTACTTAATGTTGACACTAAAATCCTATCCAAAGTTCTGGCTCATAGGATTGAAAATATTTTACCATCTATTATTTCTGACGATCAGACTGGATTTATTAAAAATCAATACTCCCATTTTAATATTCGTCATTTATTAAATGTTATTTATTCTCCTTCTAAGGAGATATCAGAACGTGTGATATCCTTAGACGCTGAAAAAACCTTCGATCTGGTTATATGGAATTACTTATTTAAAACCTTAGAAGAATATAATTTTGGGCCCGATTTTATTCAATGGATTAAATTACTTTATTTATCTCCCTCTGCTCGGGTTCCTACCAACTCTCAGAATTCCAAACCATTTAAACTTCAATGTGGAACTAGACAAGGTTGTTCCTTGAGCACTTTGCTTTTTGATCTGGCTTTAGAACCCTTAGCTATTGCTTTCCAGGGATTATGATATCACTGGTACTTTAAGGAGAGGTATTACTCACAAAGTTTCGCCTTATCCTGATGACCTTTTGCTTTATATTTCTAATGTTGAGAATTCATTACCTTTCGTACTTTCTTTACTCTCCTGTATTACACAGATTTCAGGATATAAACTAAATTTTCATAAGAGTGAACTTTTTCCTTTGAATAATTTAGAACATAGAACATAGAACAGTACAGCACAGTAAAAGCCCTTCAGCCCACAATGTTGTAGTGTATCTGCCTCCACCACTGACTCAGGCAGTGTATTCCACACACCAACCACTTTCTGAGTAAAAAATCTTCCTCTAATATCCCCGTTGAACTCACACCCTTTATCTTAAAGCCATGTCCTCTTGTATTGAGCAGTGGTGCCCTGGGGAAAAGGTGCTGGCTGTCCATTCTATCTTAATATCCTGTATACCTCTATCATGTCTCCTCTCATCCTCCTTCTCCCCAGAGAGTAAAGCCCTCGCTCCCTTAATCTCTGATCATAATGCATACTCTCTAAACCAGGCAGCATCCTGGTAAATCTCCTCTGCACCCACATCCACAATGCTTCCACATCCTTCCTATAGTGAGGCAAGCAGAACCAGACACAATACTCCAAGTGTGGCCTAACCAGAGTTTTATAGAGCTGTATCATTACCCCATGACTCTTAAACTCTATTGCTTGACTTATGAAAGCTAACACTCCATAAGCTTTCTTATCTACCCTATCTACCTGTGAGGCAACTTTCAGGGATATCTGGACATGTACCCCTAGATCTCTCTGTTCCTCCACACTTCCAAGTATCCTGCCATTTACTATGTACTCTGCCTTGGAGTTTGTCCTTCCAAAGTGTACCACCTCACACTTCTCCGGGTTGAACTCCATCTGCCACTTCTCAGCCCACTTCTGCATCCTATCAATGTCTCTCCACAATCATTGACAATCAGCTACACTATCCACAACACCACCAACCTTTGCGTCATCTGCAAACTTGCCAACCCACCCTTCTACCCCGACATCCAGGTCATTAATAAAAATCACGAAAAGTAGAGGTCCCAGAACAGATCCTTGTGGGATACCACTAGTCACAACCCTCCAATCCAATGTACTCCCTCCACCATGACCCTCAGATTCCTGCAGGCAAGCCAATTCTGAATCCACCTGGCCAAACCTCCCTGGATCCCATGCCTTCTGACTTTCTGAATAAGCCTACCGTGTGGAACCTTGTCAAATGCCTTACTAAAATCCATGTAGATCACATCCACTGCACTACCCTCATCTATATCACCTCCTTAAAGAACTCTGTCAGGCTTGTTAGACACGATCTGCCCTTCACAAAGCAATGCTGACTGTCCCTGTTCCGACCATGATTCTCTAAATGCCCATAGATCCTATTTCTAACAATCCTTTACAACAGCTTTCCCACCACAGACGTAAGACTCACTGGTCTATAATTACCCGGACTATCCTTTCTACCTTTTTTGAACAAGGGGACAACATTTGCCTACCTCCAATCCTCCAGTACCATTCCCGTGGACAATGAGGACATAAAGATCCTAGCCAGAGGCTCAGCAATCTCTTCCCTTGCCTCGTGGAGCAGCCTGGGGAATATTCCGTCAGGCCCCGGGGACTTATCTGTCCTAATGTATATTAACAACTCCAACACCTCCTCTCCCTTAATATCAACATGCTCCAGAACATCAACCTCACTCATATTGTCCTCACCATCATCAAGTTCCCTCTCATTGGTGAATACCGAAGAGAAGTATTCATTGAGGACCTCGCTCACTTCCACAGCCTCCAGGCACATCTTCCCACCTTTATCTCTAATCGGTCCTATCTTCACATCTGTCATCCTTCTGTTCTTCACATAATTGAAAAATGCTTTGGGGTTTTCCTATACCCTACTTGCCAAGGCCTTCTCATGCCCCCTTCTTGCTCTCTTCAGCTCCTTCTTAAGCTCCTTTCTTGCTTCCCTATATTCCTCAATAGACCCATCCGATCCTTGTTTCCTAAACCTCATGTATGCTGCCTTCTTCCACCTGACTAGATTCTCCACCTCACTTGTCACCCATGTTTCCTTCACCCTGCCATTCTTTACCGTCCTCACTGGGACAAATTTATCCCTAACATCCTGCAAGAGATCCCTAAACATCGACCTCATGTCCATAGTACATTTTCCTGCAAAAACATCATCCCAATTCACACCCACAAGTTCTAGCCTTACAGCCTCATAATTTGCCCTATCCCAATTAAAAATTTTCCGGTTCTCTCTGATTCTATCCTTTTCCATGATAATGCTAAAGGCCAGGGAGTGGTGGTCACTGTCCCCCAGATGCTCACCCACTGAGAGATCTGTGACCCGACCTGGTTTGTTACCTAATACTCGATCTAGTATGGCATTCCCCCTGGTCGGCCTGTCAACATATTGTGACAGGAATCCGTCCTGGACACACTTAAAAAACTCTGCCCCGTCTAAACCATTAGAACTAATCAGGTGCCAATCAACATTAGGGAAGTTAAAGTCACCCATGATAACAACCCTGTTATTTTTGCACCTTTCCAAAATCTGCCTCCCAATCTGCTCCTCTGTATCTCTGCTGCTACCAGGGGGCCTGTAGAATACCCCCAGTAGAGTAACTGCTCCCTTCCTGTTCCTGACTTCCACTCATATTGACTCAAAAGAGGATCCTGCTACATTACCCACCTTTTCTGTAGCTGTAATAGTATCCCTGACCAGTAATGCCACCTCTCCTCCCCTTTTTCCACCCTCTCTATCCCTTTTAAAGCACTGAAATCCAGGAATATTGAGAATCCATTCCTGCCCTGGTGCCAGCCAAGTCTCTGTAATGGCCACTACATCATAATTCCATGTATGTATCCAAACTCTCAGTTCATCACCTTTGTTCCTGATGCTTCTTGTATTGAGGTACACATATTTCAGCCCTTCTACCTTACTACCTTTACACCCTTTAGTCATAGTCATACTTTATTGATCCCAGGGGAAATTGGTTTTCGTTACAGTTGCACCATAAATAATAAATAGTAATAGAACCATCAATAGTTAAATAGTAATATCTAAGTTATGCGAGTAAATTATGAAATAAGTCCAGGACCAGCCTCAGACTCAGGGTGTCTGACCCTCCAAGGGAGGAGTTGTAAAGTTTGATGGCCACAGACAGGAATGACTTCCTATGATGCTCTGTGTTGCATCTCGGTGGAATGAGTCTCTGGCTGAATGTACTCCTGTGCCCACCCAGTGCATTATGTAGTGGATGGGAGACATTGACCAAGAAGGCATGCAACTTAGACAGCATCCTTCTGCTTCTTTTTCTTTATTCTGCCTCTCTTTCCTCAAAGCCTCTCTATATGTTAGATCTGGCTTTACTCCATGCACTATACTTGCAGTTCTTGCATGACCTTTATCCTCCTCCACCTCACTATCTGCTCTAACACTCTGGTTTCCCTACCCCTGCAAATCTAGTTTAAACCCCCCAGAGCAGCACTAGCAAACCTTCACGCAAGGATGTTAGTCCCCCTCCAGTTCAGGTGCAACCCGTCCTGTTGTCCCAACTTCCCTGGAACAAGGCGAAGTTGTCCAGAAACATGAAGGCCTCCCTCCTGCACCAACTCCTTAGCCACGTTGTTACGTATCCCGTAACTGGGTTGCCGAACCAGCAGAAATGGATCACTCAGTTGGAGTCTGGATTACTAGATCTAGGAAAGTTTTATTAAAGAAACAACCAATACAGTAATCGAAAGGATAATAAATGCAACAGTTCAGCAATGATAAACACACATGTGCACAGAATTAAGATAACAGCATCAATCAAGCTCTATCGTTGTCTAGGGGTAAATGACCAATTTCAAAGTGACGCAAAGTTCAGTACAATTTAGTTCAGTTCGCAGTAATCGTTGCTATGGCAATGGACAACGTGGAGAGAGAGAGAGAGAGAGAGAGAGAGAGAGAGAGAGAGAGAGAGAGAGAGAGAGAGAACGGGAATGACTGATCATTCAGACACGGCTTCCACTCACAGACCGGCGATATGGCTCACAAGCAGATTTTGGGCAGGTCCTTGATGATGTCACCTGAGGTCACCGACTGTGACCCCTCCTCCAGATGCGGTCGATCCTCTGCAGTGAACCCGGCACCCAAGCAAGGGCGGACACACACCGGGTTCCCGCTGATCGTACCTTTCCACCCTGTGCGTTGTCTGGTACTTCCCACCGACTCGTGAGAGGCATACCGCTTCCAGGGTCTCGTTACCTCGGGTGTCGTGTGTCCTGCCTTAGCGAGCCTGTCCCTTTTTATCCCCCTGCTGGGGTATCGCCTGTCCATCACTTCAAACAGTTCAGGGTTCAAAGGGGGAGCCGCTCCAGACAGCTCTCTCTCCCATCCCTTCATTACACATCTCCAGATCGCCTGTCCATCACTTCAAACAGTTCAGGGTTCAAAGGGGGAGCCGCTCCAGACAGCTCTCTCTCCCATCCCTTCATTACACATCTCCAGATCGCCTGTCCATCACTTCAAACAGTTCAGGGTTCAAAGGGGGAGCCGCTCCAGACAGCTCTCTCTCCCATCCCTTCATTACACATCTCCAGATTGCCTGTCCATCACTTCAAACAGTTCAGGGTTCAAAGAGGGAGCCGATCTTGGCAATACCCAGACTGATGGCTCCTTCATTACACATCTCCACATGCTGCTTCATTGTTCCTTATCTCTCCTTCCCCCTGAGGACAGGTGGCAGACCAACTGCTGATGCCACTGATGCTAACCCAGGCCAGCCAACAAACATCTTAATTTTATGTGTATTCTCGTCACAACGTACTTAGCTGCATTATCTTCCTTTTTCTAGTTTCACTTGCACGTGGCACAGGTTGCAATCCTGAAATTGCAACCCTGGCGTTCCTATCCTTCAACTTTGCACCTAACTCCCTAAACTCTCTTTGCAGGACCTCCTCCTTCTTCCTATCCACGTCATTGATCCCTACATGGACCACAACATCTGGCTGTTCACCCTCCCTCTTGAGAATACCGAGAGCTTGATCCGAGATATTGTGGACCCTGGCACCAGGGAGGCAACAGACCATCCGGAATTCTCAATCTCTTCCACGGAACCTCTCACCTGTCCCCCTATCGAATTCCCTATCACTACTGCTCTCCTCTTTTTCCTCCTTCCCTTCTGAGCTGAGGGTCCACTCTTGGTGCCAGAGACGCGACCACTACAACTTGTCCCTGGTAGGTCATCACCACCAACAGTATCCAAAACGGTATACTTATTGTTGATGGGAACAGCCACAGGGGTGCTCTGCTCATTCTGTCTATTCCCCTTCCCTTTCCTGACAGTCACCCAGCTACCTGTCTCCTGACTCTTAGGGGTGACTGTCTCCCTGTAACTCCTCTCTATTTCTGCCTCTGCCTCACGAATGATCCGAAGTTCATCCAGCTCCAGCTCCAGGTCCCTAACTCGGTTTGTCAGGAGCTGCAGCTGGATGCACCTTTTGCAGGTGTAGTCATCAGGGTCGATTGTGCTCGCCCTGATTTCCCACATACTGCAAACGAAGCACTCGACTGCCCTATCTGCTGTCGCCATTACCTACTCCTAAGTTAGTTAGAGTTATTAAAGGAACTTACCCGGCCTTACCTCACTGGGAGCAAGCTCATCCTCAGCCTCTGCTCACCAAAGCCTCTCGAGCCGAAGCCTTCCTACTGTCTCCCACTACTCCGTCGCCCACTCCATTAATCTGCTCGCTTTTTAAACTGTCTCGCTGTCTCACGGGCCGACTTTCACACACTTGCACAGTCCTGCCCCGTTCAAACTGCTGAAGAAATGACCTGATTAATTGGTATCAATTAATACTAACCTCCCTTTTAAAATTGCAAGAAATCAATTTACTTATTTGGGTGTAACAATTACTAAGAATTATAAATACTTATTTAAAGAAAACTTTTTTACCTTGTTGAGTTATGTAAAACGGGCACTATCAAAATAGTCACCCCCTGTCATTATCGCTGATCGGCCGAATTAACTCTATTAAAATGAATATTTCACCTAAATTTTTATACCTTTTTCAGGCCTTACCCATTTTTATTCCTAAATCCTTTTTTGATTCTCTTGATTCTATCATATCTTCATATATATGGAAAAATAAACATTCTCGATTAAATAAAGTTCATCTTCAAAAAGCTAAAAAGAATGGAGGTTTAGCTTTACCAAATTTTAGGCTTCATCACTGGGCAGTCAATATACGGAATCTTACGTTTTGGTTATATTATATTAACTGAGAGGTCTGTCCGGTTTGGGATTCTTTAGAAATTAACTCTGTTAATAAATTTTCTAACATCTCTCTTCTCGGATCCTCATTTCCTTTCATTTTAAGTAAACTAACTCCAGCAATGACCATGGACACCTTCACAGCGATTGCGCAACCACCAACTGCGACTCCAGCCTTGAAGTCCAGGCCGGGTCTTTATGTGCTGCTATTGTGACTCCCGTCTCCCCTTCCCCCACTACCACTCTGCAACCCCATCTCCCTCAGATCCCACCGTCAGCTCCAGGGCCCTCAGAGGCTCCATCTTCCTCTCACCCCAACCCTCCCCTCTCTACTGACACCACTAGCTTACCCCCTCCCCCCTCTGATCCCAGCTCTCAAGACTCCAGCCTTGAACTCCAGGCCAGGTCTTCACATGCTGCTTTTGTGACTCCCGTCTCCCCTTCCGCCACTTCCACTCTGCAACCCCGTCTCCCTCAGATCCTACCGTCAGCTCCTGGGCCCTCAGAGACTCCATCTTCCTCTCACCCCAACCTTCCCCTCTCCACTGACACCACCAGACTCCCCCCGCCCCCTCTGATCCCAGCTCTCAAGACTCCAGCCTTGAACTCCAGGCCGGGTCTTCACATGCTGCTATTGTGACTCCCGTCTCCCCTACATGTAGATTGGGTGAACCAAATTGGTAAAGGTGCTGAGGAAGAGGATTTCTTGGAATGTATGCGGGATGGTTTTTTGAACCAACATGTCGAGGAACCGACTAGAGAGCAGGCTATTCTGGACTGGGTTTTGAGCAATGAGGAAGGGTTAATTAGCAATCTTGTCGTGAGAGGCCCCTTGGGTAAGAGTGACCATAATATGGTGGAATTCTTCATTAAGATGGAGAGTGACATAGTTAATTCAGAAACAAAGGTTCTGAACTTAAAGAGGGGTAACTTTGAAGGTATGAGACGTGAATTAGCTAAGATAGACTGGCAAATGACACTTAAAGGATTGACGGTGGATATGCAATGGCAAGCATTTAAAGGTTGCATGGATGAACTGCAACAAATGTTCATCCCAGTTTGGCAAAAGAATAAATCAAGGAAGGTAGTGCACCCGTGGCTGACAAGAGAAATTAGGGATAGTATCAATTCCAAAGAAGAAGCATACAAATTAGCCAGAGAAAGTGGCTCACCTGAAGACTGGGAGAAATTCAGAGTTCAGCAGAGGAGGACAAAGGGCTTAATTAGGAAGGGGAAAAAAGATTATGAGAGAAAACTGGCAGGCAACATAAAAACGGACTGTAAAAGCTTTTATAGATATGTAAAAAGGAAAAGACTGGTAAAGACAAATGTAGGTCCGCTGCAGACAGAAACAGGTGAATTGATTATGGGGAGCAAGGACATGGCAGACCAATTGAATAATTACTTTGGTTCTGTCTTCACTAAGGAGGACATAAATAATCTTCCAGAAATAGTAGGGGACAGAGGGTCCAGTGAGATGGAGGAACTGAGCGAAATACATGTTAGTAGGGAAGTGGTGTTAGGTAAATTGAAGGGATTGAAGGCAGATAAATCCCCAGGGCCAGATGGTCTGCATCCCAGGGTGCTTAAGGAAATAGCCCAAGAAATAGTGGATGCATTAGTGATAATTTTTCAAAACTCGTTAGATTCTGGACTAGTTCCTGAGGATTGGAGGGTGGCTAATGTAACTCCACTTTTTAAAAAAGGAGGGAGAGAGAAACCGGGGAATTATAGACCGGTTAGCCTAACGTCAGTGGTGGGGAAACTGCTGGAGTCAGTTATCAAGGATGTGATAACATCACATTTGGAAAGCGGTGAAATGATCGGACAAAGTCAGCATGGATTTGTGAAAGGAAAACCATGTCTGACGAATCTCATAGAATTTTTTGAGGATGTAACTAGTAGAGTGGATAGGGAAGAACCAGTGGATGTGGTATATTTGGATTTTCAGAAGGCTTTTGACAAGGTCCCACACAGGAGATTAGTGTGCAAACTTAAAGCACATGGTATTGGGGGTAAGGTATTGGTGTGGGTGGAGAGTTGGTTAGCAGACAGGAAGCAAAGAGTGGGAATAAACAGGACCTTTTCAGAATGGCAGGCGGTGACTAGTGGGGTACCGCAAGGCTCAGTGCTGGGACCCCAGTTGTTTACAATATATATTAATGACTTGGATGAGGGAATTAAATGCAGCATCTCCAAGTTTGCGGATGACACGAAGCTGGGTGGCAGTGTTAGCTGTGAGGAGGATGCTAAGAGGATGCAGGGTGACTTGGATAGGTTGGGTGAGTGGACAAATTCATGGCAGATGCAATTTAATGTGGATAAATGTGAAGTTATCCACTTTGGTGGCAAAAATAGGGAAACAGATTATTATCTGAATGGTGACCGATTAGGAAAAGGGGAGGTGCAACGAGACCTGGGTGTCATTATACACCAGTCATTGAAAGTGGGCATGCAGGTACAGCAGGTGGTGAAAAAGGCGAATGGTATGCTGGCATTTATAGCGAGAGGATTTGAGTACAGGAGCAGGGAGGTACTACTGCAGTTGTACAAGGCCTTGGTGAGACCACACCTGGAGTATTGTGTGCAGTTTTGGTCCCCTAATCTGAGGAAAGACATCCTTGCCATAGAGGGAGTACAGAGAAGGTTCACCAGTTTGATTCCTGGGATGGCAGGACTTTCATATGAAGAAAGACTGGATGAACTGGGCTTGTACTCGTTGGAATTTAGAAGATTGAGGTGGGATCTGATTGAAACGTATAAGATCCTAAAGGGATTGGACAGGCTAGATGCAGGAAGATTGTTCCCGATGTTGGGGAAGTCCAGAACGAGGGGTCACAGTTTGAGGATAGAGGGGAAGCCTTTTAGGACCGAGATTAGGAAAAACTTCTTCACACAGAGAGTGGTGAATCTGTGGAATTCTCTGCCACAGGAAACAGTTGAGGCCAGTTCATTGGCTATATTTAACAGGGAGTTAGATATGGCCCTTGTGGCTAAAGGGATCAGGGGGTATGGAGGGAAGGCTGGTACAGGGTTCTGTGTTGGATGATCAGCCATGATCATAATAAATGGCGGTGCAGACTCGAAGGGCCGAATGGCCTACTCCTGCACCTATTTTCTATGTTTCTATGTTTTTTCTATGTTTCCGCCACTTCCACTCTGCAACCCCGTCTCCCTCAAATCCTACCATCAGCTCCTGGGCCCTCAGAGACTCCATCTTCCTCTCACCCCAACCTTCCCCTCTCCACTGACACCACCAGACTCCCCCCGCCCCCTCTGATCCCAGCCCTCAAGACTCCAGCCTTGAACTCCAGGCCAAGTCTTCACATGCTGCTATTGTGACTCCCGTCTGCCCTTCCCCCACTACCACTCTGCAACCCCGTCTCCCTCAGATCCCACCGTCAACTCCTGGGCCCTCAGAGGCTCCATCTTCCTCTCACCCCAACCCTCCTCCTCTCCACTGACACCCCCAGCCTCCCTCCCCCTCCACCCTCTGATCCCAGCTCTCATCCGTGTCGGGTCTTCACCATCCCCTCTGACCTTCAACTCTCTGAGGCAGAACGCTCTGTCCTCAGTAAGGGCCTCACCTTTGTCCCCCTTCACCCACACCTCAGCAAGTTCCACGTTCGCCATGACGCGGGACTCTTCTTCCGCCGACTGTGTCATCGAGCCTACTTCTTTGGCAAGGACTCTGCCACCCCCACCGATGACCCCTTCTCCCGTCTTCAACCCTCCTCCTTTTCATGGACACCCCGCTCTAGTCTTCTGCCTGCTCTGGATCTCTTTATTGCTAACTGCCGACGGGACATCAACCGTCTCGACTTCACCGCACCTTGTTCCCATTCCAGCCTCACTCCTTCCGAAAGTTCTACTCTCCACTCCCTCCGCACTAAACCTAACCTTACCATAAAACCAGCTGATAAGTGGGGTGCTGTTGTGGTCTGGCATACTGACCTCTACCTTGCCGAGGCACAGTGACAACTCATGGATACCTCCTCTTATTTACCCCACGATCATAACCCCACTAAGGAGCACCAGGCCATTGTCTCCCGCACCATCACCGACTTTATCCGCTCAGGGGATCTCCCATCCACTGCTACCAACCTTATCGTTCCCACACCCTGCACTTCCCGTTTCTACCTCCAACCCAAGATCCACAAACCTGCCTGTCCGGGTAGACCCATTGTCTCAGCTTGCTCCTGCCCCACTGAACTCATTTCTGCATACCTCGACACTGTTTTATCACCCCTTGTTTAATCCCTTCCTACCTATGTTCATGACACTACTCACGCTCTGAATTTTTTCGATGATTTTCAGTTCCCTGGCCCCCACCGCTTTATTTTCACCATGGATGTTCAGTCCCTATATATTTCCATTCCCCATCAGGAAGGTTTCAAAGCTCTACACTTCTTTTTGGATTCCAGACCTAATCTGTTCCCCTCTACCACCACTCTGCTCCGTCTGGTGGAATTAGTCCTTACTCTTAACAATTTCTCCTTTGGCTCCTCCCACTTCTTCCAAACTAAAGGTGTAGCCACGGGCACCCGTATGGGTCCCAGCTATGCCTGCCTTTTTGTTGGCTTTGTGGAACAGTCCATGTTCCAAGCCTATTCTGGTATCTGTCCCCCACTTTTCCTTCACTACATTGACGACTGCATTGGCACTGCTTCCTGCACGCATGCTGAGCTCGTTGACTTCATTAACTTTACCTCCAACTTTCACCCTGCCCTCAAGTTTACCCGGTTTATTTCCGACACCTCCCTCCCCTTTCTAGATCTTTCTGTCTCTGTCTCTGGAGACAGCTTATCCACTGATGTCTACTATAAGCCTACAGACTCTCACAGCTCCCTGGACTATTCCTCTTCTCACCCTGTCTCTTGCAAAAACGCCATCCCCTTCTCGCAATTCCTCCGTCTCCGCTGCATCTGTTCTCAGGACGAGGCTTTTCATTCCAGGATGAAGGAGATGTCCTCCTTTTTTAAAGAAAGGGGCTTCCCTTCCTTCACCATCAACTCTGCTCTCAAACGCATCTCTCCCATTTCACGCACATCTGCTCTCACCCCATCCTCCCGCCACCCTACTAGGAATAGGGTTCCTCTTGTCCTCAGCTACCACCCCACCAGCCTCCGGGTCCAACATATAATTCTCCGTAACTTCCGCCACCTCCAACGGGATCCCACCACTAAGCACATCTTTCCCTCCCCCCACCTCTGCTTTCTGCAGGGATCATTCCCTACGCGACTCCCTTGTCCATTTGTCCCCCCCATCCCTTCTCACCAATCTTCCTCCCAGCACTATCCTTGTAAGCAGAACAAGTGCTATACATGCCCTTACACTTCCTCCCTCACCACCATTCAGGGCCCCAGACAGTCCTTCAAGGTGAGGCAACACTTCACCTGTGAGTTGGCTGGGGTACTGCGTCTGGTGCTCCCAATGCGGCCTTTTATATTTTGGCGAGACCCGATGCAAGCTGGGAGACCGTTTCGCTGAACACCTACGCTCTGTCTGCCAGAGAAAGCAGGATCTCCCAGTGGCCACACATTTTAATTCCATGTCCCATTCCCATTCTGATATGTCTATCCACGGCCTCCTCCACTGTCAAGATGAAGCCACACTCAGGTTGCAGGAACAACACCTTATATTCCGTCTGGGTAGCCTCCAACCTGATGGCATGAACATTGACTTCTCTAATTTCCGTTAATGCCACACCTCCCCCTCGTACCCCATCCGCTATTTATTTATTTATTGATTGATTTATTTATTGTTAATTTTTTTTCTCTCTCTACTTTTTCTCCCTCTGTCCCTCTGACTATACCCCTTGCCCATCCTCTGGGTTTCCCCCCCTCCCCCTTTTCCTTCTCCCTGGGCCTCCTGTCCCATGATCCTCTCATATCCCTTTTGCCAATCACCTGTCCAGCTCTTGGCTCCATCCCTCCCCATCCTGTCTTCTCCTATCATTTTGGATCTCCCCCTCCCCCTCCAACTTTCAAATCTCTTACTAGCTCTTCCTTCAGTTAGTCCTGACGAAGGGTCTCGGCTCAAAACGTCAACTGTACCTCTTCCTAGAGATGCTGCCTGGCCTGCTGCATTCACCAGCAATTTTTATGTGTGCTGCTTGAAATTCCAGCATCTGCAGATTTCCTCGTGTTAACTGGTAGTTTTGTAGTTAAACATACTTTGAGGATTTGGGTACAATTTAGAAAGAAATTTTAGTTTATTGAGATTTTCTCTTTCAAGTCCCGTATTTTCTAACTATTTTTTTAAACCTTTCTCTGACTGATGTAACTTTTAAAGACTGGGATCCGCTGGGTATTAAATTCTTTCAGGATCTATTTGTTGGAGGAAGTCTCTTTTCGTTTGAGCAGTTGTCAACTAAATACAGCTTACCAAAAACCCACCTTTTTCGACATTTACAATTAGAGACTTTTTGCATCTCAATTACATACATTTCCTAAAAGTCCTGGTAAGAATTTATTAGAAGTAATTTTTAATTTGAAGCCCTTTCATAATGGTTCAATGTCTAATATTTATGGTATCTTTTTGGGAATGAGAAACATTCCTTTAGACAAAATTAAAAATCTCTGGGAACAAGATTTACAGACTTCAATTTCTGAGAAAACTTGGAATGAAATTTTTAAATTGGTTAATACATCATTGTCGTGTGCCTGTCACTCCCTCCTACAATTTAAAGTGGTCCAACTGGTGAACCTTCTCTGTACTCCCTCTATGGCAAGGATGTCTTTCCTCAGATTAGGGGACCAAAACTGCACACAATACTCCAGGTGTGGTCTCACCAAGGCCTTGTACAACTGCAGTAGTACCTCCCTGCTCCTGTACTCAAATCCTCTCGCTATAAATGCCAGCATACCATTCGCCTTTTTCACCACCTGCTGTACCTGCATGCCCACTTTCAATGACTGGTGTATAATGACACCCAGGTCTCGTTGCACCTCCCCTTTTCCTAATCGGTCACCATTCAGATAATAATCTGTTTCCCTATTTTTGCCACCAAAGTGGATAACTTCACATTTATCCACATTAAATTGCATCTGCCATGAATTTGTCCACTCACCCAACCTATCCAAGTCACCCTGCATCCTCTTAGCATCCTCCTCACAGCTAACACTGCCACCCAGCTTCGTGTCATCCGCAAACTTGGAGATGCTGCATTTAATTCCCTCATCCAAGTCATTAATATATATTGTAAACAACTGGGGTCCCAGCACTGAGCCTTGCGGTACCCCACTAGTCACCGCCTGCCATTCTGAAAAGGTCCCGTTTATTCCCACTCTTTGCTTCCTGTCTGCTAACCAACTCTCCACCCACACCAATACCTTACCCCCAATACCATGTGCTTTAAGTTTGCACACTAATCTCCTGTGTGGGACCTTGTCAAAAGCCTTCTGAAAATCCAAATATACCACATCCACTGGTTCTTCCCTATCCACTCTACTAGTTACATCCTCAAAAAATTCTATGAGATTCGTCAGACATGATTTTCCTTTCACAAATCCATGCTGACTTTGTCCGATCATTTCACCGCTTTCCAAATGTGATGTTATCACATCCTTGATAACTGACTCCAGCAGTTTCCCCACCACCGACGTTAGGCTAACCGGTCTATAATTCCCCGGTTTCTCTCTCCCTCCTTTTTTAAAAAGTGGAGTTACATTAGCCACCCTCCAATCCTCAGGAACTAGTCCAGAATCTAACGAGTTTTGAAAAATTATCACTAATGCATCCACTATTTCTTGGGCTACTTCCTTAAGCACCCTGGGATGCAGACCATCTGGCCCTGGGGATTTATCTGCCTTCAATCCCTTCAATTTACCTAACACCACTTCCCTACTAACATGTATTTCGCTCAGTTCCTCCAACTCACTGGACCCTCTGTCCCCTACTATTTCATGTCCAATGGCTACGCAATGTTATGTCATACTTAAATTTAGAGAAATTCGTTGTTCAATTTCTGAATCAAGACAAGACTTTTTAGAATTGTGGGGAACTTTTTTGAATTACTTTCAAAATCTTTGATTTGTTATCAAGTACAGATGTTGGCTAATAATATGTTTTACTATTTGATAAGGATTTTTTTTTCATTTTTCTTTCTTTACCAAACAGCCTTCTCAGTAGTGGGTTTAGATTTTTTGTATGATAATAAAATCATTACTTTCCAATATTATGATTCAATTTAATTTACACAAATATGGGGTAATAAAACTACAAGTGTGATTCACATATATTGTATTTGATATATGATATATATCCTTCAGTACCCTGTATTCTTTGTTGTAAGAATCAATAAAAATATTGAAAAAGAAAAAGAAGAGCTCCCAACACTGACCTCTATGGAACACCACTAGTCACTGGCAGCCAACCAGAAAAAAATTCTTTTATTCCCACTCACTGCCTCCTACCAATCAGTCAATGCTTTAACCATGCCAGTAACTTTTCTGTAATACCATGGGCTCTTAACTTGGAAAGCAACCTCATGTCTGGCACCTTGTCAAAGGCCTTCTGAAAGTCCAAATATACAACATCCACTGCATCCCCATTATCTATCCTACTTGTAATCTCCTCAAAGAATTCCAACAGGTTCATCAGGCAGGATTTTCTCTTAAGGAAACAATGCTGACCTTGTCCTATCTTGTCCCATGTCACTAAGTGCTCCATAACCTCATCCTTAACAATTGACGACAACATCTTTATCTTCCCAACCACACAGGTCAGGTTAACTGGTCTAACTGGGCACAGGAGTACATTCAGCCAGAGACTCATTCCACTGAGATGCAACACAGAACATCATAGGAAGTCATTCCTGCCTGTGGCCATCAAACTTTACAACTCCTCCCTTGGAGGGTCAGACACCCTGAGCCAATAGGCTGGTCCTGGACTTTTTTCCTGGCATAATTTACATATTACTATTTAACTATTTATGGTTTTATTACTATTTAATTATTTATGGTACAACTGTAACAAAAAACAATTTCCCCCGGGATCAATAAAGTATGACTATGACTATAATTCACTTTCTGTTACCTTCCTCCTTTTGCAGTTTGTAATTTTCCAGTCTTCTGGTACTATGCCAGAGTCCAATGATTATGGAATAGTCATTACTAATGCCTCCACAATCTCTACCGCTACCTCTTTCAGAACCCTAGGGTGCAGTTCATTTAAAAGAGCAGTTGAAATTGCTGTATGAATGGACACAGGGGAGATGCAATTGAGTTGAAGTCTGGAATGAAAGAGAGCATTCACAAAATTACAACGTCAAAACAGAAAAGTTTCAAACAAGTTGTGTTACCATTGTGCAGGGTCTCACATACACCAGACCAATGCGGGTTTTGTCATAATGGGGGCACTGGAAAGTGGACCCAAATGGAACACACAGACACTGAAGTACTAGGAACAGGATTTGACTGAAGACTAGAGTTAGGGATGTGACTGGATGCAGACTAGGAGCTGGGACAAGAACACAGACTTGGGCTAGGACATTGGCTAGGCAAGCAGGACCAGGACTAGGAACTGGGAACTAGGAGCCTGGGCTTGGACTCCGAGCCAGAGACTGGACAAGGACCTGGGTCTTGACTCGGGCTCAGACCCCAGATCTAGGCAAAGACATGACGAGGCTTGGGTTCCTCGAGGCACGAGGGTACTTCGAGACTTGGGATCGGACTCCCAGCCAGAGACTGGGCAAGAACCCAGAACCTGGGACTTGACTTGGGCTCGGACTCCAGAACTAGGCTCGGACAAGACATTGCTACAGTACGAGGAGTGGCAACAGGACTGGACGTGAGACTCCTGGACAGGACAAGGGAACCTCAGCACAGGACGAGGGAACCCCAGCACTGGGCTGGGCGAAATGCATGGAGAAGACAAGAACACAAAGCCATGGCTTGGACAGGACAAGGTTCTTGGATCATGGCTAGGACTGGACGAGACCCGGAAGCCTTGACTTGGTCGAGGGAGAGCTAGGAACGCAGAGCCTTGGTCGAGGGAGAGACAAGAACATGGAACATAGAGCTGGGACCCCTCCTTGGAAAAAGGACGTAGGGCCGGGACTCACACACAGAACACGGAGCCATGAGCCCTCCTTGGGTACAGGACATAGGGCTAGGACTCATTACACAGAATGCAGAATACAACAAGACGGTTCTCAACACAAGGCAGCGGCAGACCTCCAGACCTACCTAGCGAAGGCGTGGACATAAAGACAGATCCCAACACTAGGTAGCAGCAAACAGCCAGATCTACCTAGTGAAGGCGTGGACACAGAGACAGTACAAAACAACGATAGACAGTTCCTTATCTTGCTCCAGTGATAGAACTTGACAGCGGTGCAGGCGAAGGATGCAGGCAGGGTTACAGGCAAGGCAAGGCTCCAGGTGAGGCAAGGTGAGGCGAGGCAAGGTGAGGCAAGGCAAGGCTTCAGGTGAGGCAACAGAAGGAAGGGGAAGGGATGGGATTCAGACAGTGGGTATGGACAGAAACAATCCAGCAACCAGAGGCTGAATCCTGAATCTATTTATGAAGCCAGCCCAAACGAGAATCATCTGCCTCAACAGAAACTGGGGAAAACTGCAAAACCTGGAATAAGGAGCATGGACTGGACCGTGAACTGGAATGTGGATTTCACAGACTGGACCATGACAGGTTTAAAGGCAAAACTTACAGAAAATGCAACAAAGTAGGTCACATGCAATAAAGCAAGTCAGGCAGACAAAAAATAAGTGGTCTGAAAAGGGAAGAGAAAAAGCTAAAAGGTCAGGTTGCAGTTTCAAAAAGAGCACTAATCCGCATGTTATTGATGAAAAATCTGATAATGAGGAGAGTGACATAGGACTGGCGAGCCTTGAGATGAAAACTAATAATTGACAGACAATATGGCAGACAAAGTGAAGAGCAAATTCATTAAAATGGAATTGAACACTGGCTCAGCTGTTTCAGTCATTCCACAAAGTGAGTTTGAACAACATTTCAAAGATACAGAAATGAAGCCTGCTGATATCCAGCTAAGAACTTATCCAGCTAAGAAAAGATAACTTTTTGTGAATGACATCTATATCAAACACAACAACCAACAAACCATTGAGCTTGTATGTGGTAAAACAGGAGGACCAGCATGGTAGAGACATGATTGGTTGAGACAGTAACAACTTGATTGGCGATCCATCCACTATTTGCATCCCATACCCCTGCAATGAAGCTAACTGAAAGTGAATTAAGAAAGGTGTTACCACAGCAATGTTCAAAGAAGTCATTTGAAAACTAAAAATACATATCAAGTGCAAAATAGTGTTAAATGAAAATGCTGAACCAAGTTCTGCAAAGCCCGCCTGGATCCTTATACCATCTGTGATAAAGTAGCCAGTGAGCTAGATGGCATGAAGTTTGAAGGAATTCTTTCCAAGGTTGAGTGGAGATCATGGACAATGCCGGTGGTCCCAGCAGCCAAGAAGAACAGGTCTATCAGGATCTGTGGTGATATTAAGGTCACCACCAACCAAGTACTGAAAGTAGATCAATACCCTCTGCCCAGGATAGAGGATATCGTTTCACTTTCTGGAGGGAAACACTTCATAAGAGTCTAAAGTGTTTATCACCATAAGCACTCACAAAGGGCTTTATCACAATACCAAGCTTATTTTTGGAGTGGCATCTGCACTTAAACTCTGGCAGAAAGCTATGAAGCAGTCACTCAATATTATCTGGATGACATCATTGTTATTGGTGAGGATGACGATGAACATCTCCAAAATCTCAAGTCAGTGCTAAAAAGATTAAAAGGTTATGGGCTCAGAGCATGACGCAACAAATGTGAATTATTTGAACCAAGCATCCCTTACTGTGATCACATAATTGACACACAAGGATTACACAAGTGTGCTGAGAAAATTCAAGCAGTGGTGGTTGCCCCAAGACCAAAGGACGTGTCACAGTTGTGGATCATTTTAGGATTTGTCAATTACCATAAAAAGTATTTGCTAAGTGTGGCTACTTGTCATGAGTGATGGAAGTGAGTGTCCCACAGTCTTTGCATCATGTTCCCTTACCGTAGTAAAGAAAAATTGCACACATATTGACAGAGAGACCTTGAGTCCGATTTGGGGTGTAAAACATTTCAACCAGTACCTGTATGGGAGGAAGTTTACCGTCATTACTGATCATCAACCACTGGCTTCCATTTTCACTCCACAGGTGTTCCACTAACAGCAGCATAAATGCACAGATAGGCTTTGTTTCTGGTAGGACACAATTACATGTAACTTTCTCACCAGGCTCATATCCAAACCTGGCTCCTTAGTGAACTCTGCCAACAGTCATGTGACTCAGCAGTGAGAATGCCACCTTTCATAAATAATATACAACTCGGGTCAGAATGATTTGGGTTCAACCAAACAGGAAAGTTGGATTGTTTCGATTGAGGAACATTGATTGGAGTGATAGTGAACAGTGATTGTAGCAAATACTGCTCCATGCAAAATTATCATTCACCAGAAAATTAACGGATTGTACACCAGAATAAAATAACAAAGGAAATATACAATATTTACTATACTCCGCTATTTCACCATGGCTGATCCATTTCCCTCTCAGCCCCTCCTCCTGCTTTCTCCCCATAACTTTTTATACCCTGACTAATCAAGAACCAATCAACTTGTGCCTTAAATGCACCCTCTAACCTGGCCTCCACAACTGCCTGTGGCAATAAATTCCACAGACTCACTGGCTAAAGTAATTCCTCCTCATATCTGTTCTAAATGGTTGTCCCTCTATTTTCAGGCTGTGCCTTCTCATCCTAGACTCCTGCACCAAAGGAAACATCCTCTTCACATCCACACTATCGAGGCCTTTCAACATTTGATAGGTTTCAATTAGATCCCCCCCCCGCCATTATTCTTCAAAATTCCCATGAGTACAGCCCCAGAACCTTCAATCACTGTTCATGTGATTTCCAGAAACATTCCTGTAAACCTGCTCTGAATCCTCTCAATTGTCAGCATATCCTTTCTTAAAAAAGGGGCACAAACCTGTTCACAATACTGCAAGTGAGGCCTCACCAGTGCTTTATAAAGTGTCAACATTACCTCCTTGTTTTTATATTTTAGTCCTCTTACAATGAATGCTAACATTACATTCACCTTCCTCGCCACCGATTCAACCTGCAAATTAACCTTTAAGGAATCTTGCATGAGGACTTCCTTTGCACCTGAGAATTTTGGATTTTCTCCCCACTTAGAAAATAGTCCATGCTTTTATTCCTTTTACCAAAGTGCATGACCATACACTTCCTGACACTATTCCATCTGCCTCTTCTTTGCCCATTCAACTAATCTGTCGAAGTCCTTCTCCAGACTCTTTGCTTCTTCAAAATTACTTGCCCCTTCATTTATCTTTGTGTCATCCACAACCCTAGCCACAAAGTCAGAAAATCATCCAAATCATTGATATACAACGTAAAAAGAGGCAGTCCCAACACAAATCCCTATGGAACACCGTTAGTCACCGGCAGCTCATCTGAAAAGGCTTGCATTATTTCATCTCCTGCCAATCAGCCACTGTTTTATCCATGCTAGAATCTTTTCTGTAATGCCATGGGCTTGTATCTTGTTAGGAAGACTCATGAGTGGATCCTTGCCAAAGGCCTTCTGAAAATCAGGTATACAACATCTACTGATTCTCCTTTGTCTATCCTGCTTGTTATTTCTTCAAAGAATTCCAATAGATTGGTCAGGTGAGATTTTTCCTTCAGGAAACCATGCTGTCTACGGCCTATTTTATCATGTGCCTCCAAGTACCTCAAAACCACATCCGTATCAATCGACTCCAATATCTTCCCAACCACTGAGTTAACTAGTCTATAATTTCTTTTCTGCCTCCCGCCCATCTTGAAGAGTGGAGTGACATCTGCAATTTTTCAGTCCTCTGGAACAATTCCAGAATCTAGTGATTCTTGAAAGATCGATACTCATGCCTCCACAATCTCTTTCACTACCTCTTTTAGAACCCTGGGCTGTAGTCCATCAGGTTCAGGTGACTTATCTACATTCAGACCTTCCAATTTCCCAAGCACCATCTCCCTAGTAATAGCAACTGCACTCACTTCAGCCCCTTGACACTCTTGACCTTCTGGCATACTACCAGTCAAGTCAATAGAAGTTTATTGTCATCTAACTACATACATGTCCATAACATAGAAACATAGAAAATAGGTGCAGGAGTAGGTCATTCAGCCCTTCGAGCCTGCACCGCCATTCAGTATGATCATGGCTTATCATCCAACTCAGAACTCTGTACCAGCCTTCCCTCCATTCCCCCGATCCCTTTAGCCACAAGGGCCATATCTAACTCCCTCTTAAATATAGCCAATGAACTGGCCTCAACTGTTTCCTGTGGCAGAGAATTCCACAGATTCACCACACTCTGTGTGAAGAAGTTTTTCCTAATCTTGGTCCTAAAAGGTTTCCACTTTATCCTCAATCTGTGACCCCTCATTCTGGACTTCCCCAACATTGGGAACAATCTTTCTGCATCTAGCCTGTCCAATCCCTTTAGGATTTTATATGTTTCAATAAGATCCCTCCTCAATCTTCTAAATTCCAGAGAGTATAAGCCTAGTCGATCCATTCTTTCTTCATATGAAAGCCCTGCCATCCCAGGAATCAATCTGGTGAACCTTCTTTGTACTCCCTCTATGGCAAGGATGTCTTTCCTCAGATTAAGGGACCAAAACTGCACACAATACTCCAGGTGTGGTCTCACCAAGGCCTTGTACAACTGCAGTAGTACCTCCCTGCTCCTGTACTCAAATCCTCTCGCTATAAATGCCAGCATACCATTCGCCTTTTTCACCACCTGCTGTACCTGCATGCCCACTTTCAATGACTGGTGTATAATGACACCCAGGTCTCGTTGCACCTCCCCTTTTCCTAATCGGCCACCATTCAGATGATAATCTGTTTTCCTATTTTTGCCACCAAAGTGGATAACCTCACATTTATCCACATTAAATTGCATCTGCCATGAATTTGCCCACTCACCTAACCTATCCAAGTCACCCTGCATCCTCTCAGCATCCTCCTCACAGCTAACACTGCCACCCAGCTTCGTGTCATCCGCAAACTTGGAGAATGTATACAGGAACAAGACAATGTTTTTCCAAACCAGGATGGAAAGCACAGTAGTACACATAAAACACAATAACATACAAAAACTTTCACAGTGAAGACAGATTCAAAATACTTATTCAGTGTTTCCATGATTTCTTTGTACCCCAGCATCATTTCCAATGGTCCAATATTTACTCTCGCCTCTTTTACTCTTTATATGTCTGAGAAACATTTGATATCATTTTTGGTATTTTTGGCTCGCTTCCTTCATATTTCATCTTTCTCCCCTTATGGTTTTTTTAAGTTGCCTTCTGTTGGTTTTTAAAAATTTCCCAATCCTTTCCCTTCTAATTTTTGCTCTATTATATGCCCTCTCATTTACTTTTATGTTGGCTTTGACTTCATCCCTGGTCACGACCCTGTCCAATCAACTTTGGCCAGCTCCTCTCTCATGCCTCTTATTCCTGACCTTACACATCTGACCTTAGCTTCTGTCTTTCAATTTGAAGGATGAATTTTATCATATTACGATCACTGTTACCCTAAGGGTACCTTTACCTTAAGCTTTCTAATCAATTCCAGTTCATTGCACAATACCCAATCCTGTATAGCTGGTTCCCTATTGGGCTCAACTACTAAAGCCATCATTAAGAGCCATCTCATAGTCATTTCCTCTTGGGATCCAGCACCAGGCTGATTTTCCCAATCTACCTACATATTGAAATCCCCCATGACTATTATAACATTGCCCTTTTGATATGCTTTGTCTATCTCCTGTTATCATTTGTAATCTAAATTTTGCTTCTGTTCAGAGGCCTGTACTTAACACCCATCAGGGTCTTTTTACCTTTGCAGTTTCTTAGTTCTACCCACAAGGACTCTACACCTTCCAATCCTATGTCACCTCTCTCGAAGGATTTAATTTCATTTTTTACCAACAGAGCCACCCCACCCCCTCTGTCTACCTGCCTGTCTTTCCAATACAATATGTATCCTTGGGCATTAAGCTACCAACTATGATCCTCGTTCAACCACAATTCAGTGATGCCCACAACGTCATATCTGCCAATCCCTAACTGCACTACAAGATCATCTGCCTTATTGAGTACACTGCATGCATTTAAATATAACACCTTCAGTCCTGTATTTGTCAGCCTTTTTAATTTTTCCCCTTCTAGATTACAACTCATATCATAGACTGCAGTTTTGCTGTATCATCAGCCTCTCCTTCCTTGCAGTCTCACTACACAATGTGTCTGTTTTCAAACCAACTACCCTATCCTCAGCTCTATCACTCCGGTTCCCATCCAACTGCCATATTAGTTTAAACCCTCACCAAAAGCTCAAGCAAACCTGTCGCAAGGATATTTGTCCCCCTTGAGTTCATGTAAAACCCATCCCTTTTGGATACCTTCCCCAGAAGTGATCCCAATGATGCATAAATCTGAACCCTGCCCCCTGAACCAGTTCCTCAGCCACACATTCATCTGCCAAATCATCCTATTCTTACCCTCACTGGTGTGTGACACAGGCAGCAATCCAGAGATTACTACCCTGGAGATCCTGCTTTTCAGCTTTCTCCCTAGCTCACTAAATTCTCTTTTTAGGACCTCTTCTCATTCCCTTTCTATGTTAATGGTACCAATATATTTACCAAGAAGTCTGGCTGCTGAGCCTTCTCCTTAAGAAAGTGTGTGGCGTGAAAGAAGACGGCAACAGCGAACAGCACCATCAAAGGTGATATCCTCAAGAAGGTTCAGAAAGCAACTGACATCAAAGTTGCTGGTGAACGCAGCAGGCCAGACAGCATCTCTAGGAATAGATACAGTCGACGTTTCAGGCCGAGACCTTTCGTCAGGACTAACTGAAGGAAGAGCTAGTAAGAGATTTGAAAGTGGGAGGGGGAGGGGGAGATCCAAAATGATAGGAGAAGACAGGAGGGGGAGGGATGGAGCCGAGAGCTGGACAGGTGATTGGCAAAAGGGATACGAGAGGATCATGGGACAGGAGGTCCGGGAAGAAAGAAAAGTGGGGGGGAGCCCAGAGGATGAGCAAGGAGTTATAGTGAGAGGGGCAGAGGGAGAAAAAAGAGAGGGAAAAAAAGAATGTGTGTATATAAATAAATAACGGATGGGGTATGAAGGGAAGGTGGGGCATTAGCGGAAGTTAGAGAAGTCGATGTTCATGCCATCAGGTTGGAGGCTACCCAGACGGAATATAAGGTGTTGTTCCTCCAAGCTGAGTGTGGCTTCATCTTGACAGCATATGAGGCCGTGGATAGACATATCAGACTGGGAATGTGACGTGGAATTAAAATGTGTGGCCACTGGGAGATCCTGCAGACAGAGCGTAGGTGTTCAGCGAAATGGTCTCCAAGCCTGCGTCGGGTCTCGCCAATATATAGAAGGCTGCATCGGGAGCACCGGACGCAGTATATCACCCCAGCCAACTCACAGGTGAAGTGTCGCCTCACCTGGAAGGACTGTCTGGGGCCCTGAATGGTAGTGAGGGAGGAAGTGTAAGGGCATGTGTAGCACTTGTTCTGCTTACAAGGATAAGTGCCGGGAGGGAGATCGGCGGGAAGGGATCAGGGGGACCAATGGACAAGGGAGTCGCATAGGGAGCAATCCCTGCGGAAAGCAGAGAGGTGGGGGAGGGAATAATGTGCTTAGTGATGGGATCCCGTTGATGGTGGTGGAAGTTACGGAGAATGATATGTTGGACCCGGAGGCTGGTGGGGTAGTAGGTGAGGACAAGGGGAATCCTATTCCCAGTGGTGTGGCAGGAGGATGGGGTGAGAGCAGATGTGCGTGAAATGGGAGAGATACGTTTGAGAGCAGAGTTGATGGTGGAGGAAGGGAAGCCCCTTCCTCTAAAAAAGGAAGACATCTCCTTCATCCTGGAATGAAAAGCCTCATACTGAGAGCAGATGCGCCGGAGACGGAGGGATTGCGAGAAGGGGATGGCACTTTTGCAAGAGACAGGGCGAGAAGAGGAATAGTCCAGGTAGCTGTGAGAGTCGGTAGGCTTACCGTAGACATCAGTAGATAAGCTGTCTCCAGAGACAGAGACAGAAAGATCCAGAAAGGGGAGAGAGGTGTTGGAAACGGACCAGGTAAACTTGAGGGCAGGGTGAAAGTTGGAGGCAAAGTTAATAAAGTCAACGAGCAACTCCCTGCACTTCTTTTACTTCTCTTTATTTGAGATGTAGTTCTGCTCCTGGTGGAGCCTGTTATCTACATTCTGGGGCTGTGATTTTGGGTCAATCGGGTGATCTGGTGCTTTGCTCTCTCTGAGAATGTTCCATGAGGCTGCGACCAAAATATGTGGGATGGGGGTCAGGAAACCTGGAGACAAGGCACAAGACCATCTCTCGCCAATTAAAATGCCAAGGAAGATTGAAATCATTGTGTTGGGGGAGGAGCGCGAACGAGTGTTCAGCGCCATCTACCAACCACTTGCTCACTGCTGCTGGAGGAGGGTGTCTTTAAATGGAGGAGGGTCTCTTCCTCTCACTCGCTGTTCCTGAGGGAAGGTGCTTGCATTTGAGTGATCTCTTTTTCTCTTGATGCTGTCAGAAGGTAGTGCCAGAGCAAGGATTAATCATCGCGATCCATTTGGACTCTAATTCAGGTTTATGATGTGTTCTAGCAGATAATGATCACAGAGCTGAACTGTAGTGAAATATGCATTTTGATTTTGTGTTTTATATTCTGTGTTTTCACTCTTTCTGTGTTACTGTTTCCACAATTTTTTTTTGCACATGGGGAGGAGGGCTATTTGAAGTTTTTTTTGAACAAGTTAATTCCATGGTTTTTCTTTGTTTCATGACTGCCTGGGGGGAGACGAATTTCAGAGTTATGTACTGTATACATACTTTGGTAATAAAGGTATATGAATCTTTGATTGTTCGAATCTTCGAATTAAACTTAAATTTCTCCAGAAAATTAGTCCTCAAACATTCATGAAATGTGTTGATTTTGCACTCTACATTTTCCTCCCACCCAAGAAGAAATACCCCTCTGACTAGCCAACATTAGTAATTCACTAATTGAGGCAAATTAGAAAAAAACCTTTTTTTTGACATTTGAAATTATTTAATGCTGACACATGGAGACCAAAATGTCCATGAATTCCCCAGCAGTTTTTAAGGTTGCTCAAGGGTAGACGTACAGTAAAATCTTTTTCAATATTTAACCTTTGTTGAATAAATGCAAACATTGGAGCCAGCAGTCACAGTTCTCAATTAGGCCCAAGGTCAAGGCAAAACTATGATGACCTGCCAAATTCATGCAGATTATTTCAGATTTTGACTCAGAAGACATCTTCTGAATCTGGTGGAATGTCTTTTCTTATTCAAAACCTTGTTATCTTTGCCATTGCAGTTTACAAGCAATTAGAGTAGGGACCCTAGGAATCATAGGACCATATGACCATAAGATATAGGAGCAGAATGAGGCCTTTTAGCTCTTCGGGTTTGCTCCACTATTTTACCATGGCTGATCCATTTCCCTCTCAGCCCCAATCTCATGACCTAAATAATAAAGAATCTATCAATCTCCAACTTAAAATTACCCAATGACCTGGCCTCCATAGCCACCTGTAGCAATGAATTCCACAGATTCATCACTCTCTGGCTAAAGAAACTCCTCCTCATCTCTGTTCTAAGTGGACATCCCACTATTCTGAGGCTAGGCTCTCTGGACCTAGATCCCCCCCGCAAAGGAAACATCCTGTCCACATGCACTCTATCAAAGCCTTGCAACATTTGATAGATTTCAATGAGTTCCCATTGATTCTTCTGAATTCCAGTGAGTACAGACCCAAGGCCATCCATCGGTCGTACTCTGGTATCCCATTCATTCCTGGAATCATTCTCGTGAATCTCCTTTGAACCTCTCCAATTTCAGCACAGCTGTTCTCAGATGCCCAAAACTGCTCACAATACTCCAAGTGAGGCCTCATCAGTGCCTTATAAAGCCTTAGCGTTACATCCTTGCTTTTATAAACTAGTCCTCTTGAAATGAATGCTAACATCGCATTTGTCTTCCTCACCATAGACTCAATATGCAAGTTAACCTTCAGGGAATCCTACACAAGTCCCTTTGCATCTTGGATTTTTGAATTTTCTCTTCATTCATATTATAGTCTATGCTTTTACTTCTTCTACCAAAGTGCATGATCATATAATTCCCTATGCTGTGTTCCATTAGTCACTTCCTTGCCAAATTTCCTAATCTGTCTAAGTTCTTCTGCAACCTTTCTACTTCCTCCACACTTCCTGCTCCTCCACCTACCTTCATGTTGTCCAGAAATTTGGTCACAAAGCAATCAATTGCATCATCCAAATCATTGACGTATAACGTAAAAGAAGCTTCGTCTGGAATATTAACATAATTATGGGCAGTTGAGATGAATTCTAAATTACAAAGAAAGGTTGAATGAGTTAGGTCTTTATTCTTTGGAGCGTAGAAGGTTGAGGGGGGACTTGATAGAGGTATTTAAAATTATGAGGGGGATAGATAAAGTTGACGTGGATAGGCTTTTTCCATTGAGAGTGGGGGAGATTCAAACAAGAGGACATGAGTTGAGAGTTAAAGGGCAAAAGTTTGGGGGTAACATGAGGGGGAACTTCTTTACTCAGAGAGTGGTAGCTCTGTGGAATGAGCTTCCAGCAGAAGTGGTTGAGGCAGGTTCAATGTTGTCGTTTAAAGTTAAATTGGATAGATATATGGACAGGAAAGGAATGGAGGGTTATGGGCTGAGTGCAGGTCAGTGGGACTAGGTGAGAGTAAGAGTTCGGCACTGACTAGAAGGGCCAAGGTGGCCTGTTTGCATGCTGTAATTGTTATCTGGTTATATGGTTATATGAATGCCCTGTTTCTGTGTAGTTAGTTTCATATTCTATGCACAAGAGCAAAGGACTCACTATGGAGGGTAGCAGCAGTAACAGTAGCAAGCATCAACCTCCGGCCTGAGTGGCAGCGGCAACGCATCGGTCTGGCCTCCAGCCTAAATTTTGATGGGAAGGGTATGGAGGATGATGTGACGAGGCAAAATAATAGTTTGGCATTAATGGTTAGCTAAAGGGCATGTTTCTGTGCTGTAGTGTTCTATAACATTACTTCCAGAATCACAAACACAATTCTAAAGTTATATCTTAAATACAATTCCAACTTGAAAGCTTGGTATAAAAATGTTAAAAGCTGTTTTGTTATTTCTAGATAATTGATTAGAATAAACAGACACAGAATATAAAACAGTACAGCACAGGAACAGGGTAAAAAGCAAATCAAAAACATCAAAACACTAATCCTCTTACCTACACAATGTCCATATCCCTCCATCTTCCTTACATCCATGTGCCTGTCCAAATGCCTCTTAAATGTCTCTGATGTATTTGCCTCTACCACCATACCAGGCAGCGCATTCCAGGCATCCATCACTCTAGAGTAAAAAATCTATCTCTCACATCCCCCTTGAACCTACTCCCTCTCATCTTCAATGCATGCCCTCTGGAATTACATATTTCAAACCTGGGAAGCAGATACTCTCTGTCCACCATATCAATGCTTCTCAATCTTGTAAACTTCGATCAGATCTCCTCTCAGCCTCCAGTACTCCAAAGTAAACAATTCAAGCTTATCCAGACTCTCAAGAATGCATATAGAAACATAGAAGATAGGTGCAGGAGTAGGCCATTCGGCCCTTCGAGCCTGCACCGCCATTTATTATGATCATGGCTGATCATCCAACTCAGAACCCCGCCCCAGCCTTCCCTCCATACCCCCTGACCCCCGTAGCCACAAGGGCCATATCTAACTCCCTCTTAAATATAGCCAATGAACTGGCCTCAATGGTTTCCTGTGGCAGAGAATTCCACAGATTCACCACTCTCTGTGTGAAGAAGTTTTTCCTAATCTCGGTCCTAAAAGGCTTCCCCTCTATCCTCAAACTGCGGCCCCTCGTTCTGGACTTCCCCAACATCGGGAACAATCTTCCTGCATCTAGCCTGTCCAGTCCCTTTAGGATCTTATACGTTTCAATCAGATCCCCCCTCAATCTTCTAAATTCCAATGAGTACAAGCCCAGTTCATCCAGTCTTTCTTCATATGAAAGTCCTGCCATCCCAGGAATCAATCTGGTGAACCTTCTTTGTACTCCCTCTATGGCAAGGATGTCTTTCCTCAGATTAGGGGACCAAAACTGCACACAATACTCCAGGTGTGGTCTCACCAAGGCCTTGTACAACTGCAGTAGTACCTCCCTGCTCCTGTACTCGAATCCTCTCGCTATAAATGCCAGCATACCATTCGCCTTTTTCACCGCCTGCTGTACCTGCATGCCCACTTTCAATGACTGGTGTATAATGACACCCAGGTCTCGTTGCACCTCCCCTTTTCCTAATCGGCCACCATTCAGATAATAATCTGTTTTCCTATTTTTGCCACCAAAGTGGATAACTTCACATTTATCCACATTAAATTGCATCTGCCATGAATTTGTCCACTCACCCAACCTATCCAAGTCACCCTGCATCCTCTCAGCATCCTCCTCACAGCTAACACTGCCACCCAGCTTCGTGTCATCCACAAACTTGGAGGTGCTGCATTTAATTCCCTCATCCTAGTCATTAATATATATTGTAAACAACTGGGGTCCCAGCACTGAGCCTTGCGGTACCCCACTAGTCACCGCCTGCCATTCTGAAAAGGTCCCGTTTATTCCCACTCTTTGCTTCCTGTCTGCTAACCAACTCTCCACCCACACCAATACCTTACCCCCAATACCGTGTGCTTTAAGTTTGCACACTAATCTCCTGTGTGGGACCTTGTCAAAAGCCTTCTGAAAATCCAAATATACCACATCCACTGGTTCTTCCCTATCCACTCTACTAGTTACATCCTCAAAAAATTCTATGTTCTCTAAACCAGGCAGCATCCTGGTGAACCTCTTCTGCACCCTCTCCAAAGCCTCAAAATCCTTCCTATGGTGGGGCGACCAGAACTGTGTAATACTCCAGATGTGGCCTAATCAGAGTTTTATAAACTTGCAACATAACCTCCTGACTTGAACTCAATGCCTTGTCTCATAAAAGCAAGCATTCCATAAGCCTTCTTAAACACTTTATCGACCTGTGTAGCCACTTTCAAGGGGCTATGAGCTTGGATCCCAAGATCTCTCTGCTCAGCAACACTTAAGGGTCCAGCCCTTAACAGTGTACTTCTCCTTGCATTTGCCATACCGAGGTGCAACACATCACATTTATCTGAGTTAAAATCCATCTGCCATTTCTCAGCCCATATCGGCATCTGGTCTATATTATGCTGTATTCTTTGCCAGTCTTCTACATTATCCTCAACTCCACCAACCTTGGTATCATCTGCGGACTTGCTAACCCACCTATCTACATTTTCATCCAGGTCATTTATACACATCACAAACAGCAGAGGTCCCAGCACAGATCCCTGCAGAACTCCACTAATTACAGACATCCAACTCAAATAAGTCCCTTCAACCACTACCATTCTATGCACAAGTCAGTTCTGAATCCAAACAGCCATTTTCCCATGGATCCCATGAATCTTAATCTTCTGGATTAGCCTCCCATGAGGGACTTTGGCAAACACCTTACTAAAATCTGTGTAGACAATATCCACTACCTTACCCTAATCAATCTCTCTTGTCACCTTGTCTAAAAACTCCATCAAATTGGTAAGAAACAACCTGCCCCACACAAAGCCTGCTGGTCCTCTCTAATTAGGCCATGGGTTTCCAAATGCTCATATATCCTATTCCAAAGGATTTTCTCCAGCAATTGCCCTCCAACTAACATGTGACTCACCAGTCTAGTGGTGGATGGACCAATTGAATCGCAGAGAGAGAGCTTTGCACAGGTCAGGAAGAAGAGTTTAACAAAGGAGCATCCCATGGCACTTGGCGCATTAGTGGCAGTCCAATCGACTCGTGATTCATTACAGGAGCAAATAAAAGTAAATCAGGCTCAAAGCGGAGCGGCCGTTGTGTGAGTGGACCAGTTGTAGGAGTGGGAACTTGAGGCTTTGGCTCAAGAGGCTTCAGCGAGGAGGCATAGGTAAGTATTCAGTAAGGCTTTTGCAGTGGTTGAATAAAAAGTCACTAAATTACAGCTAATCAAATAAAGTAGCATGATGCAGGATCAGTTAATGTGCTGTAGCTGCATGATATGGGAGCTGGTGGACCCCATTGTGGTTCCTGGTGACCGCACCTGCAGCAAGTGTTGGCTGCTCGAGGAGCGTAGGCTCAAAGTTGATGACCTGGAATCTGAGCTTCGAACACTGACGCATATCAGGGAGGGGGAGAGTTACCTGGATTCGCTGTTTCAGGAGGTAATCATTAGATTAACTGCCTCAAATTCAGTCTGTGGTCAGGGACAAGAGGGTGTGACTATGAGTGAGGCAGGTAGTGGGATCCAAGAAACATTGTTTGAAGAGCCTCGGCCCTTGAGCTTGTCCAGCAGGTCTGAGATTCTTGTTCCCTGTGGGGATGTGAGTGGGGGCTGTAGGAAGGATGATCAACCTCGCTGTGGCACTGTAGTTCAGGGAGCCATTCAAGATGGGGAAAGAAGAGAAATATAGTGGTAATTGGAGATAGTATAGTCAGGGGAATTGACAGTTCTCTCTCATGCGGATAGAGTGGCCCGAAGGCTGTGTGCCTGCTTGGTGCCCAGGTTCAGGACATCTTATCTGACCTGCAGAAGAATTTGCAGTGGGAAGGGAAAGATCCAGTTGTCGTGGTCCATGTGGGTATCAATGAAATGAGGAAAGAGGTTCCGCTGAGGGAAATTGAGCAGCTAGGGACTAAATTGAAAAGCAGAACCAAAAAGGTAGCAATCCCTGCATTCCTACCTGAGCCACGTGCAAATTGGCATTGGGTCAAGAAGATCAGAGAGTTAAATGCATGGCTCCAGTATTGGTGTGGGAGAAGTGGGTTTGAATTCATAGGAAATTACCACCAGCATTGGGAAAGCAGGGAGCTGTACCAGTGGGACAGGCTCCACCTGAACCATGATGGGACCTGGATCCAAGCGGATCGCATAACTAGGGCTATAGATAGGGCTTTAAACTAAATAGTAGAGGGGAGGGGTGGGTTCAACTGATTGGAGAAGTATGGATAAAGTAAAAAAGAAAAGTGTGGATAAAGATAAAGAAAAAGTAAAAGATAAAAAAGAAAAAGTAAGAGTGGAGTGGAGAAAAGTCAAGTACAAAACAGAAAGAGATTACAAGATTTTAAAAGCACACTGAGTGTAAGGGCACTTTATCTTAATGCTCATAGTATTCGAAATAAGGACAGTGAACTTGTGGCACAAATCAGTACAAAGGGGCATGACTAGTGGCCATTACAGAGACGTGGTTGCAGGGTGGAGAAGATTGGGAATTAAATATCCAAGGATATCAGGTAATATGGAAGGATAGGCGGGAAGGTATGGGAGGTGGGGTAGTGCACTTAATTAAAGATGAGATCAGTTCGATAGTGAGAGACGATATAAGATCTAAGGAGCAGAATGTTGAATCCATCTGGGTAGAGATTAGGAATGGTAAATGGAAAAATCACTTGTGGAAGTTGTCTATCAACCACCTAATAATAACTTTACAGTGGTACAGGCAATAAACAGAGAAATATCTGTGGCATGTCAGAATGGAACAGCAGTTATCATGGAGGACTTTAACTTGCACATAGATTGGGTGAATCAAGTTGGTCGAGGCAGTCTTGAGGAGGACTTCATAGAATGCATCTGTGATGGCTTTCTTGTACAGCATGTTGCTGAACCTACAAGGGAACGTGTTATCTGGTCCTGAGCAATGGGACAGGTAAAATTAGTGATCTTGTAGTTAGGGATCCTCTTGAAAAGAGTGATCACAATATGGATGAGTTTCTCTTACAAATGGAGGGTGCAATAATTAAATCGAAAACCAGTGTATTATGCCTAAACAATGGAGACTAAACTGGGATGAGGGAGGATTTGGCTAGTGTAGACTGGGAACACGGGCTATATGGTAGGACGGTTGAGGAACAGTGGAAGTCTTTCAAAGAGATATTTCATGGTGTTCAACAAAAGTATATTCTAGTTAAAAGCAAGGACAGTAAGGGTGGGGGTAACCTGCCTTGGATAACAAAGGAAATAAAAAGAAGGCATCAAACTTAAAGCTCAACCATACAAAGTCGTCATGAGTAGTGGGAAACTGGAAGATTGGGAAAACTTTATAAAGCAACAAAGAACCACAAAGTGAGCAATAAAGAAAGGGAAGATAGATTATGAAAATAAGCTAGCACAAAATATAAAAATGGATAGTAAAAGTTTTTATAATTATATAAAGCAGAAAAAGGTGGCTAAAGTGAATGTAGGATGAGAAGGAGGATGAGAAGGAGGAATTGATATTGGGTAATAAGGAAATGGAAGAGGCTTTGAATGACTATTTTGTGTCGGTCTTCATGGTGGAGGACACATATAACATGCCAAAGAGAAATGTTATGGATGTGATGGGAGGTGAGGACCTCGATACAATAGCTATCACTAAAGAGTTAATGCTGAGCATACTTGTGGGCCTGAAGATAGATAAGTCCCCTGGTCCTGATGGAACACATCCCAGAGTACTGAAAGAAATGGCAGAGGTTGTAGTAGAGGTTTTGGTGATAATTTACCAAAATTCTCTGGACTCTGGGCAGGTCCCAGTGAATTGGAAGATGGCGAATGTCACACCACTGTTCAAGATGCAGAGATCAAGATGTAGGCAAAATGCAGGTAACTATAGGGCAGTTAGTTTAACATCTATAGTTGGGAAAATGCTCAAAGCTATCATTAAAGAAGAAATAAGGAGGCATCTGGAAAGAAATGGATCCATCAGACAAATACAACATGGATTCAGCAAAGACAGGTCATGTTTGACAAACTTACAGGAGTTCTTTGAGCACAGTGGATAGAGGGGAAGACATGGATGTTATTGACTTGGATTTCCAGAAGGTGTTCAAGTCGTCAAGTCACTTTTTATTGTCATTTCGACCATAACTGCTGGTACAGTACACAGTAAAAACGAGACAACGTTTTTCAGGACCATGGTGCTGCATGAAACAATACAGAAACTACACTGAACTACGTAAAACAACAGAAAAACTACACTAGACTACAGACCTACCCAGGACTGCATAAAGTACACAAAACAGTGCAGGCATTACAATAAATGATAAACAAGACAAAAGATACAGTGGAGGGCAGTAGGTTGGTTGTCCGATGGCTTGAGGGAAAAACTGCTACATAAATAAACAGCTGTACTCCCGCCGAGTATTTCATTGGAGTCGGATGTAGTCCAATTTAATGTCCATTGGAGAGCAGAATGGACAGGAGATCTGGCTGGCTGGGACTTGCTTTTTTCCTGGCACGGACTCCTGGCCGCTCGCCTCGCTTCCGCTTCCTTGCACACCACTTACAACATCCCCACCTCTGGCCACCGGCATCAGGCCACTCCGAGGACTGCAGGCCTGATTCTCTCAGCAAGTTGAAGTCACGCAACTTAACCAGCAGATCTTCATGAAGGTTTGTTTTTGGGCGATCTCTGTATTGTAGTAGTATCTGGTGATGGTAGATAGTCGCTGTGTTATCCATTGCCCTAAACCCTAATTGTGCCTGAAAATTAAATTAAAAAACTAAATTAAAGTAGCACCAGATCCGAAAGGCCGCTGCTGCCGTGCCGCGCCGCCTGTTCAATAAGGTGCCGCATAAAAGAGATCCATAAGATTAAGGATACATAGAGTTGGGTGGTGTATTAGCATAGATACAGGATTTGTTAACTAATAGTAAGCAGAGAGTTTGGATACATTGGTGTTACTCTGGTTGGCATTAGTGGTAAGCGGTGTGCCAGAGAGTTGGTGCTGGGCCCGCAACTGTTCATGATATACATTAATGATCTGGAAGAGGGATCCGAGTGTACTGTATCAAAATTTGCTGATGATACTACATTGAGTGGAAAAGCAAATTGTGCAGAAGATACAGAGTGTCTGCAGAGAAATATAGATAGCCTAAGTGAGTGGGCAAGGGTCTGACAGATGGAGTACAATGTTAGTAAATACAAGGTCATCCACTTTGGAAGGAAAAATGGAAAAGCAGGTTATTATTTAAATGGTGAAAGATTGCAGCATGCTGCTGTGCAGAGGGACTTAGGAGTGCTTGTGCATGAATCACAACAGGTTGGTTTGCAGGTGCAGCAGGCTATCAAGAAGGCAAATGGGATGTTGGCCTTCATTGCTAGAGGGATTGAATTTAAGAGCAGGGAGGTTATGCTGCAACTGCATGGGGTACTAGTGAGGCCACATCTGGAGTATTGCATGTAGTTCTGGTCTCCTTACTTGAAAAAGGATATACTGGCTTTGGAGGCGGTGCAGAGGAGGTTCACCAGGTTGATTCCAGAGATGAGGGGGTTAAATTATGAGGAAAGATTGAGTCACCTGGGACTATACTCACTGGAATTCAGAAGGATGAGAGGAGATCTTATAGAAAATTGTGAAAGGGATAGATAAGTTAGAGGATGGAAAGTTATTTCCATTGGTAGGTAAGAATACAACTAGGGGATATAACCTCAAGATTCAGGAGAATAGGTTTAGGATGGAGATGAGGAGGAACTGCTTTTCCCAGAGAGTGATGAATCTGTGGAATTCACTGCCCAATGAAGCAGTGGAGGCTACCTCAGTAAATATATTTAAGACAAGGTTGGATTGATTTTTGCATCGTTGGGGAATTAAGGGTTATGGGGAAAAGGCAGGTAGGTGGAGATGAGTCCTTGGTCAGACCAGCCATGATCTTATTGAATGGCGGAACAGGCTTGGCAGGCCAGATGGCCGACTCCTGCTCCTATTTTTTTTGTTCTCATGTTCTTATCTCCATAGTTCCCAGGATTTTCCCTAGTTTCTTTCTGAAATAGAAGTACAACATTATCCACTTGCCAGTCCTCTGGGATCTCACCTGTGGCTACAACTGATGTGAGACTCTCGTTGCCAGGATTTTTCCTTGGTCCCTTCTTAAATAGAGGTACAACATTGTCCACTCACCAATCCTCTGGGATCTCACCTGTGCCTACACAGGACACAAAGGAATAGGTCAAGGGCCCGGCAGTCTCGCCTCTTGCTTCCTTCAATAACCTGGGGTAAATCCCATCAAGCCCTGGGGACTTATTCACTTTAATACTGCCCAACAGTTCCTCCTCCTTGACCTCTAAATGCCCTAATGTATTTATAAACTCAGCACTGATCTCCTAGTCCTCTACATCCTTTTCCTTGGTAAATACTGAAGCAAAGTAATCATTAAGTACCTCACTCACATTCTCCTCATCCAAGGAAATGTCCCTTTATCCTCGAGTGGTCCCACCCTCTCCCTAGTTATCCCCTTACTCTTGATGTATGTATCGAATCTCTTGGGGTCCACCTTAATCCTACTTGCCAAGGACTTTTCATGGCCCTTCCTGGCTTTTCTAATTCCCTTCTTTAGTTCTTTTCTGGTTTCTTTATAATACTCAAGTGCTTCATTTGATCCTAAAATCTGAAGCGATACATACTTTCTTTTCTCTTTTCTTCTTGACTAAATTCATCACCTCTCTGGAGATCCAAGGTTCTCTTATCTTTCCATCTCCATTCTTCCTGTTCTCTCTGCAAATGATCTTTAGCCACCCTCCACATGTCCGACGTAAACTTGCCAGAAAAAAAATTGTTTCCAAATAACTCTTTGGTTCATGCTTAATGTCCTTGTAGTTGACCCTACTCCAATTTAAAACTCTCTCACAAGGACCATATCTATCATTATCCATAGCTATCCTGAAAGATAAGAAATTGTGGTCACTGTTCCTTAACTGCTCACCCATTGAAAGGTCAGTCACCTGGTCAGGTTCATTACGCAAAACCAGGTTCATACAGACCCTCTTCTTGTTGGACCATGCATATATTGATTTAAGATCTCCCAGTAGATATCCATTTTAATTCCACTTCCCATTCTCATTCCGTTATGTCAGTCCATGGCCTCCTCTACTGTCGTGATGAGGCTACACTCAGATTGGAGGAGCAACACCCTATATTCCATTTGTGTAGCCTCCAACCTGATGGCACAAATATCAATTTCTTGAACTTCCGGTAATACCACCACGCCTCCCCCCCCCCCACTTCACCATTCCCCATTCCTTTTTGCCTCTCTCAACTTATCTCCTTCTCTGCCCATCACTTCCCTTTTGTGTTCCTCCCCCTTTTCTTTCTTCCAAGACCTTCTGTCCTCTCCTATCAGATTCCCCCTTCTCCAACCCTGTACTTCTTTCACCAATCAACTTCTCAGCTTTTTGCTTCACCCCTCCACCTCCCGGTTTCACCTATCACCTTCTGTTTCTTCCCCCCCCCCCCCCCCCCCACCGCCTTCTTTCTTTAACTCTTCAACTTTTTTTCTCTAGTCTTGATGAAGGGTCTTGGCCCAAAACGTCGACTGTAATCTTTTCCATAGATGCTACCTGGCCTGCTGAGTTCCCCCAGCATTTTGTGTCTGTTGCTAGGATTTCCAGCATCTGCAGATTTTCACTTGTTTTTGAATGCATTCATAGTGTTTGCTGAAAATAAAAGTGCAGAATGTGGAGATGAATTTCATTGGCCTTGTTACCTTGCATTTACACATTGTTGCTTCCCTTGATTCAAATACACTGAAGGCACTTAGATACAGAATCCATTAAACCATAAGACATAAGAGCAGAATTAGGCCATTCGACCCATCACATCTGCTCCACCATTTCATCATGGCTGATTTATTATCCCTCTCAAACCAATTCTCCCACCTTCTCCCCGTAACCTTTGACACCCTAAATATTCAAGAACCTAACAAAATCCAGTTCAAATATACTCAGTGACTTGGCCTCATTGCAATTTTTTTTTCATTTTAACCCAGAAATTAGAGTGCATTCACAGAAGCATGGCATAGAGAAAGTTTACAATTTATCAATCATATTTCTGACTACCAGTTTCATTTGGAAAGTTGGTCTGTCAAAGTGCACTAATGACCAGTTTTAAGCAGCTCACAGAAAAAGTCTCCAATGATACTGTATGCTTTGAAAATACAATGAAACAAGTTTGTAACAGTTCAACTATGAGCTTTACTCAATCTACAACACTTCAAGTCATAAGCCTGTGTTTCATATGATCATGCAGCTGAAGACAAATGTGCAACTCAATCAAATTAGAGGCACTCTATCTAGATTTTCGCAAATATGAGGAAATCTGCAGATGCTGGAATTTCAAGCAACACACATCAAAGTTGCTGGTGAACGCAGCAGGCCAGGCAGCATCTCTAGGAAGAGGTACAGTCGACGTTTCGGGCAGAGACCCTTCGTCAGGACTAACTGAAAGAAGAGATAGTAAGACATTTGAAAGGGGGAGGGGGAGGGGGAGATCCAAAATGATAGGAGAAGACAAAAGGAATATGAAAGGATCATGGGATGGCATGCTGCCTGGCCTGCTGCGTTCACCAGCATTTTTTATGTGTGTTGCTATCTCGATTTTGGTTGCTTATGTAACAGCTCCATCATCTGTAATCTTGATTGTTAATAAGCAGCCAATATTTAAGGGTTTACCACATGACTACTCTCCATGTTGCATAAGTGGCAACTGGCTACAGTGGAATTTGCTGTTGGCCTGGGTGGAAGAAAGTCGCAATAAAAATGCTGCTATCCTGACACTGTAAGCTTCCTTTTTATTTTATTAGGTATCCTAGTTGTTAATTTGAATGTAGACTTCCTCTCCCCTCCTTTTTGGGGTGTCACAAACTGGATGACAAAACCATAGAATGTAGATGCTGTGCCTGGAATGGAATACTGAACATTGGGGCTTATTCCTTCCAAATGAGATAACACACAGATGTGTCAAAGGACTGTGACAGCTGTGATTCAGGGGGAGGGTTTATGATGAAACAAGTTACCCTTTCCGAGCCAATCTGTTTCCAGCCAAGCAACGTTACTGGGGAAAGGACACGGTGAAGGGAATTGTTTATGCTGCATGTTGAGCTGCATATGGCAAGTTAGAAAAAAGAATTTTGTTTTCTTGGCTGTTAACTGGAATAGGCAGGTATAATTAGACAGTTCAGATAGATATCTACTAGTGCTTACAACTCTTACATAGAACATAAAAGAGTACAGTACAGGAATAGGCCATTTGGCCCACAATGTTGTGCTCAACTATCTAAAAAGCAAATCAAAAACACCCAAACACTAATCCTTCCAACCTATACCGTGTCCATGTCTTTCCATCCTCCTTAGAAACATAGAAAACCTGCAGCACAATACAGGCCCTTTGGCCCACAAAGTCGTGCCAAACATATCCCTACCTTAGAAATTACTAGGCTTACCAATAGCCCTCTATTTTTCTAAGCTCCATGTACCTATCCAAAAGTCTCTTAAAAGACGCTATCATATCTGCCTCCACCACCGTTGCTGGCAGCCCATTCCACACACTCACCACTCTATGTGTAAAAAACTTACCCCTGACATCTCCTCTGTACCTTCTCTCCAGCACCTTAAACCTGTGTCCTCTTGTGGCAACCATTTCAGCCTTGGGAAAAAGCCTCTGACTATCCACACAATCAATGCCTCTCATCATCTTATATACCTCTATCGGGTCACCTCTCATCCTTACTTCCATGTGCCTATCTAAACATCTCTTAAGAGCCTCTGCTACCATACCAGGGAGCGCATTCCAGGCATTCACAACTCTCTGAGTGAAAAACTAACCACTCACATTCCCCTTGGACCTACCCCCCTCACCTTCAATGCATGCCTCAGGTATTAGAAATTTCAACTCTGGGAAACAGACACTCTCTGTCCACTCTCTCTCTGCCTCTTATAAACCTCCATCAGGGTCTTGACAGAGAGGATGTGGAGAGAATGTTTCTTCTTGTGGAAGAATCTAGAACAAGGGTCACTTTTTAAAAATAAGCGTGTTGCCCATTTAAGACAGAGACAATATCAATATTTTTGGCTCAGAATTATCAGTCCTTGGAACTCTCTTCCATGAAGGACAGTGGAAGCAATGTCTTAAATATTTGAAAGACAAGCTTATAGATATATAAATGGGTAAAGTATTATGGCTGGTTGAAAGAAATGCAGAGCTGAGATTACAATTACATTGATCATGATTTTATTAAATGATGAAGCAGCTTGAGAAGCAAGCATCTACAAGGAGACAGAATTCATTGATGGCTCAACAGAACCAATTACCTGTTGGCAAATCTATTGCATTTTTCCAGTTTTGTAGGGCTTGTTCATCAGATTCTGGATTATTTCTGGAACACAGCAGTTCTACATGAGAGAATGATGAGTTAAATCTAGAACACTGAATATACATTCAGTGGCCTGCACATTAATGCAAATGTCTAATCAACCAATCATATAGCAGCAATTCAATGCAGACATCATCAGGAGGTTCAGTTCTTGTTCAGAACAAACATCAGAACGGGAAAATGTGATCTAAGTTACTTTGACTGCTAGTGCCAAATGGAGTGGTTGGAATATCTAAGAAATTGCTGATCTAGGATTTTGTTACGCAACAGCCCATAGAGTTTACAGAGAATGGTGCAAAAAAACAAAAAAAAAAATGGGCAGTTCTATGAGCAAAAATGCTTTGCTGTTGAGAGACGTCAGAGGAGAATAGGCAGACTGGTTCAAGCTGATGGGAAGGTGACAAGTAACTCAAATTCCTATGCATTACAACAGTGGTGTGCAGAAGTGTATTTGTGAATGCACAACACGTTGAACCTTGAAGTGAACGGGCTACAAGCAGCACAAGACCATGAGGGAAAGGAGGTACCTAATAAAGTGGCCACTGAATGTTGGTATGCAAAGGTATGGAGCTATGCACAACCCAGATAAATGGTATTGCCTGACTAGCAGCAGAAAGTGCATGCTGCAAAACACAAGGCAACAGACAAATTTGGAAAATACAACCTTGATGTTATAGGTATTGCAGATGGCCACTTGAAAGGCTGAGAAAAGAAATAATAAGTTGGCAATGTCAGCAATATGACTACCAAGTATCATTAATGTTAAAGAACAGTGTTGCTCTCAAGCTCCTGTATTACAACTAAAATAAAACAGGAAAAGCTGGACTTTAATCAACATTGTTATAATTAGGATTGGATCACCCATGTCTGGTGAAAGCAATAGCCACTTTTTGAATAATGCACCCTGCAAAGAGCGAGTGAGTGAATGAATAGCTAGATAATTTGATTTTGATTACAGTAACTTAGCAGCTGAATCTTCCTCTGAGTGTTAGGCCCGTATGCTCCTAACAACAGTCAAAAAATGATTTGAAAATTCAATTTCTTAACACTTCTTCAGGGTTATGCAGTTAAAAATAGATTCATATTTTTTTGTGGGGAGAAAACCCCATAACTATTTTAGTTAATGTAAGTTAACTATTTTAGTGATTGTGGAGGCATCTTTCAAGAATTATAACCATATAACCATATAACAATTACAGCACGGAAACAGGCCATCTCGGCCCTTCTAGTCTGAGAATTACTAAATTCTGGAACGGTTCCAGAGCACTGGAAAATTGCAAATGGCACTCTACCCTTCAAGAAGGGGGAGAGGCAGAAATTAAGTAATTATGAGCCAGTTAGTCTGACCTCAGTGGTTGGGAAGATGTTGGAGTCAATTATTAAGGATGAGATCTCAGAGTGCTTGGAAGCATATGATAAAATAGGCCATAGTCAGCATGGTTTCCTTAATGGAAAATTTTGCCTGACAAGCGTGTTGGAATCCTTTGAAGACACAGCAATCAGGATAGACAACGAAGAATCAGTGTGCACTTGGATTTTCAAAGACCTTTGACAAATTGCCATATAGGCAGTGGTGCAGTGTTAGCCAGAGCACACCTGAGCGCGTCCGGCACATCTTTAAGAAAAAAGCTGAAATAAAAAAGCTAATTAATTAGGTGCCGCCCAGGCTGACTTGAGTTTCTGAGAAACTGCTGATCTCCTGGGATTTTTATGCACAACAGACTCTGGAGTTTACAAAGAATGGTGTCAAAAACAAAAAAAAAAATCCAGTGAGAGGATTTAACAAGATGTTTTCACTCACAAGAATCTGTGAGATTCTTGAGCCATCTTGCATGCACTGCTCTTTTGAGGTCTATCCACAGATTTTCGATGATGTTTAGGTTGGGGGGCTGTGAGGGCCAAGGCAAAACCTTCAGCTTGCGTCTCTTGAGGTAGTCCATTGTGGATTTTGAGGTGTGTTTAGGATCATTATCCTGTTGTAGAAGCCATCCTCTTTTCATCTTCAGCTTTTTTACAGACGGTGTGATGTTTGCTTCCAGAATTTGCTGATATTTAATTGAATTAATTCTTCCCTCTACCAGTGAAATGTTCCCCATGCCACTGGCTGCAACACAAGCCCAAAGCATGATCGATCCACCCCCGTGCTTAATAGTTGGAGAGAGGTTCTTTTCATGAAATTCTGCACCCTTTTTCATCGAAACATATATTTGCTCATTGCAGCCAAAAACTTCTATTTTAACTTCATCAGTCTACAGGACTTGTTTCCAAAATGCATCAGGCTTGTTTAGATGTTCCTTTGCAAACTGCTGATGCTGAATTTTGTGGTGAAGACGCAGGAAAGGTTCTGATGACTCTTCCATGAAGGTCATATTTGTGCAGGTGCCACTGCACAGTAGAACAGTGCACCACCACTTTAGAGTCTGCTAAATCTTCCTGAAGGTCTTTTGCAATCAAACAGGGGTTTTTATTTGCCTTTCTAGCAATCCTATGAGCAGTTCTCTCGGAAAGTTTTCTTGGTCTTCCAGAGCTTAACTTGACCTCCACTCTGTCCTCAGTAAGGGCCTCACCTTTGTCCCCCGTCGCCCACAGCTCAGCGAGTTCCGTGTTCGCCATGATGCAGAACTCTTCTTCCGCCGTCTTCATCTCCGAGCCTACTTCTTCGGCAAGGACTCTTCCACCCCCACCGATGACCCCTTCTCCCGTCTTCAACCCTCCTCTTCTTCATGGACACCCCGCTCTGGTCTTCTGCCTGCTCTGGATCTCTTTATCGCTAATTGCCGACGGGACATCAACCGTCTCGACTTCACCGCACCTTGTCCCCATTCCAACCTCACTCCTTCCGAACGCTCTGCTCTCCACTCCCTCCGCACTAATCCTAACCTTATTATTAAACCCGCCGATAAGGGGGGTGCTGTTGTAGTCTGGCGTACTGACCTCTACCTTGCCGAGGCACAGCGACAACTCGCGGATACCTCCTCTTATTTACCCCTCGATCATGACCCTACTAAGGAGCACCAGGCCATTGTCTCCCACATCATCACCGACTTTATCCGCTCAGGGGATCTCCCATCCACTGCTACCAACCTTATAGTTCCCACACCTCGCACTTCCTGTTTCTACCTCCTACCCAAGATCCACAAACCTGCCTGTCCTGGCCGACCTATTGTCTCAGCTTGCTCCTGCCCCACCGAACTCGTTTCTGCATACCTCGACACGGTTTTATCCCCCCTTGTTCAATCCCTTCCGACCTATGTTCGTGACACTTCTCACGCTCTTAAACTTTTCGATGATTTTAAGTTCCCTGGCCCCCACCGCTTTATTTTCACCATGGATGTCCAGTCCCTATATACTTCCATCCCCCATCAGGAAGGTCTCAAAGCTCTACGCTTCTTTTTGGATTCCAGACCTAATCAGTTCCCCTCTATCACCACTCTGCTCCGTCTAGCGGAATTAGTCCTTACTCTTAATAATTTCTCCTTTGGCTCCTCCCACTTCCCCCAAACTAAAGGTGTAGCTATGGGCACCCGTATGGGTCCCAGCTATGCCTGCCTTTTTGTTGGGTTTGTAGAACAATCTATGTTCCATGCCTATTCTGGTATCTGTCCCCCACTTTTCCTTCGCTACATCGACGACTGCATTGGCGCTGCTTCCTGCATGCATGCAGAACTCGTTGACTTTATTAACTTTGCCTCCAACTTTCACCCTGCCCTCAAGTTTACCTGGTCCATTTCCGACACCTCCCTCCCCTTTCTAGATCTTTCTGTCTCTGTCTCTGGAGACAGCTTATCCACTGATGTCTACTATAAGCCTACTGACTCTCACAGCTATCTGGACTATTCCTCTTCTCACCCTGTCTCTTGCAAAACCACCAGCCCCTTCTCGCAATTCCTCCGTCTCCGCCGCATCTGCTTTCAGGATGAGGCTTTTCATTCTAGGACGAGGGAGATGTCTTCCTTTTTTAAAGAAAGGGGCTTCCCTTCCTCCACTATCAACTCTGCTCTTAAACGCATCTCCCCCATTTCACGTATATCTGCTCTCACTCCATCCTCCCGCCACCCCACTAGGAATAAGGTTCCCCTGGTCCTCACCTACCACCCCACCAGCCTCCGGGTCCAACATATTATTCTCCGTAACTTCCGCCACCTCCAACGGGATCCCACCACTAAGCACATCTTTCCCTCCCCCTCTCTCTCTGCATTCCGCAGGGATCGCTCCCTACGCAACTCCCTTGTCCATTCGTCTCCCCCATCCCTCCCCACTGATCTCCCTCCTGGCACTTATCCGTGTAAGCGGATCAAGTGCTACACATGCCCTTACACTTCCTCCCTTACCACCATTCAGGGCCCCAAACAGTCCTTCCAGGTGAGGCAACACTTCACCTGTGAGTCGACTGGGATGATATACTGCGTCCGGTGATCCCGATGTGGCCTTTTATATATTGGCGAGACCCGACGCAGACTGGGAGACCACTTTGCTGAACATCTACGCTCTGTCCGCCAGAGAAAGCAGGATCTCCCAGTGGCCACACATTTTAATTCCACACCCCGTTCCCATTCTGACATGTCTATCCACAGCCTCCTTTACTGTAAAGATGAAGCCACACTCAGGTTGGAGGAACAACATCTTATATTCCGTCTGGGTAGCCTCCAACCTGATGGCATGAACATCGACTTCTCTAACTTCCGCTAATGCCCCACCTCCCCCTCGTACCCCATCTGTTACTTATTTTTATACACACATTCTTTCTCTCACTCTTCTTTTTCTCCCTCTGTCCCTCTGAATATACCCCTTGCCCATCCTCTGGGTACCCCCCCCCCCCAACCTCCTTGTCTTTCTTTCCAGACCTCCTGTCCCATGATCCTCTCGTATCCCTTTTGCCTATCAGCTGTCCAGCTCTTGGCTCCATCCCTTCCCCTCCTGTCTTCTCCTATCATTTTGGATCTCCCCCTCCCCCTCCAACTTTCAAATCCCTTACTCACTCTTCCTTCAGTTAGTCCTGACGAAGGGTCTCAGCCTGAAACGTCGACTGCACCTCTTCCTAGAGATACTGCCTGGCCTGCTGCGTTCACCAGCAACTTTTATGTGTGTTGCTTGAATTCCTGTTGTTGACCTCCACTGTTCCTGTTAACTGCCATTACTAAATTAGATTCGATTAGATTATGAGGACACACAGTCCTCTTTTATTGTCATTTAGTAATGCATGCATTAAGAAATGATACAATGTTTTTCCAGAATGATATCACAGAAACACATGACAAACTGACTTAAAAACTGACAAAAACCACATAATTATAACATATAGTTACAACAGTGCAAAGCAGTACCATAATTTGATAAGAACAGCCATGGGCATGGTAAAAGTCTCAAAGTCTCTCGAAAGTCCCATCATCTCACGCAGACGGTGAACCTCCAGCACCACAAACTTGCCGATGCAGCATCCTGGAAGCATCTGACCACAGTCCAACCCAAGTCCGTCCGAAAAATCCGAGCCTCCGACCAGCTCTCCAACACCGAGCACTGAATAGCATTTCTGCCGAGTGCTTTAACTCTGGCCCCGGCAACAGGCAATAGGCAAAGCCGAAGATTTGGGGCCTTCCCCTCCGGAGATTCTTGATTGCACAGTAGCAGCGGCAGCGAACCGGGCATTTCAGAAGTTTCTCCAGGTGTTCTTCCGCACTTCTCACGGCTGTCTCCATCAAATCAGGATTGTGCACGGCCCCCTAGTTAACACATATCGATATCAATTCACGCCGCCATCTTCTCCTCCCTCCTAGTAAGAGATTTACATTACGAACTGAGGAAATGACGACCTGAAAATGCTTTGCTATCTTCTTATAGCCTTCTCCTGCTTTGTGGGCATCATTTATTTTAATTTTCAGAGTGCTAGGCAGCTGCTTAGAGAAGCCCTTAGCTGCTAATTGTTGGGACAAGGTTTGAGGAGTCAGGGTGTTTATAAATCTTCGAAGTTTGCATCACCTTGTCATGGTCCGTATTCCAGTTCATGGTCCAGTCCATCGCTCCGTATTCCAGGTTTTCCGGTTTTCCCTTGTCCTGTTGTGTGCCTTAATTGAGGCACATGATTCTGATTTTGGGCTGGCTGCATAACCAGCTCCTGGGATCAGCTTCAGTTGCTGGGGCCAGAGCTGCAGCAGAGAGGAGAGGAGCCGAGTTGTGACTGGAAAATGGTGGAGAGAGAGAACATCAAGGAAAGAGCCAAGCTGTTGAAGGAAGTTTTTGTTGAGAGTGAAAGTGAACTAGAGATGGAGGTTGGTGGGAAAGAGGAACGGAATGGAAAGAGGAAGGAAAGAAAGCAGAGGTACGGGATATCAAACTCTGAGGAGTCAGCGGATAATCAAAGCAGGACAGTAAAACAATGGAAAGAAGATGAGATTAAAGCAATTATAAAACTAAGTGAAGACGGGGCGTCTTTTGGTGATTGGAACCCGATTCGTTTGACGAAGATGCTCAACAAAATTTTGGGCGAGGTTAAAGGAGCAAAGAATTTATGAAATGGATCCCTATTAGTGATTTGTCGGATTAGTGCTCAGCAAGGCAAAGTGATAAGATTAAGTAAAATAGACGGCAAAGAAGTACAATGCTCAATACCCAACAATAGAAGGTGGACTAGAGGAGATATTTTGGGGATACCAACAAAAGTTACTATGGATGAGATTAAACAGAACATAAAAGGAGCAAAAGTTATTGAGGCCAAACGTTTGAAAGTTACAAGAAACCGGAAAAAGTGTGATAGTTTATCGGTAATGATTAACTTTGATGAAGAGAGATTGCTGACTAATGTTTACTTAGGGTATATGTGTTATGTGGTTAGAATATATATACCACCGCCTTTAAGATGCTATAAATGTCAGAAATTCGGGCACATTGCGGTGGTCTGCAGAGGAAAACAAAGATGTGGGAGATGCGCTGGAGAACATGAATATGGGAAATGTGAAGCGGGAACTAGGCTGAAATGCTGCAATTGTGGTGAGGAACACAGCGCAGCTTATCGAGGGTGCATTTATAGCAAGAAGGCGGCTGAGATATAATATGTAAAAGTAACTCATGGAATCAGTTATGCAGAGGTAGTGAAAGAATTTGATGAAAAAAAGGCTGTCAAGCAAACAAGTACAGAGAATAATAAACTGGTGAATTGTGAGAGCTGTAATATGAAAAATAAGGATGCCCTATTAATGAGTAGAAAGGATTTTATGCTTTTTATGGTGGATGCAATTAACTATTCAGCGCAAACAAGCAAAACAACTGAGGAAATTAAAATTATCCTGAAGTCTGCAGAAAAGTATCTTGGTATTAAAGGGATTAGGTGGGAAAAAGTCAAAGGATTGCTGAATGGAGGACAGGCTGAATGGAAACGCTGACAGGCAGGGGAGATGGAATCCTAATGGCAGTATATTTATCGCAAATGGTCAAGAATTTAAGAAATGTTTCAGAACTGAAGGAAAATCCTCAGATTTTATAGTTGAAGCCCAGGGTAAATGTGCAGAACTACAACAACAAATAGAAGTACCCGACAAGAACAACTGAGTTGGAAAAGAGATTGGAAAATGGAGGAAATTATTACAAGGATACAAAAGGAAAAGGAATTTGTTGCAAAGTGAATTATCTACATTCAGATTATAAAATGAAAACATGGAAGCAAATGAAGAAGAACTCTGAGGTCTCAGTAAACAACTACAGGCTATGATCCAGGAAAAAGAAAACTTGAAAAAAAGCAAATAGACTTGGAAAAACAACAATTTTGGAAGTATAACGTGCGATAATTACTATTCTTTAACAAGACGATTTTAGCCTTACAAGTGATGTGGATGAAATCAATGTAATTGAGGTAATGCAACTACATGAAAACATGACATAATTAGGGAAGAATAGCAGTTTGCAGCATTATCTAATGAGCGCATTAAGCATTCACGAGGACTTGCAACTACAGAGTGATGCTAATAGAGAACTGCAGGCTGAACTAGATTGTCTAAAGTAGAGAACTCCAGGACATATTTGGTTGGAACACAAGAAGTCTAGCAGGTGGCGGTAATGCACTGAAAACTGGTTGCCAACTGCCATAAAACAAAAAAGAAGAAGAAGAAGAAGAAGAAGCTTCAGTTGCTGGACTGTTCCCTTCCCTTCACCTTCCTCCTGAAGCCTTGCCTGCAACCTCTACCTGAAGCCTTGGCCTGAAGACTTGCCTGCAACCTCACCTGTGTCCACGCCTGTATCACTGTCAGGTTCTACCGCTGGAGCAAAACCGGAGCCTTGCTGTGTCTAGATAAGGAACTGTCTATCGTTGTTTTGAACTGTCTCTGTGTCCACGCCTTAGCTAGGTAGGTCCGGCCGTTTGCCACTACCTAGTGTTCGTAACCATCTTGTCATGTTCAGCATTCTGTGTAGAGCCCTGGCCCCAGGTCCTGTTCCCAAGGAGGGGACCTGGCTCTATGCTCTGCGTACAAGTCCTGGCCCCAGGTCCTGTTCCCAAGGAGGGGACCTGGCTCTATGCTCTGCGTACAAGTCCTGGTCCTAAGTCCTGTTCCCAAGGAGGGGTCCCGGCTCTGTGTTCCATGTCCCTGTGTTCCTGTCTCTCAAGTCCAAGGCTCCCTGTTCCCATGCTCTAGACCAAGGCTCTGTGTTCTGCGTTCCTGTCGTCCCAAGTTCAAGGTTCTGAGGTTTCTGTTGTCCCAAGTCCAAGGATCGGCTGTTCCTGGGTACCAAGTCAAGGTTTCATGTTCTTGTGCTGTCCTTGTGCTTCGTCCTGCGCTGGAGTTCCCTCGTCTTGCCCAGGAGTCTCTTGTTCTGTCCTGTAGCCTCGCCTCGTCCTGTCTCCCAAGACCAGGTCATGTCTTCGCCTAGTTCTGGAGTCCGAGCCCAAGTCAAGACCCACGTTCTGGCTCCTTGTCTGGTCTCAGGCTCGGAGTCCAAACCCAAGCCTCGTCACGTCCTCGCCTCGAGGAACCCAAGCCTCGTCACGTCCTCGCCTTGAGGAACCCTAGCCATGTCCAGTCCTGTAGCCACGTCAAGTCCTTGCCTAGTTCCGGGGTCCGAGCCCAAGTCAAGACCCAGGTTTTGGGTCCTTGTCCAGTCTCCGGCTCGGAGTCCAAGCCCAGGCTCCCAGTTTCCAGTTCCTAGTCCTGGTCTCGCTTGCCTAGCCAATGTGCTCGCCCAAGTCTGTATTCTTGTCCCAGCTCTCTAGTCAAGTCCTGTTCCCAGTACTTCAATGTCTGTGTCTTGCATCTGGGTCTGTGCTCCCGGCGCCCCACCATTATGACACACGTGGCCTTTTCTAATGACGACTGTGAACAAGCCACAGCCCTAACAAGCTAATTAAGGTCTAACACCTTGGTAAAAGTTATCTGAGAGCTCAAATCTCTTGGGGTGCCCAAACTTTTGCATGGTGCTCCTTTCTTTTTTTTCCACTCTAAAATTGTACAAAACGAAAATAATACACTAATCTTGCTTAAAATGTTGAAAAGAATGTTTCTTCTTTAACTTTATGACTTTTGGAGATCAGTTCATCTTTTACTTGCTTAACTATTCACAGTAACAGAAATTTTGACAGGGGTGCCCAAACTTTTGCATACCACTGTATATGTCGATGACTTGGATGACAAAACTGGTGACTTTGTTGCAAAACTTGCAGATGATAGGTGGAGGAGCAGGCTGATTTGCGGAAGTACAGGGGCTACAGAAGGACTCAGATAGATTAAGAGAATGGGCAAAGGAATGGTAGATGGAATACAATGTCAGAAAGTGTATAGCCAGGCACTTCAGTAGAAGAAATAAAAGCATTGTTTGTATTATAAATTAAGAGACAATTCAAAAAGCCAAGATACAAAGGGATTCCCCAAAGGTTAACTTGCATTTTGAGTTGGTGATGAGGAAGGCAAATGCAATGTCAGCATTCATTTCAAGATGACTAGAATTTAAAAGCAAGGATGTAATGTTGAGGCTTTAAAAAGCACTGCTGAGGCCTCACTTGGAGTATTGTGAGCAGTTTTGGGGCCTTTACCTTAGAAAGGATATGCCGTCACTGGGGAGGGTTCAAAAGAAGAAGAAGAAAGCCCTTAGCTCCGAGTGGAGTCATCAGGACGCCATCATGATGGTGTTTTTTTTTAGCAGGCTTTCCTATTTTTACAAGGCCGAGTTGCTGGCTCGATGCTCAACCCAGCACGATGGAAAGCGTACAAGGGAGCCGGCTGGATTCGAACTCAGGAGCCTTCGCTCCGAAGTCCGATGCTGAATCCACTACATCACGAGCTGGCCAGGGTTCAAAAGAGGTTCATGAAAATGATTTCAGGATTGAATGGCTTATCATATAAAGAGTGTTTGTTGGCTCTGGGGCCTGTATTCTCTGGAATTCAGAAGAATGAGGGGTGACCTAACTGAAACCTATTGAATGGTGAAAGGCCTCAATAGAGTGAATGTGAAGAGGATGTTTCTTATGGTCGAAGAGTCTAAAACCAGAGAACACAGCCTCAGAATAGTGGGGTGTCCTTTTAGAATAGAGGTGAGGAAGAATTTCTTTAGCCAGAGAGTGGTCAGTCTGTGGAATTTGTTGCCATTGGCAGTCATGGATGCCACATCTTTACGTATATTTGAACATAGAAACAAAGAAAACCTACAGCACAATACAGGCCCTTCGGCCCACAAAGTTGTGCCGAGCTTGACCCTACCTTAGAAATTACTAGGCTTACCCATAGCCCTCTATTTTTCTAAGCTCCATGTGCCTATCCAAAAGCCTCTTAAAAGGCCAAGTTTGATGGATTCTTGGTTGGTCAAGGCATGAAGGGATATGGGGAAAAGGCAGGAGATTGGGGCTGAGAGGGAAAATATATTAACCATGATGAAATGGTGGAGCAGACTCGATGGGCCAAATAGCCTAATTCTGCTCCTATAGCTTATGGTCTAATGAGTCATTTTGTGTCACTTTGGAAATTAGACCACATAATTACAGCAAGATGGTTTTATTTTCTTTTTGGAACATCACCTAAGGGACTTAACTGCATTGGCCTGAGACCACCCATCATCAGGTTCTCCTGGGACAAGATCTTTCAAGTCAACCACTGGTGCAGGGGGCAGGGCTTCAGATTCTTGGATAATTGGGATCTCTTCTGGGGTAGTATGACCTGCTCAAAATGGACAGGTTACACCTGAACCCGAAGGGGACCAATATCCTGGCAGGAACATAGAACATAGAAAAGTACAGCACAGTACAGGTCCTTCAGCCCACCATGTTGTGCCGACCCTCAAACCCCGCCTCCCATATAAGCCCCCATCTTAAATTCCTCCATATACCTGTCTAGTAGTCTCTTAAACTTCACTAGTGTATCTGCCTCCACCACTGACTCAGGCAGTGCATTCCACGCACCAACCACTCCCTGAGTAAAACACCTTCCTCTAGTATCCCCCTTGAACTTCCCACCCCTTACCTTAAAGCCATGTCCTCTTGTATTAAGCAGTGGTGCCCTGAGGAAGAGGCGCTGGCTACCCACACTATCTATTCCTCTTATTATCTTGTACAACTCTATCATGTCTCCTCTCATCCTCCTTCTCTCCAAAGAGTAAAGCCCTAGCTCCCTTAATCTCTGATCATAATGCATACTTTCTAAACCAGGAAGCATCGTGGTAAACTTCCTCTGTACCCTTTCCAATGCTTCCATATCCTTCCTGAAGTGAGGTGACCAGAACTGGACACAGCACTCCAAGTGTGGCCTAACCAGAGTTTTACAGAGCTGCATCATTACATCGCGACTCTTAAACTCTATCCCTCGACTTATGAAAGCTAACACCCCATAAGCTTTCTTAACTACCCTATCCACCTGTGAGGCAACTTTCAGGGATCTGTGGACATGTACCCCGAGATCCCTCTGCTCCTCCACACTACCAAGTATCCTGCCATTTACTTTGTACTCTGCCTTGGAGTTTGTCCTTCCAAAGTGTACCACCTCACACTTCTCCAGGTTGAACTCCATCTGCCACTTCTCAGCCCACTCCTGCATCCTATCAATGTCTTTCTGCAATCTTTGACAATCCTCTACACTATCTACAACACCACCAACTTTTGTGTCATCTGCAAACTTGCCAACCCAACCTTCTGCCCCCACATCCAGGTTGTTAATAAAAATCACGAAAAGTAGAGGTCCCAGGACAGATCCTTGTGGGACACCACTAGTCACAATCCTCCGATCTGAATGTACTCCCTCCACCTCCACCCTCTGCCTTCCGCAGGCAAACCAATTATGAATCCACCTGGCCAAACTTCCCTGGATCCCATGCCTTATGACTTTCTGAATAAGCCTACCGTGTGGAACCTTGTCAAATGCCTCACTAAAATCCATATAGATCACATCCACTGCACTACCCTCATCTATATGCCTAGTCACCTCCTCAAAGAACTCTGTCAGGCTTGTTAGACATGATCTGCCCTTCACAAAGCCATGCTGACTGTCCCTGATCAGACCATGATTCTCTAAATGCCCAGAGATCCTATCTCTAAGAATCTTTTCCAACAGCTTTCCCACCACAGACGTAAGGCTCACTGGTCTATAATTACCTGGCCTATCCCTACTACCTTTCTTGAACAAGGGGACAACATTCGCCTCCCTCCAATCCTCCAGTACCATTCCCATGGACAACGAGGACATAAAGATCCTAGCCAGAGGCTCAGCAATCTCTTTTCTCGCCTCGTGGAGCAGCCTGGGGAATATTCCATCAGGCACAACTCCAACACCTCCTCTCCCTTAATATCAACATGCTCCAGAACATCAACCTCACTCATATTGCCCTTACCATCATCAAGTTCCCTCTCATTGGTGAATACCGAAGAGAAGTATTCATTGAGAACCTCGATCACTTCCACAGCCTCCAGGCACATCTTCCCACCTTTATCTCTAATTGGTCCTAGCTTCACTCCTATCATCCTTTTTTTCTTCACATAATTGAAGAATGCCTTGGGGTTTTCCTTTACCCTACTCGCCAAGGCCTTCTCATGCTCCCTTCTTGCTCTTCTCAGCCCCTTCTTAAGCTCCTTTCTTGCTTCCCTATATTCCTCAATAGACCCATCTGATCCTTGCTTCCTAAACCTCATGTATGCTGCCTTCTTCCACCTGACTAGATTTTCCACCTCACTTGTCACCCATGGTTCCTTCACCCTACCATTCTTTATCTTCCTCACCGGGACAAATTTATCCCTGACATCCCGCAAGAGATCTCTAAACATCGACCACATGTCCATAGTACATTTCCCTGCAAAAACATCATCCCAATTCACACCCACAAGTTCTAGCCTTATAGCCTCATAATTTGCCTTTCCCCAATTAAAAATTTTCCTGTCCTCTCTGATTCTATCCTTTTCCATGATAATGCTGAAGGCCAGGGAGCGCTGGTCACTGTCCCCCAGATGCTCACCGACTGAGAGATCTGTGACCTGACCCGGTTCATTACCTAGTACTAGATCTAGTTTGGCATTCCCCCTGGTCGGCCTGTCCACATACTGTGACAGGAATCCGCCCTGGACACACTTAACAAACACTGCCCCATCTGAACCCTTGGAACTAATCAGGTGCCAATCAATATTAGGGAAGTTAAAGTCACCCATGATAACAACCCTGTTATTTTTGCGCCTTTCCAAAATCTGCCTCCCAATCTGCTCCTCTGTATCTCTGCTGCTACTAGGGGGCCTATAGAATACCCCAAATAGACTAACTGCTCCCTTCCTGTTCCTGACTTGCACCCATATTGACTCAAAAGAGGATCCTGCTACATTACCCACCCTTTCTGTAGCTGTAATAGTATCCCTGACCAGTAATGCCACTCCTCCTCCCCTTTTTCCACCCTCCCTATCCCTCTTAAAGCACTGAGATCCAGGAATGTTGAGAATGCATTCCTGCCCTGGTGCCAGCCAAGTCTCTGTAATGGCCACTACATCATAATTCCATGTATGTATCCAAGCTCTCAGTTCATCACCTTTGTTCCTGATGCTTCTTGCATTGAGGTACACACATTTCAGCCCTTCTACCTCACTGTCTTTACACCGTTTATTCTGCTTCTCTTTCCTCAAAGCCTCTCTGTATGTTAGATCTGGCTTTACTCCATGCACTTCTTTCACTGCTCTATCACTCTGGGTCCCATCCCCCTCGCAAATTAGTTTAAATCCTCCCGAACCATGCTAGCAAACCTACCTGCAAGGATATTGCTCCCCCTCGAGTTCAGGTGCAACCCATCCAATCTATACAGGTCCCACATTCCCCAGAAGAGATCCCAATGATCTAAAAATCTAAAACCCTGCTCCCTGCACCAACTCCTCAGCCACGCATTCAACTGCCATCTCCTCCAATTCTTACCATCACTGTCACGTAGCACTGGCAGCAATCCTGAGAACGCCACCCTTGAGGTTCTGTTCTTCATCCTTCTGTCTCATTCCCAAAACTCACACTTTAGGACCCTCATCCCTCTTCCTGCCTATGTCGTTGGTCCCAACATGTATCATGACTTCTGGTTGCTTTGCCTCTCGTACCAGGATGTCGTGCACCCGGTCAGAGACATCCCAGACTCTGGCACCCGGGAGGCAACAAACCATGCGGGTGTCCTTCTCACGTCCATAAAATCTCCTGTCTGCTCCCCTGACTATAGAGTCTCCAATGACAACAGCTCTCCTCTTCTCCGTCCCACCCTTCTGCACCACAGGGTCAGACTCAGTGCCGGAGGCCCTGCCACCGTGGCTCACACCTGGTCGGTCGTCCCCGCCAACAGTATCCAGGACGGTAAACTTATTATTCAGGGGAATGGTTACAGGGGTGCTCTGCACTACCTGTCTGCTCACCTTCGCTTTCCCCCCTCTGACTGTCACCCAACAACCTGCTTCTGACAGCCTAGGTGTGACTACCTCCCTGTAGCTCTCATCTATGACTGCCTCATTCTCCCTTATGAGTCGAAGCTCATCCAGCTGCTTCTCCAGATTCCTTACACGGTCTTCCAGATCGCCCAGCCGTATGCACTTCTGGCAGATGTGACTCTGCGGGAGAGGAGAGTTCCCCCAAGACTGCCACATCTCACATGAGAGGCACATCACTGTCTCAGGAGACATTATAAAAACTAACTGCAAGCTAGCTTGTCCTCTGCCTCTTCTCGTTGATGCCTCTCGAGTCAAAGCCTCAAAGCTCCACTCTTTCACTGGCCCACTCACGGACTGGCTGCTTCGCTTGAGCTATCCCTCTATTTATCTGTTTGAGTTTTTCAAAATGTTTGGTCACCTGACCTCGACTGCCCAATCAGCTGCTTTCTGCTGAGTCTGAGCTATTCAAACCTTGATAGTCTAATCAACGGCTTTCTGCTGATCTATTCAAAACTTGATTGACTTGATTGCACAGACCAACTGCCAAAACTGCCAGAATCTCTCGAGTCAAAGCCTCAAAGCTCCTCTCCTTCACTGGCCCACTCACCCACTGTTTAGTAGAGGGTTTAAACTAATTTGGCAGGGGGATGGGAACCAGAATGATAGACCGGAGGAAGGGGAAAACAGAAATAAATCTAAGATAGTGAGCTGTAAATATGTCAGGAAAGACAGGCAGGTGATGGGGCAAATTTGTAGCCATTGGGATGAGTTGCAGTGCAATAAAGTTGCAGTGCAATCACAGCAAAAGGTACCAAATACTGGTCTTAAGGTGTTGTACTTAAATGCACGCAGCATAAGGAATAAGGTGGATGATCTTGTCGTTTTGCTACAGATTGGCAGGTATGATATTGTGGCCATCACAGAGACCTGGCTAAAGAATGAATACCTATGGGAGCCCAATGTCCAGGGATACATGGTGTATCGGGAGGATAGGCAGGTAGGCAGAGGGGGTGGCATGGCTTTATTGGTAAGAAATGATATTAAATCATTAGAAAGAGGTGACAAGGTGTAGAATATTTATGGGTTGTGCTAAGAAATCTCAGGGGTGAAAGGACACTGATGGCAGTTATATACAGGCCTCCTAACAGGTGCGGTGATGTGGACTACAAATTACAACAGGGAATAGAAAAGGCTTGTCAGAAGGGCAGTGTTATGATAATTGTGGGGGATTTTAACATGTGAGTGGATTGGGAAAATCAGGTCGGCACTGGACCTCAAGAGAGAGAATTTGTAGAATGTCTGCGAGATGGCTTTTTAGAACAGCTTGTTGTTGAGCCCACTAGGGGATCGGCTGTACTGGATTGGGTATTGTGTAATGAACCGGCAGTGATTAGAGAGATTGAGGTGAAGGAACCCTTAGGAGGCAGTGATCATAACATGATTGAGTTCACTGTGAAATTAGAAAAAGAGAAGCCGAAATCCAATGTGTCGGTATTTCAGTGGAGTAAAGGAAATTACAGTGGCATGAGAGAAGAACTGGCTAAAGTTGACTGGAAAGGGACATTAGAGGGAAGGACGGCAGAGCAGCAGTGGCTGGAGTTTATGCAAGAAGTGAGGAAGGTGCAAGACAGGTATATTCCAAAAAAGAAGAAATTTTTGAATGGAAAAAGGATGCAACCATGGCTGACAAGAGAAGTCAAAGCCAAAGTTAAAGCAAAGGAGAGGGCATACAAGGAAGCAAAATTTAGTGGGAAGACTGGGAAGTTTTTAAAAGCTTACAAAAGGAAATTAAGAAGGTCATTAAGAGGGAAAAGATTAACTATGAAAGGAAGCTAGCAAATAATATCAAAGAGGATACTAAGAGCTTTTTCAAGTATATAAAGAGTAAAAGACAGGTGAGAGCGGATATAGGACAAATAGAAAATGATGCTGGAGAAATTGTAATGGGAGATAAGGAGATGGCAGAGGAACTGAACAAGTATTTTGCATCTGTCTTCACTGAGGAAGACATCAGTAGTATACCAGACACTCAAGGGTGTCAGGGAAGAGAAGTGTGCGCAGTCACAATTACGACAGAGAAAGTATTCAGGAAGCTGAATAGTCTAAAGATAGATAAATCTCCCGGACCAGATGGAATGCACCCTCGTGTTCTGAAGGAAGTAGCTGTGGAGATTGCGGAGGCATTAGCGATGATCTTTCAAAAGTCAATAGATTCTGGCATGGTTCCAGAGGACTGGAAGATTGCAAATGTCACTCCGCTATTTAAGAAGGGGGCAAGGAAGCAAAAAGGAAATTATAGACCGGTTAGCTTGACATCAGTGGTTGGGAAGTTGTTGGAGTCGATTTCAAGGATGAGGTTATGGAGTACCCGGAGGCATATGACAAGATAGGCAGAACTCAGCATGGTTTCCTTAAAGGAAAATCCTGTCTGACAAACCTATTGCAAATTTTTAGGAGCTTTCAAGTAGGCAAGACAAGGGAGATGCAGTGGACGTTGTATATTTGGATTTTCAGAAGGCCTTTGACAAGGTGCCACACATGAGGCTGCTTAACAAGATAAGAGCCCATGGAATAACGGGAAAGTTACATACGTGGAGAGAGCATTGGCTGATTGGCAGGAAACAGAGAGTGGGAATAAAGGGATCCTATTCTGGTTGGCTGCCGGTTACCAGTGGTGTTCCACAAGGGTCCATGTTGGGGCCGCTTCTTTTTACATTGTACATCAACGATTTGGATTATGGAATAGATGGCTTTGTGGCTAAGTTTGCTGATGATACGAAGATAGGTGGAGGGGCCGGTCGTGCTGAGGAAACGGAGAGTCTGCAGAGAGACTTGGATAGATTGGAAGAATGGGCAAAAAAGTAGCAAATGAAATACAATGTTGGAAAGTGTATGGTTATGCACTTTGGCAGAAGAAATAAACAGGCAGATATTATTTAAATGGGGAAATAATTCAAAGTTCTGAGAAGCAACAGGACTTGGGAGTCCTCATACAGGATACCCTTAAGGTTAACCTCCAGGTTGAGTCAGTAGTGAAGAAGGCGAATGCAATATTGGCATTCATTTCTAGAGGAATAGAGTATAGGAGCAGGGATGTGATGTTGAGGCTCTATAAGGCGCTGGTGAGACCTCACTTGGAGTACTGTGGGCAGTTTTGGTCTCCTTATTTAAGAAAGGATGTGCTGACGTTGGAGAGGATACAGAGAAGATTCACTAGAATGATTCCGGGAATGAGAGGGTTAACATATGAGGAACGTTTGTCCACTCTTGGACTGTATTCCTTGGAGCTTAGAAGAATGAGGGGAGACCTCATAGAAACATTTTGAATGTTGAAAGGCATGGGCAGAGTGGATGTGGCAAAGTTGTTTCCCATGATGGGGGAGTCTAGTACGAGAGGGCATGACTTAAGGATTGAAGGGCGCCCATTCAGAACAGAAATGTGAAGAAATTTTTTTAGTCAGAGGGTGGTGAATCTATGGAATTTATTGCCACGGGCAGCAGTGAAGGCCAAGTCATTGGGTGTATTTAAGGCAGAGATTGATAGGTATCTGAGTAGCCAGGGCATCAAAGGTTATGGTGAGAAGGCGGGGGAGCGGGACTAAATGGGAGGATGGATCAGCTAATGATAAAATGGCAGAGCAGACTCGATGGGCCGAATGGCCGACTTCTGCTCCTTTGTCTTGTGGTCCTATAGTTTTATGGATTGGGATCACGAGCAGGGAAATCCCTTCTTAACTTCCATTTGTTTTGAGCCCAGCACCTTGCATTAGTCTCTGTCCCAGCCCACCAACCTCCAGTGACCAGGCCCTAACATGTCAACCTTTTCAATCTAATCTTTCCTCATGGAGACCAAATCAGCACCATTATCCTCCACCACCCACAAATTGTCCCGTGATTAAGTTTGAGTTAATCAAATTTGTTGAGGGTTGCTGGGCCAGCATGGCTCGAAGGGCAGGAAGCACTATATTGCTAAATAAACTCAAATTCCCTTACTCCCATCCTGAGCATGATCAATCACTCTCCCTAACTTACAGAAGGGGTTTCCTGATTCTATGATCCATTTCTCCCTTTAAAATCAATGCCATTCATTTTTGGAAAAGACATGGAAGCCTGAAAGTGCATCTAATCCATTATATTCCTCATCACAGATTTGATCTGGTCATTGGCCTTCTTTAACAAGAGAAGATCTACAGATGTTGGAAATCCAAGCAACACACAGGTCAGGCAGCATCTATGGAAAAAGAAGTACTGGAGTAAAAAAGCTGATGTCGGGGGAGGGGGAAAGAGAGAACCACCAGGTGATAGGTGAAACCTGAAGGGGGAGGGATAAAGTAAGGAGCTGGGGAGTTGAACAGTGAAAGAAACAGAATGCCATGGAAAAAAGATAAAGGGAGTGTGGAAAGGAGCACCAAAGAGAGAGGCAATGGGTGGGCAAAAAGATGAGGTGAGAGAGGGAAAAGGGGATGGGAAATGGAGAAGGCAGGGTTGGGGGTCGTTTGAGAAATTGATGTTCATGTCACCAGGTTGGAGGCTACCCAAATGGAATATAAGGTGTTGTTCCTCCAACCGAAGTGTGGCGTTATCACACCAGTGGAGGAGGTCATGGATGGACATAACGGAATGGGAATGGGAAGTGGAATTAAAATGGGTGGCCACTGGGAAATCCTGCTTGTTCTGGCAGACGGAGCGTAGATGCACAACAAAGCAGTCTCCCAATCTACGTCGGGTCTCACCAATGTGCAGGAGGCCACACCAGGAGCATCGAACAGACTCAAAGGTGAACTGTCGCCTCACCTGGAAGGACTGTTTTGGGTCCTGGATGTTAGTGAGGGAGGAGGTGTAGGGGCAAGTGTAGTACTTATTCCACTTGCAAGGATAAGTACCAGGAGGGAGATCAGTGGGGAGGAATGAATGGACAAGGGAGTCGTGTAGGGAGTGATCCCTGTGGAAAGCAGGAATTTTTGGGGGTGGGGGGGAAGATGTGCTTGGTGGTGGGATCCTGTTGGAGATGGCGGAAGTTTCGTAGAATGGTGTGCTGGATGCGAAGGCTGGTGGGGTGGTAGGTGAGGACAAGAGGAATCCTATTCCTCTAGGGTGGCAGGAGGATGGGGTAAGAGCAGACGTGCGTGAAATGGAAGAGATGTGGTTGAGGGCAGCATTGGTGGTGGAAGAAGGGAAGTCCCTTTCTTTGAAAAAGAAGGACATCTCCTTCGTTCCAGAATGAAAAGCCTCATCCTGAGAGCAGATGCGGCAGAGACGGTGGAATTGGGAAAAGGAGATGACGTTTTTACAAGTAACAGGGTGGGACAAGATGTAGTCGAGGTAGCTGTGAGAGTCCATGGATTTGTAATAGATGTCATTTGCTGAAGGTAAATGTGCTAAACCCAAAAATCACCCTAGCACATTTAAAATGATTTTCTTATCAGAATAGTGGAATTGTAGATCCATAAAGATATAGAAAGTCACTTTCATGCAGAAATTAGTCGATTGCACAAATGCTGAATAGTTGCCACAAAACAATCATTCATTTATAATTTTAGCTCCCTGATCTTGATGGAATGCACGTCTCTATCTAATAGAAGCATTTTGATCTTAAGTTATGCATTTAACTTCAAACAGCACCTCTTCTATGCCAGATTCTATAAACATATGATAGAAATGTAGACCATTTACTGAATAATTCATCTGTTCTTCATGGATGTAAAGAAATTCTTTGTGAAAAAAGGAGAAATTTGAAGCCTGCAAATATGTAGAAACATCTGAGAATATCTTTTGTGGCTTTGGAGAGCTTATGGTGTAAATACTACTTAGTTTGAAGTGCTAAGAAAATGGCATGATTTATAGCATTCTGTACAGAATGATAACTGCTTTAGAAAGTGTCAAGACAGTGTATAATATATGATAGTAAAAAACAATATGAAATTAATTAAATGCCCTGAGGTAGCAATCCCCACTTCACTGTTTGGGTGGGAATGTAATATAAAGGGAACACCACCCAACAGAAACAATGTTGCTTGAGACGTGTTTAGAGGCACCACTACTACTGCTTAAAGACAAGGACACAGCCTTGATTCTGAGTGCTGTTGGAGCAGACACCACTCACCCAAACAATCCATTTGCATTTCTTGATTCAAGTGTTTCCCAGAAATGGGTAATGCCCTGCCACTAACAAATCAATGTTAATATTGTTTTTACACTTCTCAGAAATGTTTGGAATAAGCCAATGAATACTGCCTCAAGAGGCTGGTGGCTATCATCAAACTTACTTTGGAACAGTGCCATCTCCTGTCAGATATCTATCAGCAATGTACAAAGGCACATCTATCAAGTTAACTATCACTTCCTGGTAACGTGATTCACCTTCAACCAAGTTAGCTTGCGGCACAACTATGGTATTACCCAATGCCAATGTGCTGCCTCAACATGCACTGAATGAGCATTGAGCTAACCATGTCACTGTATTTCCATGTTTCCTAAAGTAAAAGAATCAGCAGTGGGGGAATTGTACTACTTTTTACTATCCTTTTTATCTAATCTCACTTCTTATCTGAGCAAACCTATATCTTCTGGGCATTGTCCAACTAAACTAACCGCTTCCATCTGCACAATGTCCATATTCTTCTATTTCCTGTACATTCATGTGTCTACTTAGAGCTTCCTGAATACCTCTATTACGTTTGCCTCCAGCACCACCAGGCACTCACCACTCTCTGGGTAAATGATCTTGTCCCAGTAAATTATCATCTACTTTGAACTTACCCCTCTCACCTCAATGCATGCCCTCTGGTGTTAGACATTACAACCCTGAAAAAAGACACTGACTATCTACTCCACCTATGACTCTCATCACCTTATAAACCTCTATCAAATCTCCCATTGGCCTCCACAACCCATGTTTTGAAGATTACTCAAAACCTCAACATATAATAGTGACCAGAACTGAATACAATACTATATATGTAGCCTAACTACAGTTTTATAAAGCTACAACATAACTTCCTGACTCTGGAACTCATTTCCTTGACAAGTAAGGACAAATATACTATATGCTTTCTTTACCATGATCCTGTGTAGCCGCTTTCAGGAAGTTATGGATCTGGACACCAAGATCCCACTGCACATCAACACATAACAGTTCTGTCATTAACAGTCTACTGTGCCTTTACATTTAATCTCCCAAAATGCAATGCATGTATTTAAAACCATAAAACCATAGAATACTACAGCACAGAAAACAGGCCATTCAGCCCTTCTAGTCTGTGCCAAAACATAATTCCTCCAGTCCCATTGACCTGCATCCAGTCCATAACCCTCTAGACATATCCCATCCATGTACCTACCCAACTTATTCTTAAAACTTAAGAGTGAGCGCACATTTACAACATCAGACAGCAGCTCGTTCCACACTCTCACCAGTGAAGAAGTTTCCCCTAAAGCCATGTCCTCTTGTATTTATCTCTCCTAATCCAGCTGGAAAGAGCCTATTCACATTTACTCTGTCTATACCCCTCATAATTTTGTAAACCTCCATCAAATCTCCCCTCATTCTTCTACGCTCCAAGGAATAAGTCCTAACTTGTTCAATCTTTCCCCGTAACTCAACTTCTGAAGACCTGTCAATATCCTAGTAAATCTTTTCTGTACTCTTTCAATCTTACAGATATCCTTCCTATAGTTAGGTGACCAGAACTTTACACAATACTCCAAATTTGGCCTCACCAATGTCTTATACAACCTCCCCATATCATCCAAACTCCTACACTCAATACTTTGATTTATGAATGCCAGGATGCCAAAAGCCTTCTTTACAACCCTCTACTTGTGACGCCACTTTCAGAGAATTATGTATCTGAACATCCAGATCTCTTTGTTCCTCAACACTCTTCAGTGCCCTACCATTTACTGTGTATGTCCTACCTTGATTTGTCCTTCCAAAATGCAAGACCTCACACTTGTCTGCATTAAATTCCATCTGTCACTTTTTGATCCACCCCTCCAGTTGGTCCAGATCCCTCTGCAAGCTTTGAAAGCCTTCCTCGCTGTCCACAATGCCTCCAATCTTAGTGTCATCAGCAAACTTGCTGATCCAATTTACCACATTATTTTCTAGATCATTGACATAGACAACAAACAACAATGGTCCCAGCACAGATCCCTGAGGCACACCACTAGTCACAGGCCTCCAGTCTGATAAGTAATCATCCACTACTACTCTCTGTCTTCTCCCACACAGCCAGTTTCGAATCCAGTTTACAACCTCTCCATGGATACCAAGTGTCTGAGCCTTCTGAACTAACCTCCCATGTGGGACCTTGTCAAAGGCCTTACTAAAGTCCACGTAGACAACATCCAAAGCTTTTCCTTCGTCTACTTTCTTGGTAACCTCCTCGAAAAACTCTACAAGATTCATTAAACACGATCTACCACACAAAACCATGCAGGCTATCCTTAATCAGCCCTTGGCTATCCAAACATTTGTATATCCGATTTCTCAGAACATCTTCCAAAAATTTATCAACTACTGATGTCAGGCTCACCAGCCTGTAATTACCTGGTTTACTTTTGGAGCCTTTCTTTAACAACAGAACAACATGAGCTACCTTCCAATCCTCTGGCACTATACCTGTGGCTAAGGACATTTTAAATATTTCTACCAGGGCCCCTATAATTTCTACACTAGTCTCTCCCAAGGTCTGAGGAAATATCATGTCAGGCCCGGGGGATTTATCTACCTTTATTCGCTGTAAGGCAGCAAGCACCTCCTCGTCTTTAATCTCTATATGTTCCATGACACTGCTGCTTGTTTCCCTTCCTTCCATATACGCTATGCCAGTTTCCTGAGTAAATACTAATGCAAAAAAATTGTTTAAGATCTCCCCTATCTCGTGAGGCTCCACACATACACGACCACTTTGATCTTCTAGGGGACCAATTTTGTCCCTTACTATCCTTTTACTCTTAACATACTTGTAGAAACCCTTTGGGTTTACCTTCACATTTATCTGCCAAAGCAACCTCATGTCTTCTTTTTGCCTTCCTGATTTCCTTCATTTAGCCAGATTAAAAACCATCTGCCAATTCTCCAGCTAGATCTGCAAGTGATCTATATAACACTAAATCCTTTGACAGTTTTCTATGCTATCTACAACACCACCAATCTTCATATTGTCTGTAAATTTACTCGTGCACCCAATTAAGTTTTCATCCAGGTTATTTTTACATACATCACAAACAGCAGAGGACTCTGCATGGATCACTGCAGAATACCACTAGTCACAGACCTCCAGCCAGAATAAATCCCATCGACACTGCCCTGTCTTTTATGGACAAGCCAAATCTGAATGGATCCCGTGCATCTTAATCTTCTGGATCAAAGTCAAAGAAAATATATTATCTAGGTATGTATACAGTAGGTCACCATATGCTACCTTGAGATATATTTACTTGCAGGAACTTTCAGGAAAATAAATAAATACAGTAGAATTTATGAAAAAACTATACATAAACAAAGATTGACAAACAACCAATGTGCAAATAACAAAATAAATAACACTGAGAGCATGAGCTCTTCAGAGCTGCATTGAGGAAGGTTATCTGCAGCGGTTCTGAAGCTTAAGGATTGGAGGGTAATAACTGTTCCTGAATCTGGTATTTTGGGACCTTAGGCTCCTGTACCTCCTTCCTGCCAGCAGCAACAAGAAGAAAGCTTGGCCTTGATGATGGATGCTGCTTTCTTGTGGCACACTCTAGGAAATGTGCTCAATGGCTTTTCCTATGACTTTTCCTATGATAGACTGGGCTGTATCCATTACCTTCTGTAGCCTTTCCATTCCAGGACATTGGTGTTTACATACCAGGGCATGATACAACCAGTTAGGATACTCTCCACATAGAAGTTTGTCAAAATTTTTGATGACATGCTGAATGATAACACCAACAATTTTAAAATTACCTGAAGAGACTCCCATGAGGGACCTTGTCAATTGACTTACTAAAATCTGTACACACAACATCCATGGACTCTACCTTCATCAACTACATTTATCACCTCCTTGGAAAGCCCTATCAAGTTAGTAAGAAATAACTTACGCCACACTAAACCATGCTGACTGTCCTGAAATAGGACACGTCTTTCAACATGCTCATAAATCCTATCACTAAGAATCCTCTCCAGTAACTTCCAATATTATTCCTATTTCTCTTCTTGAATATGGAACAATATTAGGTACTTGCTAGTCCCTCTGGGACCTCATCTGTGGCTAGGGAGCTATTGGTTGAGACCCAAGCAATATTATCTCTTGCCTCTCACAGTAACCTGGTGTATACCCGGTTAGGCTTTGGGGAACTATCCACCTTCATATTCTTTAAGACGAACCCAGCCCTCCTCTTACTTTCTCTTGAGATACCCTAGCAAATGAGTGAGCTCCACATTCATCTCCTTGTCCATGTCGTTTGCCTTGGTAAATACTGATGAAAAGTATTCATTTAGGGCCTTAGTCATGCCTTCTGCCTCCAAGTACATGATCCTTCCTTTATATTTGACTGATCCTACCTGTTCCTTAGTTATACTCTTGCTCTTGATATATGTTTAGAATGCCTTGGAATTCGCTTTAATCTGACTTGCCAAGGACTTTAAATGGCCCTTTTTGGCTTTCCTAATTTCCTCCTTGAGTTCCTTTTTAACTTCTTTAAAATCCTCAAGGACTCTGTTTGATTTCAGCTTCCTAAATCTTAGATACACATTTTCTTCTTGAGTAAATTCATCATCTCTCTCAACATCCAAGGTTCTCTTACTTTGCCATTCTTGTCCTTCTTTCTGACTGGAACACGTTGTTGTATATTCAATATTTCAGTAATATTTGAGTAATGTAAATATATTGATTGTTTAAGCATTCTTGTTTGCTTGCATAATTTATTACAGGTTATATGTAAGAAGTATCTGAATGGCATATGTCATTATGTCACCACATATTAGGTCACCTCACTATAGGAAGGATGTGGAAGCATTGGAAAGGGTACAGAGGAGATTTACCAGGATGCTGCCTGGTTTAGAAAGTATGCATTATGATCAGAGATTAAGGGAGCTAGGGCTTTACTCTCTGGAGAGAAGGAGGATGAGAGGAGACATGATAGAGGTGTACAAGGTAATAAGAGGAATAGATAGAGTGGATAGCCAGCACCCCTTCCCCAGGGCACCACTGCTCAGTACAAGAGGACATGGCTTTAAGGTAAGGGGTGGGAAGTTCAAGGGGGATATTAGAGAAAGGTTTTTTACTCAGAGAGTGGTTGGTGTGTGGAATGCACTGCCTGAGTCAGTAGTGGAGGCAGATACACTCGTGAAGTTTAAGAGGCTACTAGACGGGTATATGCAGGAATTTAAGGTGGGGGGTTATATGGGAGGCAGGGTTTGAGGGCCGTCATAACACTGTGGGCCGAAGGGCCTGTAATGTGCTGTGCTATTCTATGTTCTATGTGCTAATACTTTAGATTTCATAAGTGCAATCAAAAGGAAGGGGAGCCCATTTCAGCTTCAGTGGTAAGTTGAGGAAATTTTCCAAGTATTGTCAGCTCGGTGATGGGCTTAATGATGCACTGAGAAATTGTTTAGTTTGTGGAATCTTACAAGATCCCAGTCTATCTTAGGAAAGTTGAAATCATCCACTACAACACTGCCGTTTGCACATTTTTCCCTGACCTGCCTGCCATTCATGTACTTCCTGTAACAACCTGTAACAAATTATGTAAACAAACCAGAATTAAGTAGCATTTACAATACTACTCAAAGGACTCAGAAGTCCTTACTCTTGAACAAATCATCCCTGCCCAGAAGAGGTTTCAATGATCCAAGAACCTGAAATCCTGAACTTTACACCAGTTCCTCAGCCACTCATTCATCTGTTCTCTATTTCTATTCCTCCCTTTGACTAGCACGTGGCACTGGGAGTAATATATAAATGACTACCTCTAGGTCCTGCTTCTTAGTCCTAACTCACTCTACTCACTATACATGTTCTTGGTGCTAACGTGCACGACCTCTGTCTGTTCACACTCCCTCTGAAATGCCCTGCAGCTGCTCTAAGATATTCTCAACCCTAGCTCTCAGGAGGCAACACCCCATTCTGATGTCTCTTTCAGAGCCACAAAATCACTTATCGGTGCCCTTAACTATCAAGTTGCCTATGACTTTTCTTCTGCCTGACTTTACCCTTCCTTGCTGAGCCTCAGAGCCGACCACAGTGCCACCAGCCTGGCTGCTGCTGCATTGCTCTGATAAACCATTCCTCCCACACCCCCCCCAACCCCTGCAGTATCCAAAGGGGTATACTTGTTTCTAAGAGGAATTGCCACAGTGGGATTTTGCAATTCTGTCTCTACCCTTACCACAGTAAGATTTTGCTCTTAACATATCTGTTGAATACCTTAGGCTTCTCCATCACTTTATCTGCTGAGGCAACGTCATCCCTTCTTTTTAGCCTTTCTAATTTCTTTCTTAAGTGTTCTCTTGTATTTCTTACACCCCATAAGCATCTCATTTGTTCCTACTTGCCTATACCTGCTATGCACCTCATTTTTTCTCTTAACCAGGGCCTCAATATCTCTTGAAAACCAAGGTTCCTACACTTGTTATCTTTACCTTTTATTCGGACAGTCGCATATAGGCTTTGTACTCTCAGTACCTATGCCTTTGTAACTTTGTAACTAATGGCATTGTGGTCACTGGATACAAAGTGTTCCCCTACACATGTCTGTCACCTGCCCTTTCTCATTCCCTAATAGTAGATCCAGTAATGCACACTCTCTTATTGGGACTTCTATGTACTGATGAAGGAACCGTTGCTGTACACATTTGACAAACTCTATCCCATCTAGTCCTTTTACAGTATGGGAGTCCCAGTCAATATGTGGAAACTATAACAACTTTATGGTTCTTACAACAGTCTGTGATCGCTTTACAAATTTGTTCCTCTAAATTCCCTGGACAGTTGGGTTGTCTATAATATAGCCCCGTTAACATGGTCATACCTTTCTTATTCCTCAGCTCCACCTATAATGCCTCACTAATCAAGTTCTCCAGTCGGTCCTGATGGAGCACTGCCACAACATTTTCCCTGACTAGTAATGCCACCCCTCCTCCTTTAATCTCTCCCACTCTGTCACATTTAAAACAACAGAACCCCAGAATATTGAGCTGTCAGTCCTGCCCTTCCTGCAACCAAGTTTTGCTATTGGCTACAATATTATATTTCCAGGTGTTGATTCATGCCCTGAGCTCATCACCTTTCCTACGATACTTCTTGCACTGAAATATATGCAGCTCAGGACCCTAGTCACACCATGCTGAACCTTTTGATTTCTGTCTTATCAACATCAGCCTCCACAACCTCTCCACTATCTGTTCTAGCACTCTGGTTCCCATAACCAGTAACTCAAGTTTAGACCCCACTGTGCAGCATTATCAAATCTTCCCGCGTGGATATTAGTCCCCTTCCAGTTCAGGGGCAAACTATTCCTTCTGTACAGGTCTCACTTTCCCTGGAAGAGTGCCCAATGATCCAAAAATCTTATGCCCTCCCTCCTACACCAACTCCTTCGCCATGTTTTAAACAGCTGTTGTGATCAAACTTTTTATTTTAGCATGACATTCTTCAGGGGCATGGTATTAGTCACTAGTGTAACACTTTGCCATGCCTGCCACACGGGTTCAATTCTGCTGCTGTTAGTTAGTAATTTGTGCGTTCTTCCCGTAACTGCGTGGATTTTCTCCCATATTCCAAAGACATATGGGTTTGGGTTTAAAGCTTTGGGCATGCTGCCAGAATTATCGCAACATTTGCAGGCTGCAAAATGCAATTTCCCTTTAAGCAATGTACTTTTAAATCAGTTAGGTTCTATTTACCTAATGAGTTCTCCCCCATAATCCTGACCGTAGTTTACATACAACCGGCAGCCGACTATAATGGAGCACTTGAGATACTGCATGATGCTGTCTCCAAACAAGAAACAGTCGATCTCAACACACTTCGAATCATAGTCAGAGACTTCAACCATGCTTGTTTGAAGAAAACCCTGCCCAATTACCATCACCAAATAACCTGTAACACCAGAGGTCCTAACAGACTAGACCACCGTTATACTAAGATTAAGAATGCCTTCCATTCAATGGCCAGACTGCATTTCAAGAAATCTGATCACTTGGCTATCCTTCTCCAACCTGCATACAAGCAAGGGCTAAACAGCAAAGCTCCAGATATTAGAACAATAAAGATGTGGTTGGGGGGGGCAAGAGAGTGGCTATGGGATTGGTTCGAGTTGGTGACAGTTGAGTTGGTGGCCATATTCAAGGACTCATCTGTGAATCTGAATGAAGGTGACAGGACAATTGCGTCCTGGACAACTGTGTCCCCGTCAAATGTGTCCTGGGCATTGGTGTCCCTGGACATTTGCGTCCATCTTTTTTGCGTCCCGGACATTTTTGTCCCAATATATTATATCTCATATTAGATTTGTGTCCCAATATATGTATATTTCATAAAAGATATAATTTTACACATTCATGTATTTTTTATCAAAACAGTTTTATTAATTAAAAAAGGGATTGTAGCATGTATTTTATTGATTAAAATTTTAATTTATAAGTCCAAACTTAAAAAACATGTATGTTGTGGGCAACCCCTCGTAAGAAACTTAATTTGTCCTCAGGATTGTAACGTGCAATTAATGATTGAAGGCGCTTATTGATATTCTTATTTCTTGGTTGAACAATAATCCCTCTTTGGTAGTCAATTTTCTTCTTTGTTGCCATAGCTTCCTCTTTCTTCAATGCATCAATTAATTTCCAAACAGAGGGGTGTTGACAAGTAATTGAATTTTGGATAGCATTTTGCCACCCCTCTAAACTGTTGTTAGATCTAGGCAAGTTGTTCATTGTTCGATCATGAACATTCCAAGATGCAACGGCAAAGATTGCTGCAATCCTGTGCCCACTTCTACCTCTTGCTTGGCCAATGTATGTAACTTCAAAGTATGCGATGAATTCCAGAGGTAAGTCGTGACCTTCACTCAGATCCAAAAAGCCTCCTACCATATCATTTACTGGAAGGAAAGCTAATGCAGAGAAACATCTAATTTTTAAATTGAATTCTTGATCTTCATTATACCATTGTCTTAAACCGAGGTCACATATTTTCTTAAAGATGGATTTTGACAAATGGAAAATAGATGAGCTTATTGTTGCATTAGGATATGTTTCTGCTATACTCTTTCTTGCTCCTAGTTCAAAATCCATCAGCACTAATTTGGGATTAAGTTGAGGGCGAGTCTGCAACAAAAGAGTGAATAGGCGGTCATATATTTCTTTAGTCTTATTGGGTAGAAGAGCAAAAACACGGGGAATACTGAATGTACCATCTTGGACATAGATGTAGTACAATTGATAAAAGATTTGTGGGCAAATCTTAAAAGTGCCATCTGCTGCCCAATTCTGAAATCATGTCAAGTCATCCAAACCCTCTTCAGAAGCAAAGATGAGCATTCTATTTTCATCATTTACGCCAGTATTAATTGCAAGACACCTTTGTCCAGTGGGGAGAATACAATATTCTTCTGGTATTTCGTAATTACATCTTTGGTTTGGTATAGATGGAGCATTTTGTGCTTTCTGTCTCCAACAATAAACATTTCTCCCCATTGCTGAGACAGAGGGCATTTCTGCCATTGAAAATTCATCATGTTTTGACAAAGTTGTTCCAATAAGGTGTCTTGTTGGTTCTTGTGAGGAAATCACAGCTTCTTTCAACTCTAAAATTGATTCTTTTGCTCTAATTGCAGCAGCAGAAGAACCATGGTTATGCTCAATAATTCGTTTTGTTATTACATCGCTCTCGGTATGAACTCTTGCTTTGCAGGATTGTACCACACATCTCCAGTAAGTTTTCATGCCCGCAGCATTTTTCTTATGATAGTGATAGATATAATTTCCATCATCAACAAATACGTTTCCACCTTTGCTTGATTTCAAGAACTGTGACATAGCTTAGTTTCTGAAAAAAAAAGTAAATTTAAAGCCAAATTGTAATAGGAAACATGTAGAAGTTCATTTTTAAGTAGCTCAGTCGCAAACGAGGCACCCCTCATTTGACTACAGTTACCCTAATTGATTAGATGGTTGCTTTTTGAGCTGAGATAAGTGGCTTAGCATATACAACACAGGGTTTGTTACCCAGTAATAGTTACATGTAGTGGGATGCAAATGACCGGGACGCAAAAAAAAGGACGCAAATGTCCAAGGACGCTAATGACCAGGACACAATCGTCCAGGACGCAAATACCGTAGTACCCTGAATGAATACACCATGGTTGTCACGAACTTTATTTAAACAGCTGTAGACAAGTGTGTCCCACAAAATCATTCAGCGCCTTTCCCAATCAGAAGCCTTGGATGAACTATAAGATCTGCAATCTGCAAGTTACAAGAGATCTCTGGAAAGCGATCTCATAAGTGAAATGGCAATTCCGGACTAAACTTGAATTAGTAAAAGATGCTTTACAGTCGTGGCAGAGCTTGAATACTGTCACCTCTTATAAAGTTAAATCAAGTGACACAGGCAACTTCCAGATGAACTCAATGCCTTCTATGCTTGTTTTGACCATCAAAACATGAACCATCACAATCTGCCACATCCCCCGATGATCCTATCACTTCAGTCCCTGAGACCGATGTGCGAGCAGCCTTCAGGAGGGTGAAACCATGAAAAGGTTCCTGAACAGACCAGGTACCTGGCCAAGTACTAAAAATCTATGCTCATCAACTGGATGAAGTGTTCTCTGAGATCTTTAACCCCTCACTTTACCAGTCTGAGGTACCCAGCTGCTTCAATTATACCAGTGCCTAAGAAGAATGTGGTAACCTGCCTCAGTGAGTCTAGAGCACTTACATTCACAGTGATGAAGTGTTTTGAGAGGTTGGTGATGAAACATATCAACTCCTGCCTGAGAGATGACTTGGATCCGCTCCAATTTCCCGACTGGAGCAACAGGTCCACAGCAGATGCTATTTCATTAGCTCTTCACTCAACTCTAGACATCTGGACAGCAAAGATGTGTACATCAGGATGCTCTTTATCAACTACAGCTCAGCATTCAGCACCATCATCGCCTCAAAACTAATCTATTAGCTTCAATCGGCTTCAATCAGTTTGGATTGGCAACAACATCTCCTCCATGATCTAATTCAGCACAGGTGCACTATAAGACTATATGCTTACCCCCTGCTCTACTCGCCTTACACGTTATGACTGTGTGGCTAAGTACAGCTCCAACACCATATACAAGATTGCTGATAACACCACTACTGTGGGCCGAATCAAAAGTGGTGAGGAGTCAATATACTGAAGACTGAAGGGGAAACTGAAAATCTGACTGAGTGGTGTCATAACAACAACCTCTCAGTCAATGTCAGCAAGACCAAGGAACAGATTATTGACTTCAGGAGAAAGAAACCAAAGGTCCATGACCCAGTCCTCATTGGAGCATAAGAGTTGGAGAGGGTCAGCAAATTTAAATTCCTCAGTGTTATTATTTTGGAGGAACTGTTTTGGGCCCAGCACTTAAGTGTAATTATGAAGAAAGCAGCGCACCATTTCTACTTCCTTAGGAGTTTGCAATGATTCAGCATCACATCTAAAACTTTGACAAATGTGTATTAATTGGCTGCACCACAGCCTGGTATGGAAACAACAGTACCCTTGAATGGAAAATCGTACAAAGAGCAGTGGATATGGCCCACTCCATCATGGGTAAAGCCCTCCCCACCATTGAGCACATCTACACGAAGTGATATTGCAGGAAAGCAGCACCCATCATCAAGGAGTTCCACCACACAGGACGTGCTGTCTTCTCATTGCTGCCATCAAGAAGGTGGTACAGGAGCCTCAGGACTCACACCACCAGGTTCAGAAATAGTTATTACCCCTCAATCTTCAGGCACTTGAATCAAAGGTGATAACTTCACTCATCTTCACTTGCCCCATCATTGAAATATTCCCATAACCTATGCACTCAATTTCAAGAACTCTTCAGCTTATTTTCTTGATACTTAGACCATAAGACCATAAGACAAAGGAGCAGAAGTCGGCCATTCAGCCCATCGAGTCTGCTCCACCATTTTATCATGAGCTGATCCATTCTCCCATTTAGTCCCACTCCCCCGCCTTCTCACCTTTGATGCCCTGGCTACTCAGATACCTATCAATCACTGTCTTAAATACACCCAATGACCAACAAATTCCATAGATTCACCATCCTCTGACCACCACCCTTCTTCACATTTCTGTTCTGAATGGGCGCCCTTCAATCCTTAAGTCATGCCCTCTCGTACTAGACTCCCCCATCATGGGAAACAACTTTGCCACATCCACTCTGTCCATGACTTTCAACATTTGAAATGTTTCTATGAGGTCTCCCTTCATTCTTCTAAACTCCAAGGAATACAGTCCAAGAGCGAACAAACGTTCCTCATATGTTAACCCTCTCATTCCCGGAATCATTCTCGTGTATCTTCTCTGTACCCTCTCCAATGTCAGCACATCCTTTCTTAAACAAGGAGACCAAAACTGCTGACAGTACTCCAAGTGAGGTCTCACCAGCGCCTTATAGAGCCTCAACATCACATCCCTGCTCCTATACTCTATTCCTCTAGAAATGAATTCGTCTTCTTCACTACCGACTCAACCTGGAGGTTAACCTTAGGGGTATCCTGTACGAGGACCCCCAAGTCCCATTGCATCTCAGAACTTTGAATTCTTTCCCCATTTAAATAATAGTCTGCCGGTTTATTTCTTCTGCCAAAGTGCATAACCATACACTTTCCAACATTGTATTTCATTTGCCAATTACTTATTGCTTATTTATGTATTACTATTATTTCTTTTTTTGTATTTGTACAGTTTGTTGACTTTTGCACACTAGTTGAACACCTAAGTTGATGCGGTCTATCATTGATTCTGTTACAGTTATCATTCTATGGATTTATTGAGTAGAAAATAAATTTCAGGTTTTGTATATAGTGACAAACGTATATGTACTTTGATAATAAGTTTACTTTGAACTTGGACTTTGAACTTTAGGTGAATGGGGGTGGGGATGTAGTTGATTAGAATGTGGGGAGAATAAAATATGATCAGACAAGGAAAATACAACAGAATGCTTGCAATATTTCACTTGGTACCTTTCGTTAGAAGGTGATTCAGCCATCTATTTTGATGGATGTTAGCTTTATTTTAAGAATCAGAATCAGGTTTATTGTCACCAACATAAGCCATGAAGTCTGTTGCTTTATGGCAGCAGTACAGTGCAGGCATAATAATTTGCTATAAGACACAATAAAAACTAAATAAATAAATAAATATGCAGGGTTCATGGATTTAATGCACCATTTAGAAGTCTGATGGCAGAGGGGGAGGCACTGTTCCTAAAACGGTGAGTTTGAGTCTTCAAAGTTCAGAGTAAATTTATCATCAAAATATGTATTTGTTACCATATACGACCTTGAGATTCATTTTCTTCCAGGTATTTACATGAAAAAAGAAATGCGATAGAATATTATGAAAAACTATAGATACAGACTGACAAACAACCAATTTTTACTGGAATCTTTAAAGTAATATTTAAACTTAATTGAATTGCAGGGTTTTGATGAGGCCATACCTGGAATACTCCACACAGTTTTGGTCCCCTTACCTGAAATGGGGGTTGTATCTTTGGAGGCTAATTTCAGGGATGAGCAAATTGTTTTATCAAGAGAGGCAAAATAGATTAGATCTCTGTTTTGGAATTCAGAAGAATAAAGGGTAATCTCATATTGGCATAGATCATGAGGGGCAAGTTTAGTCCACAATTCCCACTTCGCCCGTGAGATGGCTTTCCCAAAATCGTACCTGATCCTCTTGCATGTTGCAGATCTTATGGTTCATCCAGGGCTTCTGGTTGGGGAATATTCTGGATGAAAAGCATCTACAACTGTTTTAATAAAGTCCATGACAACCATAGTGTATTCATTAAGATCCACAGATGAGTCTTTGGACATGGCCCAGTCCACTGACTCAAACCAAAGAATACCTGCAGCAGGTAGTATGGGTGTTTGATATTCCAAGTCTGGTAAGCAGGAACTCATCAGGACCGTCATGTCAGGCACCACAAGGAGTTGACTTGGAAACAGACCACTCAACCTCTAACATTGCCCAAGAACTCTGTATGGTCAGTCTGGTGAATTGTAAAGCCCTCGAGTTGTATGGCACAGTCAGGTGAAGGAGGTGTGAACCATATCTCTTTAAGACAAGGCACACAACAGCCTCCTTTGATGGGTAAGTCTAGCTTTAAATTCATCAAATTTATTTTCAATGGCATGGGCATTTGCTAGGAGTATGCTGTGGAGGGAGGACTTGAAGCAGCACTGACTCAGTCTCACTTATAGACTAGCTCTGTCGCTCTTCCAAGGTAAGTAGCTGCTTCTGGTCAGGCCCATGATTTGTGGTCAAGAGTCAGCTGTTCCAGAAGTAAGTAGGGGCATCGTTTATATTGGTAAGACATCAATTATCTCCCAAAAAAAGGAAAAAAGTGTTATTCCTATCCCCTTAGGGCATCCAAATATAAAACACAGAACAGTACAGTACAGGCCATTTGGCCCACAGTGTTGTGTTGGCCTTTTATTCTACTCCAAGAACAATCTAACCATTCCATCCCACGTAGCTCTCCATTTTTTTCTTTTATATTACATAGGAGCCTTTTGAAAGTCCCTAACATATCCTGCCACTACCCCTGACAGTGCATTCCATGCACCCACCACTCTCTGACATCCTCCAACCACCTTAGTGATTGACAGTGGTTAACTGCCAGAGAGTGAGATGGGAACAAGTGATGGGAACAAGATGGGAACAAATGGATGACTTGCAGTGGGCCAAGCACAATTGGATAAATCGCACAGCATGATGGAAATGCCCAATTTCCAACATGATCCAATTTCTGTTGCACTCTAATTTTGTGAAAGTACAATCACTGCATCTGCAACTTTTATATATATATTACCAAGCTCTCCATATTGTGGCCAATTCCTGGGCACCACATTTTAAGAAAGATGTGTAGGCTATGGAGCAACTGCAGAAGATATTGAATGATTAATCCAATAATATGGATAGATTGGTTGTGTGGGAATCTAAAAGAAGCATTAAAATAATAAAGGGTACAGATGAATGAGGCAGATACTCTTCCCTTCAGTGGAGGAGCCAAAGAACCTGGAGATATAAAATACAAATTGTTTGTAAAAGTTCTTAAAGTGGTATGAGGAAAAAGTATCTTATAGAGCAAGAGGTTAGGGTTTGGAATGTACTAACAAGGAAAACAAGTGAAAAAATATTCATAAGGTTTAGATGGGGTGGAGCAAGGGGTTTCGATGGAGTAGAGTTTGTTAGGTGTGTTCAGGAAGGTTTCCTGACACAATATGTAGATAAGCCTACAATAGGAGAGGCTGTACTTGATCTGGTATTGGGAAAAGAACCTGGTCAGGTGTCAGATCTCTCAGTGGGAGAGCATTTTGGAGATAGTGATCACAATTCTATCTCCTTTACCATAGCATTGGAGAGGGAAAGGAACAGACAAGTTAGGAAAGCACTTAATTGGACTAAGGGGAAATATGAAGCTATCAGGCAGGAACTTGGAAGCATAAATTGGGAACAGATGTTCTCAGGGAAATGTACGGCAGAAGTGTGGCAAATGCTCAGGGGATATTTGCATGGTGTTCTGCATAGGTACATTCAAATGAGACAGGGAAAGGATGGTTGGATACAGGAACCATTGTGTACAAAGGCTGTTGAAAATCTAGTCAAGAAAAAAAGGAAAGCTTATGAAAGGTTCAAAAACCTAGGTAATGATTGAGATCCAGAATATTATAAGGCTAGCAGGAAGGAGCTTAAGAATGAAATTAGGAAAGCCGGAAGGGGCCATGAGAAGGCCTTAGTGAGCAGGATTAAGGAAAACTGCAAGACATTCTACAAATATGTGAAAAGCAAGAGGAGAAGACGTGAGAGAATAGGACCAATCAGGTGTGACAGTGGAAAAGTGTGTATGGATCCAAAGGAGATAGAAGAGATACTTAGTGAATACTTTGCTTCAGTATTCACTACGGAAAAAGATCTTGGCTATTGTAGGGATGACTTACGGTGGATTGAAAAGGTTGAGCATATAGTCTTTAAGAAACAGGATGTGCTGGAGATTTTGGAAAGCATCAAGTTGGATAAGTCCCTGGGACCAGATGAGATGTACCCCAGGCTACTGTGGGAGGCGAGGGAGGAGATTGCTGAGCCTCTAGCAATGATCTTTATATCATCAGTGGGGACAGGAGAGATTCTGGAGGATTGGAGGGTTGTAGATGATATTCCCTTATTCAAGAAAGAGGGTAGAGATAGCCCAGGAAATTATAGGCCAGTGAGTCTTACTTCAGTGGTTGGTAATTTGATGGAGGAGATCCTGAGAGGCAAGATTTATGAGCATTTGGAGAGGTATAATATGATTAGGAATAGTCAGCATGGCTTTGTCAAAGGCAGGTCGTGCCTTACGAGCCTGATTGAATTTTTTGAGGATGTGACTAAACACATTGATGAAGGTAGAGCAGTAGATGTAGTGTATATGGATTTCAGCAAGGCATTTGATAAGGAACCCCATGCAAGGCTTATTGAGAAAGTAAGGAGGCATGGGATCCAAGTGGACCTTGCTTTGTAGATCCAGAACTGGCTTGCCCACAGAGGGCAAAGAGTGGTTTTAGACAGATCATATTCTACATGGAGGTCAGTGACCAGTGGTGTACCTCAGGGATCTGTTCTGGGACCCCTTCTCTTTGTGATTTTTATAAATGACCTGGATGAGGAAATGGGGGGATGGGTTAGTAAATTTGCTGATGACACAAAGGTTGGGGGTGTAGTGGATAGTGTGGAGGGCAGTCAGAGGTTACAGTGGGACAGCAATAGGATGCAAAACAGGGCTGAAGAGTGGCAGATGGAGTTCAACCCAAATAAGTGTGAGGTGGTTCACTTTGGTAGGTCAAATATGATGGCAGAATATAGCATTAATGGTAAGACTCTTGGAAGTGTGGAGGATCAGGGGGATCTTGGGGTCCGAGTCCATAGGACACTCAAAGCTGCTGCGCAGATTGATTCTGTGGTTAAGAAGGCATACGGTGCATTGGTCTTCGTCAACTGTGAGATTGAGTTCAAGAGTCAGGAGATAATGTTACAGCTATATAGAACCCTGGTCAGACCCCACGTGGAGTACTGTGCTCAGATATGGTCACCTCACTACAGGAAGGATGTGGAAACTATAGAAATGGTGCAGAGGAGATTTACAAGGATGTTGCCTGGATTGGAGAGCATACCCTATGAGTATAGGTTGAGTGAACTCGGCCTTTTCTCCTTGGAGTGGCGGAGGATGAGAGGTGACGTGATAGAGGTGTATAAGATGATTAGAGGCATTGATCATGTGGATAGTCAGAGGCTTTTTCCGAGGGCTGAAATGGCTAACATGAGAGGGCAAAGTTTTAAGGTGCTTGGAAGTAGGTTCAGAGGAGATCTCAGGGGCAAGTTTCTTTTATACAGAGAGTGGTGAGTGTGTTGAATGGGCTGCTGGCAGCGGTGGTGGAAGTCTTTTCAGAGACTCCTGGATAGGTACATGGAACTTAGAAAAATAGAGGGCTATGGGTAACCCTAGGTAATTTCTAAAGTAAGTATATGTTTGGCACAGCATTGTGGGCCAAAGGGCCTGTATTGTGCTGTAGGTTTTCTATGACCATAAGACTATAAGACAAAGGAGCAGAAGTCGGCTATTCGGCCCATCGAGTCTACCCCGCCATTTTATCATGAGCTGATTCATTATCCCATTCAGTCCTACTCCACTGTTTTCACACCATAACCCTTGATGCCCTGGCTACTCAGATACCTATCAATCTCTGCCTTAAATATACCCAATGACTTGGCCTCCACTACTGCCCGTAGCAACAAATTCCACAGATTCACCACCCTCTGACTAAAAAAATTTCTTTGCATCTCTGTTCTGAATGGGTGCCCTTCAATCCTTAAGTTATGCCCTCTTGTATTAGACTCCTCCATCATGGGAAACAACTTTGCCACGTCCACTCTGTCCATGCCCTTCAACATTCAAAATGTTTCTATGAGGTCCCCCCTCATTCTTCTAAACTCCAAGGAATACAATCCAAGAGCGGTCAAACGTTCCTCATATGTTAACCCTCTCATTCCTGGAACATTCTAGTGAATCCTCTCTGAACCCTCTCCAACGTCAGCACATCCTTTCTTAAATAAGGAGACCAAAACTGCCCACAGTACTCCAAGTGAGGTCTCACCAGCACCTTATAGAGCCTCAACATCACATCCCTGCTCCTATACTCTATTCTTCTAGAAATGAATGCCAACATTGCATTCACCTTCTTTACCACCGACTCAACCTGGAGGATAACCTTTAAGGTATCCTGCACGAGGACTCACAAGTCTCATTGCATCTAAGAACTTTGAATTCTCTCCACATTTAAATAATAGTCTGCCCATTTATTTCTTCTGCTAAAGTGCATAACCATACACTTTCCAACATTGTATTTCATTTGCCACTTCTTTGCTCATTCTCTCAATCTATCCAAGTCTCTCTGCAGACTCTCTGTTTCCTCAGCACGACCGGCCTATCTTTGTATCATCAGCAAACTTAGCCACAAAGCTATCTATTCCATAATCCAAATCATTGATATACAACTAAAAAGAAGCGGCCCCAACACGGACTCCTGTGGAACACCACTGGTAACCGGCAGCCAACCAGAATAGGATCCCTTTATTCCCACTCTCTGTTTCCTGCCAATCAGCCAATGCTCTCTCCACGTATGTAACTTCCCCGTTATTCCATGGGCTCTTATCTTGTTAAGCAGCCTCATGTGTGGCACCTTGTCAAAGGCCTTCTGAAAATCCAAATATACAGCGTCCACTGCATCTCCCTTGTCTTGCCTACTTGAAAGCTCCTAAAAATTTGCAATAGGTTTGTCAGACAGGATTTTCCTTTAAGGAAACCATGCTGAGTTCTGCCTATCTTGTCATATGCCTCCGGGTACTCCATAACCTCATCCTTGAAATCGACTCCAACAACTTCCCAACCACTGATGTCAAGCTAACCGGTCTATAATTTCCTTTTTGCTTCCTTGCCCCCTTCTTAAATAGCGGAGTGACATTTGCAATCTTCCAGTCCTCTGGAACCATGCCAGAATCTATTGACTTTTGAAAGATCATCGCTAATGCCTCTGCAATCTCCACAGCTACTTCCTTCAGAACACGAGGGTGCATTCCTTCTGGTCTGGGAGATTTATCTACCCTTAGACTATTCAGCTTCCTGAATACTTTCTCTGTCGTAATTGTGACTGCGCACGCTTCTCTTCCCTGACACCCTTGAGTGTCTGGTATACTGCTGATGTCTTCCTCAGTGAAGACAGATGCAAAATACTTGTTCAGTTCCTCTGCCATCTCCTTATCTCCCATTACAATTTCTCCAGCATCATTTTCTATTTGTCCTATATCCGCTCTCACCTGTCTTTTACTCTTTATATACTTGAAAAAGCTCTTAGTATCCTCTTTGATATTATTTGCTAGCTTCCTTTCATAGTTAATCTTTTCCCTCTTAATGACCTTCTTAATTTCCTTTTGTAAGCTTTTAAAAACTTCCCAATCTTCTGTCTTCCCACTAAATTTTGCTTCCTTGTATGCCCTCTCCTTTGCTTTAACTTTGGCTTTGACTTCTCGTCAGCCATGGTTGCATCCTTTTTCCATTCAAAAATTTCTTCTTTTTTGGAATATACCTGTCTTGCACCTTCCTCACTTCTTGCATAAACTCCAGCCACTGCTGCTCTGCCGTCCTTCCCTCTAATGTCCCTTTCCAGTCAACTTTAGCCAGTTCTTCTCTCATGCCACTGTAATTTCCTTTACTCCACTGAAATACCGACACATTGGATTTTGGCTTCTCTTTTTCTAATTTCACAGTGAACTCAATCATGTTATGATCACTGCCTCCTAAGGGTTCCTTCACCTCAATCTCTCTAATCACCTCCGGTTCATTACACAATACTCAATCCAGTACAGCCGATCCCCGAGTGGGCTCAACAACAAGCTGTTCTAAAAAGCCATCTCGCAGACATTCTACAAATTCTCTCTCTTGAGGTCCAGTGCCGACCTGATTTTCCCAATCCACTCACATGTTAAAATCCCCCACAATTATCATAACACTGCCCTTCTGACAAGCCTTTTCTATTCCCTGTTGTAATTTGTAGTCCACATCACTGCACCTGTTAGGAGGCCTATAAATAACTGTCATCAGTGTCCTTTCACCCCTGAGATTTCTTAGCACAACCCATAAATATTCTACACCTTGTCACCTCTTTCTAATGATTTGATATCATTTCTTACCAATAAAGCCACGCCTCCCCCTCTGCCTACCTTTCTATCCTCCCGATACACCATGTATCCCTGGACATTGGGCTCCCATAGGTATTCATCCTTGAGCCACGTCTCAGTGATGGCCACAATATCATACCTGCCAATCTGTAGCAAAACGACAAGATCATCCACCTTATTCCTTATGCTGCGTGCATTTAAGTATAACACCTTAAGACCAGTATTTGGTACTTTTTGCTGTGATTGCACTGCAACTTTATTGCACTGCAACTCATCCCAATGGCTACAAATTTGCCCCATCACCTGCCTGTCTTTCCTGACATCTTTACTGCTCACTATCTTAGATTTATTTCTGTTTTCCCCTTCCTCCGCTCTATCATTCCCGTTCCCATCCCCCTGTTAAATTAGTTTAGACCCTCCTTAACAGCTCTATTAAACCTTCCTGCCAGGATATTGGTCCCCTTCGGGTTCAGGTGTAACCTGTCCTTTTTGAACAGGTCATACTTCCCCCAGAAGAGATCCCAATTATCCAAGAATCTGAAGCCCTGCCCCCTGCACCAGTCTCTCAGCCACGCATTCATCTGTCTGATCCTACTGTTCTTGCCCTCGCTAGCACAAGGCACAGGTAGCAATCCCGAGATTACTACACTGGAGGTCCTGCTTCTCAGCTTCCTTCCAAACTCCTGGAAATCTCTCTTCAGGACCTCCTCCCTTTTCCTGTCTATGTTATTGATGCCAACATGTACCAAGACAACTGGCTGCTCGCCCTCTCCCTTCAGAATATTCTGGACCTGATCTGAGACATCCTGTACCCTGGCACCTGGGTGGCAACACATCATGTGGGTATTTCTATCAGGCTCACAGAATCTCCTGTCTGTTCCCTTGACTATGGAATCTCCTACGACTACCGCATTCCTCTTCTTCCTCCCTCCCTCCTGCATAACAGCGCCAGGCTCACTGCCAGAGACCTGGTCACCATGGGCGTCCCCTGTCAGGTCATCCCCCTCAACAGCATCCAAAATGAGATACTTGTTGCTGAGGGGGGCAGCCACAGGGGTGCTCTCCACTATCTGGGCATTTTGCTTCCCTCTCCTGACAGTCACCCAGTTTTCTGACCCCTGTAGCCTAGGGATGACTACTTCTATGTAGCTCCTGTCTATCACCTCTTCACTTTCCCTAATAAGCAGTATGTCATCAAGCTGCAGCTCCAGATCCCTAACACGGTCTCTGAGGAGCTGCAACTCGGTGCACCTGGCACAGATGTGGCCATCAGGGAGGCTGGAGGTCTCCCAGGATTCCCACATCTGACACCCTGAACAAAGCACTAACCCTTCAGGCATGCTACCTAATTCTACAGGAATGAAACAAGGAAAAAATAAGTCTACTCACCCACTTACCTCGCCAAACACACAAACTTTTTAAACCATTAGCTTGTACCGTTAGCTGTGTGAGTCCTGCTGTTCCTCTGTCTGTCTGGGCCGATTCGCCAAGGGGAAAAAAAGATTTGGTGCCTCACTCTTGCCTCTTCCCGTTTCCGCCTAAGCCCGTTGAGCTGAAGCCCTACACTCCGCTGCCACTCACTCCACGGCCCGCTGTATAGGGTGGTTTCCTTTTTAAACTCTCTGCGCTGTCCTGACTACGTCAAGCGCCTGCACAGTCTCATCATTCTTGCACTCAAAGAAGTTTTTTTGAAAATCTGCCTTCCTTCAGAATTCAGCTCTCACGCCGCTCTTCTTGTCCCAATCCAAGTTAAGAATTTTCGTGGCTAATAAGGTGAGGGAGGCAAGTGGGACTGAATGTATTGCTCTTATATACACTCAGTATCAACCTGCAGGGCCAAATAAATGGTGTCCCTCCATGCTGTAGTATTCTGTGACTGAGTGAAGCCCTCCCCAGTGTGCTTTCCTTGCAGCTAGCAGGTGTCCACACACCAATAACACACTTTCTTAATACCTTGCAGCAGTACCGTCACACACTCTGATTGCTCCTAAGGGGTTAAAAGCCATGGGTGGCAGGATCTCACAGCCTCCTGTCCTGATAGTACACCTGAGAGATGTGTTGAATGAAGTAATCACACTAAATGGGAGGTAGTAGGAGTAAAACTCTGACTATTCTATTTGAGACTGCTTAAGGTGTTAACATTAACAAGATAAATTGCGTAATAGCAATTGTATAAAATTATCATTTTAAAGTGTATTAGTGTTTGCTTTTGCTTTGTTATTCATTTTAGATAAAGCTCCTCTTTTGTTCATGCTGTGGCAAGATTAAAATCGGCAAAGCAAAAGGTGTAACATAGTAGTGTAGCTGTTAAACTATTACATCACCAACTTTTAAGATCAGGATTCAATTCCCACCACTGTATGTAAGAAGTTTGTACATTCTCCCCATAACCGCATGGCTTTGTTCCCACATTCCAAAGACGTACATTTAGGATTCGGGGTAGTGAGTTGTGGACATGCTGTTTTTGGGGTCAGAAGTGTGGCGACACTTGTGGGCTGCCCAGCACAATCCTCACTAATTTGATTTGATGCAAAATGATGCATTTCGCTGCATGTTTTGATGTACATGTAACAAGTAAAGCTAAACTTAAATAAAGAAAAAATCCACTGTATACATCTAATAATAACAATGGATGAGACTCAGGACAAACAATTCTCATTTCAAATTGAATTACAAGAGGGTGTCCCAATCTTCAGCATAATAACAGAGGATATTGCTAGATGTTCCTTGCAGAATTGCTGGTGTATCTGAAGAAGATACTCTCACTCTTTAACTCGGTGCACTGTGGTTGTCATGAGTACCATTTTCAAGATACACCACAACTAATCTGGAAGAGTACTTCGATAACAGCTCATAATTGTGTGACCTTTCAGGTTGACAGCCAAAGAAGCCAATAGTGGATCTATCATGGAGCTGGTGCAGGGGCAGCCAGTGACATTTCAAACAGCTTTGGAAGTAATGTTTTCCCAAATCAAACATCAAGAGACACATGAGGTAGATTTTATCTATCAAACCGGAAAGGTCTCACAACCACATCTGTAAGTTGCACTGTACAACAGATGGAACTGATAAAAGTACTGTGTACCACATCAGGATCATGATGATTGTTAAGCAACCTAAAACAAATTGTCACATTTTTTTCTCCTTCTCCCTCTCCCTCTCCCACTCCTTTGGTCTTATGTGTCCTCTCACGCTGTTCTTCAGTAAATAATTTGTTACTTTCACACATAAGTCATGACCCAACTTTTTTGAGTTAAGCTGATAAAAAGAACCTGAAATATGTTCATGAAACTTCGGGACCACAGATTAACAAAATCCAGCAATTGCCCACCAAATTGCGCCAAAATTTCATACAATATATGGAGATTCACAAAACCAGAAGCAGAGTACAATATGTTACGTACCCCGTAACTGGGTTGCCAAACCAGCAGAAATGGAACGCTCGTTGGAGTCTGTGATTACTAGGAACTAATAGAGTTTTATTAAAGAAATAAGTAATACAGTGCACTAATCGTAAGGATGTAAATGTAACAGGTTAGCAATCATAATACACACATATACATAGAAATAGGGTAATAGGAATCAACCAAGCTCTATCGCAGTCTAGGGGTAAAATGATCAGTCTTAAATGAAGCAGAGTTCAGTTCAGTTTAGAGCAGTTCGAAGTAGCCACTGTTGTACTGTTGGAGGGAGAGAGTGAGAGATGCAGTCGGTTTCAGGCAGACCTTTTGATGTCTTCGCAGTTGGTTTCGGACAGTCCTTTTGATGTCTTCTAATCCCACTGTGGTTACCGACTGTGACTCCTCTGTTCCGGATACGATCGTTCTTCCGCGGTGAACCCGGCACCCAGGCAAGGGCAGACACACACCCCAGGTTCCCACCGATCGTACCTTTACACGCTGTGAGACTCTGGTCGGTTCCCGTGAACCGGTCCTCCAAACACTCACCAACTTGTGGGGGCACACTGCTCTTTCTAGGGTCTCGTAGTGCGTCTGTGCCTTAGCAAACCTGCTCTTTTTATCCCCCCGCTGGGGTATCACCTGTCCATCAAACTTCAAACAGTTCAGGTTCAAAGCAACTGGTCTGTCAATATCTGAATTGTGTTTCTTTCTCATTAATTGTTCTCTTCTCTTTTATTAACATTTTGAATGTTTCTTCATTGTCTTCTGTTATCTCTCTCATTAGCATCATCCGTCCGGTAGCTCTGCTTGGCATCACACATGACAAATGCAAGAACCCTGAAACAAATATTGAAATAGATTTGTTTCTCAAGAAAATAATTAGAAAGTAAAACATGCTGAAGATCCATGTTCTTCTGATTCTTCCTTCTGCAGATCAGGCATTTCAGGGATAGAATATATTTATTTGTGCATTCCTTAATCAGATTTGGGCATCACTGGAAAGGCCAGTATTTACTACCCATTGCTATTTGCCAGTGTGGAGGTGGTGGTGAGCTGTCTCCCTGAACCGCTGCTATGCTTCTAATGAAGCTGCTCACACAGTGTTGTTAGGCAGGGAGTTCCAGGAATTAGAACCCAAAAATGATGAAGGAACACTGATATATTTCTAAGTCAGGATAACTTGTAACATAGAAGAGAGGTAGGTGCTGGTGTTCTCATGTACATAAAACACTTCTTCTTGGTCATAGAGTTGGAGAGTTCGGGTACTGATGTCTGAGTGGCAAAGGTATGGACTGTAACAGTATTTTGTGGATGGTATACTGCACACTGAAGCCACTGTGGGAGAAGTGAATATTTGGGGTGGTTTGTGAGTGCCAATCAAACAGGATGCTTTGTCCTGGACGGTTTTGAGTTTTATCACTATTGTTGGAACTTCACTCATCCAGGCAAGTAGAATGTACTCTGTCACAGACCTGAATGTACCTCTCATTCAGTCCACTTTTAATTGTTAGGATCTGGAAGGAATGTGCTGTTAATTGAGTGATCGAGTGGTTCTGCTCACCAACAACCAGATTTTTCTTCACCAGCAATGCTCAGCTTCAGACTCCATCACAGTCTTTGTCTAAACATGGAACAGAGTTGAATTTTAGAGCTGAGATGAGAGTTATGCTGTACTGTTCCATATCCGATGTTCTTTGAAAAATGAAGCAGCCCATGCTTGCGTGAAGTGAAACCTAGGTAACGCTTGGACACAGGCAACTTAATTGGTCAGTGGCAAATTGCATTCTCTAATAATGCCAGGTAATAGCCATGAATGACAGACAATAACCATCTCCAACAAGATAATGTCCAAGTACCTTACAGCTTTCTAAAATATATTTTCAGCTGTACATTGAATGTTTCTTATCTTTTGGCTGTTTTGTTGAATGCACTTAAAGAGAAATTCTAAACATCTATAAATCCTTTCAGTTAGTCCCGACATGATCCTCTCCCTCCTCCAGCCTCGTATCCCTTTTGCCAATCAATTTTCCAGCTCTTAGCTTCTTCCCTCCCCCTCCTGTCTTCTCCTATCATTTTGGATCTCCCCTGCCCCTCCCACTTTCAAATCTCTTACTATCTCTTCCTTCCGTTAGTCCTGACGAAGGGTCTCGGCTCAAAACGTCAACTGTACCTCTTCCTATATAGATGCTGCCTGGCCTGCTGCGTTCACCAGTATTTTTTATGTGTGTTGCATAAATCATTAAATCTTTTTTTAAATTCATCTCAGGTTCCTTGCAGATCTGATGGATAATTCTGAGCTCATTCGGAATATTACTCTTTGTGGGCACTTGCATCATGGAAAGGTATGTATTTACGTGTGAAGGTGCTATTTTAATTGTAGAGAAGATAGTTTAAAATATAGATTGACTAGAGGATATAAAAAATATAAACACATTTTTTAATAATTTCTTTCAGACAAACTTTGTTGATTGCTTGATTGAACAGACTCATCCAGAGATTCGTAAAAAGGATGATCGTGATGTAAGTGTTCTTGGCAACTTTCTTAATATATATTTAACTGCAAAACCTTTTTAAAAAAAAACACTATTATTTTTGGCTGATATTAATATTTTCCCCATGCAGCACAGCAATATTATTTTCTTTTTAATTCCTAAAGCCTTAAGCTAATAATTGACTTAACGTTAATAAAATAGAAACAAATTTAAAGTCGTTAAAATGTATTTTCTCACAGGTCCATTGTTAGAAACATAGAATACCTACAGCACAATCGGGCCCTTCAGCCCACAAAGCTGTGCTGAACATGTATTTACTTTTGAAATTACCAAGGGTAATATAGGGTAATAGCCCTCTATTTTTCTAAGCTCCATGTGCCTATCCAGGAGTCTCTTAAAAGACTCGATTGTATCTGCCTCCACCACCGTCACCAGCAGCCCATTCCACGCACTCACCACTCTCTGTTTTTAAAAAAAAACAACTTGCCCCTGACATCTCCTCTGTACCTACTTCCAAGCACCTTAAATCTCTCGTGCTAACCATTTCAGCTCTGAGAAAAAGTCTCTGACTATCCACGCGATCAGTGCCTCTCATCATCTTGTACACCTCTATCAGGTCACCTCTCATACTCTGTCGCTCCAAGGAGAAAAGGCTGAGTTCACTCAACCTATTCTCATAAGGCATGATCCCTAATCCAGGCAACGTCCTTGTAAATTTCCTATGCACCCTTTCTATGATTTCCACATCCTTCCTGTAATGAGGTGACTAGAACTGAGCAAAGTACTCCAATTGGGGTCTGACCAGGGTCCTATATAGATGCAACATTACCTCTCGGCTCTTAAACTCAACCCCACGATTGATGAAGGCCAATACACCGTATGCCTTCTTAACCACAGAGTCAACCTGCGCAGCTGCTTTGAGTGTCCTGTGGACTCGGACCCCGAGATCCCTCCGATCCTTCACACTGCCAAGAGTCTTACCATTAATACTATATTTTGCCATCATACTTGACCTACCAAAATGACCCACCTCACTTTTAGGAAGGGTCTCGGCCTGAAACGTCGACTGTACCTCTTCCTAGAGATGCTGCCTGGCCTGCTGCATTCACCAGCAACTTTGATGTGTGTTGCTTGAATTTCCAGCATCTGCAGGATTCTTGTTGTTCACCTCACTTTTACCTGGGTTGAACTCCATCTGCCACTTCTCAGCCCAGTTTTGCACCCTGTCAATGCCCCGCTGTAACCTCTGATAGCCCTCCACACTATCCACAACACTCCCAACCTTTGTGTCATCAGCCAGTTTACTAACCCATCCCTGCACTTCCTCATCCAGGTCATTTATAAAAATCACAGAGTAGGGGTCCCAGAACAAATCCCTGAGTCACCGACCTCCATGCGGAATATGACCCGTTTACAACCACTCTGCCTTCTGTGTGCAAGCCAGTTCTGGATCCACAAAGCAATGTCCCCTTGGATCCCATGCCTCCTTACTTTCTCAATAAGCCTTGCACAGGGTAGCTTATCAAATGCCTTCCTGAAATCCATACACACTACATCTACTGCTCTACCTTCATCAGTTTGTTTAGTCACATCCTCAAGTCTGCTTAGCTGCTTTAATCTCCTGAATCCTTTTGAAATCAAGTTGTTTCGGTTTTTGCTGAAAGTTTAAATAACTTACAAAGGAGAATAATTTTTTTTAAGTTAATTTTTTTTACTGAAGACCGTATATCTCTAACTCTAAAAAAAAACAACACTTTCAAATCCCTTACTCACTCTTCCTTCAGTTAGTCCTGACGAAGGGTCTCGGCCTGAAACGTCGACTGTACCTCTTCCTAGAGATGCTGCCTGGCCTGCTGCGTTCACCAGCAACTTTGATGTGTGTTGCTTGAATTTCCAGCATCTGCAGAATTCCTGTTGTTTTTTAACAACTTCAGAGTGGCTTGGTTAGTACTACAGTTAATTCCAGAGTACAGTTCTGAGATGCTGTGATGCTACAGATATTTTTAGATCTTGCAGCATTTGCCATACACAGTGTTCTTGGCAACTTCCTGATGTGATTTGAAGTAAATACAAATGATTGAAAACTGGAGACACAATGGACTATAGATGCAGGAATCTGAAGCAACAAACAATGTGCTGGAGCAATTTAGTAGATTGTACAACATCTGTGGGAGGAAAGAAGCTGTCGCCGTTTCAGATAGAAACCCTGCATCAGGACCTGCTGAGTTCCTCAGCACATTGTTTCTTGATTGAAAATTGACTTCTGTGATGGTAAGGATCACAAAAGAAGGTCAAGATGGATCAGCACTTCTGACTGAACATGGTGGTGAAAGTTTCAGCTTTGTTTTCCAGCCTTTAGATGCTGGGTATCACATCCATAATGGAGGGAGCTGTGGATCAGACACCTCATTCTAAGCACTTGTACAAAGTCTCTATCTCTCCAGTGGATTTCTAAAACAAATCATTTTATAAATTGGCAGAGATAAATGGATCAGTCTTGGATGTGCATTTCATTCATCATTTTTGCCGTTTTACCATATTTCCTTCCCTATTATTTACATGGCATCATCAAATCATGAGATATTTTCTTCTGGCCTATCTTTCAGGAGATAAATCATATGACAGAACTGGCATGAAAGATTTATTTAACTGACTCAGTTCAATTCAATTTATCATAACCAATGAATTTGCCCATTTCTTAAATTCCTCAAACTGAATTCAAGTTAGTTGACATGAATTGAATTGACTTTATTACTTCATATACATAGAACATACAACATAGAATAGTACAGCACAATACAGGCCCTTCGGCCCACAATGTTGTGCCGACCCTCAAACCCTGCCTCCCATATAAGCCCCCACCTTAAATTCCTCCATATACCTGTCTAGTAGTCTCTTAAACTTCACTAGTGTATCTGCCTCCACCACTGACTCAGGCAGTGCATTCCACACACCAACCACTCTCTGAGTAAAAAACCTTCCTCTAATATCCCCCTGGAACTTCCCACCCCTTACCTTAAAGCCATGTCCTCTTGTATTGAGCAGTGGTGCCCTGGGGGAGAGGCGCTGGCTGTCCACTCTATCTATTCCTCTTATTATCTTGTATACCTCTATCACGTCTCCTCTCATCCTCCTTCGTTCCAAAGAGTAAAGCCCCAGCTCCCTTAATCTCTGATCATAATGCATACTCTCTAAACCAGGTAGCATCCTGGTAAATCTCCTCTGTACCATTTCCAATGCTTCCACATCCTTCCTATAGTGAGGCGACCAGAACTGGAAACAGTACTCCAAGTGTGGCCTAACCAGAGTTTTATAGAGCTGCATCATTATATCACAACTCTTAAACTCTATCCCTCGACTTATGAAAGCTAACACCCCATAAACTTTCTTAACTACCCTATCCACCTGTGAGGCAACTTTCAGGGATCTGTGGACATGTACCCCCAGATCCCCCTGCTCCTCCACACTACCAAGTATCCTGCCATTTACCTTGTACTCTGCCTTGGAGTTTGTCCTTCCAAAGTGTACCACCTCACAATTCTTCGGGTTGAACTCCATCTGCCACTTCTCAGCCCACTTCTGCATCCTATCAATGTCTCTCTGCAATCTTTGACAATCCTCTACACTATTTACAACACCACCAACCTTTGTGTCATCGGCAAACTTGCCAACCCACCCTTCTATCCCCACATCCAGGTCTTTAATAAAAATCATGAAAAGTAGAGGTCCCAGAACAGATCCTTGTGGGACACCACTAGTCACAATCCTCCAATCTGAATGTACTCCCTCTACCACGACCCTCTGCCTTCTGCAGGCAAGCCAATTCTGAATCCACCTGGCCAAATTTCCCTGGATCCCATGCCTTCTGACTTTCTGACATGCCTTCTAACTTTCTGAATAAGCCTACAGTGTGGAACCTTGTCAAATGCCTTACTAAAATCCATATAGATCACATCCACTGCACTACCCTCATCTATATGCCTGTTCACCTCCTCAAAGAACTCTATCCTACTTGTTAGACACGATCTGCCCTTCACAAAGCCATGCTGACTGTCCCTGATCAGACCATAATTCTCTAAATGCCCAGAGATCCTATCTCTAAGAATCCTTTCCAACAGCTTTCCCACCGCAGACGTAAGGCTCACTGGTCTATAATTACCTGGACTATCCCTACTACCTTTTTTGAACAAGGGGACAATATTTGCCTCCCTCCAATCCTCCGGTAACATTCCCGTAGACAACGAGGACATAAAGATCCTAGCCAGAGGCTCAGCAATCTCTTCCCTCGCCTCATGGAGCAGCCTGGGGAATATTCCATCAGGCCCCAGGGACTTATCTGTCCTAATGTATTTTAATAACTCCAACATCTCCTCTCCCTTAATATCAACATGCTCCAGACCATCAACCTCACTCATATTGTCCTCACCATCATCAAGTTCCCTCTCATTGGTGAATACCGAAGAGAAGTATTCATTGAGGTCCTCGCTCACTTCCACAGCCTCCAGGCACATCTTCCCACCTTTATCTCTAATCGGTCCTACCTTCACTCCTGTCATCCTTTTTTTCTTTCACATAATTGAAGAATGCCTTGGGGTTTTCCTTTACCCTACTCGCCAAGGCCTTCTCATGCCCCCTTCTTGCTCTTCTCAGCCCCTTCTTAAGCTCCTTTCTTGCTTCCCTATATTCCTCAATAGACCCATCTGATCCTTGCTTCCTAAACCTCATGTATGCTGTCTTCTTCCACCTGACTAGATTTTCCACCTCACTTGTCACCCATGGTTCCTTCACCCTACCATTCTTTAACTTCCTCACCGGGACAAATTTATCCCTAACATCCTGCAAGAGATCTCTAAACATTGACCACATTTCCATAGTACATTTCCCTGCAAAAACATCATCCCAATTCAGACCTGCAAGTTCCAGCCTTATAGCTTCATAATTTGCCCTTCCCCAATTAAAAATGTTCCTGTCCTCTCTGATTCTATCCTTTTCCATGATAATGCTAAAGGCCAGGGAGCGGTGGTCACTGTCCCCCAGATGCTCACCGACTGAGAGATCTGTGACCTGACCCGGTTCATTACCTAGTACTAGATCTAGTATGGCATTCCCCCTGGTCGGCCTGTCCACATACTGTGACAGGAATCCGTCCTGGACACACTTAAACTCTGCCCCATCTGAACCCTTGGAACTAATCAGGTGCCAATCAATATTAGGGAAGTTAAAGTCACCCATGATAACAACCCTGGTATTTTTGCACCTTTCCAAAATCTGCCTCCCAATCTGCTCCTCTGTATCTCTGCTGCTACCAGGGGGCCTATAGAATACCCCCAATAGAGTAACTGCTCCCTTCCTGTTCCTGACTTCCACCCATACTGACTCAAAAGAGGATCCTGCTACATTACCCACCCTTTCTGTAGCTGTAATAGTATCCCTGACCAGTAATGCCACCCTTCCTCCCCTTTTTCCACCCTCTCTATTGCTTTTAAAGCACTGAAATCCAGGAATATTGAGAATCCATTCCTGCCCTGGTGCCAGCCAAGTCTCTGTAATGGCCACTACATCATAATTCCATGTATGTATCCAAGCTCTCAGTTCATCACCTTTGTTCCTGATGCTTCTTGTATTGAGGTACACACATTTCAGCCCTTCTACCTTACTGTCTTTACACCGTTTATTCTGCTTCTCTTTCCTCAAAGCCTCTCTGTATGTTAGATCTGGCTTTACTCCATGCACTTCTTTCATTGCTCTATCACTCTGGGTCCCATCCCCCTTGCAAATTAGTTTAAATCCTCCCGAACCATGCTAGCAAACCTACCTGCAAGGATATTGCTCCCTCTCAAGTTCAGGTGCAACCCATCCAATCTGTACAGTTCCCACCTTCCCCAGAAGAGATCCTAATCATCCAAAAATCTAAAACCCTGCTCCCTGCACCAACTCCTCAGCCACGCATTCAACTGCCATCTCCTCCAATTCTTACCATCACTGTCACGTAGCACTGGCAGCAATCCTGAGAATGCCACCCTTGAGGTCCTGCTCTTCAGCCTTCTGCCTAGTTCCCGAAACTCACACTTCAGGACTTCATCCCTCTTCCTGCCTCTGTCGTTGGTCCCAACATGTATCACGACTTCTGGTTGCTTTCCCTCTCGTACCAGGATGTCGTGCACCTGGTCAGAGACATCCCAGACTCTGGCACCCGGGAGGCAACAAACCATGCGGGTGTCCTTCTCACGTCCACAAAATCTCCTGTCTGCTCCCCTGACTATAGAGTCTCCAGTGACGACAGCTCTCCTCTTCTCCGTCCCACCCTTCTGCACCACAGGGTCAGACTCAGTGCCAGAGACCCTGTCACTGTGGCTCACACCTGGTTGGTCATCCCTGCCAACAGTATCCAGGACGGTAAACTTATTATTCAGGGGAATGGCTACAGGGGTGCTCTGCACTACCTGTCTGCTCACCTTCGCTTTCCCCCCCTGACTGTCACCCAACGACCTGCTTCTGACAGCCTAGGTGTGACTACCTCCCTGTAGCTCTCATCTATGACTGCCTCATTCTCCCTTATGAATCGAAGGTCATCCAGCTGCTGCTCCAGATTCCTTACATGGTCTTCCAGATCGCCCAGCCGTATGCACTTCTGGCAGATGTGACTCTGCGGGCGAGGGGAGTTCCCCCAAGACTGCCACATCTCACATGAGAGGCACATCACCGTCTCAGGAGACATTGTAAAGACTAACTGCGAGCAAGCTTGTCCTCCGCCTCTTCTCGTCAAAGCCTCTCAAGTCAAAGCCTCAAAGCTCCTCTCCTTCACTGGCCCACTCACTCACAGGCCGCTTTCCACAGGCCGAGGAGTAAAAATCTTTATGTTACATGAGGAGTAAAAATCTTTATGTTACGTCTCCGTCTAAATGTGCAATGTGTAATTTATAGTAACTTGTAATAAATAATACATACAACAAGACAGTCAATATAGCATAGAAATACAATTGTGTCAGCGTGAGTTAATCAGCCTGAAGGCCTGGTGGAAGAACCTGTCCTCGAGCCTGTTGGTCCTGGCTTTTATGTTGCGGTACTGTTTCCTGGGTGGTAGCAACTGGAACAGCTTGTGGTTGGGGTGACTCAGGTCTCCAGTGATCTTCCGGGCCCTTTTTACCCACCTGTCTTTGTAAATGTCCTGAATAGTGGGAAGTTCACAAGTACAGATGTACTGGGCTATCCGCACCTCTCTCTGCAGATTCCTGTGATTGAGGGAAGTACAGTTCCCATACCAGGCAGTAATGCAGCCAGTCAGGATGCTCTCAAATGTGCCCCTATAGAAAGTCTTTAGGATATCGGGGGTTCATACCAAACTTCTTCAACTGCCTGAGGTGAAAGAGGCACTGTTGTGCTTTTTCACACACAGCCGGTATGTACAGACCACGTGAGATCCTCGGTGATGTTTATGCCATGGAACTTAAAGCTATTCACCCCCTCAACCCCAGGTGCATTGATGTCAATAGGGGCTAGCCTGTCTCCATTCCACCTGTAGTCCACAACCAGCTCCTTTGTTTTTGTGACATTGAGGAAGCTGTTGTTTTCTTGACACCACTGTGTCAGGGTGATGACTTCTTCCCTGTAGGCCACCTCGTTATTGTTTGAGATTAAGCCAATTAATGTAGTGTCATAGGCAAATTTAATTAGCAGATTGGAGCAGTGGGTGGCGACACAGTCATGGGTATACAGGGAGTAAAAGAGAGGATTTAGTACACAGCCCTGAGGGGCACCTGTGTTGAGGGTCAGAGGGACAGAGATGAGGGAGCCCACCCTTACCACCTGCCGGCGATCTAACAGGAAGTCTTGCTAAAATTGACTCTGATACAAGTGCACATCCCCTTCATTAAGAAAGGGAATTACTGTTGAGTGCGAGATTGCAATGACCTCTAGAAATCCAGCTGGACACTTCAGCTCAACACCTCCACTATTCATGAATAGATGTGACAATCCTGCTGTGTTTTCATCTGACCTATAGTAGTGTGATTGCCTAGGTCAGCTTGTAGCATGCATGCTGTCTTTTTTGTTGTTTATCAGGAATTTAACCCTGTGCTACAACATTATCAGATCTGCATCTAGTTTTTAGCTATGCTTGCCACTGCTCTCAGCAAGCTCTTCTCCTCTCCTCATCAACCAGGCGTAATGGCAACTTGAGGGTCATGTGGTTACACTAAGGTAGCACTTGACTGAATGCAGTATCAAGAAACCCTGCTGTAGATCCACAGCACCTCATGATCACCCAGTTTTGAAATGAGATGAGACATCTGGTATAGTGGGCTTCAAACCTATAGTCCCACAATCCAGTGTCTTAGTCCACAAAAGCCACACTTCTTCAACAGGAAGATAACAATAAATGGTTAGCAACAGTCTCAATTGATATAATCACCAACTTTAACATTTTGAATGCAGTCAGGTAAATTTACAGAATTACATACTTACGATGGTAGCACATCCCAATTTTGAATATTCAGTACTGTATTTCCCCATACCCAACGTGTACCTCTTTAGTTACAGTGTTGGAGGATGGCTGTATTGGTATGAGCCGGGATGATAGCAGAACAGCAATGAATGGAGTTTCTGGGAGAAATTCAGGACAGGTTCATCCCAAAGAAGAATAAGTATTCTAAAGGGATGATGATACAACTGTGGGTGAAAAGAGAAATCAAAGACAGTATAAAAGCAAAAGAGAAGGCAAAAAAAGGGTAATTGGGGGATTAGGAAGCTTTTAAAAACCAGCAGAAGGCAACTAAAAAAAGCCATAAGTAGTTAAAACATAAAATATGAAGGTAAGCTCGGTAATACAATAAGTTTTATCAGATATAAAAAGTGTAAAAGAGAGATAAGAGTAGATATTGGACTGTTGGGAAATAATACTGGAAAGGTAGTAATGGGTGACAAAGAAATGGTGGATTAACCTAGTAAGTATATTGTGCCAGTCTTCACTTTGGAAGATACTATCAGTATGCCAGAAATTTGAGAGGGTCAAGGGGCAGAATTGAGTGTAGTTGCTATTACAAAGGAGAAGGTGCTTGGGAAGTTGAAAGGTCTGAAGGTAGATAAGTTACATGGACAAAATGAATGACAGCCCAGGGTTCTGAAAGAGGTGCCTGGAGAGATTGTGGAGACTAGGGGTGCAGTGCTAGCCGGAGCTCACTGGAACGCATCCAGCACTTCTTTAAGAAAAAGAGCAGCTAGATGGAGTAGGTCATTTTTGGCTGGGCTCCGGACTTTTTTTCAATTTTTCTATCACCCTTCTATTATATATATTAAAGTGTCTTTAATACCTTGATATGTTTGAATTTTGAACTTTAATCGATGGAAATATCTAGACAAAGAAAGTCATTAGCCAAAGGCAAAGAAACGGAAAATGGAAACGGGAAGAAGGAAGGTAGTTTTGAACAATCTAAACCTCAAATTACCTTGCAAGCTATCTCGAATTTATTGGATGAAAAACTCGACAAGAAATCCACTGCATTGGAAGCAATGTTGAAGTAGAATCAAAGTAAATTGATAGCACTTGGAAAAGAGAGCGAGAAACAGCAATGGCAAATTTCAGAGCTTACTGAAGCAGGGAAACAGAGAGATTCCAGAATGAACTCTTTAGAAAAGAAATTAAATTCGACTATGCGTACATTGGAGCAACATAAAACTAAGATTGTGGATTTGGAGAGTCATAGTCGCAGACAGAATTTGCGAATAATAGTACTCAGTGAAGACATTGAGAGGGGGGACCTTACTAAATTTTTCTCTCAATTTTTAATGGAAGTCTTTGGATTGGAGGTCTCCTCTTCCCCTTTGGTACTTGATTTCGCTCATCGATTGTTAAAACAAAAACCCTCGAAAGAATTGAATCGGCGTTCTGTAATTCTCCGGTTTCACTACGTGAGTACTAAGGAGCACTTAATCCGATTTGCCCGTCGGAAAGGAATTATCGTTCATCAAAATCTTAAGTTTCGTTTGGTTGAAGATTATTGCCCTGAGGTATTCCAAGAATATATATCGGTGATATCGGAATTATATCAAAGGAACTTTCGCTCAGCATCATTATACCCCGCCCGAGTAAGAGTTGTTTTACCCGACAATTCGTTTGAATGGTTTAAAACTGTGGATGACACTTAACAATTTCTTGAAGAACATTCCTTGAGCACGAATGTTTAATTAATTTACTGTTCTTTTGAGTTTGTATACCGCGTTAGGGAACTGGTGCAGGAGCTGGATGACCTGTGGATCATGCGGGAGAATGAGGAGATTATAGATAGTAGCTACAGGGAGGTAGTTACACCAAAGGAGCAGAGGACAGGAAATTGGGTCACTGTCAGACAAGGGAAGAGGAAAGGGCAGGCAGAGCAGGGTTCCCCATGGCCATTCCCCTCAACAACAAGTATACCGCATTGAATACTGTTGCGGGGGGGGATGACTTACCTGGGACTAGCTGCAGTAGCCGGATCTCTGGCACTGAGTCTGGTTCTGCAGTGCAGAAGGGAGGGGGGAAAAGAGGAGAGCGGTAGTGATAGGGGACTCGATAGTTAGAGGTGCAGATAGGAGGTTCTGTGGTCGTGACAGAGAATCCAGGATGGTTTGTTGCCTCCCGGGTGCCAGAGTCAAGGATGTCTCTGATCACTTGCACGACATTCTCAAGTGGGAGGGGGATCAGCCAGTTGTCGTGGTGCACATCGGTACCAATGAAATAGCAAGGAAGAGTGAGGAGGTCCTGGAGAGTGACTATAGAGAGCTTGGTAGGAAGTTGAAAAGTAGGATCTCGAGGGTGGTAATCTCAGGATTGCTACCTGTGCTACATGCCAGTGAGGGTAAGAATAGGATGCTCTGGAGGATGAACAAGTGGCTGAGGAACTGGTGTAGGGGGCAGGGTTTCAGATTTCAGGATCATTGGGACCTCTTCTGGGGCAGTTGGGACCTGTGCAAGAGAGACTGGTTACACTTGAAGTACAGGGGGACCAATATCCTTTCAGGGAGGTTTGTTAGTGCTTTTGGGGAGGCTTTAAACTAGATTTGCAGGGGGATGGGAACCAGAGTTCCAGAGCTGACAGTGTGGCTGGGGTGAAAATAAATGACGTTAAAAGTTCAATCAAATCCGCTAATAGAAAGGTTGTGAGTGGTGGTAAAAATCTTCTGAGGTGTATATATTTCAATGCTAGGAGTATTGCGGGGAAGGCGGATGAATTGAGGGTGTGGATTGACACGTGGAATTATGACGTTATAGCAATTAGTTAAACTTGGCTACAGGAGGGGCAGGACTGGCAGCTTAATATTCCAGGGTTCCGATGTTTCAGATGTGATCGAGGCAGAGGAATGAAAGGTGGGGGAGTAGCATTGCTTGTTAGGGAAAATATTACAGCAGTGCTCAGGCAGGACAGATTAGAGGGCTTGTCTACTGAGTCCTTATGGGTGGAGCTGAGAAACAGGAAAAGTATGGCCACATTAGTGGGATTGTATTACAGACCACCCAATAGTCAACAAGAATAGGAAGAGCAAATCTGCAGACAGATAGCAGGCAACTGCAGGAAACATAAAGTTGTGGTGGTAGGGGATTTTAATTGTCCATATATTGATTGGGCCTCCCATACTGTTAGGGGTCTAGATGGTTTAGAGTTTGTAAAATGTGTTCAGGAAAGATTTCTAAATCAATATATAGAGGGACCAACTAGAGGGGATGCAATATTGGATCTCCTGTTAGGAAACGAGTTAGGACAAGTGACGGAAGTCTGTGTAGGGGAGCACTTTGTTTCCAGTGATCATAACACCATTAGTTTCAACTTAATCATGGATAAAGATAGATCTGGTCCTAAGGTTGAGGTTCTGAACTGGAAGAAGGCCAAATTTGAAGAAATGAGAAAGGATCTAAAAAGCGCGGATTGGGACAGGTTGCTCTCTGGCAAAGATGTGATCGGTAGGTGGGAAGCCTTCAAAGGAGAAATCTTGAGAGTGCAGAGCCTGTATGTTCCTGTCAGGATTAAAGGCAAAGTGAATAAGAATAAGGAACCTTGGTTCTCAAGGCATATTGCAACTCTGATAAAGAAGAAGAGGGAGTTGTATAACACGTATAGGAAACAGGGAGTAAATAAGGTGCTTGAGGAGTATAAGAAGTGCAAGAAAATACTTAAGAAAGAAATTAGGAGGGCTAAAAGAAGACATGAGGTTGCCTTGGCAGTCAAAGTGAAGGACAATCCAAAGAGCTTTTACAGGTATATGAAGAGCAAAAGGATTGTAAGGAATAAAAATGGTCCTCTTGAAGATCAGAGTGGTCGGCTGTGTGCGGAACCAAAGGAAATGGGAGAGATCTTAAATAGGTTTTTTGCGTCTGTGTTTACTAAGGAAACTGGCATGAAGTCTATGGAATTAAGGGAAACAAGTAGTGAGACCATGGAAACTGTACAGATTGAAAAGCAGGAGGTGCTTGCTGTCTTGAGGAAACTTAAAGTGGATAAATCCCCGGGACCTGTCAAGGTGTTCCCTCGGACCTTGAAGGAGACTAGTGTTGAAATTGCGGGGGCCCTGGCAGAAATATTTAAAATGTCGCTGTCTACGGGTGAGGTGCCGGAGGATTGGAGAGTAGCTCATGTTGTTCCGTTGTTTAAAAAAGGATCGAAAAGTAATCCGGGAAATTATAGGCCAGTAAGTTTAACGTCGGTAGTAGGTAAGTTATTGGAGGGAGTACTAAGAGACAGAATCTACAAGCATTTGGATAGACAGGGACTTATTAGGGAGAGTCAACATGGCTTTGTGCATGGTAGGTCATTGGAGTTTATTGGAGTTTATTTCAATCTATTGGAGTTTTTCAAGGAGGTTACCAGGAAAGTGGATGAAGGGAAGGCAGTGGATATTGTCTACATGGACTTCAGTAAGGCCTTTGACAAGGTCCCACATGGGAGGTTAGTTAGGAAAATTCAGTCGCTAGGTATACATGGAGAGGTGGTAAATTGGATTAGATATTGGCTCAATGGAAGAAGCCAAAGAGTGGTAGTAGAGAATTGCTTCTCCGAGTGGAGGCCTGTGACTAGTGGTGTGCCACAGGGATCAGTGCTGGGTCCATTGTTATTTGTCATCTATATCAATGATCTGGATGATAATGTGGTAAATTGGATCAGCAAATTTGCTGATGATACAAAGGTTGGAAGTATAGTGGACAGTGAGGAAGGTTTTCCAAGCTTGCAGGGGGATTTGGACCAGCTGGAAAAATGGGCTGAAAAATGGTAGATGGAGTTTGATACAGACAAGTGTGATGTATTGCACTTTGGGAGGACAAACCAAGGTAGAACATACAGAGTAAATGGTAAGGCACTGAGGAGTGCAGTAGAACAGAGGGATCTGGGAATACAGATACAAAATTCCCTAAAAGTGACGTCACAGGTAGATAGGGTCGTAAAGAGAACTTTTGGTACATTGGCCTTTATTAATCGAAGTATTGAGTATAAGAACTGAAATGTTATGATGAGGTTGTATAAGGCATTGGTGAGGCCGAATCTGGAGTATTGTGTTCAGTTTTGGTCACCAAATTACAGGAAGGATATAAATAAGGTTGAAAGAGTGCAGAGATGGTTTACAAGAATGTTGCCGGGACTTGAGAAACTCAGTTACAGAGAAAGGTTGAATAGGTTAGGACTTTATTCCCTGGAGCGTAGAAGAATGAGGGGAGATTTGATAGAGGTTAGTAAAATTATGATGGGTATAGGTAGAGTGAATGCAAGCAGGCTTTTTCCACTGAGACAAGGGGAGAAAAAAAACCAGAGGACATGGGTTAAGGGTGAGGAGGGAAAAGTTTAAAGGGAGCATTATGGGGGGGCTTCTTCACACAGAGAGTGGTGGGAGTATGGAATGAGCTGCCAGACAAGGTGGTAAATGCGGGTTCTTTTTTAACATTTAAGAATAAATTGGACAGATACATGGATGGGAGGTGTATGGAGGGATATGGTCCGTGTGCAGGTCAGTGGGACTAGGCAGAAAATGGTTCGGCACAGCCAAGAAGGGCCAAAGGGCCTGTTTCTGTGCTGTAGTTTTTCTATGGTTTCTATGGTTTCTATCTGGTTTATTAGTTAATAATTAGCATATAGATTTGGATATTTTACATTCGTAGAGCTTTGGACTTGGGCTGAGTCTTCTGGTACTTTGTTTTCACTTACGTCTACTCTATATTAATATCACTTTTCTTTTCCTTGATTATTTTGCTTTTATTTTTAAATGTTCATTTTAGAAAATTATTAAGATTTTGACTTGGTGATCATTTGATTTTTCTTGAAATATTATTAGGAGTGTACTCTATTTTATTTCTTAAGACCAGGTCTATTAAGATGGTCTGAAAAGGATTGTTTTTTTCATCTGACTGTGTTTGGCATTCCATTTGTAATGTTTAGACTATGGGTGGTTTTTATTTTTATAATCGGAGATTTGCCATTAGAGAGATGAGGGTTGGGTGGTTCTTAGTTAGTTTACTGGCTACCTATTAGCCAGCTTTGAGGGAGGGGATTAGTTCTACTTTATTTTTTCTCACTTGGGCTGACTTGAAACTACAGAAATGTCTGTATTGTCATAACTTCCGGTTTCTCTTTAAACTTTTGTTCCTCTTCCTGATTTGTGAGTTTCCTGTGCAATTTGGTTAGCCCTTTCCTTCCAATATGGTTTATTTAAGGAAAATGGATAATATTATTAACTTTGTTTCATGGATCACGAGTGGTTTGAATCATCCAATTAACTGGAAGAAGATTTTTAAAGTTTTTCAGCGATTGAATGCTCAGATTATTTTTGTGCAGGAGACTCATGTGAGGAAGGAGGATAATCAGCATTTTTTTAGGTTTTGGAAAGATCAAGTGTTTCATTCAAACTCATCGATAATTACTAGTTTACTTTATAACCAAAAAGTAGTTTTGGTTAATGTTTATGCACCAAATATAGTTTACCCTGAATTTTTTAAATATTTATTTGTATCTCTTCCTAATTTAAATGAATATATGTTAATAATAGGAGGTGATTTTAATTGTTGTTTGAATCCTATGATGGATAGGTCTGCACCCAATCAGGCACTTAGAAACAAATCTGCTATTTTTTATTAATTCCTCTTTAGTCGACTCGGGAATTTTATATGTTTGGAAATTTTTATATCCTCATGATAAACAGTTCTCTTTCTTTTCTCATGTATATCATAATTACTCCAGAATCGATTACTTTTTTATTGATTCTCGATTAGTTTCATTTTTCACTACCTGTGAGTATGATACAATCACCATTTCTGACCATATGCCTTTGAAATTATCAATTAAATTTAGGGATGCAATTTTTAATGCTAGACAATGGCGATTCAATTCTATTTTGCTTCAAGATTTAAATTTTGAAAATTTTATGAAAGAACAGATTGCATTTTTTCTTTTCATCTAACTCAACGGAAGAAATTTCCAGTGGGATATTATGGGATACCTTTAAAGCATATATTCGCGGGCAAATTATTTCATTCTCTGCTGGAGTGAAAAAATGTATTAATAGTGAAAGACGTACATTGGCTGATAAGATTAAAGAAATTAATAAAAAAATATTCCATTGCTCCTAATTTGGAGTTTAATAAAGAGAGAGTTGAACTTCTCTTGAGAGATGCTGCACAGTTTGTTATTAACAGCTCCGATTGAAAATCAATTACTTAACACTAAGGGTCAATTTCACAGACACAGTGATAAATCGGGTAAATTACTGGCTAATCAATTGAAAGCTGCTTCGGCGAAACGTCAGATTAATAAAGTTCGTAGAAAGGATTGTAAATTGGCGATTGACCATGATGAAATTAATTAATCTTTTCAAGAATTTTATACCAATTTATATCAATCAGAATTTCCTGATGATCCTATCATAATGCATGAATTTTTAGGGAAACTAAATATTCCAAAATTACCAGCCAATGCACGTTTAACACTAGATGCACCCATTACTGAAGAGGAAATAAGGAAAGCAATTTTTTCAATGAATTCTGGTAAAGCGTACCTGGCTCAGATGGGTATACAGTTGAATTTTATAAATCTTTTCCAGATGTACTTTCTCCCTGGTTATGTAGAATTTTTGAAGATGCCTTATCTGTAGGTAAATTACCACAATCCTTTTATGAATCGTCTATCTCAGTAATTCCTAAAAGAGATAAAGATCCCACTGAATGTGCATCATATAGACCTATATCTTTGCTGAATGTGGATTCTAATTTTTTTTCTAAAATATTAGCAATTAGAATAGAGAAGGTACTACCACAAATTGTCTCCGAAGATCAGACAGGATTTATTAAAAATCGTTATTCACATTTTAATGTTAGGAGGCTAATAAACATTGTATACACTACTTCAGTTAAAACTCCAGAATCTGATATTTTGCTTGATGCCGAGAAGGCATTTGACAGTCTTGAATGGGAGTATTTATTTGATATACTTGAGAAATTTAATTTTAGCTCAAAATTTATATCCTGGATTCAGTTCATATATCGTACACCTCTGGCTGCTGTATTTACCAATAACCAGAGATCCCCTTTTTTTCGGCTTTTCTGAGGTACTAGACAGGGCTGTCCTTTAAGCTCTTTACTATTTGATATTGCCCTGGAGCCTTTGGCAATTGCTATTCATGACTCACCTAATATATTTGGCATTATTCATGGGAATGGAAAGCATAAAGTATCACTATATGCAGATGACCTGTTACTATATATCTCTAACCCAGAGAAATCCATCCCTGCAGTAATAACACTATTTGCCCAGTTTAGTAGTTTTTCTGGTTATAAGTTGAATCTTAATAAGAGTGTGCTTTTGCCATTAAATATGCAAGTTCCAATTTATAGACAATCACCATTTAGTTTAGTTACTGATTATTTTACTTATTTGGGTATTAAAATTACTAAGAAGCACAAGGATCTATTTAAAGTTAATTTTTTACCCTTAATTGCTCATGTTAAACAAATGTTTACTAAATAGTCTCCTTTGTCCTTATTTTTGATTGGTCGAATTAATACTATTAAGATGATTATTTTACCTAAATTTTTGTATCTATTTCAGGTGGTATCAATTTTTATCCCTAAATCTTTTTTTGATATTATTAATTCTAAAATTCGTTCATGTATATGGCAGAATAGAAATCCCAGGTTAAGTAAGAAATATTTACAGAAATCAAAAAAAGAAGGTGGTTTGGCTTTGCCGAATCTTAGATTTTACTACTGGGCAATCAACATTCGATATTTAACGTTTTGGACACAAGAACTAGATGAACCTCAATGTCCATGATGGATGAACCTCGAGCGAGAGTCTGTTTTTCGTTGGCTTCTATTCTAGGAGCTGCACTTCACTTTGCACTTACTAATTTGAATAAACAAATGATAAATCCAATAATTAAACATACAATATGAATACGTACCCCATCTGTTACTTATTTTTATGCACACATTCTTTCTCTCACTCTCCTTTTTCTCCCTCTGTCCCTCTGACTATACCTCTTGCCCATCCTCTGGGTCCCCCCCCCCCTCCTTGTCTTTCTTCCTGGACCTCCTGTCCCATGATCCTCTCATATCCCCTTTTGCCAATCACCTGTCCAGCTCTTGGCTCCATCCCTCCCCCTCCTGTCTTCTCCTATCATTTTGGATCTCCCCCTCCCCCTCCCACTTTCAAATCTCTTACTAACTCTTCCTTCAGTTAGTCCTGACGAAGGGTCTCGGCCCGAAATGTCGACTGCACCTCTTCCTACAGATGCTGCCTGGCCTGCTGCGTTCACCAGCAACTTTAATGTGTGTTGCTTGAATTTCCAGCATCTGCAGAATTCCTGTTGTTTGAATATGAATACAGTTTCAATTTTGTAAATTATTTGGATTGAACAAATTTATCCTGTCAAGTTCTATTATATCTAATTTTTTCTTTTAACCATCTAGAATTGATCAAGCTTTTCTTTTATGGAAAACAAAGGGAATAACATTTTTTTCGTGATTTATTCATGGATGATTGTTTTATGTCTTTTGAACAGTTGTCTAATAAATATAATTTGCCTAGGTTACACTTTTTCAGATATTTACAGATCAGAAACTTTTTGAACACTACTTTATCTACCTTTCCGATATCACATCAAATTGAAATTACAGAAAAAATTTTAGGTTTAATTCCCTATCAGAAGAGTTTAATAGAAATTAGTTATGATCTGATTACAAAAATAAGTCTAGGTACATCTGATAAAATTAGGTATGAGTGGGAAAGAGAACTTCAAATATCTTTATCTACAGAGAAATGGGAAAAAATTCTTCAATTAGTCAATACTTCCTCAATATGTGCCAGACACGCCTTGATACAATTTAAGGTGGTACACAGGGCTCATATGTCCAAGGATAAGTTAGCTAGATGTTATTGCTATACAAATCCTACTTGTGATAGATGTAAATCTGAAGTAGCTTCCTTGACACATATGTTCTGGTCTTGTCCTCTTCTAGAAAAATATTGGGAAGATATTTTTGATATTATTTCAGTAGTTCTGCGTATTGATTTACAACCTTGCTCTATTACTGCAATTTTTGGACTACCAGTGATAGACTCTAGTCGTTTATCCTTGTCAGCTTGTCGTCTAATTGCATTTGAAGATCCATTTTATTTAAATGGAAAGTTTCTAATTCCCCCACTATATTTCAATGGTTTTCCCAAACTATAGCATGCCTAAACTTGGAAAGAAATTGGGAGTGGTACTATGGATCCTTCAGTTAAATTTGAAGAAACTTGGAGGCCATTTATTCAATATTTTCATATGATGTAAGTTGACCCTTCCTGAATCCTTTGTAGTAATTTTTTTGTTCATGTATAGAGGAGTGGAGTTAATGACAAATAATAATTTTAACCTATGTAATATGACGGCCCAAGCTTTGGTTTTTTTTAGCTAGTTTTTCTTTAGTTTAGGAGATTTTCTTTTTTTTCTCTTTATAAAATATCTTTTTCATGGTCAGTTACTTAAGATTTGGAGGCTAAACTATATTTGTTACTTGGAATCTGTGCTTGTTCATGTTAACTGTTATTATTATAATCCTGATCTCTATGTATCATTACTTTTTGTTATGTTTAATTTTGAAACTTAATGAAAAGATTGAAAAGAAAGAAAAAAGTCAAAATAGACAAGCTAATTAATTAGGTGCCACCCAGTGTGATTTGAGTATCTCAGAAACTGCTGATCTCCTGGGATTTTTATGCACAACAGACTCTGGGGTTTACAAAGAATGGTGTCAAAAACAAAAAAAAACATCCAGTGAGTGGATTTAACAAGATGTTTTCACTCACAGAACAGCCACTCACTGGTTGCTTTTTTGTTTTTGGCACCATTGGAATGGTTCTGGAGGACTGGAAAATTGCAAATATCACTCCACTCTAAGAAGGGAGGAAGACAGAAGACAGGAAATTATAGGCCAGTCGCCTGACTTCAGTGGTTGGGAAACACTTGGAGTCCATGATTAAGGATAAGATTTCTGAGTCCTTGAGGCACATGAGAAAGAAGGCCAAAGTCAGCATGGTTTACTTCAAGGGAAATCATGCCTGACATATCTGTTGGAATTCTTTGAGGAAATTACAAGCAGGATAAACAAAGGAGAGTCAGTGGATGCTGTGTACTTGAATTTTCAGAAGGCCTTTGACAAGGTGCCACACATGAGGCTGCTTAAAAAGATAAGACCTCATGGTATTACAGAAAAGATACTAATGTGCATAGAAGATTGGCTGACTGACAAGAGACAAAGAGTGGGCATAAAGGGAGCCTTTTCTTGCTGGCTGCCAGTGACTATTGGTGTTCCACAGGGGTCGGTGTTAGGACCGATTCTTTTTATGTTTTATGTTAATGATTTGGATGAGAATTGATAGCTTTCTAGCCAAGTTTGTGAATGATACGAAGATAGGAGGAAGGGCAGGTAGTATTGAGGAAACAGGGTGTCTGCAGAAGGATTTAAGACAGGTCAGGAGAATGGGCAAAGAAGTGGCAGGTGGAATGCATTTTGGAAGAAGGAATAAAAGCATAGATCATTTTAAATTCAGAAATTAGTGGTGCAAAGGAACTTAGCAGTCCTTGTGCAGGATTTCCTGAAGGATAAACTACAATTTGAATTGGTGGTAAGGAAGAAAACATAGAATAGAACCATAGGAATCCTGGAGCACAATACAGGCCTTTCGACCCACAATGCTGTGCCAAATATGCACTTACTTTAGAAATTACCTTGGGTTACCCATAGCCCTCTGTTTTTCTACGCTCCATGTACTATGGAATGTTAGTATTCATTTCAAGAGTTCTGGAATATAAAATTGAGGATGCAATGCTGAAGTGTCATAAAGCACTGGTCAGACTGCACTTGAAGTATCATGAGCAATTTTGGGCCCCTTATCTAAGAAAAGATGTGCTGACATGGGAGAGGATACAGAGGAGGTTCATGAGAATGATTCTGGGAAAGAGAGGATTAACATATGAGGAGTGCTTGATGGCTCTGGGCCTGTACTCTTAGGAGTTTAGAAGAATGAGGGGGAATCTCAATGAGACCTATTGAATGGGGAAAGACCCAGATAGAGTGGACATGGAGAGGATGTTTCCTTTTACTGGGGAGTCTAGGACTGGAGAACACAGCTTCAGAATAGAGGGACGTCTCTTTAGAACAGAGATGAGGAGGAATTTCTTCAACCAGAGTGTAATGAATCTGTGGAAATCATTGCCACAGACAGCTGTGGAGGTCAAGTCATTGGGTATATTTAAAGTGGAGGTTGATAGGTTCTTTGTTAGTCAGGGTGTCAAAGGATACAGGGAGAAGTCCGGAGAATGAGGTTGAGAGGGTCAGCCATGATAGAAATGTGGAGCAGACTTGTTGGGCCAAATAGTCTAATTCTGCCATGTCTTATAGTCTAAGTAATAGGGAAGAAAAGATGGCAAAGCAGGAAAAATGATAACTGAAATACACATCCAAGACAGATTGACAAACAAGAGAATATCTGCAGATGTTAGAAATCTGAGCAACACACGCAAAATGCTGAAGGAACAGCAGGCCAGGCATCATCTAGGAAAGGAATACAATCGACGTTTCAGGCCAAAACCGTTCAAAAAGGATTTCTGCCAAAAACAAGTTTGCTGGTACCCATGCATTCTTCAGAGCTACTAACACAACTTTTTTTTTTCAGATATCCTATGATGGAAATGTTTTACAAGGGGCTTGTTCTATAATTCTACCATTATTATTTCCATTCCCATCAAACTTCTAACTAGCTATCACATGTTCATTTATTTATTTAGAGATGCAACGTAGAGTAGGCCCTTTTGGCCCTTTGAGCCACAATGCCCCTTAGCAGCCCCATCATGGGACAATTTGCAATGACTAATTAACCTACCCAGTATGTTGTTGGACTGTGGGAGGAAACCAGAGCACCCGGGGAAAGCCCATGCATTCCATGAGGATGATATACAGAGAATGTAGTCAAACATGTTTTATACGGTCACAAAATCACTTTCTGCTTTGTTGTATGTCAACCAGAGGAAAGTTAAAAATAGACAAAAACAATATCAAAAAACATATTTATAGCTGTAATGTTTTTGTGAATTCATTGAGATACAACATAAATAGAATACAAAAGAGGGATTGAATTATTGATCAACAGCATGCTTACATGCTGAGTCTCTAAATTACTGCTCTGAACAAAATGGTTTCACAACTCATCTGTGCTTTCGTGGTTTAAGTGGTATTGTGGGTGATCCTAAACTCATTTATGGAATTAGCAATAAGTGTGAGAGTTTCAAATGTCAAAGCACCCAGAAAACACAAACTGTCACCTGGTTTCAAAGACTGAATGTACAACATCAATACTGAAATCCAATTGGTATACTCTCAAAAATGGAAACTAATAATTCTCCTCAGTTATTGAGTCCTCCTTTTCCCTTGCAAATGGAGTAACTACAATCCTAGATAACTTGCCTGATAAAATATTCCACTTATAGTATTTTCAGTCGCAGTGATTTCTGCAGGTTGTCTATATTCCAAGCCTACAATGATGACAATCTCACACTTTTCCTACGTTACATCAATGACTGAATTGGTGCTGCTTCCTGCACCCATGTTGAACTCATTGACTTCATCCACTTTGCCTCCAACTTCCACCCTGCCCTCAGATTTACCCGGTCCATTTCTGACACCTCCCTCCCTTTCTCGATCTCACTGTCTCTATCTCTGGAGACAGCTTATCTACTGATGTCTATTATAAACCACGGACTCTCACAGCTACCTGGACTATACCTTGTCCCACCCTGTTACTTGTAAAAATGCCATCCCCTTCTCTCAATTCCTCCAACTCCACTGCATCTGCTGTCAGGATGAGGCTTTTCATTCTTAAACGAAGGAGATGTTCTCCTTTTTCAAAGAAAGGGGCTTCCCTTCCTCCACCATCAACACTGCCCTCAACCACATCTCTTCCATTTCACGCACGTCTGCTCTTACCCCATCCTCCTGTCAACCTACCATGTATAGGGTTCCTCCTGTCCTCACCTACCACCCCACCAGCCTCCACGTGCAGCACATAATTCTCCAAAACTTCAGCCATCTCCAATGGGATCCCACCACCAAACCCATCTTTCCCTCCCCCCACACCACTTTTTACTTTCCGCAGGGATCGCCTCTATGTCACTCCCTTGTCCATTCGTCCTTCCCCACTGACCTCCCTCCTGACACGTATCCCTGCAAGTGGAACAAGTGCTATACCTACCCCTACACCTCCTCCCCCAACTACCATTCAGTGCCCTAAACAGTCCTTCCAGGTGAGGTGACACCACCTGTGAGTCTATGGGGGTGATTACTGTGTTCGGTGCTCCCAGTGTGGCCTCCTGTATATCGGTGAGACCCAATGTAGATTGGGAGACCGCTTCACCGAGCACCAATGCTCCATATGCCAGAACAAGTGAGATCTCCCAGTGGCCAGCAATTTTAATTCCACTTCCCATTCCCATTCCAATATGTCTATCTATGGCCTCCTCCACTGTCGTGATGAGGCCACAGTTAGGTTGGAGGAACAACACCTTATATTCCGTTTGCGTAGCCTCCAACCTGATAGCATGAACATCAATTTCTCAAACTTCCGGTAATGCCCGCCAACCCCCCCCCCCACCCTTTTCTCTCTCTCTCTCATCTCATCTCTTTGCCTGCCCATTGCCTATTTCACCTATCACCTTGTGTTTCTCTCTCCCCTCCCCCCACCTTTTAAATCTACTCCTCAGCAATTTTTCCAGTCCTGGCGAAGGGTCTCAGTCCGAAACGTCGACTATGTTCTTTTCCATGGATGCTGCTTGGCCTGCTGAGTTCATCCAGCATTTTGTGTGTGTTGCTCGGATTTCCAGCATCTGCAGATTTTCTCCTATTTGTGTGTATTGTATGGTCCTTTGGACTCTTTGAAATGAAACTTTTTATATAGCAAAATCAAATTGTACAAATGCATCTTAAAATTTCAATTGATACAGTATATATAAACCTACCAATATTTGTGAAACCTGTACTCAAGCCAACTAATGTTTAAACTCAGCCAATATTTTCATTTTCAATTTATGTTATAAATCTTTTCTTTTCCAATATTTTTATTAATTTACGTATAAGAATACAGAGTACAGGAAAATATATATATATCATGTATATTTTATATAGTGTATATAAAATATACATTATACTAACTCGCATATAAAGACTCCTTACCCTATATTCATACAGATTAATTAATCCATAACATTGAATATAGTAATTTTATTTTTAAAAATCTAACCCACTACCAAGATCGAAGCTGATTAGTAAAGAAAAAAAGAAAAAGAAAATTATTGGTCATCATCTGTGCTTTAGCAGCAAATCAAAGGTTTTGAAAATAACTCAGAAAAGGTCCCCACAATGTTTGCAAGTCTTGACTAGATTCGGAGATTGAACATCAAATCTTCTCTAAATTTAAACATGACATCACATTACGTAACCATTGGGCGTGAATAGGAGGGGCCGCATCTTTCCATTTAAGCAAGAGCATCCTCCTGGCCATAAGAGACATAAAAGCCAAAATGTGCAAGTCAGATGACTCCAAAATAATATCCTTTCCTCTAACAATACCGAATAAAGTGGTCAAAGGATTAGGCTTCAAGTTTACTTTGAAAGGTATTGAGAAAGTTTGAAATACTTCTTTTCAATATTTTCCAAGACTCAGGCATGTCCAAAACATATAAATGAGTGAAGCTTCTCCATTATTACATTTATCACAATAGGGAGATATATCTAAATAAAAATGAGACAACTTATCCTTGGTCATGTGGGCCCTACAGACCACTTTAAATTGTAGGAGAGAGTGACGGGCACATAGCGATGAAGTGTTAACCAATTTAAAAATTTGATTCCAAGTTTCCTCAGAAATTGAAGTCTGTAAATCTTGTTCCCAAAGATTTTTAATTTTATCTAAAGGAACACTTCTCATTCCCAGCAGCATATTATAAATATCAGATACAGATCCATTATAGAAAGGTTTCAAATTAAAAATTTACAGCTAGTAGATTCTTATCAGGACTTTTAGGAAATGTACTTATTTGAGACAATAAAAAAATCTCTTATTGTAGGTATCAAAAAAAAATGTTTTGAGTAAGTTATAGTTAGTTGACAGTTGTTCAAACGAAAAGAGACTTCCCTCTACAAACAAGTCCTGATAGCATTTAATACCCAATCTATCCCATTCTTTAAAAGCCACATCAATCATAGAGGGTTTAAAAAATAATTCAACAAAATGGGACTGGAAAAAGAAAATCTCGATCGTCCAAAGTATTTTCAGAATTGTATCCAAATTCTCATAGTGTGTTTAACTACCAGATTATCAGTTAATTTACTCAGAGACAAAGGAAATGAGGATCCAAAAAGAGAAATAATAGAAAATTTATTAACAGAGTTAGCTTCTAAAAGGACCCACATTAGGCAATCCTCACGATTTATGTAATATAACCAGAATGTAAGATTCCTTATATTAACTGCCCAATAATAAAATCTAAAGTTTGGTAAGGCTAATCCTCCATTCTTTTTATCTTCTGAAGGTGAATTTTATTTAATCTAGAATGCTTATTCTTCCATATATAAGAAGATATAATAAGAGTCAAGAGAATCAAAAAAAGATTTAGGAATAAAAACCGGCAATGCCTGAAAAAGATATATAAATTTAGGTAATATATTCATTTTGATAGAGTTAATTTGACCAATCAGCGATAACAAAAGAGGCGACCAATTTAATAATATATCCTTTTTACGTGATTCAACAGGATAAGAAAATTTTCTTTAAATAGACATTTATAGTTTTTAGTAATTGTTACACCTAAGTAGGTAAATAGATTTCTTACAATTTTAAAAGGAAGGTTAGAATTTGTTGGTATCAAATTGTTCAAAGAGAAAAGTTCACTTTTATGTAGGTTTAATTTATAACCTGAGAACTAGCTAAAACAGGAGAGTAAAGAAAGCACATGGGGTAATGAAGTCTCAACATTAGAAATAAATAGCAGCAGATCATCAGCGTACAGAGAGACTTTGTGAAAAGTGTCTCTCCTTAAAATGCTGCTGATATCATTAGATTCTCGAAAGGCAATGGCTAAGGGTTCTAAGGCCAGATTGAAAAGCAAAGGGCTCAACGGACAGCCTTGTCCAGTGCCATGTTGAACCTTAAATGGTTTGAAATTATGGGAATTAATGATAACCCTAGCGGAAGGAGATAAATAAGGTAATTTAATCCATTGAATGAAAACGGGTCCAAAATTGAATTTTTCTGAAGTTTTAAATAAAATAATTCCATTCAACTCTGTCGAAAACTTTCTCAGCATCTAGGGATACCACACATTCCGATATCATGTTAGAAGGAAAATAAATAACTTTTAATAACCAACAAATATTGAAGTGAGAATATTGATTTTTGATAAATCCAGTTTGGTTCTCAGAAATGACAGATGGTAAAATTTTTTCAATCCTATGGGCCAAAACTTTAGATGGGTTCTTAGTATCAACATTAAGTAAAGAAACTGGTCTATAAGAAGAGCATTCAGTTGGATCCTTATTCTTTTTAAGAATAAGCGAAATGGAAGCCTCATAAAAAGATTGAGGGAGTCTGCCCGACCTAAATGAATCAGAAAAAACTGAATATAAATGAGGTATAAACAATGAGGTAAACGTCTTGTAAAACTCTCCAGAAAATCCATCTGAACCTGGAGCTTTCCTCATATGTAATGAGCGCACAGCCTCAACAATTTCCTCAAAAGAAATAGGTTGTTTCAACAACTTTCTGTTGTCGACAGAACTTGTAGGAATGTTCAGTTGATCTAAAAAATTGTTCATTACTGTGTCATCCTTAGAAGGTTCAGAACTATAGATTTTAGAGTTAAATTCTCTAAAAGTATCATTTATTTCTAAATAACAGGAATTCTGCAGATGCTGGAAATTCAAGCAACACACATCAAAGATGCTCCTTCAGTTAGTCCTGATGAAGGGTCTCGGCCTGAAACGTCGACTGTACCTCTTCCTAGAGATGCTGCCTGGCCTGCTGCGTTCACCAGCAACTTTGATGTGTGTTGCACTTATTTCTAAATAATCAGTTGTCCTATCACCATTAGCTTTACATATTTCTTTTATCCTCTGTTTAGCTATAAAGGTTTTAATTTGATCAGCCAATAATTTACTTGTTTTATCTCCATGAATATAACATTGACTTTCATCTTTTAGGAGTTGGGTTTCAATTGGATAATTTAAAAGGAGATCATATTTAGTTTTAGTTTCAACATGTCTTTTATATAAGGCAGGTTCTGGAGCCAAGGCATACTCTTGGTCTAAATGCTTCAGCTGATTAGCTAAATCACTTCTCTCTTTATTAGCTTTTTTCTTAATACTTGCAGTATAAGAAATAATTTGTCCTCTAATATAGGCCTTAAGGGCATCCCATCTGATAAGATTAGAATTCTCCTCTAACATATTCGCTTCAAAAAAAAAGTAATTTGTCTCTTCATAAACTTTAAAAAATCTTTATCAGATAACAAAGTTAGATTAAATTGCCAAAATGTATTTGTTTGAAGAAGACCAGGGAGATTTAAAGATAAAAACACAGGAGCGTGATCTGAAACAGCAATCTCTTTATATTCACAGGATCGAACTGATGGAATTATTTGGCTATCAATAAAAATAATCAATCCTGGAATATATATGATGGATATGAGAGAAAAATGAATATTCCTTGTCTACTGGATGCCAAAAACGCCAAGCATCAACAATACCACATTTCATTAAAAAGGATTTAATAAACACAGCTGATTATTTGGTATCATTGGTTTAGAAGATGAACAACCTAAAACTGGATCTAAGCAGCAATTAAAGTCTCCACCCATCACCAATGAGTACAGACTTAGCTCTGGCAAAAATTTTACAAAACCCTCAAAGAAACCTGGGTCATCTTTATTCAGAGCATACACATTGGCAAATACCATTAATTTGTTATTTAGTTTCCCTGATACTATAAAAAAAATGCCCATTAGTATCAGAAATTGCTTTATGTTGAACAAAGGGAACGTTATTATCTATAAAGATCAAAGCTCCTCTAGCTTTGGCCTGAAACAAAGAATGGAAATGAGACTTTGTTTATCGATTAAAAAGGTATGAATTGTCACACTTGCGTACATGGGTTTCTTGAGAAAAACAATTGGTACCTTCAGTTTTTTAATATAGGCAAAAATCTTATTTCTTTTCACGGGGTGATTTAGTCCTTTCACATTAAAATAAGTAAATTAATACTTCAATCCATTTTAAAATTATTTATAAGACAGGTTAAAGTAGCAATCAGAAAAATATATATTAAACCCAAATAATAAACCTTGAGATACATTAGCTAAGCAACAGAATTGACTAGATTCACAAATCAGCTTCAAGAAAAAAGAGCTCCCCATCCTCCTCCCTCCTCCCAAAGGGAGAAACTTGGTCAAAGAACAACCACTATCTACCTCCCCTAAACACATTCTCATAGAAAGCCTGTTGGAACCTTTCCAAAGAATTCAAGCTTATTTACTTTTCCAACCAAGACTATATAACGTACAGTGAAAAACAAGCTTAGACAGGTTTATCGAACAGAAATAGCAATTATTCATACTGAAAAATATTAAACAGTCATTTTTTGAATGTGTAGTATTTCTGTTTTTGCAAGATTTTTAATCTATTCAATATATGTATAGTCATTTTCTCGAGTCTAAAAATTCTTGCGCCTGCTCCTTCATATAAAACCATTTAAATGATCCATCTTCCATTGAAATTCTCAGTCCAGCTGGAGAACGAAGAGAGAGTTTAAAATTTTGGCTATATAGCTCCGCCATAACCTTTTTTAAATTTAACACGTTCTGCCATAACTTCTGATGAAAAATCTTGAACAATATGAATCTTTTGATCTTGGTAGTCAATCATACCTTTTCCACGGGAAGCACGAATCAGACAATCCTTTATTTGAAATTCATGGAAACATATAATGAATGCTCTCGGTTTTGATTGTGAAGTCGATCTGTAGATAGGTGACCTGTGGGCACGATCAATCAAAGGCAGAGACTTTATAATATCAAGGAATAATTCCATCAAAAGGTTTGCAAAGAATTGTTTTGGATTATCTCCTTCTGTTTGTTCTTTAAGTTCCAAGATTCATAGGTTGTTCCTCCTACTTCTGTTTTCCAAATCAATAATCTTCTGTTTCATTATTTCGTTGGACTTGGATTGTTTTTCATACAGCTTTTGCAAATCATCCATTCTTTCGTCCAGTAAAGTAATAACATCTTCATGTTCTTTTATCTTCTTATCATGCTTGGTTAGAATTGCTTGAATATCTTCTAGTTTTGTACCTATTTGTTTAATTTCAGCGCTGATTTCTTTTCTGAACTGTTGAAACTCCTCAGTAAGCTTTTGAATTGAACCCATGATAGCTTCCAAAACGGTTTTCGTAGTCATAGTAATATAATAACCTGTCTAACAGTAGTATTTCAAAAGGTTGGAGAGAAAAGTAAATAAATTAGGAGCACCAGAAGAGAGCTGTTACTCCATCAGTGGCCAGCAGGCAAATCATGTTATAAATCTTTACTGAAAATAATTAATGGAGGTATGACAAGCAACACACCTAAAAGTTCCTGGTGAACGCAGCAGGCCAGGCAGCATCTCTAGGAAGTGGTGCAGTCAACGTTTTGGGCCGAGGGTACCTCTTCCGAGGGTAGGTCGACTGTACCTCTACCTAGAGATGCTGCCTGGCCTGCTGCGTTCACCAGCAACTTTGATGTGTGTTGTTTGAAATTCCAGCATCTGCAGATTTCCTCGTGTTTACATTTTTAAATGGAGGTATGACATTTGTTTAGAAACAATTATAAGGTCTGGATTCAAAGCTGTTGTGAGATTCAGCACTGATTTGTATTAATTTAGTAGAGTTCTACAAGAAAGAGAGAGAGAGAAAGAAAGAGAGATCTCAAGCACAGAAATGGAGGACAGAGACTTCACCATTATATATGGCCTCTGATGAAAGCTTGACACCAGAAAGGAATGTCAGAAAGTGGTTTTTTATGCTCTTGCCCTTCACAGTGACTAGCATTTTAACACACAAACAAATCATTTAGTCAATATTCAGTCCTACCGTTCAACTAGTTGAATTATACTGAAGGGCAATGACCCAGCCTGCTTTTTAATTTATTCCAATTGTTAAAAGGAACAGGAAGCTGTTCCTGAAGGTATAGGATATCCATCTTCATTGTGATTTTGTCTGTGGTAAGAATCAATAAATATAAAAGGAATCAAATAACACAAGCCATAGACTCTTCAAAGCAAACTTAAAACACAGTCATTACAGGAAAACAGTCCTTTATTTTGGATTTACCATTAACCTTTATGATTTTATTTCCTGTTTTTAAAATGTTCTTGTTCAAAAGCACTCTAAAGCACCAGTGTATTGTTGCATTAGGTAATGGGATATTTTTATATAACTTTCCTACCATACAGTTTTGGTTCTATGCTTCCTCATAAGATGGAAGATCAGTGTGCCCTTTTCTCATACCTACTCGTGGTTGGTCAGATTGCTCTCGCCAAAGGTCTTGGTAACAAACTTGCAGCCTCCCCTCTATCCTCCATCAAGCCCCACCAATCTCATCCTTGTCTTTTTCCCTCCTTCTGCACAATGTTTTGTGGGAGTTGGGTGGTCTGAAAAAAGAAGAGAAAAAGCAAAGGGAAAATAGCTAAAGGTATCTTTATGGGTGTTTTTTAAATACCCATCTAAAGAATGAAATGAACAGAAGTCACCCCATCACAATCAAGATAAACAGGGATGTGCAGCTGCTTCAAATCACACCAATACCCAAGAAGAGCAGGGTAAGCTACCTCAGTGATTATCGACCAGTTGCTGTTTGACTATTGACGACTATGATCATAAGACCATAAGACATAGGAGCAGAATTAGGCCATTTGGCCCATCAAGTCTGCTCCACCATTCAATCATGACTGATCCTTTCTTCCCCTCATCAGCCCCACTCCTAACCTTCTCCCCATAACCTTTGATGCCATGTCCAATCAAGAACCTATCAGCTCTGCCTTAAATACACCCAATGACCTGGCTAGAATCAACTCTTGCCTAAGCAAGGATCTGGACCACTGCAATTTGCCCATCAACACAATAGTTCTACAGTCGATGCAATCTCACTAGCTCTCCACTCAGCCTTGGATCACTTGGACAACAGCAATACCTACGTCAGGTTGCTGTCAATTACTTCCCAGTGTTCAGCACCATCATACCCTCAGTGCTAATCAACGAACTCCAAAACCTGGGCCTCTATACCTCCCTCTGCAACTGGATCCTTGCCATCCTCATCAGGAGACCACAGTCTGTGTGGAAGGGAAATAACATCTCCTCCTTGCTGACAGTCAAAACCTCATAGATGAATGCTTAGCCCACTGCTCTACTCTCTCTACACACACACCTGTGTGGCTAGACACAGCTCAAATGCTATCTATAAATTTTCTGACAACACAACTATTGTTGGCAGAATTTCAAATGATGACATGGAGGTGTACAGGAGCAAGATATATCAGCCAGTTGAGTGGTGTCGCAGCAATAGCCTTGCAGTCAATATCAGTAAGACCAAAGAACTGATCGTGGACTTTAGAAATGGCAAAATGAGGGAACACACACCAGTTGTCAAAGGGATCAGCAGTGGAAAGAGTGAGCAATTTCAAGTTTCTGGGTGTCAACATCTCTGAAGATCTATCCTGAATCCAATATATTGATGCAATTACAAAGAAGGCATGTCAGTGACTATATTTCATTAGGTGTGTGAGGAGACTTAGTATGACACCAAAGACTTGCAAATTTCTACAGATGTACCCTGGAGCAAGCCAACCAGTGGTGTAATGGAATCCACACCGGACTTGGAGGCAAATCAGGGTTCAAATCAGAGTTCAAATCCAGCCAGCTCCTTGCATGCTTTCAACCTGTGCTAGGCTGAGCATCGAGCTAGCAATTCAGCCTCATGAAAAACAGACAAGTGCTAGAGAAAAAGCAAAGTTGTCACCTGAGGAACAAATAAAATAGATACCGTGGAGAGCATTCTAAATGGTTGCAACAGCATCTGGTATGGAGAGGTGACTACACAGGATCTGAAAAAATTGAAGAAAATTGTGAACTCAGCCAACTCCATTATGGCAAACACGAAGTGCTCTGCAGATGCTGGGGTCAAAGCAACACGCACAACACGCTGGAAGAACTCAGCAGGTCGGTCAGCATCCGTGGAAATGAACAGTCAACCTCTGGGGCCCGAGACCCTTCATCAGGACTGAAGAGGGAGGGGGCAGAGGCCCTATAAAGAAGGTGGGGGGAGGGTGGGAAGGAGAAGGCTGGTAGGTTCCAGGTGAAAAATCAGTAAGGGGAAAGATAAAGGGGTGGGGGAGGGGAAGCAGGGAGGTGATAGGCAGGAAAGGTGAAGAAAGAATAGGGGAAAACACAATGGGTAGTAGAAGGAGGCGGAACCATGAGGGAGGTGATAGGCAGCTGGGGGAGGGGGCAGAATGAAATTGGGGTGGGGGAAGGGAGTAGGAGGGAATTACCGGAAGTTGGAGAATTCAATGTTCATACCAAGGGGCTGGAGACTACCTAGACGGTATATGAGGTGTTGCTCCTCCAACCTGAGTTTAACCTCATCATGGCAGTAGAGGAGGCCATGTATGGACATATCCGAATGGGAATGGGAAGCAGAGTTGAAGAGGGTGGCTACTGGGAGATCCTGTCTGTTTTGACAGACGGAGCGGAGGTGCTCGACGAAGCGGTCCCCCAATCCGCGTTGGGTTTCACCGATGTAGAGGAGGCCGCACCGGGAGCACCGGATGCAATAGATGACCCCAACAGACTCACAAGTGAAGTGTTGCCTCACCTGGAAGGACTGTTTGGGGCCCTGAATGGTGGCAAGGGAGGAGGTGTAGGGACAGGTGTAGCACTTGCGCTTACAGGGATAAGTGCCAGGTAGGAGATCGTGGGGAGGGACGTATGGCACTAGCTTTCCCAACATCAAGGAGCTCTTCAAAAGGTGATGCCTCAAAAAATTGGCATCGAGCATTAAGGACCCCAATCACCCAGGACATGCCCTCTTCCATCAAGGAGGAAGTACGCGAGCCTGAAGACACACACTCAATGCTTTAGGAACAGCTTCTTCCCCTCCACCATCAGATTTCTGAATGGAAAATGAACCCATGTATGTATTTTTTTTGCTGTCTTTTGTACTAATTATTTACTTTAATTTTTAAAATGTATTTCTTATTGTAATTTATAGTTTAATTATCATGTTTTGCATTGTACTCCTGCTGTAGAACAACAAATTTCATGACATATACCAGTGATATTAAACCTGTTTCTGATGTGGAGATAAAGAAGAGGTAGGCTGCTAAAAATTAGATTTTAAATGCCTTTGAAAAGAAAATTTATAGATTTGATAAAGGTAGGCAAGATTCCAATAGAATTAACTAAGATAACAGGAAGAAGTTCTTCCCATTAGCATTTGGTTCAAGGACCAGGAATGCAGATTCAACGTTGAAGGAATAAAATACAGGATGTGATGAAAATCTTTACAGAGAGCAATAATAATATTGAACTCTGTGGCTATCAGGAGAGTAGAATCAGAGTCAATTGGGGCCTTCAGAATTGAATTAAAAGAGCACCTAAGAGAAAAATGTTTGCAGAGCTATGCAGAAATTACAGGGGATGGGGTCTGAATTGGAGTTTACAGAGTGCTGGTATGGTCTTACTGGGTCAGATGACCCCTGATTTTACACTTGCATGATGGAAAAAGTGCTAAGAGAAGACAATGAATCTTACAATGTCAGGGTATGCTGGATATAACGTGAGTGTTTCCTTAGTGCTGTTCACTTTAACCCAGGAAGATCGGATTTCTACTCTGAAATTAACAGGTGAACTTCTGAGGGGCCTAGTAATGATCTGCTGCATGCTATTCAATGCTCAAGAAGCAACTGAAGGAGATAAATAGTCTTTATACATTGAAAGCTTATGCGTTCTGTATTTTGCACTTGTAGATAAGAATCAATTTGGGATGAGCTGTACTGGGGCTCAGCACTATAGACCCAGTAAAAATCTCAATACAGACTCTGAAGAGATTACAGTTCCAATTTCTAATCTAATTACTTTGGGAAATTGATATAATGTGGTATTCGATCTCACGTGTGATCTGTTGAATGACAAGTTATTTTATACTACTCACAGAGTGAAGGGTGTCTTACTAACTACCTCCAGAACGATGTGATCCTAACCATAACAATAACCTCTTATGTAAATTTGTCATTGTGGTCTTACTTCTTTACACCTTTCATTAATCTTTTTGATGACGGTTTAATAAACACTGTAGGAAAATATGGCAAATTGTGCACCAAAAAAAATTATGTGGTTTTACGTAAATGCATTAAACAGTTTTCAGTGAATTTTATTCTGTTTATTTTTCCAGGAAGCATGGGAGCTAAGAAAGGATAAACTCACTGAGACTAGCCAACGTTACTTTGACATTTGTGTTCATACATTGACAGGAACTTTTTTGCATCAACTTCTAAGATTAAGAAAGTAAAACTTATCTGCCTGTTTGACACTTTCAAACTTAAATCTAGCCTAGTCTGTATTTTCTCATGCTGAGAAAAAGGAAATCAAATGGGAAATTTCCACCATTCCCCTACTTTCCTAATTCAGAGTTGTTAAAATTGCTACTTCAAAGAAAAAATTCTCCCCTCTATTTAATATGGGAGTCATGACACTTTGTTTCCTGCTTGGATAAGAGCTATGTTGTACTGAATGATTGTTAACATTTCAGAGATGCATGTTATCTACTATAGTTCCTACTATCTGTAACAATCTGTTACATGATGAGCACAATTCTGAAACACACCTAATCTAGTTTAAACAGCATCCCAATAGTTTGCATCCGTCTGCCAGCTTCCTCTAAACCAAATTTAATATTGTAACAGCACAATAGGAAGATAGAAACATAGAAAACCTACAGCACAAAGCTGTGCCGAACATGTCCCTACCTTAGGACTACCTAGGCTTTACCCATAGCCCTCTATTTTTCTGAGCTCCATGTAGCCACCCAGGAGTCTCTTAAAAGACCCTATCGTTTCCACCGCCACCACCACCGCCAGCAGCCCATTCCACACACACACCACTCTCTGCGTAAAAAACTTACCCCTGACATCTCCTCTGTACCTACTTCCAAGCAGCTTAAAGCTATGCCCTCTCATGCTAGCCATTTCAGCCCTGGGAAAAAAACCATGACTATCCACACAATCAATGCCTCTCGCTATCTTGCACACCTCTATCAGGCCATCTCTCATCCTTCATCGCTCCAAGGAGAAAAGGCCGAGTTCACTCAACCTATTCTCATAAGGCATGCTTCCCAATTCAGGCATCATCCTTGTAAACCTCCTCTACGCCCTTTCTAGTGTTTCCACGTCCTTCCTGTAGTGAGGCGACTAGAATTGAGCACAGTACTCCAAGTGGGGTCTGACCAGGGTCCTATATAGCTGCAACATTACTTCTCGGCTCTTAAACTCAATCCCACGATTGATGAAGGCCAATGCATCGTATGCCTTCTTAACTATAGGTCAATCTGTGTAGCAGCCTTGAGTGTCCTATGGACTCGAACCCTAAGATCCCTCTGATCCTCCACACTGCCAAGGTTTTACCATTAATGCTATATTCTGCCAATAATATAGCTTATCCCAAAAATCTATTCCTGGGTCAAATAAGTAAAAAATATTAGGTCAGGGCACCAGAATGAACAGTGACAAAAAAAAATAGGTGGACAGTCTTTTCCTACCTCTCCTTTACCTTAACATTATTAGCAACATTTTCAAAACCTGAAAGGGTTGGCCAAATTAAAAGCAACTGAGGAAATGTATCACTTCTGCCTAAATAATCTGGGTTATAAAGTATGCCTATCTGTCTCCTTTTTCTGTACTGGCTGGAGTTTAGAAGAATGAGGGGTGATCACATTGAAACCTACTGAATTTTGAAAGTCCTCGGGAGTGATTGTGGAGAGGATGCTTTCAATAATGTGAGAGTCTCGGACCAGAGGGCAGAGCCTCAGAATAGAGGGACTTCCCTTCAGAACAGAGATGAGGAGGGATTTCTTTAGCCAGAGGGTGGGGAATCTGTGAAATTCATTGCCATAAACAGATGGGGAGGCCAAGTCATTGGTATATTTAAAGCAGAGGTTAATAGGTTCTTGATTATTAAGGACATAAAAGGTTACAGGAAGAAAACAGGAGAATGGGTTTGACAGGAAAAATCAATCAGCCATGATCGAATGGTACAGCAGACCCGATGGGATGAGTGGCTTGATTCTGCTCCTACTGTACGTTTTATGGTCATGGTGTTCTTGTGACCATCAGAAGAGACCACACTTTAGCTATTCCACATACACCACCCACTCTCTTTCTCAAGGCATCTTCTGATGCAGCCAAAAGGCATGCAATATCTTTCCTTTTACCTCTGCTGATCCATCTACGAGCCCAAAATTTCCTTCCAGTTGAAGCAGCAATTCACTCCTTCAATTTAGTGTACTGCATTAAGTAGTTCCAATTTGGGTTCCTCTACGTTAGAGAAACCAAGCACACATTAGCTGACCACTTTGTAGAATACCTCCATTCAGTCTGCAAGGGTGTCTCTCAGCACCCTATCACTTTAATTACCTGTCCCACTCTCACTTCAACCTTTACCTTTGGCCTCCTCAATTGTTCCAAAAATACCCAATGTAAGCTCAGCAAAACAACACCTCATTTTCAAAGTTCGAAGTATGTTTATTATCTATATATACTCTTGGACACTCTTGTAGCACCTGCTTAGCCCCCTTGATCAGTCACGTAAAGCCATGGGAGCAGGTGGTGGGTGGTCATATGGTCTTGCTGACACTGAGTGAGAGGTTATTACTGTAGCACCACTCAGCCAGATTTACAGTCTCCCTCTTATATGCTGATTCATCACCATCTTTCCTTCAGCTTACGACAGAGGTGTTGTAACCAAACTTGAATATGTAATTGGAGCTGTGCTTAGCCCCCCAGTCATTGGTACAAAGCGAGTAGAGCAGGAGACTAAGTATACAGCCTTGTGCTACACCTATGCTGATGGAGATTGTGGAGGAGATGTTGTCGCAAGTCTGAACTGACTGGTACCTGCAACAAAGGAAATCAAGGATCCAATTACACAATGAGGTATTGAGGCCAAGATCTTGAAGCTTATTGATTAGTTTTGAGGAGATGATAGTCTATAAAGAGCATCCTGATGTATGAATCTTTGGTGTCCAGATGTTCCAGGGTTGAGTATAAGCCAATGAGATGGCATCTACTGTGGACCTGTTGCTCTAGTAGGCAAACTGGAGCAGATTCAAATCACTTCTCAGGCAGGACTTGATAGAAATCCTTAATTTTTGAATACCCTGTGTTTTTTCCCGCAATATCTTATCCCTACCTGTTTATGTGTTAGGAACTAAGCACTGTTCTGGGCTACTCTAGCCATGAATTACTGTGAGAGATCATAGATCAACATGCTGTGATTAGCACTTATTTTCCCCAGCAAGTTCAGAAATATAGTTAGAATAGCTACCACAAAACAGCAAATTTCATGACTTATGTCAGTGATAATAAACCCGATTCTGATTCTGACCAAGTAAGAATGCTCATTTCAGAGGGAGAAATAGATGCAAAAAATAAAATAACATACACGTAAACAAGGGTGGCTTTTCTCAATAGCAAAACTGGAAATGCGATCAGGAACCACACACAAAAGCACTGAAACATCTTGAAGGATACCATAAGCAGAGCTCTTTTGAAAAGATTTATAAGATTGCCTCAGTGGAGTAATGTGCAGCTGTTTAATACTGCAGTTTCATCTTGCTTGGAGTCTATGTGGAAGATAGAAAATAAAAGGATTCTGTTGAGTCTGAAGCTTCTTACAGTCTCCTGGGTTTTCTGGTGCCAGTTTGACTCATATTACATGCTGTTAATAATACAACACAGAGCGTACACTCAATTGATAAAAAAAGCTTGCAGACCTATAGATCATTCAGTTAGACTGAGAGTCTCAATACCAAACAGGTCAAACCAGCTGCTGATAACTGTAGGTCATTTTTGCTACATAAATACAGTGGATTCCAGTTAATTGAGCCATCGGTTAATCAGGGCAGCTGCTTGTTTAGGACAACACTTAAAGAACAAAAATTAATAGAGAATATTGCTGGGATTCCTTCTGTTTATTTGGGACACTATGCCTCTTAATTGGAGCAGGAGACTGTTGCTGAACAGCTTCCAGCTAGCGTCAGTCATACACATTATTGTGGCTGTTAGGTGCAACACCATGCTTCAAGCAAACAGTTTTAAAATAGCATCAGTTGCATGAGTTGTGTTCAAAAGCAGTAATTTTTGTCACTAATAGTCAGTGAGAAATAAGCAGTAAAACAATTCAGAACTGTTTTGCTCACTGCAGTTTCAAGCATTCAGGCTTGGAGATGCCAGAAACGGCTAGGAGTGAAAATGAAACAATGTCACTACTTCAACAAGTTAGGAACTATGCTATAATGAAAATGAAGATTTGGGGGATGCAATCATCAACAGCATCGTATGAATGTAGTCCATTATCTGCAGTAGGTGTTTGCACTGATCTTGTTCATTGCGTACACTGGATGAATTCCCCCATCCATAACTATTAGGAACTCATACACAGTTTTATTGTGTTGTAATACTATTGGTAGTGTTCTAATTTGTTCTGTATTTTACTTCAATACATAATTTGTTACTCAGTTTGTCTTTCTTTTTAAAGACCTTTTTAACTACTTCCATGAAATTTTGGCTAATTGGGCCGTCCCTTAATTAGGCCAAAGTGTACTGGTCCCTATGTGTCTCAATTAACAAGAATCCACTATACTTATTATATTTATATGAAAAGCCTGACAAAGCCTAACCTCCACCAAACAGATGTTCTCAACACACACCAATGTACAAAGATTCAGTTAGATTTTTCTAAACGTCCTACTTGGTCAGTCAATGCTGCATGAATCTCAGAACTAAATTTATGATGGCATACTGTGGAATTTGGAAATGGATATTTCTATATATATATATATATAATTTAAGTAGAGATTCCAACCTTGACAAGAAATAACACATGGGTTGGATACTTTGAAGTAAAGGGTTTAATATTCAATAATCTAAATTTATAGGGATTTACGATAAATTTCAGATACCAAGCATTACAGATTATTTGAGAAAAATGGAATGTGAAAAATTGCTGTCTAATTTTCAATCATCTTACAGTGTCCAATGGTTGTTAAATATTCCAAAATATTGAATAAAACTACCAATAATGTATCAGATATTCTCATGAATATAGAATAAGGCAGTAAAAGTTGCTTATTTTCAAAAATTGTGAAGCAATCTGCAAACAAACTTAGTCCCTTAAGATCTTGTGTTCTTCTACAAATTGAGTTAGTATATATGTAAAGTCCGTGGCATGATGATACATCGCGGTAATGTCATGTGGGGAAATAATGCTAATATAGCATTATCAGAATGCACTTTGAAGAGTCAGCACAAAACCCTTGGAAGAATTTCTTTCCCTTAAAACAAAAATAAATGTAATGTTAGGAGTTTTATTTTGGAACAGTTTTATAGAATTTTTTGTGCTAGTACATTTATTCAACCCTGATAAAATAAACTGTGATCATTCACCTTATCTATGCCCCTCGTGTAAGGTCATCTCTCAGCCTCCTGCACTCCAAGGAAATCAGCCCCAGAATATCCAATCTCTTCTTATTGTTATGGAACAGGAATTACAAATGAATTGGTTTTAGCTTTTCATATGTCTCATTTATTCACTATATGAGATTAGATTGAATGTTCATCTCTTGTCATTTTTGGACAGTTTCTCAACTCTGGCCTACATTTTCAAAAAAAGGCATTGATTTCATGTGCACTTCTAAAAATTTCTAATTTTAAAAGAAACAATTTGTAAAATGAAAAATAAATATTTTGTGGACGGATTTAAAATAGCCAAGAGTAAGTTTGGAAACAATTCAAGAGAAAAGACAAAGTAGGTGTATGTCACATCTAGAGGCCTTTAGATCAGGAGACAGGGAGGAATTGAAACATGTGCAGAGGAAGCTAAAAGAGAAGATTAAGGTATCTGAAGAGGAATACAGGAGAGAGCTGGAGAACAAGCTTGGGCAGAGTGGCACACGGGAGGTGTGGAGGAGCATGAAGAACATCACTGGCTTCAATCAGCCTAGCTGTAGAGCCTTGGAATGCAGTGTGAATGGGTTAATGAGTTAAACCAATTCTTCAATAGGTTTGACAACTGCCCTCCTGTTCACACACCACTCTGCGCACCAGTCTGGGTGCCAAGGAACCCAAATGCTCCCTCAGCACCAACACCTCCCCTCCTCCCTCATCCCTTCTACAGTTCAACACATGGGTGAACAATACTGTTTACATCCCCTCCTTGCCCTGCATCTACCATTCATACTTCCACATCCCGATCTTCATCCCCCAGACCCCGGACCCCAGACCCCATCTTCCACCAACTCCTCAGTCATCATAGACTCACACTCACGAGCAAGGTGAGTAGGACTCTGGGGAAACTCAGGCATGGCAAAGCATTGGGACCAGACGGTGTGAACACCAAGGTCCTGGAGGAGTGTGCTGAGCAGCTGTGTAGAGTTTTCCAGCACATTTTCAACTTGAGTCTCAGCCTGGAAAGGGTCCCGACTGTGTGGAAAACTATGTGTGTAACCAAAAGTCTTGAATGACTATAGTCCTGTGGCCCACACCGCACACATCATGAAACCCTAGAGAGGCTGGTCCTGGCTCTCCTCTGACCTCTGGTCAGATCAGCCCTCGATCCCCTGGAGCTTGCCTACCAGCAGCACGTTCCAGTAGACAATGCAGTCATCTATCTGCTGAACAGAGCCTACTCCCATTTGGATAAGCAGAGCAGCACGGTGAGGATTGTGTTTTTTTTGATTTCTCAAGTACCTTCAATACCATACAGGCCTCAGTGCTGGGGGTGGGGGGGGGGCGGGGGAGCTCCATTCAATGCAAGTTGGCACTTCCATTGTATACTGGTTAAAGGAATACCTGACTGGCAGACCACAGTTTGTACAGCTTCAGACATGGCAAAAGCACCGCTGGGGCTCTACAGGGGACTGTATTGGCTCCTCTGCTGCTTCCTCTGTGGCGTTTGCATGTTCTCTCCATGATAGTGTAAATTTCTCCTGGGTGCCCTTATTTCCTCCTATCATCCAAAGATTTATTGATTGGTCAGTTGGTTACTGTAAATTACCCTAAATTACCCCACTGTAAATTAGAAACATAGAAAACCTACAGCACAATACAGGCTTTTCGCCCACAAAGCTCTGCCAAACATGTACTTACCTTAGAACTACCTAGGCTTACCCACAGCCCTCTATTTTTCTAAATTCCATGTTTCCATCCAGGAGTCTCTTAAAAGAACATATCATTTCCACCTCCACCACCACCACTGGCAGCTTATTCCACACACTCACGACTCTCTGTGGAAAAACTTACCCCAATATCACCTCTGTACCTACTTCCTAGCACCTTAAAACTATGCCCTCTTGCGCTAGCTATTTCAGTATGAGAAAGCCTGTAAAAAAGCCTCTGACTATGTACATGATCAATGCCTCTCATTATCTTGTGCACCTCTATCAGGTCACCTCTCATCCTCCGTCGCTCCAAGGAGAAAAGGCCGAATTCACTCAACCTATTCTTATAAGGGCATGCTCCCCAATCCAGGCAACATCCTTGTAAATCTCCTTTGCACCCTTTCTATGGTTTCCACATCCTTTCTGTGGTGAGGCGACCAGAATTGAGCACAGTACTCCAAGTGGGGTCTGACCAGGGTCCTCTATAGCTGCAACATTACCTCTCGGCTCTTAAACTTGATTCCACCATTGATGAAGGCTAATGCACCGTATACTTTCTTAACCACAGGGTCAACCTGCACAGCAGCTTTGAGTGTCCTCTGGAGTCAGACCCCAAGTTCCCTCTGATCCTCCACACTGCCAAGAGTCTTACCATTAATGCTATATTCTGCCATCACATTTGACCTACCAAAATGAACCACCTCACACTTATCTAGGTTGAACTCCATCTGCCAGTTCTCAGCTCAGTTTTGCATCCTATCAATGTCCCGCTGTAATCTCTGACAGCCCTCCACACTATCCACAACACCCCTAACCTTTGTATCATCAGCAAATTTACTAACCCATTCTTCCACTTCCTCATCCAGGTTACTTATAAAAATCACAAAGAGTAGGGGTCCCAGAACAGATCCCTGAGGCACTGCACTGGTCACCGGCCTCCATGCAGAACATGACCTGTCTACAACCACTCTTTGCCTTCTGTGGGCAAGCCAGTTCTGGATCCACAAAGCAATGTCCCCTTGGATCCCATGCCTCCTTATTTTCTCAATAAGCCTTGCATGGGATAACTTATCAAATGCCTTGCTAAAATACCCAATGAATTGGCCTCCACAGCTGCCTGTGGTAATAAATTCCACAAATTCACCACCCTCTGGGGAAAGAAATTTCTCCATATTTCTGTTTTAAATAGATGCCCTCTGTCCTGAGACTGTGCCCTCCTGTCCTAGACTCCCCCACCATGGAAAACACCCTTTCCACTTCTACTCTGTCTAGTCCTTTCAACATTCAGAAGGTTTCAATGAGATCCACCCCCATCCTTCTAAATTCCAGCGAGTACAGACCCAGAGCCATCAAATGCTCCTCATCTGATAACCCTTTCATTCCCTGAATCATCTTTGTGAACCTCCTCTGTACACTCTCCAATGCCAGCACATCTTTTCTTAGATGAGGAGCCCAAAACTGTTCACAATACTCAAGGTGAGGTCTCACCTGTGCCTTATAAAGCCTCAGCATCGTGTCCCTGTTCTTGCATTCTAGACACCTTTTGCCTTTGTCACTACCGACTCAACCTGCAAGTAAACCTTTAGGGTATTCAGCACTAGGACTCACAAGCCCCATTGCATTTCAGATTTCTAGATTTTCTCCCTGTTTAAAATATAGTCTGCACATTTTTTTCTACTATCGGTGCATGACCATGCATTTTCCAATATTATATTTCATTTGCCATTTTCTTGCCCATTCTCCTAATTTGTCGAAGTCCTTCTGCAGCCTACCTGTTTCCTCAACACTACCTGCCCCTCCACCAATCTTCATAGCATCTGCATACTTGGCATCAAAGGCTTCTATTCCATCATTGAAATTATTGATATACAGCATATTCCTTCTTACCTCTCATCTAATATTTGCATATTTGTATATCTGTGCACTTGTTATGCTACTGTGACACTGTAATTTCCTTTGGAATCAAAAAAGTATCTATCGATCTCTCTATCTATCCATCTGTTGTACAAGCTGGATGCAATTCAGAGCAACAATCTGCTGGAAGAACTCAACGGGTTGAGCCACAGTTGCAGGAAGAAAGGAACTGTTGGCATTTCAGGTCAGAACCCTGCATTAATTACTTCCTCCCATAGATGCTGCTCGACACTCTGAGTCCCTCCAGTAGACCGCTTGTTGCTCCACTCCCAGCATCTACATTTCCTTACGTGTCCTGGAGGAAATTCATCCTGATTTGTACTGAACTTTGGTCAGCCATCCAGCTCAACTCTCTGAGATATGAGACCTTCTGGTAAACAACAGATGGTGCGATCCTGGGCATATTACGATCAAGGAACGTGTTTGTAGCCCGGATATTGAACTTTCTGCTGTTGGACTCCGGCCATATTATTTGCCAAGGGAAATCTGGCATGCAATTGTGGTTGTTTTGTTTTCATCCCTCCCTCTGCCAGCCCGACGTCGGCGTGTAACATCACTTACACCGTCATAGCCAGATTACAAACCCAGCACCCGAGTGCCCTCATTACCATCTCGGGTGACTTCAACCATGTTACCATGGCTAGGGCATTGCCCAACTTCACGCAGTATGTGAGCTGTACAACCAGAGGGGAGAGGACTCTGGATTTGATGTATGCTAACGTTAAGGATGCATACAGCTCCTCTCCCCTCCCCCCATTGGGAAGGTCAGATCACAACCTCGTGCATCTAAAACCCTGCTACGTGCCTCTGGTGAAGAGCAAACCTGCAACCTCGAGGACAGTGAGGAAATGGTCGGAGGAGGCTTATGAGGCGCTCCAGGGTTGTTTTGAGATGACAGACTGGCAGGTACTCTGTGAGCCACATGGAGAGGATATTGATGGGCTCACAGAGCGCATCACTGATTACATTAACTTCTGTGTGGACTGCAATGTTCCGACAAGAACTGTCCTTTGTTATTCAAATAACAAGCCATGGGTGACAAAGGACATTAAGGACATCCTGAACGCTGAAAAGAGGGCGTTTGGAGATGGAAATAGGGAGGAGCTGAGGGCAATAGAGAGGGACCTGAAAGCCAGGATCAAGGAGGCTAAAGACAGGTACAGGAGGAAGCTTGAGTGGAAACTCCAGCAGAACAACATGAGAGAGGTCTGGAGGGGGATGAGGACCATCATTGGGTTCCGGCAAACTAGTAACAGAGGAGCTGAAGGCAGTGTGGACAGGGCCAACGAACTTAACCTGTTCTTTAACAGATTTGACATTGTGACCCCTGCCCATCCCACACATGAGCCATCTGTTGTCGGCCCCCAACCAACACGTATTCCACTCTCCCCTCCTACCCCTCCTCACAGTCCCCCATCCTGCTCTCATGACTATACCCCTTCCCCACACAAAACCACCACGGTGGGCTTCACAGCTGAACAGGTGAGAAGACAGCTGAAACGTCTCAACCCAAGCAAGGCTGCAGGACCGGATGGTGTCAGTACCAGGGTGCTCAAAGCCTGTGCCCCTCAGCTATGTGGAGTACTTCGCCATTTATTCAACCTGAGACTGAGGCTCCGGAAGGTTCCTGTGCTGTGGAAGACGTCCTGCGTTGTCCCTGTGCCGAAGACGCCGTGCCCCAGAGGCCTCAATGACTACAGACCAGTGGCATTGACCTCCCACATCATGAAGACCCTGGAGAGACTTGTTCTGGAGCTGCTCCGGCCTATGGTCAGGCCACACTTAGATCCCCTCCAATTCACCTACCAGCCCCGACTAGGAGTTGAGGATGCCATCGTCTACCTGCTGAACCGTGTCTATGCCCACCTGGACAAGCCAGCGAGCACTGTGAGGGTCATGTTTTTTGACTTCTCCAGTGCGTTCAACACTATCCGCCCTGCTCTGCTGGGGGAGAAGCTGACAGCGATGCAGGTGGATGCTTCCCTGGTGTCATGGATTTGATTATCTGACTGGCAGACCACAGTACGTGTGCTTGCAACACTGTGTGTCCGACAGAGTGATCAGCAGCACTGGGGCTCCACAGGGGACTGTCTTGTCTCCCTTTCTCTTCACCATTTACACCTCGGACTTCAACTACTGCACAGAGTCTTGTCATCTTTAGAAGTTTTCGGATGACTCTGCCATAGTTGGATGCATCAGCAAGGGAGATGAGGCTGAGTACAGGGCTACAGTAGGAAACTTTGTCACATGGTGTGAGCAGAATTATCTGCAGCTTAATGTGAAAAAGACTAAGGAGCTGGTGGTAGACCTGAGGAGAGCTAAGGTACCGGTGACCCCTGCTTCCATCCAGGGGGTCAGTGTGGACATGGTGGAGGATTACAAATACCTGGGGATACAAATTGACAATAAACTGGACTGGTCAAAGAACGGTGAGGCTGTCTACAAGAAGGGTCAGAGCCGTCTCTATTTCCTGAGGAGACTGAGGTCCTTTAACATCTGCCGGACGACGCTGAGGATGTTCAATGAGTCTGTGGTGGCCAGTGCTATCATGTTTGCTGTTGTGGCAGACACCCACAGAATCAACAAACTCATTTGTAAGGCCAGTGATGTTGTGGGGATGGAACTGGACTCTCTCACGGTGGTGTCTGAAAAGAGGATGCTGTCTAAGTTGCATGCCATCTTGGACAATGTCTCCCATCCACTACATATTGTACTGGGTGGGCACAGGAGTACATTCAGCCAGAGACTCATTCCACCGAGATACAACACAGAGTGTCATAAGAAGTCATTCCTGCCTGTGGCCATCAAACTTTACAACTCCTCCCTTGGAGGGTCAGAAACCCTGAGCCAATAGGCTGGTCCTGGACTTATTTCATAATTTACTGGCATAATTTACATATTACTATTTAACTATTTATGGTTTTATTACTATTTATTATTTATGGTGCAACTTTAATGAAAACCAGTTTCCCCCCGGGATCAATAAAGTATGACTATGACTATGACTATGACTATAAGGCATGAAGATTCAAAGCAGCAGGATTGAATTATTTGGAGACAGTTTGGATAATTGCCTGAAAATGATTGAGAAGCAAAGAAATGATGCAAAGCTGTGAACTATATGGAAATCCCAAGGACTAACATAGAAACATAGAAAACCTACAGCACAATACAGGCCCTTCGGCCCACAATGCTGTGCCGAACATGTACTTACTTTAGAAATTACCTAGAGTTACCTATAGCTCTCTAAGCTCCATGTACCTAACTAGGAGTCTCTTAAAAGACCCTATCGTATCTACCTCCACAACTGTCGCTGGCAGCCCATTCCACGCATTCACCACTCTCTCCAGAAAAAACTTACCCCTAACATCTTCTCTGTACCTCTTTCCAAGCACCTTAAAACCATGTCCACTCGTGTTAGCCATTTCAGCCCTGGGAAATAGCCTCTGACTATCCACACAATCAATCCCTCTCATCATCTTATACACCTCTATTAGGTCACCTCTCATCCTCTGTCGCTCCAAGAAAAGGCCGAGTTCACTCAACCTATTCTCATAAGGCATGCTCCCCAATCCAGGCAACATCCTTTTTAATCTCTTCTGCACCTTTTCTATGTTTCTATGTTTCTATGGCTTCCACATCCTAACTGTAGTGATGCGACCAGAACTGAGTGTAAATTTCAGACATTGTTGATCAAAAATCATATCGAACAGACTTTAAAAGAAAATGAGAAAAACTGTGAATGAATCAAAAGAAAACATATTGATAATGCCTTGAGAGGTGGTGGTGGCTGGCATTTTCACAATATTTAAGAAGTATTTAGACCAGCGCTTGAATCAACAAAGCGTAGTCGGATATGGGCCGAGTAAAAGATGAGTGTTTAATGGTGAACATGGACACAGTGGGCCAATGAGCCTGTTTTCAGGGCTCCAAGACTCTATGTCTTTGAAGAAGGACTATAGATGATTGCCTCATGAATGTTAAACTGAACAAAATGACCTGCTATATTTTTCTGTGGTGGAAGTTTGGTTTCACTGTTCTAAGGCATTTTGAACATAGAAACATAGAAAATAAGTGCAGGAGTAGGCCATTCGGCCCTTCGAGCCTGCACCACCATTCAGTATGATCATGGCTGATCATCCAACTCAGAACCCTGTACCTGCCTTCTCTCCATACCCCCTGATCCCTTTAGCCACAAGGGCCATATCTAACTACCTCTTAAATATAGCCAATGAATTGGCCTCAACTGTTTCCTGTGGCAGAGAATTCCACAGATTCACCACTCTCTGTGTGAAGAAGTTTTTCCTAATCTCGGTCCTAAAAGGCTTCCCCTCTATCCTCAAACTGTGACCCCTCGTTCTGGACTTCCCCAACATCGGGAACAATCTTCCTGCATCTAGCCTGTCCAATCCCTTTAGGATTTTATACATTTCAGTAAGATCCCCCCTCAATCTTCTAAATTCCAACGAGTATAAGCCTAGTTCATCCAGTCTTTCATCATGTGAAAGTCCTGCCATCCCAGGAATCAATCTGGTGAACCTTCTTTGTACACCCTCTATGGCAAGGATGTCTTTCCTCAGATTAGGGGACCAAAACTGCACACAATACTCCAGGTGTGGTCTCACCAAGGCCTTGTACAACTGCAGTAGTACCTCCCTGCTCCTGTACTCGAATCCTCTTGCTATAAATGCAGCATACCATTCGCTTTTTTCACTGCCTGCTGTACCTGCATGCCCACTTTCAATGACTGGTGTATAATGACACCCAGGTCTCGTTGCACCTCCCCTTTTCCTAATCGGCCACCATTCAGATAATAATCTGTTTTCCTGTTTTTGCCACCAAAGTAGATAACTTCACATTTATCCGCATTAAATTGCATCTGCCATGAATTTGCCCACTCACCTAACCTATCCAAGCCACCCTGCATCCTCTCAGCATCCTCCTCACAGCTAGCACTGCCGCCCAGCTTCGTGTCATCCGCAAACTTGGAGATGCTGCATTTAATTCCCTCATCCAAGTCATTAATATATATTGTAAACAACTGGGGTCCCAGCACTGAGCCTTGTGGTACCCCACTAGTCACTGCCTGCCATTCTGAAAAGGTCCCGTTTATTCCCAATCTTTGCTTCCTGTCTACCAACCAATTCTCTATCCACATCAATACCTTACCCCCAATACCGTGTGCTTTAAGTTTGCACACTAATCTCCTGTGTGGGACCTTGTCAAAAGCCTTTTGAAAATCCACATCCACTGGTTCTCCCCTATCCACTCTACTAGTTACATCCTCAAAAAATTCTATGAGATTCGTCAGACATGATTTTCCTTTCACAAATCCATGCTGACTTTGTCCGATGATTTCATCGCTTTCCAAATGTGCTGTTATCACATCTTTGACAACTGACTCTAGCATTTTCCCCACCACTGATGTTAGGCTAACCGGTCTATAATTCCCCGGTTTCTCTCTCCCTCCTTTTTTAAAAAGCGGGGTTACATTAGCCACCCTCCAATCCTCAGAAACTAGTCCAGAATCTAAAGAGTTTTGAAAAATTATCACTAATGCATCCACTATTTCTTGGGGTACTTCCTTAAGCACTCTGGGATGCAGACCATCTGGCCTTGTATGTCTACTCCAAGTTCCTGACATTCATCCGCAAGTTAGGTTCCTGGAATTGTATAGTTTAATGAGAACCATTGATCTGGGAGCGTTTAGCTTCACGTACTTGGTTTCAATTTCAGTGTTACTATTTACAAAGCTAAATATCTCATACACTTTCTTTAATGGCTTTCTCAACCGGTTCCCCTGTGTTTGAAAGTTTGTGAACGTAATGCTTGATTCTTCTTCTCTGACACTCATTAACGTGCCCTGAATCTACCCCCACCCCTCCCATACCACTCTCCCAATGGACTCCCATTTAAATTATACTGCCTCTTCCTGTTGTTCCTCCCAAGGTGGCTCATTTCACATTTATCCACATTAGCTTCCACCCATTGTGCACCAGTTCATTTCAATATACTATGTGCTTCTGGCACTTGCTGTTAGACTCTTTTTAGACAAATCCTTCACTGTGAGTTTCAGTAATTGGCTGCAATGCCTCGACAATGCTCCCTCGAAAAGCTACAGCACTTCTTGAGCTTCTCCAACTTCTACTGCTATTTCATCAGAAACTACAGCCAAATCACTGCTCTTCCCACCTTCCTCACCAAATTACCCACCTCACGGATAACCCGGTCTGTTGCTGCAGAACGTGCTTTTGAGGAGCTCACGAGACACTTCACTATCACTCCTAATCTCTGCCATCTGAACCCATCTGGACCTTTTGTGGTAGAGGTGGACACATCTGATGTTGGCTCCGGGCCATCCTCTCCCAGTGAGGACCAGGCAGGAAGACAAACCATTGTGCCTTCTTCTCGCACAAGTTCAACTTGACACCTCACCATTATGTAGAAGACAGGGAGAAATGGAGACATTGGCTGATGGGAAGAACCGAGCCACCAGATTGGACAGACCACCAGAACCGCATATTCATACAACAGACCCACCAACTCAACCCACATCAAGCTTGCTAAGCCTTCTTCTTCAAGCAATTCAACTTCACCATGTCCTACCTACCTGGCTCTAAGAATGGCATCACAGAAGCCCTGTCACAACAGTTCAACCCAGCCAAAATGAAGATCAACCCTCAACTCATCATTCCATCCTTGCCCTGGTCAACTGGGATCTTGAGAACCAGATCTGCCAGGTCCTACATTACGGGCCTGCTCCAACCTACACATCTGACAACCGCACGTATGTGCCGATGACTGTGCACTCTGTCCACTCCTCACCCCTCTCTGGCCATCTAGCTATATGACGGGCTCTGGATTTCATGCAACATTAGTTCTGGTGTCCAACCATGATTGCAGATATAAACATAGAACCATATAACAATTACAGAATGGAAACAGGCCATTTCGGCCCTTCTAGTCCGTGCCGAATGCTTACTCTCACCTAGTCCCACCGACCTGCATTCAGCCCATAACCCTCCATTCCTTTCCTGTCCATATACCTATCTATTTTTTTAAAATGACAAAATCGAACCTGCCTCTAGCACTTCTACTGGAAGCTCGTTCCACACAGCTACCACTCTCTGAGTAAAGAAGTTCCCCCTTGTGTTACCCCTAAACTTTTGCCCCTTAACTCTCAACTCATGTCCTTTTGTTTGAATCTCCCTTACTCTCAATGGAAAAAGCCTATCCACGTCAACTCTATCTATCCCCCTCATAATTTTAAATACCTCTAACAAGTCCCTCCTCAACCTGCTACGCGCCAAAGAATACAGACCTAACTTGTTCAACCTTTCTCTGTAACTTAGGTGCTGAAACACAGGTAACATTCTAGTAAATCTCCTTTGTACTCTCTCTATTTTGTTGACATCTTTCCTATAATTCGGTGACCAAAACTGTACACAATACCCCAAATTTTGCCTCACCAATGCCTTGTACAATTTTAACGTTACATCCCAACTCCTATACTCAATGCTCTGATTTGTAAAGGCCAGCTTTCTTCACCACCCTATCCACATGAGATTCCACCTTCAGGGAACGATGCACCATTATTCCCAGATCACTCTGTTCTACTGCATTCTTCAATGCCCTACTATTTACCATGCATGTCCTATTTTGATTAGTCCTACCAACATGTAACACCTCACATTTATCAGCATTAAACTCCATCTGCCATCTTTCAGCCCACCCTTCTAATTGGCCTAAATCTCTCTGCAGGCTTTGAAAACCTACTTCATTAGCCACAACGCCACCTATCTTAGTATCATCTGCATACGTACTAATCCAATTTACCACCCCATCATCCAGATCATTAATGTATATGACAAAGAACATCGGACCCAGTACAGATCCCTGAGGCACACCACTAGTCACCGGCCTCCAATCTGACACACAGTTATCCACCACTACTCTCTGGCATCTCCCATCCAGCCACTGTTGAATCTATTTTACTACTTCAATATTAATACCTAATGATTGAATCTTCCTAACTAACCCTCTGTGTCGATCCTTGTCAAAGGCCTTACTGAAGTCCATATAGACAACATCCACTGCTTTACCCTTGTCAATTTTCCTAGTAACCTCTTCAAAAAATTCAATAAGATTTGTCAAACATGACCTTCCACGTACAAATCCATGTTGACTGTTCCTAATCAGACCCTGTCTGTCCAGATAATTATATATGCCATCTCTAAGAATACTTTCCATTAATTTACCCACCACTGACGTCAAACTTACAGGCCGATAATTGCTACGTTTACTCTTAGAACCCTTTTTAAACAATGGAACCACATGAGCAATACGCCAATCCTCTGGCACCATCCCTGTTTCTAATGACATTTGAAATATTTCTGTCAGAGCCCCTGCTATTTCTACATTAACTTCCCTCAAGGTCCTAGGGAATATCATGTCAGGACCCAGAGACTAATCCACTTTTATATTCCTTAAAAGCGCCAGTACTTCCTCTTCTTTAATTGTCATACTTTCTATAACTACCCTACTTGCTTCTCTTACCTTACACAATTCAATATCCTTCTCCTTAGTGAATACCGAAGAAAAGAAATTGTTCAAAATCGCCCCCATCTCTTTTGGCTCCGCACATAGCTGTCCACTCTGATTCTCTAAGGGACCAACTTTATCTCTCACTATCCTTCTGCTATTAATATAACTGTAGAAAGCCTTTGGAATTATTTTCAGCTTACTTGCCAAAGCAACCTCATATCTTCTTTTAGCTTCTCTAATTTCTTTCTTAAGATTCTTTTTACATTCTTTATATTCCTCGAGCACCTCATTTAATACAAGCTGCCTATATTTATTGTAGATCTCTCTCTTTTGCTGAACCAAGTCTCCAATATCCCTTGAAAACCATGGCTCTCTCAGACTTTTAACCTTTCCTTTCAACCTAACAAGAACATAAAGATTCTGTACCCTCAACATTTCACCTTTAAATGACCTCCATTTCTCTAGTCATAGTAGTCATAGTCATAGTCATACGTTATTGATCCCGGGGGAAATTGGTTTTCATTACAGTTGCACCATAAATAATAAATAGTAATAAAACCATAAATAGTTAAATAGTAATATGTAAATTATGCCAGTAAATTATGAAATGAGTCCAGGACCAGCCTATCGGCTCAGGGTGTCTAACCCTCCAAGGGAGGAGTTGTAAAGTTTGTTGGCCACAGGCAGGAATGACTTCCTATGACGCTCTGTGTTGCATCTCGGTGGAACGAGTCTCTGGCTGAATGTACTCCTGTGCCCACCCAGTACATTATGTAGTGGATGGGAGACATTGACCAAGATGGCATGCAACTGAGACAGCATCCTTTTTTCAGACACCACCATGAAAGAGTCCAGTTCCAGCCCCACAACATCACTGGCCTTACGAATGAGTTTGTTGATTCTGTTGGTGTCTGCTACCCTCAGCCTGCTGCCCCAACGCACAACAGCAAACATGATAGCACTGGCCACCACAGACTCGTAGAACATCCTCAGCATCGCCCAGCAGATGTTAAAGGACCTCAGTCTCCTCAGGAAATAGGGACGGCTCTGACCCTTCTTGTAGACAGCCTCAGTGTTCTTAGACCAGTCCAGTTTATTGTCAATTCGCATCCCCAGGTATTTGTAATCCTCCACCATGTCCACACTAATCCCCTGGATGGAAACAGGGGTCACCGGTACCTTAGCTCTCCTCAGGTCTACCACCAGCTCCTTAGTCTTTTTCACATTAAGCTGCAATTACATTGTTGCTATTACATCCTTCCCATAAAACAAATTGTCCCAATCCACTCCTTCTAAATCCTTTTGCATCCCCTCAAAGTTAGCCTTTCTCCAATTAAAAATCTCAACCCTGGGTCCAGTCCTATCCTTCTCCATAATTATATTGAAACTACGTCAGTTCATTGCTGCCTGCCCTCAAGATGCCCAGTCTAACTCCTCCATCCAGTGACCCTCTTGTTGGACAATGGTGGACCAGTTCTCCAAGGGAGCCCACTTCATTGCTCTCCACGAACTTCCATAGTCACTGAGACAGAGACCTGGTTCTCCAATATGTAAACAAACAATCTGCTCTGCTCTCAGGATGAGGCTTTTCATTCTAGGACGAGGGATATGTCCTCCTTTTTTAAAGAAAGGGGCTTCCCTTCCTCCACTATCAACTCTGCTCTCAAACGCATCTCCCCCATTTCATGTACATCTGCTCTCACTCCATCCTCCCGCCACCCCACTAGGAATAGGTTTCCCCTGGTCCTCACCTACCACCCCACCAGACTCCGGGTCCAACATATTATTCTCCGTAACTTCCGCCACCTCCAACGGGATCCCACCACTAAGCACATCTTTCCCTCCCCCCCCCCCCACCTCTGCTTTCTGCAGGGATCGCTCCCTAGGCGACTCCCTTGTCCATTCGTCCCCCCCATCCCTCCCTACTGATCTCCCTCCTGGCACTTATCCTAGTAAGCGGCACAAGTGCTACACATGCCCTTACACTTCCTCCCTTACCACCATTCAGGGCCCCAAACAGTCCTTCCAGGTGAGGCAACACTTCACCTGTGAGTCGACTGGGGTGATATACTGCGTCCGGTGCTCCCGATGTGGTCTTCTATATATTGGCGAGACCCGACGCAGACTGGGAGACCACTTTGCTGAACACCTACATTCTGTCCGCCAGAGAAAGCAGGATCTCCCAGTAGCCACACCTTTTAATTCCACTTCCCATTCCCATTCTGACATGTCTATCCACAGCCTCCTCTACTGTAAAGATGAAGCCACACTCAGGTTGGAGGAACAACACCTTATATTCCGTCTGGGTAGCCTCCAACCTGATGGCATGAACATTGACTTCTCTAAATTCCGCTAATGACCCACCTCCCCCTCGTACCCCATCTGTTATTTATTTATATACACACATTCTTTCTCTCACTCTCCTTTTTCTCCCTCTGTCCCTCTGACTATACCCCTTGCCCATCCTCTGGGTTTCCCCCCCTCCCCCTTTTCCTTCTCCCTGGGCCTCCTGTCCCATGATCCTCTCGTGTCCCTTTTCCCTATCACCTGTCCAGCTCTTGGCTCCATCCCTCCCCCTCCTGTCTTCTCCTATCATTTTGGATCTCCCCCTCCCCCTCCCACTTTCAAATCTCTTACTAGCTCTTCCTTCAGTTAGTCCTGACGAAGGATCTCGGCCCGAAACGTCGACTGCACCTCTTCCCAGAGATGCTGCGTTCACCAGCAACTTTGATGTGTGTTATTTCTCCAATATGTAGTTCACTTCCACAGTTTTCCTCGGGACATTGTGTCAGACAGGGGCCATCAATTCGCTTCTTGTTTCTAGCAAGTCAGCTGCTCCCTCCTCTGTACCTCAGTGAATTTGTCCTCTGGCTATCATCCACAGACCAATGGTCAGTCAGAAAGAGCCAATCAGCAAGTGGAAAAGTTCTACAATGCTTCGCCACCTCTAACTCTTCCACACTGAGAAGTACCTGTTCTGGGTCAAACTGTCCCACAATCTCTATACATCCTCTGCCACTGGTATGTCACCCTTTGAAATGCTTTATGGCTACCAAATGCTGATGTTCCTGCTGAGAAACTAACGGTGGAGATCTCGTCTGCCAGGGGTCTGCTTCACTGATGCCAGAATGCTTGACAGAGGGTAAGGAGGGCTATCCTGGCTGCCAGCTACACCTTCTGCCACCATACTACCACTTTCAGCATGCAGCCAAAATAATCTGCCCTAGGGACTGTGTTTGTCTGTTTACCCAATATCTGTCTCTATGCACTGACCCCAACAAGTTCTCACCCTAGTTCATTGGACCCTTTAAGATTACCCATTGTATCAACCCAGTTACTTATCATCTCCAGCAGCCACATCCTTCAGAATCACACCTACCTTCCACGTGTCCTGCCTCAAGCCTGTTGTCTATGGACCACTCAACCCACCTGCGCCTGCACCTCGGGGACCAGGGATGGTGGAAGGTGGTCCAGTGTACATGGTCCACTGGTTGATAGATTCACATCTTCTTGGATGGGGTGTGTAGTACTTGGTCAACTGGGAAGAGTGTTACCTGGAGGAGAGGTCTTGGGTGCTGAAGAGTTTTATCTGGATCCGTCGCTCATTGCGGAATTTCACTGGACCTGTCCAGATCATCCTGGGCTGTTGGGTGCCAGCGTAGGAGAGGGTTGTCCTGTCAGGACTGTACACACAGGCTCCTCCTAGTCTCCACCTAGCTAGCAGGAGTCACCTGCCACTCGTTTCCAACTCATCACCTGCAGCCTATTTAAACCCAGCTCTCATCCACAGTCCTAGTTAAGCTATCAAACCAGCCTGCCTCAGCCAGTTGCTCCCAGCCTCCAGTTACCTTGTTGCCTTGTCAGGTTAAGCATCTGTTCTCTCTTGTTTTGTGGCTCCTCATGGATTGTTATTGTGCAGTTTATTATTAAAATTATCTCTCACCACTAAATCATCTCTGCTGCTCTGCATTTGGGTCAAGCCTCCTCATCATTTCCGGACACAGAAGCGATTATTAGAGCATTTGCAGGAAGTTTACAGTAATGTAAAGCTAGTTTTCTACATGGTCATTTGTCATTTGAAACTGCCTTGACTGAGCCAACATATGCTGTTTCTTTCCTTTAAAGAATTCCCAATGAAGACCAACTAGTTCTTGACATTCACAAATTTTGCTGTTGAGTGTTATTCATTGTAAAGTACAGCACATGATGGTAAAACATAGTTTCTCGGGTGGGGCACACAATTATCAGAATTGTGATGTTGCATCAGTGAATAATAGGGCATCAGTGTTCGACTACTGGAATCTTCCCTGGGTTTGAATAAGCTCTGAGACTTTACTACATTTGAAATAGATGTGTTCACATTTAGTTTCTAAATAAAGTTCTTTGTCTTTTATTTTCTAATTACAGTTTACAGCCACTGAGTAGTTGCAGCTCTTAAATGTTGTCATTACATCCTGCATAGCTATGGTTCTTTGCTGACTTGAGTGTAAAAAGTAGGATGTAGTAAGATTTATGCTGCCTTAAGGTATTCTCCTCTAGCACTGTGGCTTTATGCTTTTCCACTCCGTCAAAGTACATCGAGAATATTTTCTGCCCTTTCTTCTTTTCACTTTCTTTATTCCCTGAGGTGTCAACCTGTGCTGAAAGAGGTAGTGCTTGTTTTGTTAAAGCATCCATTTCATAATGGCACTCAAAACCAGAAAGGTTTCCTTTGAGATTTTCAAGCACACTCAGTGCAGTTTCTAGCAATGGTGTCAAAAATATACCCCTGGTATTTTTACCAGTCCTAAAACTTGTTCATTTGTTCATTGTGATGGAGGTTACACAGTCATTCTGCTGCAAGTAGGTTCAAGCGCATTTCTTACTTTCTCTCTTCATCTCATTATTACTCAGCCAACCGGAATCTGATGCCCTTCCTGTTGATGTGTGCATCTCAAATCCATTTTTGAGCACTAACAGCCGACTGATGCTAAAAAAGAGCTTCAATTTAGCTCCTTAATATTATCTCACCACATGATGAAGGACTGTGATATCTAGTTTGTCTTATTCAGTATCCAGTAGGCGATATAAATAATCCACCAATTACAATCACGCAATCGCATGGAGAATGTTTTTTGAGGTCAACTCAGAATGAGGCAACTCGAACAAATTCACCTCCAGCACCAGAAAATAAAGCAAGATTCAGGTCACTACAGTAAACCATAACAATAATAGGTTCTGGTTGTCCCAGCTTTATTCTTCCGTGGACAGAAAAGGCACTTAAACAACCTAAATTCATCACACAACAACTCTCAGTGAAAAGAAGCAAATTTTATTCTTTAAATCCCTCCATTTTCTTAGTTTGTACTAAGCCTTCCCGATGTATCTCTCTTAAGTAACTGATCTGTAGGACCAGACAGCTCCTTTAATTATTTTAGAAATGCCGACTGCAAACTTTAACATTAATGCAGTAAGATTCAGACTTCATTAACTCCTCTTTTGCCCAAGGTCCAGTTTGGGGAAATGATGTCATGTACGTGGAGATAGATGCCTAAAAATGTTTGGCCACGGATGTTGAAATTTATGGAATTTTGTTGAAGAACTGCTGGATTCAATAATAAAGACTGATAGACAAGAGTGGGCTAAATCACTTTCATCTAAATTTAGTTGTAGTTTTTCATTAATTCTGTTGTGGTTCTTTGTTCTACTGTGAATGTCTGCAAGAAAATGAATATCGGGGTTCTATATGGTGACATATGCATACTTTGATAATAAATGAACTTTGAACTTACTGCCTTCTTCTGAATGTGATTATAGTTGATGGGTCTGTTTCTACTTGCAACCATTTCACTAAAATAAAGGACAAATAGGTATTTTTTAAAATTGTGAACTACTGTGTCAATGGGAATTGATTTCTGTTCCACATATTACAAACAAAATCTGATATTTAAGTACTAGGGAATAATTCAATAGTCTTATAACAGTAGGGTTGAAGCTGTCCTTGAGCCTGTTGGAATGTGCCTTTATTTTTAGTTATCCAAAGGAAGAGGTAGAAGACAGAATGTCAGAGTGGGTGGTGTCCTTAATTATGCTGGTTGCTTTGCTGAGGCAGCACGAAGAGTAGACAGCATCCATAGATGGGAGGTTGGTTTCTATGATGTGCTGAGATGTGTCCACACCTCTCTGTGGTTCCTTGCAGTCATGGGCAGAGCAGCTGCCATAAAAAGCTGTTGTGGATCCAGATAGGATGCTGCCTCTGGTGCTTTAATAAAAATTGGTTATGGTCAAAGGGGACATACCAGATTTCTCTTGCCTCCTGAGGAAGTGAAGGCGCTAATGAAATTTCTTATCCTGGCGTCAGTGTGGTTAGACCAGGAACTTGAAGCACTCAACTCTCTGAACCTCAGTACCATTGATGCAAACTGGAGAAATACATTCAAATTACTGGAGGAGCTCAGCAGTTCAAACAGCATCTATGGGGGGGAATAAACAGTCAACGTTTTGGGCAGAGAACCTTCATCAGCACTGGAAAGAAAAGGAGAAGTCAGAATAAGAAAGTGGGGGAGTGGGAGGAGGACAAGTTGGAAGGAGATAGATGAAGCCAGGTGAGGGGAAAGGTAAGTGAGTTGGGGGGGAGTGAGGTGAGAAGCTGGGAGGTGATAGGTAGAAAAAGTAAAGAGCTGAAGAAGAAAGATTATGATAGGAGAGGAGAGTGGACCATGGGAAGAAGGAGAAGGGGCACCAGAGTGAGGTGATGACAGACTTGCAGGTGATGTGTTGTCTCACCTGGAAGAACCGTTTGGAGCCTCACCAATGGTGGCGAGGGAGGAGGTGAAGGGACAGGTGTGGCACTTGTTCCGCTTGCAGTGATAATTGCCAGGAGGGAGATCAGTGCAGAACAGGAGCATGTTCACTGCCCCCGCGCCCCCCCCCCCAAAGTCAATGACCAGCTCTTTTGTTTTTCTAACATAGAGTAAAAGGTTGTTGTTATGACATCATGTCACTAGACTCTTTTCTGTACTCTAACTCAGTATTATTTGAGATACAGCCCACTACAGTGATATCAACTGCAAACCTCTAGAGTATTGAGTGTAGAGTGAGTTTAGTACGGATTTGAGAATGCAGCCTTGAGAGGGCCAGTGTTGAGAATAATAAAGGTGGAGATGTTGCTGCCTGCGGTCTGTTGGTCAGGAAGTCAGGGATCCAGTTGCAAAGAGAGGTTTTGAGCTTTTGAGAGGAGTTTGGAGATGAGTTTGCTTGGAATTATTGTATTGAAAGTGGAGCTGTAGAATTCTGCAGAAGTTCTAGAGAAATCTGCAATAAAAGCAAAAATTACTCAGGAGGTCAGACCACATCTGTAGAAATAGGAACAAGTACTTTAGGTTGAAGAACATTTAACAAGACCCTGGGAAAAGAGAGAAAATAAGGTAATTTGAAGTTACAGACAGGGTAACACTGCAACTGAAACCTAACTTGTTTTCTCTTTCCCAAGAGAGTCTATAACTGAACCTCTGTCCTCCTTCAATTGATACCGTCTGACCTCCTGGATCCTTTCAACATTTTCTGCATTAAAGAATTATGAATTAAACTCAAATGTCAAAGGTCTGCATCGGGAAAAAAATAAGAAATGGTGTGGTTTTAAAATTGAAAAGCCTGGGTAGAACCTGTTCGAAACTTACAAGGTATTAAATAATAATAGGATATATTATAGAGAGATAAAAATGCACAAAGCAAAAAAGGATTAAAATAGGTTAAAATTAGAGTGACAAAAATTTAGCACAGATGTCAAGACTAACCTGTCTAGAAAGAATATATTGAGAATTTTTTTTTTATTTTATAATAGGTTTCAGATAAAGGCAAGCTGCTGTTGGAATAGTGTTCTATGGGAAATACCTCACATTCATTTACGTGTCAATTGAATTGCTTGTGACAGCCATTGTAAGTCAGTTATTCTGATGAAAGAATTAATGGCCATGTCTTGCAAAATGAAAACAGAAAATTCCGAAATATGCAATATATTTTCTTTGCTTTAAGTGAAAATCTGGACAAAGTTTGTGCGTAACCATGAGGCAAGTAATGCAATCTTATTTTGATCTGAGCTTGTATGTACTTTGGAGAATAGCAAATAGCTTAGCATCATTAATTCTGGTACAGTCTGACTAATATACATGACTTCAGAACAAAGTTGCTAATGTATCCAAAGAAGAACATAAAATGAACCATAATTTAATTCTACACTCATACAATATGTAGTACTGAGTCATAAAACCATATTAAAGTTCAAAGTCCAAAGTAAATTTATTATCAAAGTACATATATGTTACTATATACTACCAACAAGTTCATTTTCTTGCTTGCATCCTCACCAAAAAAACAATAGACTCAATGAAAAACTACACGCAAAGACTAACAAGCAAACAATGTGCAAAAACAAAACAAACTGTGGAAATACAAAAAGAAACACAAATAATAGTATTAAGTAAATAAGTAAATAGATAAAATGAGAATATAGAGTCCTTGAAAGTGAGTCCATGGGTTGTGTTCAGTGATCAATTCAGTATTGAGGTGAGTGTAGTTATCCACACTGAGTCAGGAGCTTGATGGTTGAAGGGTAATAACTGTTTCTGAACCTGATGGTGTAGGACCTAAGATGCAGCCTTCCCAATGGCAGTAGCGAGAAGAAAGCCTGGTCTTGATGGTGGGGATCCTTGATGATGGATGCTGCTTTCTTGTGGCCACATTCCTTGTAGGTATAGTACAGAAACAGATCCTGTGCCCCCATCCCCATATCTATGCTGTCCACCAGGTACCTATCTATACTAAACAAATATTTGTTCTGTAGCCTACTAGGTGAATTTCTTACATGAGATTTATTCCATAAACTTTGTCTCGAAGTGGTCATTTTTCAAGTTTAGTTAGTGAGTATCAGAAGGATCTAACATGCCTGAGGCATCTTTCCAATATTATTTCATACATGCCAACGTTTTAACATAGGAAGGTGGTGAGGAGAAGCCCTGGTTATAATTTTCCTTCCTCATGTAAGTGTATTGAAGCAAGTGTACTATTCCTGCCACTGCAACAACACCTGTAGAGTTGCTACTGAAAAGAACCAGGGTGACAGACACAGAAAATCAACCACATTCAAGCATCAACAACTCTCATGTCATCCCAACATGTAAGAATATTGGACCAGATTAGGCTGCCTTTTCATGAGTAATAAATCCTGAATTTGCCAAGCCAGTAGCCAGTAGCCAGCCAGTAGCGGCCCAAATAATTTATTGGTTTTAATGTTACTTTTTCAAAACCATAATCCAACCAATAACTTCTTGGATAAATTCAGATCTTTTAATCAAAACTGGATTGGGAAAATAACAGGTTTCAGCAAAGAAAGATCAAGAATTGACAAGACCAAGTCAAAGACAAGAGCAACCTAACAAGATATACTGTATAAAACAGACAGTAAAAACTTCCATAGATAAGAGGAAAGGAAATGATTTGCAAATACTGATGTCAATCCTTGGCAAACTGAGAAACAGGAGAGCTCATACTGGGGAATAAGGAAAAAGGTGGAACACGTAAATAAATATTTTGTGAGTATCTGCAGCAAAAAGGAACAGAAAAGCTCCTGGAACTGGATAAAACACAAAGAAGACACAAGAGGCTATAGATACTGAAATTAGGAGCAACAAGGAAAGTGCTGGAGGAATGCAATGGGTTGGAAATGAAAAGTGGCCACTGGACTCAAGATGAAATCTCAATGGAGTGGTATCATTTGTAAATGACTTTTCACTATTGGTTTTGCTAGCCGTTGTTTTACATTTGATAGAAAAATAGCATATTGAATTGAGCAAACTACTAGATTTCATTGAACCTCACATGTTCAGTGCTAGTTATGATGTCCATGTGTTCATTTCTTTGTCTATTGTGCAAAATACGCAGCCTGGAGACCCAGATGGTAGTTTGTCACCCTGGTGCCAGGGTCCGGGATGTTTCTGATCGCGTCCAAGACATCCTGAAGTGGGAGGGAGAGGAGCCATAGGTCGTGGTACATATAGGTACCAATGACATAGGTAGGAAAAGGGGAGAGGTCCTGAAAGGAGAATATAGGGAGTTAGGAAAGGAGTTGAGAAAAAGGACCACAAAGTTAGTAATCTCGGGATTACTGCCTGTGCCACGCGACAGTGTGAGTAGGAATGAGATGAGGTTGAAGATAAATGAGTGGCTGAGGGATTGGAGCAGGGGGCAGGGATTCAAGTTTTTGGATCATTGGGACCTCTTTTGGCGCAGGTGTGACCTGTACAAAAAGGACGGGTTACACTTGAATCCTAGGGGGACCAATATCCTGGCAGGGAGATTTGCGAGGGCTACTGAGGTGACTTTAAACTAGAATGGTTGGGGAATGGGAATCAAATTAAAGAGACTAGGAGAGAGTAGGTTAGTTCACAAATAGGGAAAGCTAGTAGACAGTGTGTGAAGGAGGATAGGCAGGGGACAAAGATCAGGAACACTCAGACTAAAGATGTAGGGGACAAGGAAGAAAAAGATAACCAAGTTGTTTGCTCCATTAAGGATAAAAAGAGAGTAAGAGGTGGAGAGCTTCTTAAATGCATCTATTTTAATGCTAGGAGCATTGTGAGAAAGGTGGATGAGCTTAGACCATGGATTGATACCTAGGAATATGATGTTGTAGCTACTAGTGAAACGTGGTTGCAGGAGGGGTGTGATTGGCAACTAAATATTCCAGGATTTTGTTGCTTCAGGTGTGATAGAATAGGAGGGGCAAGAGGGGGAGGTGTTGCATTGCTTGTCAGAGAAAATATAACAGCGGTCCTCTGGCAGGATAGATAGTGGAATTGTCCAGGGAGGCTATTTGGGTGGAATTGAGGAATAGGAAAGGTGTAGTGACACTTATAGGGGTGTATTATAGACCACCTAATGGGGACTGAGAACTGGAGGAGCAAATTTGTAAAGAGATTCCAGATATTTGTAGTAAGCACAAGGTTGTGATTGTGGGAGATTTTAATTTTCCACACATAGACTAGGAAGTCCATTCTGTAAAAGGGCTGGATGGTTTGGAGTTTGTCAAATGCGTGCAAGATAGTTTTTTGCAGCAATACATAGAGGTACCAACTAGAGAAGGGGCAGTGTTGGATCTCCTGTTAGGGAATGAGACAGGGCAGGTGACGGAGGTATGTGTTAGGGAGCACTTTGGGTCCAGTGATCACACTACCATTAGTTTCAATATAATTATGGAGAAGGATAGGACTGGACCCAGGGTTGAGATTTTTGATTGGAGAAAGGCTAACTTTGAGGGGATGCAAAAGGATTTAGAAGGAGTGGATTGGGACAATTTGTTTTATTGGACGGATGTAATAGAGAAATGGAGGTCATTTAAAGGTGAAATTCTGAGGGTACAGGATCTTTATGTTCCTGTTAGGTTGAAAGGAAAGGTTAAAAGTTTGAGAGAGCCATGGTTTTCAAGGGATATAGGAAACTTGGTTCAGAAAAAGAGAGGGATTTACAATAAATATAGGAAGCTTGGAGGTGCTCGAAGAATATAAAGAATGTAAAAAGAATCTTAAGAAAGAAAGTAGAAAAGCTAAAAGAAGATACGAGGCTGCTTTGACAAGTAAGGTGAAAATAAATCCAAAGGGTTTCTACCGTTATATTAATAGCAAAAAGGATAGTGAGGGATAAAGTTGGTCCCTTAGAGAATCAGAGTGGACAGCTATGTGTGGAGCCAAATGAGATGGGGGAGATTTTGAACAATTTCTTTTCTTCGGTATTCACTATAGAGAAGGATATTGAATTGTGTAAGGTAAAGGAAACAAGAAGGGTAGTTATGGAAAGTATTTCGATTAAAGAAGAGGAAGTACTGGCGCTTTTAAGGACTATAACAGTGGATAAGTCTCCGGGTCCGGACAAAGTATTCCCTAGGACCTTGAGGGAAGTTAGTGTGGAAATAGCAGGGGCTCTGACAGAAATATTTCAAATGTCATTAGAAACGGGGATGGTGCCGGAGGATTGGCATATTGCTGATGTGGTTCCATTGTTTAAAAAGGTTTCTAAGAGTAAACCTAGCAATTATTGGCCTGTGAGTTTGACGTCAGGGGTGGGTAAATTGATGGAAAGTATTTTTAGAGATGGTCTATATAATTAACTGGATAGACAGGGTCTAATTAGGAACAGTCAACATGGATTTGTGCGTGGAAGGTCATGTTTGACAAATCTTATTGAATTTTTTGAAGAGGTTACTAGGAAAATTGACGAGGGTAAAGCGGTGGATGTTGTCTATATGGACTTGGGTAAGGTCTTTGACAAGGTTCCACACAGAAGGTTAGTTAGGAAGGTTCAATCGTTAGATATTAATATCGAAGTAGTAAAATGGATTCAGCAGTGGCTGGACGGGAGATGCCAGAGAGTAGTGGTGGATAACTGTGTCAGATTGGAGGACGGTGTGTAGCGGTGTGCCTCAGGGATCTGTACTGGGTCCAATGTAGTTTGTCATATATATTAATGATCTGGATGATGGGGTGGTATGCTGGCCTTTATTAATCAGAGCATTGAGTATAGTGGTTGGTATGTAATGTTGAAATTGTATAAGGCATTGGTAAGGCCAAATTTGGAGTATTGTGTACAGTTCTGGTCACCTAATTATAGGAAAGGTGTCAATAAAATTGAGAGGATACAGAGGAGGTTTACTAAAATGTTGCCTGGGTTTCATCTCCTAGGTTACAGAGAAAGTTTGAACAAGTTAGGTCTTTATTCTTTGGAGCGTAGGGGGTTGAGAGGGGACTTGATAGAGGTGTTTAAAATTATGAGCGGGGTTGATAGAGTTGACATGGATAGGCTTTTTCCATTGAGAATGGGGGAGATTCAAACAAGAGGACATGAGTTGAGAGTTAAAGGGCAAAAGTTTAGGGGTAACATGAGGGGGATCTTCTTTACTCAGAGAGTGGTAGCTGTGTGGAACGAGCTTCCAGCAGAAGTGGTTGAGGCAGGTTCGATGTTGTCGTTTAAAGTTAAATTGGATAGGTATATGGACAGGAAAGGAATGGAGGGTTATTGACCGAGTACAGGTCGGTGGGACTAGGTGAGAGTAGGAGTTTGGCATGGACTAGAAGGGCCGAGATGGCCTGTTTCCGTGCTGTAATTGTTATATGGTTATATATTAATTTCCTTGCCTTGTTATTGTATCCACACAAACAATTCCTACTGCAAATACTGATCCAGCTTCCCAGATTTCATGGTCGCACATTCACATTCCACACCTCTGACCTGGTTGGATAACATTTATAAACTTGATCCAGTTGCATTAATGCTCAAAATTGTCTTTTTGAATACAGGTCATTGATGTAAATTAGAAACAATGGAAATTCCAGCTCAGGGCCCTGAGGCTCATGCACATAACTTCCCTCTGCAGGAAACAAAAATCCTTGTTTGCTGATTTAAGCTGCTGAAGTGACACTGGCAATGTAGAATTTTCATGGCCATGGGTCTCCCAAATTCAGTTAACTCTTTCTGTGCTAATACGTGGCCCTCCGTTGGTCAAGGTCAACCATGGATGTTGCATCCTAGCTCTCCATGTTGTTGGTGCAGCACCATCTGTGGCTGACAAGACCAATGCCAGAGTGGCAGAATCTGTTGCAAAAGATGCATCTATAAGTGATCTCAGCTCTGCTGGAGATGTACTATTCCTTTCTGTAGGCCCCTTTGTTGATGGTAGAATCCCAGGTGGTGATGAGAGGACGTACAGGAGTGACATATGCCAACTAGTGGAGTGGTGCATTCTGACTGGCTGCATCATTCTCTGGTAAGAGGGGGCTATTGCACAGGACTGAAAGAAGCTGCAGAGGGTTATGAATCTAGTCGGCTCCATCTTGAGCACTAGCTTACAAAATACTCAGGACATCTTCAGGAAGCGGTGACTCAGAAAGGCAGCATCCATTATAAAGGACCCCCAGCACCCAGGGCATGCCCTTTTCTCACTGTTACCATCAGGTAGGAGGTACAGAAGCCTGAAGGCACACACTCAGTGATTCAGGAACAGCTTCTTCCCCTCTGCCATACAATTCCTAAATGGACATTGAAACCTTGGACACTACCTCACTTTTTTTTAATATACAGTATTTCTGTTGTTTGCACGTTTTTTAATCTATTCAATATACACATACAGTAATTGATTTACTTGTTTATTATTATTATTATTTTTCTCTTCTAGATTATGTATTGCATTGAACTGCTGCTGCTAAGTTAACAAATTTCATGTCACATGCCGGTGATAATAAACCTGATTCTGGTTCTGATCCTACCGCTTTCAGGAATTTTCCTAGCCTGACTTGAGATGCTGTTTCAGGGTACTTCTCCACGTGGTGCGGTTGGCTGCAAGTTCACCCCAGGACTCAATATTGATGTCCAGCACTTTCATGTTCCATTGGCAGACGTTTTGTAGCACAGTGGCCGACATCATAGGCTGTGCTTGCTGGACATGATGTGTTCCTTTTTGGGGTGTCTTTGTTTCATGGCTGCCTTTGTACTGCACAGTCCCCTTCATGGTGTTCAAAGTTCAACTATATTTATTATCAAAATATGTGTACATTATACAACCCTGAGATTCATCTTCTAACATGCAGCCATGAAACAAAGACACTCCAAAAAAGAACACATTTGTGTGTGTGTATATATATATGACTATCTAACATTCAATGTGCAGAAAATAAAAAAACACATTATGCCCAGAAAAAAGAACCCATAAAAAATAAAAGAATAAAATAACCCATAAAAAAGACCCAATGTGCAATGCAATGATAAAAAACAGCATGCAAACAGTAACCACAAGCAAGTAATGTTTCCAAACTGAAGTCCTTAAAGCAAGTCCCATAGAACTGAATAAATGCCATGGAGCAGCAATGTGAACCAACCCCCACCTCACTTCAGGCCTCTACACCCTGACCTTTTCAATCTGGCCCAGTGCTTAACTCTACATCCAAACATTGGGTTCTGCCACTTCGAGCAGCGATCTGAACTGACCCATACCTTGCTTCGGCCTTGCTGTGGATGGATTTGTTCATGCTCTCTAGTCTTGGTGGACAGCCTGCCTTAGAGAGGACCTGAAAGAGGCCATCTATGCTGACGAAGAGAATGCAGCATAGAGGGGGTTCTTTTGTTCTCTGGATTTCTTCTGGAGTTGCTGGAGAGAGAAAATCATGTCTACAGTTGACCTTGCAGTACAGAAGCCACACTGTGACTCTGGGTAGACATGTTCAGCCAACATCTGTGGGCATACCAAGAAGACTCAGGCAAGGACTTTCCCAACAACTCTCAGGAGATGCCCCTCCTGCTGTTACAGTCACTTCTCTCACCTTTGTTCTTGGAGAGGGTAATGATCATATCCTGTGGTATGGCTCCTTCCTGCCAGCACTGACAAAGGACTTCATGCAGTAGGGTAGTCATGCAGTGCTTGATCAGGTCTGGGGGAATCCCATCATTGTCTGGTGCCTTTCTTGAGGCCAAGCTGCCAATAGCCTTGCTGACTTCCTCTACGGTTGGCTGTTCATCCATTTCCTCCATTGTCAGTAGGCTCTCAATGGCATCCAGGGCTGAGGTGGTGACAGTGTTCACCTTCGAATAGAAGGCAGAGTAATGTTCTATCCATCTTTCCATCTGTTTGTCCCTGATTACTTCCCCATTGATGGATTTGAGGGAAGCCACCTTGCTCTGAGAGGGACTGAAGGCTTTCTTGATGCCATGATACATACCCCTGATATTGTCTGTCACTATGTATGGAACCGGAGGAAATAGCAGAGGTACTTAATGAATACTTTACTTCAGCATTCACTATGGAAAAGGATCTTGGTGATTGTAGTGATGACTTGCAGCAGACTGAAAAGCTTGAGCATATAGATGTTAAGAAAGAGGATGTGCTGGAGCTTTTGGAAACCATCAAGCTGGATAAGTCATCGGGACCGGATGAGATGTACCCCAGGCTACTGTGGGAGGCGAGGGAGGAGATTGCTGAGCCTCTGGCGATGATCATCATCAATGAGGACAGGAGAGGCTCCGGAGGATTGGAGGGTTGCAGATGTTGTTCCCTTATTCAAGAAAGGGAGTAGAGATAGCCCAGGAAATTATAGACCAGTGAATCTTACCTCAGTGGTTGGTAAGTTGATGGAGAAGATCCTGAGAGGCAGAACTTATGAACATTTGGAGAGGTATAATATGATTAGGAATAGTCAGCATGGCTTTGTCAAGGGCAGGTCGTGCCTTACGAGCCTAATTGAATTTTTTGAGGATGTGACTAAACACATTGATGAATGAAGAGCAACAGATGTAGTGTATATGGATTTCAGCAAGGCATTTGATAAGGTACCCCATGCAAGGCTTATTGAAAAAGTAAGGAGGCATGGGATCCAAGGGGACACTGTTTTGTGGATCCAGAACTGGCTTGCCCACAGAAGGCAAAGAATGGTTCTAGATGGGTCATATTCTGCATGGAGGTCGGTGACCAGTGGTGTTCCTCAGGGATCTGTTCTGTGACCTTTACTCTTTGTGATTTTTATAAATGACCTGGATGAAGAAGTGGAGGGATGAGTTAGTAAGTTTGCTGATGACACAAAGGTTGGATGTGTTGTGGATAGTGTGGAGGGCTGTCAGGGGTTACAGCAGGACATTGTTAGGATGCAAAACTGGGCTAAGAAGTGGCAGATGGAGTTCAACCCAGATAAGTGTGAAGTGGTTCATTTTGGTAGGTCAAATATGATGGCAGAATATAATATTAATGGTAAGTCTCTTGGCAGTGTGGAGGATCAGAGGGATCTTGGGGTCGGAGTCCTTAGGACACTCAAAGCAGCTGCGCAGGTTGACTCTGTGGTTAAGAAGGCGTACGGTGTATTGGCCTTCATCAATCGTGGAATTGAATTTAGGAGACGAGAGGTAATGTTGCAGCTATATAGGACCCTGGTCAGACCCCGCGTGGAGTACTGTGCTCAGATATGGTCACTTCACTACAGGAAGGATGTGGAAACCATAGAAAGGGTGCAGAGGAGATTTACAAGGATGTTTCCTGGATAGGGGAGCATGTCTTATGAGAATAGGTTGAATGAACTTGGCCTTTTCTCCTTGGAGCAATGGAAGATGAGAGGTGACCTGATAGAGGTGTATAAGATGATGAGAGGCATTGAATGTGTGGATAGTCATGGGCTTTTTCCCAGGGCTGAAATGGCTAGCATGAGAGGGCATAGTTTTAAGGTGCTTGGAAGTAGGTACAGAGGAGATGTCAGGGGTAAGTTTTTTACGCCGAGAGTGTTGAGTGTGTGGAATGGGTTGCCAGCGATAGTGGTGGACGCAGATACGATAGGGTCTTTTAAGAGACTCCTGGATAGAAAAATAGAGGGTTATGGGTAACTCTGGGTAGTTTATAAGGTAAGGACACGTTTGGCACAACTTTATGGACCGAAGGGCCTGTATTGTGCTGTAGGTTTTCTCTGTTTCTAAAATCACCTGGGTCAGGAACACCTGGATACTATGGCTAATAGTATCCTAAACACAAGAGTTATGCAGATGCTGGATATCCAGAGCAATACACACAAAATACTGGAGAAACTCAACATTCAGGCAGCATCTATGAAAATGATTCTGGAGTTTCTCCCTTCCTTTCCAGTCCTGATGAAGGGCCTCGGTCTGAAAAGTTATTCATTGTCATAGATGCAGCCTGAGCTGCTGAGTTTTGTGTGTTACCAAAAGTATCCTTACATGACAACGTTGGCCACTGGGGTCCTCCAGTCATCCACAGAGTTGGATCCTCCAGATCGCTGGAGTTATAATATTGTACATGCCCCAATGATTTAAAATAGGTTCACACTCCTGAGTTTAGTCATTAATATACAGACATAGGACCCTTCGTAAGCGCTCATCACAGACATGTAATAGAAAAGCATAACACAGAAACAGGCCCTTTGGCTGATCTAGTCCATGCCAAATCACTTAAGCTGCTTACTCCTCTCGATCTGCACTGGGACCATAGCCCTCCATACCCCTACCATCCATGTACCTATCTAAACTTCTCTTAAACATTGAAATCGGGCTCATGTCCACCACTTGCACATTCCACACTCTCACCACCCTCTGAGTGAAGTTTCTCTTCATGTTGTCCTTAAGCTTCTCACATTTCACCCTTAACCCATGACCTCTAGTTGTCATTCTACCCAATCTCAGTGTAAAAAACCTGCTTGCATTTAATATTTCCAAATCCCTCATAACTTTGTATACCTCATCAAATCTCCCCTCAATCTTCTACATTTCAAGGAATAAATGAATAAATATGACTGAGGTACTGCAGACCCAGTAATGTCTTTGTAAATTTTCTCTGTATTCTTTCAACCTTATTTACATCTTTCGTGTAGGTAGGTGACCAAAACTGCACACAATACTCTAAATTAGGCCTCATCAATGGCTTAAACAACTTCAACATGACATCCTATGTTCTGTACTCAATACCTTAATTTATGAAGGACAATATGCCAAAAGTTTTCTTTATGGCCCTATCAACCTGTGATGTCACTTTCAATGAATTATGGATCTGTATTCCCAGATCCCCTTGTTCTACTGCACTCCTCAGTACCCTACTGTTCACTGTGTAAGACCTACCCTGGTTTATCCTACTGAAGTACAACTCCTCACATTTGTCTGCAGTAAATTCTATGTCCCTTTAACACTCAAGATCACCATGAATTTCCTCACCAGCTAGTCACTTTAACCTACCCATATTAGTCTAAGGAGCTTGCATGAAGACACAAGGAAATACTAAAGTGAAAGTCTGAAATGGAATAAACCACTGGTCCTCACCAGTCAAGGATTTATGCTGAAATACAGTCTGGTTGGATTTCTGGCAGACCAAAACCCTGCCCAGTTTTGTTTCCAACATCCAGGTTTCTTCCAGAAAGGAGATAGTCAAGAACAGAAACTTTCTTTATTACATTTCAGACTTTAAGGTATCAAAAATACAAGATTCATCATCAACTGGTTACCTCATTAAATTTGCATGAAATGTAATCATTTCAGAGAAAATAGATTTTGAAGAAAATCAATTAATATTTTAAGTGCTAAATAACATATGCACTTTGCAGTAACCATTCAGAGAATTTATCTTGAATTAATAAATAAAGTTGGAACTCAAGGGAAAGTGCAAGGGATTGTGTTATTCTCTGGTAGTGTGGCTGTAGGCAACATCACTGTATCTATTCATATGCTGATAGAATTCTCATCCATTTTACCTCTTGCCCACTCCTGGGTGGCCTCCCATCTTCTACCCTCCATAAACCTAAAGTCATGGAAAACTTAGTCATCCGTTTCCATCAATTCCCAAGTGTCATTTCAAAGCAATGTTAATAAAGGGCAGTGCTGCTGTCATTCCCATTTTCCTGCTTTTATATTCACAGTACATTTGGCATAATATAGACTGAGACAGATAAACCACAATGGATAACTAGATCAGCTAACAATCATCCTCAGTCATCCTCAGAGTTGGGTCCTCAATTAAACGTAGAAACATAGAAACATAGAAAATAGGTGCAGGAGTAGGCCATTCGGCCCTTCGAGCCTGCACCGCCATTTATTATGATCATGGCTGATCATCCAACTCAGAACCCTGCCCCAGCCTTCCCTCCGTACCCCCTGATCCTCGTAGCCACAAAGGCCATATCTAACTCCCTCTTAAATATAGCCAATGAACTGGCCTCAACTGCTTCCTGTGGCAGAGAATTCCACAGAAGTCAGTTTAGTTTACTTTATAGGATGTAGGGACAAGGAAAGCAGTTATTATCCTCCCATAACTGACTGCGAGTAGGTGGTGGTAAGCTGTCCTCTCAAACCTTTGCTGTCTGTAGGAAGAGTATATTGTGAGACTTGACCCAGCAACAGTAAAGAACAATAAGTGGATGGTATGCCCTACTACATTTGTCCCACTATTGTGAGCCATAGTTTCAGCTGTCTTGATTCTCAACACCAAATTCCCTTTCTAAGTCTGTGCATCTCTCTCCCTCTCCTCCACCTTTAAGGTACTGCTTGAGACAAGCCACCTATCTCATCATCGTTAACCGAGCATTAATTTTGGACAGTGTAGTATATTGAAATATTTTACTACATGAGAGTTGGTGTATCAGTGCAAGCTAATTTTACGATATTAGCTTCAGGAAGACCATACAGCATATTTTTCCTTACATCCCTTTTATTTGTGCTTCCACCATTTAAGCAGTTTATAAATGGCAAATTGTGATTGAGATGCTTATAGTTTGTGTTGAATAATACAATCCACTGCCTAAAGCAATAATCTGTTTGAAACAACACAGTGCTGATAGCTGAGTGATGATGATTGTTCCCCATCTATTATGTATGATGGGAATGCAGCTGTATTGAAGGATTCCTTCTCACATTTCACTCTCTTGCATAAAAGGGTTCAGGTAGCTGTCAGTCACTGTGCAGTCTTTAACATAGATTGGGCTCTCACCTTGTGGTGAAGTAGGCTAATGTAACCTAATAAACCACCCTCATTCAGAAAATAATTCACATTTTCCTTTTACATACAAAGAGTTTCACTTTCCTTTTCACCGCATAAGCCTCCTCTGGGATGGAATAAGGAAGATTTCTTTGAGAAAGACAAATTAAAAAATGACAAAAATGCAACTTTTTAACAAAGATAGTAAAAAAAAGTTGCATTTTTGTCCCATCTTCAAAACATCCAAACAAAATATTTTTGAAGCCAGGCAACTGTGGCATTTCCTTTATGACATCAGTGATCTATGGCAGACCTATAGTAAAGATGCTATTCTACTACATATCTCTGGAAAACTTATAGAGATTGGAATTCAAGTCAATCAGGGAAGCAATAAGCAAAATTGGTTGGCACTATTCCTGTCTGACTTTCAAGTCTGATATGTTTATCAAACAGTCTACTCGAGCAACTCAGCAGATCGAGCAGCATCTGTGGGGGAAAGGAATTGTCTTCAGGTTAAAGTCCTGCATCAGTTAGGTGGCTACTGAATGGCTGATTGGCCACAATCCATTTTGCCTCCTTTTCAGAGTTAAAATGTTTAAGCCCTTCAATTATATAATGCTTAATTGTGTTTATAAATGACAACAATATTAACTGAACTCTGGACTTTTATCTTTGAAGCTTCAAGGTGTTTGATTGGGAATGCACTGCCCAAAGGTTGTGTAGAGATCTCAAGATTCGATTAGATTCAACTTTATTGTCATTGTGCCGAGTACAGATACAAAGCCAATGAAATGCATTGAGCATCTGACCAGAAATGCAAAGAATAATGTTATTTATAAAATAACTGCGAATAAAAAGCAAGTGCTACAGCACACAAATATAAAAGTACTGAGACAGTACAATATGGTGCAATACTGCTCAGCGCTGTGATGTGAGGTTCAGCAGGGTCACAGCATTCATGGGTAAAGAGCAGGGAAATGGGGCTAATTGAATTGTCCTTCCAGAGATGGTTGGGTCTCGTTCCCTGATAGGTAGTGTTCAGACAGAGACTTCATCAGGGGTTCCCAACCTTTATTATGCTATGGACTTCCTACAATTACCCAAGGGGTCTATAGACCCCAGGTTGGGACCCCTGCTTTAGGTGTATAAATAAATGAATTATGTTCAAATATGCTGCCAATGACTTTATATACTGGGCTTGATCTGTGTGCAGTACAAAGACAAGGTGTTTCTATCTTGTGCTTCTCCCTCCCCTCCCCCCCCCCACCTTTAACTCTACTCCTCATCATTTTTTCTCCAGTCCTGCTGCCCAAAACGTCAACTGTACTTTTTTCCATAGATGCTGCCTGGCCTGCTGAGTTCCTCCAGAATTTTGAAACATAGAAGTCTTAAGCACATTTACAGGCTCTTCGGCCCATAATGTTTTGCTGAGCATGTAACCTATTCTAGGAACTGCCTAGAATTTCCTGACCTCTTTTTTTGTGTGTGTTGCTCGGCTTTCTAGCAGCTGCAGATTTTCTCTTGTTTGCAGTTAGTCTGTATTTTCTTTGTGACCTGCTTCCTGTTTATGTGGATTACTGGTAAAATATTAGTCAGCCATGAAGCTCTTCTATGATTTTCCTCTGACCACTTGAACTGGTTCTTAGACAGAGCTGTTTCAGCAGCTCGAAGCACTTCCACCACACTGAAATCATTCTAAGAATAATTGACTTGTATCTATTCCTGGAATGACCTCCCTAGGGCGGAAGTACTTAGCCACAGTGCTTAGTACTGCTGAATGAACACAGATTATGTACAGTACTGCTGGAATTTTGAAGTTCTGAGTGATCCAACAAATTTTACTGTCACATTGGTATTTTGGACATTTCTAAATACAAAATATCTGTCAGGTTTTACCTCACAAACCAAATTCTAGAATGGCTTAAAACAATACTCTTTTAACTCATTACATGCACAAGAAGATGTAGTTTATACTGGTATCATCAAAAAAAAAAGATTTTTAACTAATGGATGTTCATTTCAGTGATGTACACCATGCACAATTTCCCATCAACTTCTGCCCACATCCGCCTCTCAAAATTCTATCAATCATTTATACACAAATACCAGTTTAGAGTAGCCAATTAATGTAACAGCACATATCTTTAGAATGTAGAAGAAAACTGGAGCACACTGGAGAAACTCATACAGTCACAGAGAAAATGTACAAACTCCACTCAGACAGCACTCAGTTAAGATCAATCTCCTGTGACTTCCCCACTGTTGCTTATTTCAGTCAATTTTTATTAAGGGTGAATGAACATGAGGATCTGAATAAAGAATCATTTCATGTGAAGGCAAGAGGAGAAAGCCTATTATATAAACACGGTGAAATGAAGCTGTCTGCAAGTGCTTCCAATGGTATATACTTGGAAGGTGCAATTTCTCTTTTTTTCTCTTTTATTAAGCATGTATTTACTGATGTTTTTGCAGCTGTAAGTGGCTGTGCATTGAATGGTAGGTTGAATCTTCAGGCTTTCCTTTTGTCAGTTCTGAAGACAGCATCCTTCCTGTGCCTGAATGCCTGAAGCAGTCCATCAATATCATTATCCATAACGTGGATCTATACAACTGCACTCTTTTATTCCTTCTCTGATTCCCTGGTCAAACTTGCTCATCCAAATTTAAGGGAGGATTGCTCCAACTGATGAGCTTTATTCCATAAGTGTTTTAATAACCTTGTAATGTCAAAAATTGCTCTTCAACTGTGTATTTAGATCAAGAATATAGGCATGGAAATTGCCAGTGCAAAGGTCAAAAACTGGCCAAGTAGTGAATAAGGATTTGACTTATGTCTGAGAAAACTGCACAAAGAAGCAATTGAGCTTCTAAAAAATACACATACAATATGAATATACATTTTAAAGACAAGAAATGGAGAACATTTTCAGTGGAAAATGAAATCTTGACTTTCCTTCCTCTTTTCACGGAATTGAATGAATAGTTTTATATTGCTTTACAATTTAATGCTGAATATTATATTGATTTGATATTTCTAAATTTCCAGCTGCTCTTTAGCAATAAAATCAAAATATAATTCAATAAATTATGCATCAGAAAAAATATTTTTACAACGTTTATGTAAATAACTTAATAGAAGCAGGAAATTAGATTATTCGCTTTCCTGCACTGAACCTATTTTTATTCCAAACAATTTCAGCATCAGAGAATTAACCTATACCGACAAGATGGAATCAATAACCATTCAGGCTTTAGCACAGAGTTCCTTTTGGAACAGCTATGATTACTTTTTAAATCAATATATTGCTCCGCAGCTAATTACTGGCATTTATTTCAGAATCCTGCAGTTCTCTCTAAAAAGAATTAATTCTTGAAAGCTTTCCACAGGCTGTTCAATAGCTAAATACATATTCATAACATTGTTTCCATCTAAAGTGCTCAGGTTTGCTTAGTTTGGTCTGAAATAGAAAAGGAAATGGGCTGAAAATGCAGCATATGTTTGATTTATAGATCATTTTAAAGAGTTTAATTGCCATAGTAATTAACAGAACTTGCACTGTAGTACAAGTGAATTGATGAAAAATTGCCTGCTATTTAAAAGTCATTTTAAAATTATCAGTTGTCCATGTGGAACTAGAGTTATTATAGCAACAGACTGATGTTTTAAAGCTTTTTGGAAGATGGGTCTTCTTCTCCTCTACAATTATCTCTCCCTTTTTCTTCATTGCTTTGATTCATGCTGAAAGGTGTCAATAGCCATGAGCTATACTCAGCTACCTCACCAAATGAAACACAAAGCCAAAGTACGCATATCCCTGATTTAAACATATGAATATCACACACAGTGGGAAAATCTAACAAAAGGTAAGCGGATAGTAGAGACTCAGTGGGTCAAATTAAAGCAACATATTTAAAATTACAATGGGAGCTATGTATAGGTCCCCTGGTAGTAGCTGTGAAATGGCAGAATATATTAAAGCAGAGGTTAGTGAATAGTGCAGCAAAGGAAATGTGATCTTAGTGGGCATTTAAAATTTGATATGTATGGGTATAAGCAGAGATTTCAGAAGAGTGATATATTCCTTGGATAGATCAGGACAGTTTTTTGGGACAACATATCATAAGACCATAAGACGTATGAGCAGAATTAGGCCATTCAGCCCATCGAGTCTGCTCCACCATTCCATCATGGTTGATCCTAGATCCCACTCAACCCCATACATCTGCCTTCTTGCCTTATCCTTTGTTGCCCTGATCAATCAGGAAACTATCAACATCTGCCTTAAATATAGACATGGACTTGCCCTCCACTACGGTATGTGGCAGAGCATTTTACAGATTCACCACTCTTTGGCTCAAAAAAAAAATTCCTTACTTTCTCCTTACTTCTGTTCTAAAAGGTTGCCCCTCAATTTTGAGGTTGTGACTGTTAGTTCTGGATATTCCTACCACAGGAAACATCCTCTCCATAGCCACCCTATCTAGTCCTTTCAACATTTGGTAGGTTTCAATGAGATCCCCATGCATTCTTCTAAATTCCAGTGAGTACAGACCCAAAGCTGCCAAATGCTCCTCATATGTTAACCTTTTCATTCCTGGAATCATCCCCATGAACCTCCTCTGGACTGTCTCCAATGACAACACATCCTTTCTGAGATAGGGGCCCAAACTGTTGACAATACTCTAAGTGCAGCCTGACTAGTGTCTTGTAAAGCCTCAACATTATCTCCCTGCTTTTGTATTCTATTCCCACTGAAAAAAATGCCAACATTGCATTTGCCTTCTTTACCACAGATTCAAACCTGTAAATTAACCTTCTGGGAGTCTTGTACGAAGGCTCCCAAGGCACCTCTGATGTTTTAACCTTCTCCCCATTTAGATAATAGTCCGCACTATTGTTCCTTATACAAAAGTACATTATCATATATTTCCCAACGCTGTGTTCCATCTGCCACTTTTTTCCCCATTCTTCCAATTTGTCTAAGTCTTGCTGCAATCACATTGCTTCCTCAGCACTACCTATCCCATCCAACTATCTTCGTATCATCCGCAAACTTTGCCACAAAGCCATCAACTCTATTATCCAAATCACTGACAAACAACATGAAAAGTAACGGTCCCAATACTGACCCCTGAGGAACACCACTAGTCATTGGGAGCCAACCAGAAAAAGCCCCTTATATTCCCACTCTTAAAGATAGGGGAGTCAAGGGATATGGGGAGAAGGCAGGAACGGGGTACAGATTGTGGATGATCAGCCATGATCACAGTGAATGGCGGTGCTGGCTCGAAGGGCTGAATGGCCTACTCCTACACCTATTGTCTATTGTCTATTTCCCTTTACAGAAGCCATGCTGACTTTGACATATCTTATCATTAGTCTCCAAGTATCCCGAAGCATCATCCTTAATAATGGACTCCAACACTTTCCAAACCACCAAGATTAGGCTAAATGGCCTACAATTTCCTTTCTTTTACCTTCCTCCATTCTTAAAGTGTGCAGTGATATTTACAATCTTCCAGTCCTCCAGCACCATTGAAGAATCAAGTGATTCTTGACAGGCCATGACCAATGCATCCATTATCTCTTCAGCATTCTCTCTCAGGACTCTGGGATGTAGTCCATCTGGTCCAGGTGATTTATCCACCTTAAGACCTTTGAGTTTGCCAAGCACTTTTTCCCTTGTAATGGCAATGGCACTCACTCCTGCTCCCTGACACACATGGACCTCTGGCACACTGCTAGTATCTTCCACAGTGAAGACTGATGCAAAGTACCCATTAAGCTCATCTGCCATTTCTTTGTCCTCCATTACTACTTCACCAGCTTCATTTTCCAATGGTTCAATATCAACTCTCACCTCCTTTTCACTCTTTATAGAACTGAAAAAGCTTATCGTCTTTATATTATTGGCTAGTTTGCCCTCATATCTCATCCTTTCCATTCTTAGAGTACTTTTAGTTGCCTTTTGTTGCATTTTAAAAGCTTCCCAATCATCCAACTTCCCACTCACTTTTGCTACCTTATATGCCCTTTCCTTGGCTTTTATAGAATCCTTAACGTCCCTTCTCAGCCACATTTGAAAACTTTTTCTTCTGTGGGACATATGTACCCCGTGCTTGTCATAAGGGGGCATTGGTGGCAGACCCAAATGCAAGACACAGGCACTGAAGTACTAGGAACAGGACTAGGAGTGTCAAGAAGGCAAGGGAAGTCAGGAGGAAATGATGCTGGACATGAACGCAGATCCTGGACAAGACAAGAACACTGGGCCAGGGCTAGGGCTTGATTAGGATAGTGGAACCAGGACATGGAATTAGGAACTAGGAGCCTGGGCTTGGACTCCGAACCAGAGACTGGAGAAGGACCCGAAACATGGGTCTTGACTCAGGCTCGGACACCGGATCTAGGCGAAGACATGACGAGGCTTGGGTTCTTCAAGGCTTGGGTATGGACTCCGAGCCAGAGACTGGGCAAGGACCCAGAGCCTGGGACTGGGCTCAGACTCCAGAACTAGGCGAGGACAAGACATGGGTACAGGATGAGGAGAGGCAACAGGACTGGACGTGAGACCCTGGACAGGACAAGAGAACCCCAGCACAGGACAAGGGAGCCCCAGCACCGGGCTGGGCAAGTTACTCCTGGGCTGGGCGAGACACATGGACAAGACGAGAACACAAACCCATGGCTAGGACAGAACAAGGTTCTTGGATCATGGCTAGGACAGGACAAGGTTCTTGGATTGTGGCTAGGACTGGACGAGACCCCGAAGCCTTAACTTGGTCGGGGGAGAGACAAGGACGCAGAGCCTTGGTCGGGGGAAACAGGAACATGGTACACCGAGCCAGGACCCCTCCTTGGAAACAGGACGTAGGGCTGGGATTCATACACAGAATGCAGAATATGATGAGACGGTTCCAAACACAAGGCAGCAGTAGATGGCTGGACCTACCTAGCAAAGGCGTGGACACAGACAATTCCCAACACTAGGCAACAGCAAACGGCTGGACCTACCTAGTGAAGGCAAGGAAACAAAGACAGATTCCAACACTAGGTAGCGGCAAACAGCCAGACCTACCTAGCGAAGGCGTGGACACAGACAGTTCTAAACAACAATAGACCGTTCCTTATCTTGCTACGGCAATGGAACTTGACAGCGGTGGAGGCAAGGGGAGGCGAAGGGAAGGCAGGGGAAGGGATACAGACAGGGGGTATAGACAGGAACAGTCCAGCAGCCAGAGGCTTCTTCTACTTCTTCTTCTATTTCCGGCTGTTTAGATGCATCTAGGCATATTACAGCCCTCTGCAGGATGTATAATTAATTATAGAACTTCAAGGAATTCAAATTCTCGATTATAACCTAGTCTCATGTATAAACTGAATAATAAACTATTCAATCAGATGTTGATTCTCTTGATAGCCAAACAAAGATTTAATAGAAAACCAAAATAAATTTAAGCCAGATAGCCTCTTAAACAACATGCTTCTTTCAATTTTGTATTGATTACAGCTCAGCGAAACATGCTGGGCTGTCTCTGGACTACCACAGTCACATAATCCAGTAGGATGTTTTCCTATTATCTTTAAATAATAGTTTAACCCACAATGCCCCAACCCAAGTCTTGTTAATTTCACCATATCTCTGCGATTTAAAAGGTAACAGTCTGAGACCTTTTTAACTAGTGGGTGACTAGAAAAATAATGCCTGCCCCTTAATTCATTTTTCCAAACCTCCTGCCACTTCTTCTCTATACCTTTTTTAATCCTACTTCTCAATTCTGCTCTGCCTAGGGGAACTCTAATTTCTACTTGCCTGCTCTGTAAGGAAGACTTTGCAATGCCATCCACAATTTCATTTCCCTCCACCCAGCATGCCCAGGTATCCATGAAAATCTAACTGCACAATTCACCTTCCCTACTGTAAACAACACTAAGAGAATCTCAATAACTATGTCAGGACGAGCTTTTGATTTACTCCATTTCCAGCCAGAGGCTGAATCATGAAGCTATTTATGAAGCCAGCCCAAACGAGAATCAGCCGCCTCAACAGAAACTGGGGAAAACCGGAAAACCTGGAATAAGGAACATGGACCGGACCATGAACCGGAATGCGGATTTCACGGACTGAACCATGACAGTGCCTTGTGAACTATTCCCGGGAACTTCAACCATCTCTGCACTGCCGCCATCCCTGCCAGTATCCTCCTCCAATCCAGCTGTGCAAATTCCTTTCTCTTGTCTCTGTAATTCCCTTTATTCCATTTGATATGTGACTTATGCTTCTCCCTCTTAAAGTGCAGTATGGATTCAATCATATTATAATCACTGCCTCCTGAGGGTTCCTTTACATTAAGCTCCCTAATAAGATCTGGGTTATTATACAACACCCAGTCTAAGATAGCCTTTCCCTGAGTAGGCTCAAGCACAAACTGCTCTAAAAAGCTACCTTGTAGGCATTCAACCAATTCCCTCTCTTGCGATCTGACACCAACTTGATTTTCCCAATCTCCTTGCATATTGAAGTCCCCCATTACAATTGTGACATTACCCTTATTACAAGCCTTTTCCAGCTCCCTTTGCAATCCAACCCCATATCTTGGCTACTATTTGGAGACCTATATATGATTCCCATAACGTTTTGTTTATCCTTACAGTTTCTTAACTCCAGCTACAAAGATTCAACATTCTCTAACTCTCTGTCACCTCTTTCTAAAGATGTAATTCCATCTCTTAGCAACAGAGCCACACCACGGCCTATGTCTTCCTGCCTGTCAAAATATATCCTTTGATGGTAAACTCCTAACTATGGCCTTCTTTCAGCCACAACTCAGTGATGTCCACAATGTCATACCAACCAATCTCTAATTACACCACGAGTTCATCCACCTTATTCCGAATGCTACACGCATTTAAATATAGCACTTTCAGTCCTGCATTCTTCGCCCTTTTGAATTTTGCCTCTGTGGTACAATTTTACTTTTTGCTCTGTCTGCATTTGTACTCAGTCAGTGGCTTGTCCTTCCTTAAATTCGTGTTAAATGTATCATCTACTTGTAAACCTGCTGGCTCATCCTCAGCTCTATCATCCTGGTTCCCATCCCCCTGCCATATTACTTTAAACCACTCCCAACAGCTCTAGTAAACATGCCCACAAGAATATTGGTCCCTCTTGGATTCAAGTGCAACCTGTCCCTTCTGCCTCAGAAGAGGTCCCAATTATTCAGAAATCTGAATCCTTGTCCCCTGCTCCAATTTTTCAGCCACACATTTATCAGCCAACTCATCCTATTCCTATCCTCACTATCATGTGGCATAGGCAACAATCCTGAGATTACTACCCTTGAAGTCCAGCTTCTCAGCTTCCTTCTTAAATCCCTGTATTCTGTTTTCAGGACCTCCTCCCTTTTTCTACCTATGCCCTTGGTACCAATATGTACCACAACGTCTGGATATTCACCCTCCCATTTCAGAATATTGTGGTCACATTCAGAAACATCACGAACCCTGGCACCTGGGAGGCAAACTACCATCCGTGTTTTCTTTTTGCATCCACAGATTCGTCTGTCTGACCCCCTGACTATAGAGTTCCTCATTACTGCTGCCATCCTTTTCAGTTCTCTACCCTTCTGAGCCATGGGGCCAGACTCAGTGCCAGAAGCACGGCCGCTGTTGCTTCCCCCAGGTAGGTTGTCCCCCCAACAGTACTCAAAATGGAGTACTTATTGTTAAGGGACCACAGAGATGCTCTCCACTATCTGATGGTCTCCTTCCCTCTCCTGACAGTCACCCACTTACCTGTCTCCTGTAGCCTTGGGGCGACTACCTCCCTTTAGCTCCTATCTATCACCTCTTCACTTTCCCCAACAAGCCGAAGGTCACCGAGCTGTAGGTCCAGTTTCTTAACATGGTCTCAAAGATCTGCATCTCGATGCACTTGGTGCAGATGTGGCCATCGGCGAGGCTGGTAGTTTCCTGGAGAAGTGATTATATTTAAATTTGCACCATACCTCAAAGTGAACTAATAGGATAGACTGAGAAAAATAAGCTCCGCCTCTTCAAAGCCAAGAAACAAAATCTGAACTTTTGATATTAGGAAAAAACTGTTTATTCCAACATAAAATTTTGGAGCTCTCTGCTACAAATGGTTACTTGTTGCTAGGTCAAACGTTCACTTTAACTCTAAGTCTGGCAAATTTCTGTTAACCATAAGGGATATAGGGCAAAGATAGTTATATGGATTTGGATCAAGGATCAGTCATGGCCTGAATGAATATTGGAACAAGCTTGAGGTGTTAACTTGTCTACCTAGGCCACTGAGTCTATTGAAACACGTAGTAAATATACTTAAGAGAGGTAGAGGTTCTCATTAAAAGGCGACTAGGACAGAAAAGTGATAGAACTGCAGAAAAATACACACCTCTAAAAATAGTCCCCAAGAGACAACTGTCTTTAAACAGCTTTACAACTCAAAGAAGCCAGGTTTTCAAAATACGTTTTTATTCACATATTAATGGAATCAGACTGTGACCACCTCAGCATACAAGTACAACAAAGTGCTATTGGTCCTTAAATAGTGTTTGATGGATTGAAATGCTGCTCTGATTGAAGTACTACTTCTTTTTATTCTTGATGTACATTACATTTTGCAGTAGAAGGAACCACCAGGAAAACTAAATACGATTGTGTATACTGCAGGAACAAGGTAGGACCCTTGAACTTCAAATGTGTGTACAATCCAACTCAGATCTTGACTGTGCACAGCTGGCAAAATTTAACATGTGTTATGGACTTTCAATCCCACTTTGACCACCAGATGAGGGCTCTGTTTTCACTTGCACCTAGGCTGCCCATCTCCAGTTGATACCATATTCAGAATTATGTGTTCTTCCTTAATATCAAGCAGATCTATTGATAAATCTATATCATATCCAAGAGATTCAGGAAACCTACAAAAGGTAGTATAACATTTATAGTTAATATAGAAAATGCTGGAAAAACAACTCAGCAAGTCACACAGCACCCATGGAAAGAGAAACAATAAACATTTGAGGCTAAAGGCCTTTCATCAGAAGTATTTTTAAAAGTGGTGTCTTGCTGGCATAAGAAGCACAAGTACAGAATTTCTTTTTTTTAAATAATGAGGTTCAGGACTCCTTCCAATATATTAGTCTGAACTACCTAGCTTCACTATGGAGTATATATTAAGAAAATAAATTCCATTTGCATTAATTGAAAATCATTTCCTTATAGTTTTCTCCATAGTGGGAAAAGCAACATTCAGTTTAACGCAAAACCACACTTTAAATATTGGTACAAAGAGGCAAGTTATGTGAATCACAAACAAGAGAAAATCTGCAGATGCTAGGTGGATGCCTGTTATAGGTTGAGTTTTCATGTGATTCACTAAATTTATTCTATTAACCAAAAAAATATTGTGGTAAAATCCACCAACAACATTCTCCACTACAACAATCTGACCTTAAACAAGCTTTGATGTTGTATAAATCATCCGCAACTATTTCACTTAAGTGAACAATGAAGATTTTTTAAAAATCTATTGCATACTTCTGATCCAGCACTCTAAAGAAAGCATTATGAAGTGCTTTTAACTATCCTTGAGGTTGCTGTGGGCTGTACACTTGGACTGCAGTCAACTTTTCAGCATCAAGAACATGGTACGGTTGTTAATGGAAACTCTGAAAGAGAGCACAGGAAATAGACATCAATTCCTTTCACTCTAGTAATGAAACACTGTGCCACTGATTCAGAAACAGCACACTCCACTTAGCAATTTCCTCAGTAAAGTGGCATTAAAATGCTTTCTTCTCTTTTGCAGAGGCTTGTCCTTCCTCTGCTTAATAATGATCTGCCAGATGCCTGGAGGGTCAGGACATATTGAGAATCTGTCACTAGTTCAATACAACTTTCTGTAGTCTGTAATTATTTTTTTTCCTTCAATTACTCTGTTTCTGAGTCTGAACTCGTGATCCCCAAGATCAAAATGCTCCGTGGTGTCTTCTGATTCAGATTAAGTCTGGGCCTTTGCTCCTTCTGCTGTCAGTGGAAATGGCTCCGCCGGGCTTAGTAGCTAAACCACACGTGAAGGCCAGGAGCTGAACTTGGTTGTCAGAGGCTATTTGAGATGCACACCATTGGGAGCATTTAATCGGTAGTGGGAAATTATTCCCATTACCACCCCTGGCTATGACAGCCTAATGTAATCTGTTGCACTAGCAAAACAGTAAATAGCTTGCACATCACCCTGAGATGGGATATTGGTGGCTAGAAAGTTGTGAAATGGCTATAAAATAGTCAAGAATTTACATGAACATCAGACAAATTATGAAGATGACATAAATCATCTTAATGTCAGTTTAGCTCATGTATCCAGTTCAGATTTTAAACACCAGAATACAAGGTCTTTGAAAAAGGCTAAACAATATAATTAAAACACTTTATCATACAATATTAAACTTGCAAATCGATTTACCATAAATATTGATGACATTAACTTCATCAGTATTTTGGAAAACCATTTTGGGAACCTCTTGGCTTCTTGGGAAAAGTGATCACAATATAAATAATATTGAAAGAGAAGTGATATGACACCAGTGTCTTAAATCTAAACAAGGCAAAATATGACAAAAGGTTGACTATTGCAAAGTGAGAACTATATTAGGATTTATACAATAGACAAGCAATGCTCAAGACTGAAGAAATTAATACACAGTTTACAACAAATGCATATTCTCATAAGATATGAAAACTCAGAAAGAAAAGTAATCTTCTTGTGGTTTACAGGAAAGGTTGTGAACTAGCTACTAGGAAAATGCTTATGAATTGCAGTGAACATCAGGACAAGGAGAATTTCAGAAGTTGGCAAAGGAAGACCAAGTCATTGATCAGGTGAAAGTAGACCATAAAAGCAATTTAGTGAGAAACATAAAAACTGACGACAAAAACTGTAAATATATAAGAAAATTCTTTAACGATAGTTAAATTGACTCTATTACAGACAATGGAGAGAAATTATATTGGGAATAAGGAAATAGCAGAACAATCAAAAAATATTTTGAATCTGTCTAGAATTTTTCACATAGATTGGAAGGAGCAAATTTAACCATTTTTACTTAAGACGAAGAGAAACAGAGAACAACAAGTCTTATATCAGTAGGAGGGAAAACACTCAAATCAATATTTCACAATGCACCATGAAAATAATAATAGGACCGAGCAGAATTGATATAGATTTATGAAAAGGAAACCATGATGACAAATCTGTTGGCTTTTTGTTTCAGGATATAACTAGCAAAATAAAAAAAAGCAAACAATGGATGTGGCATACTTGGACTTTCAGGAGATGGTTCCAAATAGAATATCATTTAAAAAAAGGCTGCTGCCTGTGCAGTTGGGGTTCTATACAGTACTTGGCCTTTATTGCAAGAGGAAAGAGGCTTTGTTTTGTGCTTGTCACTCTATTTGTTGTTGTATTTATTATCACCAAGTATAGGATTTACTCTGAGAGCTTTACACAAGCAAGGAGTTTCATTGCACCCTGGTGTATATGACAATAAACTAATCTGAATCTGTAGAGATGCAATTGCTCAATATGTTCAAATCAGGGATAATATATTTTTGCATATTAAGGAAATTGAGGAATGTGAAGCTAATACAAAAAAGTAGCTGTGAGTTAATGACCATATTAAGTGGCATAACAGGTGCAAGGCAGCAAATGGCCTATTCCTGCTCCTACATCTTATATCCTTACTTAATTCTCCCATCTGCAAACAAAGAATGCTTCTCTTTTAGAAAACAGACCCTAATTAAAGTTGAGCACTAATTGGTTAAAAATATTTCATTTTAATCATAGTCAGATACTGATAAATTTAATCTTGTATCTGAGGACACAAATATTGACATTTACAGGTACTAATAGCTATGCTTCTGTTCAGGCTACGACAAAGCAGCTACAAGCAAATAATTGTTTCTTCACTTTCAAGTGCAGGGAATTATGTTTAATATTGTTATGTTTGATAACAGAATTTGATTAAAACAATCCTGATAAATAAACCTTTATCAGTTTTGGAAATTCAATGACAGAACCAGCATATTGTATTGATTTTTAAAGCTTTTGCTATTTCACAAATTAAATGCAATTATTAATCACTTTAACTGTATAAATTGATAAAATACAGATCACCTGCAAAAAGTAAATATACAAGTCCTTTTTTACTCTCCAAAGGCTTCTTGGAATTTATGTATCCCTTCCAATTCAACAGAAGATTTTAGTCAAATGTGCATCCCATCATATGCAGTCAATAAAACACACAGAACCTCTGGGCCTCTGTCCTCACTAGTGGCAACCTCTGTGACCTCTGTTGTAACTGGAGAACTTTCCCACTATTTGCTTATTACTGACAGTTTCAGCAACAGACAAACTTACTGTTTCAGATCCCTGCTTGGGTCAAGTGACTCAAGGTCATGCCGCAAAGCAAGTAGTCTAAAGCCTTCACTTAGCCATGGTAAAGTATAAGACAATTGTTAACTGACTGAAATTAGTGTGAACTAAATCATCCGCCAGCAACAAACTGCAAGGCAGACGAGAAGCCAAGGGTAACTGAGGAACCTGATTTAAGATAAGGGAAGTGAAGTGTGTACATGGAGAGGAATGTTTATTATTGAAATCGAAGGCATATAATAAACTGAAATCAGACATTGGGATCAGGATGAAAGAGATCTTCTATATACTTGCAGGAGGTGTAATGCAGGCAGCCTGCCTAAGCTCACTTAGGGCAAGATTCACATGAATTCAGAGTAGCTGATCAAAGAACACAATTTATCAATTTTACCACATTATTAGATACATACTAATATACAGGGTCATCAGCTATTCGGCTAATACAGAGAACCTTAAGTTTTCAACACCTTGACAGACAGTCAGCAATCACATTGTCTGTTCCTTTTATATGTCTTATTTTAGTATCAAATTCCTGTAAGACCAGGCTCCAACTTAGCAACATTTTGTTTTTATCCTTCATAGTGGCCAAAAACACTAGTGGGTTGTGATCAGTGTAAATTACCAGTGGTTTCCGTGCCAGACAAAATGTTGTAATGCTAGTATAGAAACATAGAAACATAGAAAATAGGTGCAGGAGTAGGCCATTCGGCCCTTCGAGCCTGCACTGCCATTTATTATGATCATGGCTGATCATCCAACTCAGAACCCCGCCCCAGCCTTCCCTCCATACTCCCTGATCCCCGTAGCCACAAGGGCCATATCTAACTCCCCCTTAAATATAGCCAATGAACTGGCCTCAACTGTTTCCTGTGGCAGAGAATTCCACAGATTCACCACTCTCTGTGAAGAAGTTTTTCCTAATCTCGGTCCTAAAAGGCTTCCCCTTTATCCTCAAACTGTGGCCCCTCGTTCTAGACTTCTCCAACATCGGGAACAATCTTCCTGCATCTAGCCTGTCCAATCACTTTAGGATTTTATACGTTTCAATCAGATCCCCCCTCAATCTTCTAAATTCCAACGAGTACAAGCCCAGTTCATCCAGTCTTTCTTCATATGAAAGTCCTGACATCCCAGGAATCAATCTGGTGAACCTTCTTTGTACTCCCTCTATGGCAAGGATGTCTTTCCTCAGATTAGGGGACCAAAACTGCACACAATACTCCAGGTGTGGTCTCACCAAGGCCTTGTACAACTGCAGTAGTACCTCCCTGCTCCTGTACTCGAATCCTCTCGCTATAAATGCCAGCATACCATTCGCCTTTTTCACCGCCTGCTGTACCTGCATGCCCACTTTCAATGACTGGTGTATAATGACACCCAGGTCTCGTTGCACCTCCCCTTTTCCTAATCGGCCACCATTCAGATAATAATCTGTTTTCCTATTTTTGCCACCAAAGTGGATAACTTCACATTTATCCACATTAAATTGCATCTGCCATGAATTTGCCCACTCACCCAATCTATCCAAGTCACTCTGCATCCTCTTAGCATCCTCCTCACAGCTAACACTGCCACCCAGCTTCGTGTCTTCCGCAAACTTGGAGATGCTGCATTTAATTCCCTCATCCAAGTCATTAATATATATTGTAAACAGCTGGGGTCCCAGCACTGAGCCTTCGCCTGCCATTCTGAAAAGGTCCCATTTACTCCCGCTCTTTGCTTCCTGTCTGCTAACCAATTCTCTATCCACATCAATACCGTACCCACAATACCGTGTGCTTTAAGTTTGCACACTAATCTCCTGTGTGGGACCTGTCAAAAGCCTTCTGAAAATCCAAATATACCACATCCACTGGTTCTCCCTTATCCACTCTACTAGTTACATCCTCAAAAAATTCTATGAGATTCGTCAGACATAATTTTCCTTTCACAAATCCATGCTGACTTTGTCCGATGATTTCACCGCTTTCCAAATGTGCTGTTATCACATCTTTGATAACTGACTCCAGCAGTTTCCCCACCACTGACGTTAGGCTAACCGGTCTATAATTCCCCGGTTTCTCTCTCCCTCCTTTTTTAAAAAGTGGGGTTACATTAGCCACCCTCCAATCCTCAGGAACTAGTCCAGATTCTAACGAGATTTGAAAAATTATCACTAATGCATCCACTATTTCTTGGGCTACTTCCTTAAGCACTCTGGGATGCAGACCATCTGGCCCAGGGGATTTATCTGCCTTCAATCCCTTCAATTTACCTAACACCACTTCCCTACTAACATGTATTTCACTCAGTTCCTCCATCTCACTGGACCCTCTGTCCCCTACTATTTCTGCAAGATTATTTATGTCCTCCTTAGTGAAGACAGAACCAAAGTAATTATTCAATTGGTCTGCCATGTCCTTGCTCCCCATAATCAATTCACCTGTTTCTGTCTGTAGGGGACCTACATTTGTCTTTACCAGTCTTTTCCTTTTTACATATCTATAAAAGCTTTTACAGTCAGTTTTTATGTTCCCTGCCAGTTTTCTCTCATAATCTTTTTTCCCCTTCCTAATTAAGCCCTTTGTCCTCCTCTGCTGAACTCTGAATTTCTCCCAGTCCTCAGGTGAGCCACTTTCTCTGGCTAATTTGTATGCTTCTTCTTTGGAATTGATACTATCCCTAATTTCTCTTGTCAGCCACGGGTGCACTACCTTCCTTGATTTATTCTTTTGCCAAACTGGGATGAACAATTGTTGTAGTTCATCCATGCAACCTTTAAATGCTTGCCATTGCATATCCACCGTCAATTCTTTAAGTGTCATTTGCCAGTCTACCTTAGTCAATCCACGTATCATACCTTCAAAGTTACCCCTCTTTAAGTTCAGAACCTTTGTTTCTGAATTAACTATGTCACTCTCCATCTTAATGAAGAATTCCACCATATTATGGTCTCTCTTACCCAAGGGGTCTCTCACGACAAGATTGCTAATTAACCCTTCCTCATTGCTCAAAACCCAGTCCAGAATAGCCTGCTCTCTAGTTGGTTCCTCGACATGTTGGTTCAGGAAACCATCTCGCATACATTTCAAGAAATCCTCTTCCTCAGCACCTTTACCAATTTGGTTCACCCAATCTACATGTAGATTGAAGTCACCCATTATAACTGCTGTTCCTTTATTGCACACATGATGGTCAGTAACTGCTTTTCCACAGTGGAATAATTTCTCTGATGGATATTAAATTTCTTAGAAAAATAAGTCACTGGGTGTTCAATTTCCTCTTTGTCTGTCTGCAACAGCACCGCCCCGGCTGCTTCGTCGCTAGCATCTGTTGCTAGAGAGAAGGGTTTTGAAAAGTCAGGCGCATTCAATACAGGGTGGTGACACAGAATCACCTTCAGACTCTCAAAGACTTGTTGACAAAGGTCGTTCCACACAAACTTTGCATTCTTCGGCAAGAGCTTAGTAAGAGGGAGGGTATTATCCGCAAAGTTTTTGCAAAACTTCCGATAGTACCCCACCATCCCCAAGAACCTTCTCAGGGCTCTCTTGTCCATCGGGATGGGAACTTCAGAGATAGCCTGCATCGGTGCCAGCTGCCCCCGTCCTACCACAAATCCCAGATATGTGACCTTAGCGTGGCTGAACTCACTTTTTGCGAGGTTCACTGTCAGGTTGGCTTCAGACAGCCGTTTAAACAGTTCCTCTACTGCCACAATGTGCTCCTCCCATGTGTCACTCCAGACCACTAAATCGTCAATATACGCTTCTGTGTTCTTTAACCTTTTTATCACTGAATTAATCATCCTTTGGAAGGTCCCTGGGGTGTTTTTCATGCCAAAAGGTAAAACATTATACTCGTATAACCCGGATAGAGTGACAAATGCTGAGATTTCTCTAGCCCGGTCAGTTATAGGAACACACCAGTACCCTTTCAGCAAATCGATCTTTGTGATGTACTTAGCTCTCCCCACTTTATCGATGTAATCGTCTACAATTGGGATGGGGTAAGCATCAGTTTTTGTGATGGCGTTCACCTTTCTGTAATCTGTACAGAATCGTATGCTCCCATCGGGTTTCGGGACAACCACACAGGGAGAAGCCCATTCCGATTTGGATGGCCTAATAATATCTGTGGCTAGCATGTGTTCAATTTGTTTCTCCACTAGCTTGACCTTCTCTAATTTCATCCTATAGGGGTGTTGTTTAATAGGTTGGTCTGAGGTGACAACAACATCATGTACCATCCCCTTGCATCGCCTCGGGACATCCGGACATATGTCTGCGTGCCGGTTAATTAGCTTTATCAGCAGCTCGCTGTGTTCAGGGGTTAGGTGAGAGACCTTATCAGCAAAATTGGCCAAAACAACAGAGTTCTCCAATCGGGTCGGCACCATATTTATCTTTTCAAGATGGGTTTTCCCCATATCATTTGGCACCCCAGTCTCATTAATTTTCGTGATAACACCAACTAGATCTGCTTTCTGATAGTGGTAAGCTTTTAACATGTTAATGTGTACCAACTGTATGGGTTTACGCCTGTCCGGCGTTTCAATAACATAATTCAAAGGGTCTATCTTTTTAATTACCTTGTACGGACCGTGGAATCTTGCCTGGAGGGGGTTGGCTACCACTGGGAACAGAACTAAGACCCGATCGCCCACTTGAAACACTTGTTCGCGGGCATGCCTATCATACCATTGTTTCATTTTAGTTTGGGAGTGTTGTAGATTTTCTTTGGCAAGGTCACAGATCCTTGTAAGCCCTCTCACAAAATTTTAAAACATAATCAATCACATTAACTTGGATTGCCGGACTGGACCATTGCTCTTTCAGTAAGGTCAGGGGGCCTCTGGGCTGATGCCCAAAGACGAGCTTGAATGGGCTGAACCCCAATGACTCCTGAACCGTGTCCCTCACGGCAAATAGCAAAAGAGGCAAAGCATCGTCCCAGTCCCTAGCATTCTCCTGACAGTAAATTTTAATCATAGTCTTTAATGTTGCGTGGAATCATTCCAATGCCCCTTGGGACTCGGGGTGTTACGTGAAGGCCAAAATCGGCTTTGTTCCCATCTTATCCGACATCCGTCGGAATGTGTGAGATGTGAAGACACTCCCCTGATCTGACTGGATTTCTCTGGGCAGCCCCACTGTAGTGAAAAATTTCACAAGCGCCTTTACCGCTGCGGGAAACTTGACGCTTGCCAGGGGCACCGCCTCTGGAAACCTGGTGGCGGCACACATCATAGTCATCACATAGAACCATAGAACCATAGAAACTACAGCACAGAAACAGGCCTTTTGGCCCTTCTTGGCTGTGCCGATCCATTTTCTGCCTAGTCCCACTGACCTGCACACGGACCATATCCCTCCATACACCTCCCATCCATGTATCTGTCCAATTTATTCTTAAATGTTAAAAAAGAACCCGCATTTACCACCTCGTCTGGCAGCTCATTCTCGCCCACTCACAGTTCTGGGCAGGGGACCGACAAAATCCACAATTACTTGGGAAAAAGGTTCCCCGAAAGCGGGTATCGGTCGAAGGGGCACTTTAGGCAGGACCTGGTTCGGCTTTCCTACCACCTGACAGGAATGACACAGTCTACAATATTCAACAATATCCTTCCTCATGTTCGGTCAGTAAAACTCTTTCATAATTCTATCGACTGTCTTCCTCACCCCAAAATGTCCACCGAGGGGTATCTTGTGGGCCAGGTTAAAAATCTCGCCCCTATAAATTTTCAGCACTACCACCTGGTATACCACCCCCCACTCCTCATCTGCGGACACGGTACTTGGTCTCCACTTCCTCAACAGTACTCCCTCCTTCACATAATAGCCCACGGGTTCCCTTTTAATTTCTGCTTCAAAGAGAGCTGTCTCCGTCAAAACCATCAGCTCCTCATCTCGTTCCTGGGCCTGTATAAATTCCTTCCTCGCTAATGATAAATCTACCTCAACTCCCTCACTTCCTTCCACTCCACTATGCTCCTTCTTCTCACTTTCTAACCCCTCCTGGTACAAGGCTGGTAAAAACATCTCAGCTAAATCTACATTCACTTTGGCAGCCTTTCTGGACATGCGCTGAGTTACTGCGCAAACGGGATAAACCTGTGAGTCCATGGGCGGGTCCTCAGTCCTGGCAGGCTTGCTCGTCAGCTTTACTGCTGGGTACACATCTCCACCTGCAAGGTCGTTACCGAGTAAGACCTCTACGTCTTCCATCGGTAATTCGGGCCTCACCCCTATCGTGACCGGTCCAGAGACCAAGTCACTTTTCAGGTATATCTGGTGCAAAGGTACTGCGTCAGTCCCTTTCCCAATGCCTTTTATCACACTGACCTCCCCAGTCTCGGTCTCTGCACTAAATTCTAACACCTTCCTTAAGATCAATGACTGACAAGCCCCAGTGTCTCTCCAGATCCGTACTGGAACTGGGGTTGACCCCTCCTTCACCGACACCAATCCGGCTGAAATAAACTTCTCGTGCTCTTCCTGAACTCTATCAGACCTCTTCTCCCCTAGCGGTTTGTTTGCTGGCTCAATACAGCCAATCGGAGTCGTTTTCCCTTTCCCCGTCTCCTTCTTTGGGGCAAAGCACCTGGACGCAAAGTGACTGGCTTTCCCACAATTATAACATACGACCCCAGGAGACTTCCTACCAAACTGCTTCCTGTCTTCCTTATCCTTCTCACTAGTCCCCGGCTTACTTTCTGGCTTTTCCAGCGGACTCTCTCCGCCCTCTCGACTACCCTTGTGGTAGCTTTTACTCGGGGTAAACTTCGCTTTGTGTGTTAACACGTATTCATCCGCTAACTTAGCAGTTGCGGCTAAGGTTTCTGCCTCTTTTTCATCTAGATAGGGCCTCATACCTTCAGGGACACAACCTTTAAATTGCTCAATCAGTATTAGCTGTAGCAGTCTGTCATAATTCTCAGTGACCCCTTTCGAGGTGCAGCAACGATCACAATACATCTGCATCTCATGGGCAAACTCTAAATATGTGCGGCCCCACTGCTTCCTCGCATTCCGGAACTTCTGCTGGTATGCCTCTGGGACCAACTCATAAATCCTGAGTATAGCCTCTTTCACCACATCATACCTCTGGGCATCTTCTGCTGACAATGCCGAGTAAGCTTGCTGGGCTTTTCCTTTAAGTGCGCTCTGAAGCAAAACAGCCCACTTATCCCTCAGCCAGTCCTGACTTGCAGCGACTTTTTCCAAAGTGTAGAAGGTACGGATCAACATCGGCCTCCTCAAATGGGGGAACCAGCCTAACCTCCTGGGTCGCCCTGAACCCTCCACCTTGGTTCGGCATGGGCCCCTGCGCTAGCGTCATCCTTAACTTCTCCAGCTCAAATTCCCTTTCCTTCTGCTTCTCCCTCTCTCTCTCTTGCCCTTCTAACTGTTTCTCTTCTGGTTCTAGCTGCCTTACCCGGAACTCGTGCTCGAGTCTCAATTTTTCCATCTGCAGCTGTACTGCTTCTCCACCAGGTTTGCCCATAGATAACCACCTCCAGCTCCCCATGAGGAAACACACCTTTAGATACATAATGCTCAACGATAGCTCTGTGCATCTCCGCTCTCCTCATTGTCGGCTTCCCCTTAAAAAGATTCAACCGTTTGGCCACAGTTGCCAATTCTGATTTCCTGGCATCCTCTAATGCCCCCAAGTTTGGCACTTTTAGAAATTCCTCAATCTCCATTTCTGCTGTTTTCCCTTTCTTTCTTTCGGGAATTTTAACCCAATCAATTTACCCAGTCCCAAATTTGGCATTCAAAATCGCGGACGAGATCCCCACTTATGTTACATACCCTGTAACTGGGTTGCCAAACCAGCAGAAATGGACCATTAGTTGGAGTCTGGATTACTGGAAACTAATAAAGTTTTATTGAAGAAATAAGTAAAACAGTACTCTAATTGTAAGGATATAAATGCAACAGGTTAGCAATGATAAAACACACATGTACACAGAACTAGGGTAGTAGGAATCAACCAAGCTCTATCGCAGTCTAGGGGTAAAATGTTCAGTCTCAAGTGACGAAGAGTTCAGTTCAGCTTAGTACAGTTGGCAGTAATCGCTGTTGTGCCATTGGAGAGAGAGCGAGAGAGAGAGAAATGCAAATTTTGATTCAAGCAACCTTTGATGTTCTTCGCAGTTGGCTTTCGGGCAGACCCTTTTATGTCTTCTATCCCACTGTGGTCACCGACTGTGATCCCTCCGTTCCAGATACAACCGTTCTTCCGCGGTGAACCTGGCACCCAGGCAAGGGCGGACACAGACACCAGGTTCCCGCCGATCGTACCTTTTCACCCTGTCAGTCTTTGGTCGGTTCCCTCGAATCAGACCTCCAAGCTCCCACCAACTTGTGGGGGAACACCGCTCTTCCAGGGTCTCGTTATCTCGTGATCTTGTGGTGTGTCGTGCCTTAGCGAACCTGTTCTTTTTATCTCCTTGCTGGGGTATCGCCTGTCCATCAAACTTCAAACAATTCAAGTTCAAAGCAACCGGTCTGTCAATATTCTGAATTGTGTCTCTTTTCATTATCTCTCTCTCTTCTCTCATTAATATTTTGAATGTTTCTCCATTGTCTCCCTTATCTCTCTCTCATTAGCATCAATCTTCTGATAACTTGGTTTTTCGTCACAGGGCGTACAGGAGTGAGGTATGCTAACTAGTGGAATGATGCTGAAGCACAATGTCAGTAAGATAAAAGAGCTGATTGTGGACTTCAGGAAGGGTAAGATGAGGGAACACACACCAATCCTCAGAGAGGGATCAGAAGTAGAGAGAGTGAGCAGCTTCAAGTTCCTGGGTGTCAAGACCTCTGAGGCCCTAACCTAGTCCTGACATATCGATGCAGTTATAAAGAAGGCAAGACAGCATCTATACTCCATTAGGAGTTTGAAGAGATTTGGTATGTCAACAAATACACTCTAAATCCTCTATAGATGTACCGTGGAGAGCATTCTGACAGGCTGCATCACTGCCTGATATGGGAGGCGGGCTACTGCACAGGAGTGAAAGAAGTTGCAGTGGGTTTTAAATTTAGATGGCTCCATCTTGGACACTAGCCTACAAAGTACCCAGGACATCCTTAGGGAGTGGTGTCTCAGAAAGGCAGCATCCATTATTAAGGACGTCTAGAACCCAGGGTATGGGTTCTTTTCTCACTGTTACCATCAGGTCGGAGATACAGAAGCCTGAAGTCACACACTCAGCGATTCAGGAACAGCTTCTTCCCCTCTGCCCCTCTGCCAACCGATTCCTAAATGGACATTGAACCCTTGGACACTACCTCACTTTTTTAATATATATTATTTCTGTTTTCTGCATGATTTTTAATCTATTCAATATACATATACTGTAATTGAGTTACTTATTTATTATTGTTTTCTTCTTCTATATTAGGTATTACATTGAACTGCTGCTGCAAAGTTAACAAATTACAAGATACATGCCAGTGATAATAAAACTGATTCTGATTCTGATTGTAAATGCTGAAAGGAAACTGTAGCAATAAGCCCATTTGTTATTGAAAAAGAAATACTGCTGTACCTCTCATCAGGGTGGCATGGTAGCATAGTGGTTAACATAATGCTTTCTAGTGTCAACAGCGGAATTCGTTTCCCACCAGAAGTTTGTACACTAGCCCGTGAATGCGTGGGTTTCTTCTAGGTGCTTTGGTTTCCTGCCACATTCAAAAGACGTATAGGCTGGGATTAGTGAATTGGCACATTCTCAGACTGTGTTGGTCGTTGACACAAACAATGCATTTCACTGTATGCTTTGCTGTTTCAATGTACCTGCAACAAATAAAGTTAATCACAGAATCAGAATCAGGTTTAATATCACCAGTGTAGGTTGAGAAATTTGTTATCTTAGCAACAACAGTACAATGCAGTACATGATAATATAGAAAGAATAAATAAATTACAGTAAATACATACATACACTGTATATATGTATGTATATTAAATAGTTGAATTAAGAATAGTAGTGTAATGACAGAAATAAAAAAGTGAGGTAGTGATTAGGGGTTCAATGTCCATTTAGGAATCAAATGGCAGAGGGGAAGAAGCTGTTCCTGAATCGCTGAGTGAGTGTCTTCAGGCTTCTCTACTTCCTTCCTGATGGTAACAGTGAGAAGAGGGCATGCCCTGGGTAATGGGTGTCCTTAATAATGTATGCTGTCTTTCTGAGGCCTTTCTGAAGATGTCTTGGATACTACAAAGGCTAGTACCCATGATTGAGCTGACTAGTTTTACAGCTCTCTGTAGCTTCTTGCAATCCTGTACAGTAGCCTCCCCATACCAGATAGTGATGCAGTCAGTTGGAATGCTCTCCACAGTGTACCTGGGGAAGTTTTCAAGAGTTTTATAACCATATAACATATAACCATATAACAATTACAGCCACCTCAGGCCGTCTCAGACCTTCTAGTCCATGCCGAACTCCTACTCTCACCTAATCCCACCGACCTGCACTCAGCCCATAACCCTCCATTCCTTTCCTGTCCATATAGCTATCCAATTTAACTTTAAAAGACAGCGTCGAACCTGCCTCAACCACTTCTGCTAGAAGCTCGTTCCACACAGCCACCACTCTCAGAGTAAAGAAGTTCCCCCTCATGTTACCCCTAAACTTTTGCCCTTTAACTCTCAACTCATATCCTCTTGTTTGAATCTCCCCCACTCTCAATGGAAAAACCCTATCCACGTCACTGAGTCTGGTTCTGCAGTGCAGAAGGGAGGGTGGAAAAAGAGGAAAGCGATAGTGAAAGGGGACTCGATAGTTAGAGGTGCAGATAGGAGGTTCTGTGGTCGTGACAGAGAATCCAGGATGGTTTGTTGCCTCCCGGGTGCCAGGGTCAAGGATGTCTCTGATCACTTGCACGACATTCTCAAGTGGGAGGGGGATCAGCCAGTTGTCGTGGTGCACATCGGTACCAATGATATAGCAAGGAAGAGTGGGGAGGTCCTGGAGAGTGAGTATAGAGAGCTTGGTAGGAAGTTGAAAAGTAGGACCTCGAGGGTGCTAATCTCAGGATTGCTACCTGTGCTACGTGCCAGTGAAGGTAAGAATAGGATGCTCTGGAGGATGAACAAGTGGCTGAGGAACTGGTGTAAGGGGCAGGGTTTCAGATTTCAGGAACATTGGGACCTCTTCTGGGGCAGTTGGGACCTGTACAAGAGAGGCAGGTTACACTTGAACTACAAGGGGACCAATACCCTTTCAGAGAGGTTTGTTAGTGCTATTGGGGAGGCTTTAAACTGGATTTGCAGGGGAATGGGAACCAGAGTGCCAGAGCTGACAGTGTGGCGGGGAGAAAATAAATGATGTTAACAGTTCAAGCAAAGACGCAAATAGAAAGGTTATGAGTGGTGGTAAAAATCTTCTGAGGCGTATATATTTCAATGCTAGGAGTATTGCGGGGAAGGCAGACGAGTTGAGGGCGTGGATTGACATGTGGAATTATGACGTTATAGCAATTAGCGAAACTTGGCTACAGGAGGGGCAGGACTGGCAGCTCAATATTCCAGGGTTCCAATGTTTCAGATGTGATAGAGGCAGAGGAATGAAAGGTGGGGGAGTGCATTGCTTGTTAGGGAAAATATTACAGCAGTGCTCAGGCAGGACAGATTAGAGGGCTTGTCTACTGAGTCCTTATGGGTGGAGCTGAGAAACAGGAAAAGTTTATATGTATTATAGACCACCCAATAGTCAGCGAGAATTGGAGGAGCAAATCTGCAGAGAGATAGCAGGCAACTGCAGGAAACATAAAGTTGTGGTGGTAGGGGATTTTAATTTTCCAGATATTGATTGGGCCTCCCATACTGTTAGGGGTCTAGATGGTTTAGAGTTTGTAAAATGTGTTCAGGAAAGTTTTCTAAATCAATATATAGAGGTACCAACTACAGGGGATGCAATATTGGATCTCCTGTTGGGAAACAAGTTAGGACAAGTGACAGAAGTGTGTGTAGGGGAACACTTTGGTTCCAGTGATCATAACGCCATTAGTTTCAACTTGATCATGGATAAAGGTAGATCTGGTCCTAGGGTTGAGGTTCTGAACTGGAAGAAGGCCAAATTTGAAGAAATGAGAAAGGATCTAAAAAGCGTGGATTGGGACAGGTTGTTCTCTGGCAAGGATGTGATCGGTAAGTGGGAAGCCTTCAAAGGAGAAATTTTGAGAGTGCAGAGCCTGTATGTTCCTGTCAGGATTAAAGGCGAAGTGAAGAGGAATAAGGAACCTTGGTTTTCAAGGGATATTGCAACTCTGATACGGAAGAAGGGAGAGTTGTATGAAATGTATAGGAAACAGGGAGTAAATAAGGTGCTTGAGGAGTATAAAAAGTGCAAAGAAATACTTAAGAAAGAAATTAGGAGGGCTAAAAGAAGACATGAGGTTGCCTTGGCAGTCAAAGTGAAGGATAATTCAAAGAGCTCTTACAGGTATATTAAGAGTAAAAGGATTGTAAGGGATAAAATTGGTCCTCTTGAAGATCAGAGTGGTCAGCTATGTGCGGAACCAAAAGAAATGGGGGAGATCTTAGACGGGTTTTTAGGTCTGTATTTACTAAGGAAACTGGAACTGGCATGAGGTCTATGGAATTAAGGGAAACAAGTAGTGAGATCAGGGAAACTGTACAGATTGAAAAGGAGGAGGTGCTTGCTATCTTGAGGCAAATTAAAGTGGATAAATCCCTGGGACCTGACAGGGTGTTCCCTCGGACCTTGAAGGAGACTAGTGTTGAAATTGCGGGGGCCCTGGCAGATATATTTAAAATGTCGGCGTCTACAGGTGAGGTACCAGAGGACTGGAGAGTGGCTCATGTTGTTCCATTGTTTAAAAAAGGATCGAAAAGTAATCCGGGAAATTATAGGCCGGTAAATTTGACGTCGGTAGTGGGTAAGTTATTAGAGGGAGTACTAAGGGACAGGATCTACAAGCATTTGGATAGACAGGGACTTATTAGGGAGAGTCAACATGGCTTTGTGCATGGCAGGTCATGTTTGACCAATCTATTGGAGTTTTTCGAGGAGGTTACCAGGAAAGTGGAAGAAGGGAAGGCAGTGGATGTTGTCTACATGGACTTCAGTAAGGCCTTTAACAAGGTCCCGCATGGGAGGTTAGTTAGGAAAATTCAGTCGCTAGGTATACATGGAGAGGTGGTAAATTGGATTAGACATTGGCTCAATGGAAGAAGCCAGAGAGTGGTAGTAGAGAATTGCTTCTCTGAGTGGAGGCCTGTGACTAGTGGTGTGCCACAGGGATCAGTGCTGGGTCCATTGTTATCTGTCATCTATATCAATGATCTGGATGATAATATGGTAAATTGGATCAGCAAATTTTGCTGATGATACAAAGATTGGAGGTGTAGTGGACAGTGAAGAAGGTTTTCAGAGCCTGCAGAGGGACTTGGACCAGCTGGAAAAATGGACTGAAAAATGGCAGATGGAGTTTAATACAGACAAGTGTGAGGTATTGCACGTTGGAAGGACAAACCAAGGTAGAACATACAGGGTTAATGGTAAGGCACTGAGGAGTACAGCGGAACTGAGGGATCTGGGAATACAGATACAAAATTCCCTAAAAGTGGTGTCACAGGTAGATAGGGTCGTAAAGAGAGCTTTTGGTACATTGGCCTTTATTAATCAAAGTATTGAGTATAAGAGCTGGAATGTTATGATGAGGTTGTATAAGGCATTGGTGAGGCCGAATCTGGAGTATTGTGTTCAGTTTTGGTCACCAAATTACAGGAAGGATGTAAATAAGGTTGAAAGAGTGCAGAGAAGGTTTACAAGGATGCTGCCGGGACTTGAGAAACTCAGTTACAGAGAAAGGTTGAATAGGTTAGAACTTTATTCCCTGGAGCGTAGAAGAATGAGGGGAGATTTGACTGAGGTATATAAAATTATGATGGGTATAGATAGAGTGAATGCAAACAGGCTTTTTCCACTGAGGCAAGGGGAGAAAAAAACCAGAGGACATGGGTTAAGGGTGAGGGGGGAAAAGTTTAAAGGGAACATTAGGGGAGGCTTCTTCACACAGAGAGTGGTGGGAGTATGGAATGAGCTGCCAGATGAGGTGGTAAATGTGGGCTCACTTTTAACATTTAAGAAAAACTTGGACAGGTACATGGATGAGAGGTGTATGGAGGGATATGGTCCATGTGCAGGTCAGTGGGACTAGGCAGAAAATAGTTCAGCACAGCCAAGAAGGGCCAAAAGGCCTGTTTCTGTGCTGTAGTTTTTCTATGGTTTCTATGGTTTCTAACTCTATCAATCCCCCTCATAATTTTAAACACCTCTATCAAGTCCCCTCTCAACCTTCTACGCTCCAAAAGATTAAAGACCTAACTTGTTCAACCTTGGACATTTTAGTAAACCTCCTCTGTACTCTCTCAATTTTATTGACATCTTTCCTATAATTCGGTGATCAGAACTGTACACAATACTCCAAATTTGGCCTTACCAATGCCTTGTACAATTTCAACATTACATCCTAACTCCTATACTCAATGCTCTGATTAATAAAGGTCAGTATACCAAAAGCTTTCTTCACCACCCTATCCACATGAGATTCCACCTCCAGGGAACTATGCAGCATTATTCCGAGATCCCTCTGTTCTACAGCATTCTTCAATGCCCTACCATTTACCATGTATGTCTTATTTTGATTAGTCCTTCCAAAATGTAGTACCTCACATTTTTCAGCATTAAACTCCATCTGCCATCTTTCAGCCCACTCTTCTAACTGGCCTGAATCTCTCTGCAAGCTTTGAAAACCTACTTCATTATCCACAATGCCACCTATCTTAGTATCATCTGCAGACTCACTAATCCAATTTACCACCCCATCATCCAGATCATTAATATATATGACAAACAACATTAGACCCAGTACGGATCCTTGCAGCACACTGCTACACACCATCCTCCAATCTGACACACAGTTATCCACCACTACTCTCTGGCACAATCCCCGTTTCTAATGACATTTGTAATATTTCTGTCAGCGCCCCTGCTATTTCCACACTAACTTCCCTCAAGGTCCTAGGGAATATCTTGTCCGGACCCGGAGACTTATCCACTTTGATATTCCTTAAAAGCACCAGTACTTCCTCTTCTTTAATCGTCATACTTTCCATAACTACCCTTCTTGTTTCTTTTACCTTACACAATTCAATAGTTCTAAGTGATCTTTAATTAAGATCTTCTATCCTTACTTTTTTTCATCTTGTCCTGACCCAAAAAAAAGATGCAGTTGTTTATTCTAGTGGAAATGGCTGATTAGCAGAACCAAACACCTTCAGTACATTCCCAAAATCGACATTTTCTTGAAGAGTAATCACTATTTCAATAAAAGAAATGTGGAAGGCATTTTGATCATGAAAATTGCCCCAGGCAGAATGACTATGGCCAAATAAACGTCTTTGGTACTATTGCCTGAGTTATATACTGGCGAGGGCTGTGAATAATGCACTGCTTGTCTCAGACTACAGTCACAAGACATACTACAACACCTCTGACAGTGCAGCACTACCTCAGCGGTGTGGTAGAGCGTTACTGTGGATTTTTGAGGTCAAATTTCTGGAGTGAAATTTGAGCTGCAATCTTCTGACTCAACCACACTTTCACTGCAAATGGTAAATTGGATACAATCAAATCATACCTGCCAGACATTAAACCGAATAAACAGGATAGTTTATTCAGTTTAAAGGAAGAGTCAAATTGCAAGAGTAAACCCCGCTGAAGATTGTGCTTAGTGAGACCACCAGCCTGAAGCAAGAATAACGAACTGCTAGAACAGTAGACAAAGAGAAGAGATAAGGGAAGTGATTTCCTATCAGGGAAAGTATAATACGCTAAGATCAGTAAAATGGACACAACTGTTACAGATCGGAACAACAAAGATGAACTAGATATTTCCAGTGGCTATAATGCTGGCAGGCTACCTAACCCTGCGTAGGACAGAAAAGAGTTTTGTCTGAATGTTTTGTCCTAGCGGAGAAGTTTTCAAGCCTTCTTTTCAAGCTTTAAGTCATTGGAAAAGGTTTGTGAGAAACTATTATCCATTACCTATTTACCACTTCAATAGCAAAGTGCAAGTTTGGACATGCCTCTGCATGTTTGTGTCCTTTCCAAGATAGTAGATGAAATACAGAATTGCACAGGACCAAAAGAAGCTACAGAAGGTTGTAAATCTAGTCAGCTCCATCTTGGGCACTAGCCTGCAAAGTACCCAGGATATCCTTAGAGAATGGTGTCTCAGAAAGACAGCGTCCATTATTAAGGACCTCCAGCACCCAGGGCATGCCCTTTTCTCACTGTTACCATCAGGTAGGAGATACAGAAGCCTGAAGACACACATTCAGCAATTCAGGAACAGCTTCTTCCCCTCTGCCATACGATTCCTAATTGGACATTGAAGCTTTGGACGCTACTTCACTTTTTTTTAAATATACAGTATTTCTGTTTTTGCACATTTTTAAAAATCTATTCAATATGCGTTTAATTTAGATTTTAATTTCCCAAACATCGATTGGCATGTCCCTAGAGCGAGGGGTTTAGATGGCGTGGAGTTTGTTAGGTGTGTTCAAGAAGATTTCTTGACACAATATGTAGATAAGCCTACAAGAGGAGAGGCTGTACTTGATCTGGTATTGGGAAATGAACCTGGTCACGTGTCAGATCTCTCAGTGGGAGAGCATTTTGGAGATAGTGATCACAACTCTATCTCCTTTACCAGAGCATTGGAGAGGGATAGGAACAGACAAGTTAGGAAAGCATTTAATTGGAGTAAGGGGAAATATGAGGCTATCAGGCAGGAACTTGGAAGCATAAATTGGAAGCAGATGTTCTCAGGGAAATGTACAGAAGAAATGTGGCAAATGTTCAGGGGATATTTGCGTGGAGTTCTACATAGGTACGTTCAAATGAGACAGGGAAAGGATGGTAGGGTACAGGAACCATGGTGTGCAAAGACTGTTGTAAATCTAGTCAAGAAGAAAAGAAGAGCTTATGAAAGGTTGAAAAAGCTAGGTAATGATAGAGATCTAGAAGATTATAAGGCTAGCAAGAAGGAGCTCAAGAAAGAAATTCGGAGAGCCAGAAGGGGCCATGAGAAGGCCTTGGCGGACAGGATTAAGGAAAACCCCAAGGCATTCTACAAGTATGCTAAGAGCAAGAGGATAAGACATGAGAGAATAAGACCAATCAAGTGTGACAGTGGAAAAGTGTGTATGGAGCCAGAAGAGACAGCAGAGATACTTAATGAGTACTTTGCTTCAGTATTCACTACAGAAAAGGATCTTGGCTATTGTAGGGATGACTTACAGTGGATTGAAAAGCTTGAGCATGTAGATATTAAGAAAGAGGATGTGCTGGAGCTTTTGGAAAGCATCAAGTTGGATAAGTCACTGGGACCAGACGGGATGTACCCCAGGCTACTGTGGGAGGCGAGGTAGGAGATTGCTGAGCCTCTGGCAATAATCTTTGCATTATCAATGGGGGCGGGACAGGTTCTGGAGGATTGGCGGGTTGTGGATGTTGTTCCAATATTCAAGAAAGGGAGTAGAGATAGCCCAGGAAATTATAGACCAGTGAGTCTTACTTCAGTTTGGTAAGTTGAAGGAGAAGATCCTGAGAAGCAGGATTTATGAACATTTGGAGAGGCATAATATAATTAGGACTAGTCAGCATGGCTTTGTCAGAGGCAGATAATGCCTTACGAGCCTGATTGAATTTTTTGAGGATGTGACTAAACACATTGATGAAGGTAGAGCAGTAGATGTAGTGCATATGGATTTCAGCAAGGCATTTGACAAGGTACCCCATGCTTATTGAGAAAGTTAGGAGGCATGGGATCCAAGGGGATATTGCTTTGTGGATCCAGAACTGGCTTGCCCACAGAAGGCAAAGAGTAGTTGTAGATGGGTCATATTCTGCATGGAGGTCGGTCACCAGTGGTGTGCCTCAGGGATCTTTTCTGGGACCCTTACTCTTAGTCCTCCATATCCAACCATAGGTTTTAAGGCTAAATATTGTTTCAATTCACAAGCGTTTTTACATTAACCCAATAAAGATGAAGTGATATCTCCATACTTTTAACATGTTCCTTGGAACAAAAACAAAAAATAGGTTAATATTTTTGCAGTAGCTTAGTGAGAAAAAGCAAAAATATTTCAAACACCAGTTGTCCCCTTTAGAAGTACAGTCATACCAGTTAGTCCAGATCCAAAGGCACTGATGTCATAGAAGAAAGGGGAACATGTGGGAGGAGTGAGTAAGGAGAAGAAAACAGAGGAATGAAAGAATCAAGTAACATTTGACTGGTACAAAATACTATCAAAGAAGGAGAGAAAAATGACAAATGTAACAGTAACATTAATAAAATAATATTAGTAGCTTGCCAAAACAAGATTCGTATGGGACCACAACAAACACTACATGCATTTTGCCTATTTGTGCAAAATTGTGCAACAGTGGCCTTTTTGCTAGTGGTTGGCACTTGTTGGTCAGTAGCCACCATGTGCTTTGTTAAAGATGAAGAAAGCACAGAAAACCTCTGTGAAATGGATGTATTACCATGATTGTTGCCAGGATAACCAGGCATTGATCAGCTGGAAATTAATGTACTTTCTATTTCACTGGCAATACATGTCTGTGTTGACTTGAGATAGATACAGACAGTACAAGTACAGTTAGAACCACTCTGCACCATGGGAAATAGGAAATTTTTGCACAATCATTTGTTTATTCTTCCTATTACACTCAATTTTCTTTCATCAGGCAATCCTTATTGTAAACAGCAAGATGTTTCATATCTCCTACTCCAATATGACCTTGGCACTTATCAGCAAAATAATCTTTGCCCTGCTTGGAAACTGCAGTCATAGCTAATGCAAGTGGTATATTTCTGTGATCACAGGTGCCTTATACTGCATATCTTGGTCTTATCCATTAGGAGAACAAAAGTCATATAATCATAGAGAAATACAGGTCCTTCTGCCCACTGTGTCCATGCCAACCATCATGCATGTACCAGTACTTGGCCTACATTTGGCAATTCAGGTGCTCAAATAAACACTTCTTGAATCCAAATACCTACCTCCATCACACGTTCAGGTTGTGCATTCCAGATTCCAATCATCTTCTTTGTGAAAAGTTCTTGCTCAGATTCTCTCAAAACCGCTTATCATTTACCTCAACCTATGGCCTCTAGTTGTAGGTGCCTCTAATATGGTGCAATATTTCCTACGGTCTATTCTACCTACACCTTTATTAGGTACACCTGTACACTTGCTCATTAATGCAAATATCTAATCAGCCAATCATGTGGCAGCAATTCAATGCAAAGAAGTTCAAGAGGTCCAATTGTTGTTCAGACCAAACATCAGAATGCATAAGAAATGTGATCTAAGTGACTTTGACCATGGAATGATTGTTGGTGCCACAGAGGGTGATTTGTGTATCTCAGAAGCTGCTGATCCCCTGGGATTTTCATGCACAGCAGTCTCTAGAGCTTACAGAGAATGGTACAAAAAACAAAAAAACATCCGGTGAGTGGCAACTCTGTGGTAGAAAATACCAGTTAATGACAGAGGACAGAGAGGAATGGCCAGATTGGTTCAAGCTGACAGAAACATGATGGTAACTCAAATAATCATGCATTGCAACAGTGGCGTGTCGAAGAACGTTTCTGAATGTACAACATGCCAAAACTTGAAGTGGATGAGCTACAGCAGCAGAACACCACAAACATACGCTTAGTGGCCATTTTATTAAGTACAGGAAGTACCTAATAAAGTAGCATCTTCTCATTCTTTGAGCACTGCCTCAGAGCAAGGGGAATGGCAATAAATTCTGTCCTGAAACTTCAAAATCCCTGAAAGGTTTTACAGTTATAAAGACTGGTAAGTTTTATTCAGACATAAACCTGCAGTAGATGATAATTCCTTTAAATAGCATTGGTGGTGCATCCTTCTCTCTCCTGAATATATACTCAGCTTTGCAAGAATAAGATAGGGTATTTCCCCACAAAATTAAATACTTCATTTCATTAAAGCTCCAATCAAGCAGCACTGAAATCAATCACTCTTTGACTGAAATTAGCTGCACTTACTCTGAATCACTTGCCAATAATGCAGCTGCTGCAATTCACTCCAGAGGTGGTTTCAGTTGCATATGGAGTCAATTCACCATATAGAACTTCCAAGCAAAAGGCACCTCAGAGCTGATTTTATAGCAATTTGACTTTGATGTTCAAATATTTTAATTACAGAGTTATTAACATCATAAATCAGTGATTTGCTTTGTTTATGCCTCCCCTCTCGCTGAGTGATCCCTCTCTGCCCCTTTATTAGGGACAGAGAGAGCCTGTGGAATGTCAAATAGTCAAGTGAACAATTAGTTTTTTTTGTACTGCAGTTCATGGTCTTTCTTGTGGGCTTTGCTATTGCTTGCTTAGTGGGTGGAGTGTGCTGATTTTTTTTTGCTAAAGTATGGGGTGCTTTGCTGCTGCTTGTTCATGCGGGGAGTAGGGGAGCTTTGGGGTTCTGACGTTTTTACTGTCACTCATTCTTTGAGGCACTCTTCTGTTTTTGTGGATGTCTGCAAAGAACAAGGATTTCAGGATGTATGTTGTATACATTCTCTGATGTTAAATGCAACTATTGAACTATTAATGCACAATTGGAACATTTCCTGATTATTCATAAGATATGGTAAATACATTAAATTATTGGCCAGTCTTGCAACGCAATTATCGTCACATCATCCCTGCTGATCCCCGATATCATATCAAGCCCGAACTATTTTTTATAACTAGAGGCATTAATTTCAAGGATTTTGTATAAGACATAATCAGCATGTGGATTATTTTAAGCAGTTCAAATGGTAGATTTAATCAGTTGCTCGCACATCAATTTAAAATGCAAATACCATTGGGATGTGTCTGTCATTGGCATAGTTTCTGTGTCTCATATCAGGCAGCCAGGTTGCCTTCAATCTCATCACAACAGAGCCTCAGAAACTCCTATCACAACAGTAAGTAAGTCCTTTTCACTATAATGTTCTGTCCACAGTGGACAAATTGGAGATGAATTTCTCTGTCCACTGAAAATGTTAGATCAGTCATGATTCCAACAACTTCAATTTTGTTTTAGTTTTTCAGTATCTGCCATGTACAGGTAAGCCCCATGTTAGTGCAGTTCAAGTAATAGAAATTTGTCCTTCCACAATTCACAAATCACTCCCCAACGATCTGAGAAGTGTAATAAAAAGAATGTGCTCACAGAATGTATGTGTCAATTTTTATTTGTTTTCAATTCACATGAACAGATAATGTAGCTGCACATTATGGAAAATCACGGTAGACACCCACTTCCCACCTGTAATGTAGGGGTCGCCTGTATTTTTTTTTACATTGTTTAATTGGATTGTGAGGCTTTGGGACAGACCATTACTTTGTGGATAAAATCTGCTGACAAAATCCCTCCCTTATGGAGGTGCATATTCTTTCAAATTCTGCTTGTACAGATGGACAGGATTAGGCCCTTAAGTGCCTCAAAGCTGTTTACAATGGAACTGTCTATGCCTTCCATTTGAGAATCACTGTCTAAAAGGAAATTTGTACAGAATCTGAAATGACTAGCCTGAAAGCAAAATACTGTGGATGCTTGAAATATGAAACATAAACAGACAATGCTGGAAATACTTAGCAGATCAGGCTACAACTATAGGAAGAGAAACACAACTTTGACTAATAAAACAGATCAGCCTAAATATCAACTATTTCTCTCTCTACAGATTCTGTCTGATCTGTTGATGTCCATATTGGGTTGACTTTCTGTTTCTGTTTAGCCTATCATGATTTTGCTGATATTGAGACTGATTTTAATAACTTCCTTTGACTGCAAATTGCTGTAACTCCCCCCATAAATATTTTTTTTTGTGTGGCTGATATTATCTGTCCTCTGATGTAGTTTAATGTGGTCAGCCCAACATCAATAAATAAGTTCATTGTTTGTTACCTAAGACAACTTTACTCATGAGATCGATGTTTAGCTTATAACCATTCAGTACTTGCTCACAAGCTTAGGGCAATACTACTCTATGAGCAGCCAAGTTTTTCAGCTGTGAAATACTGTATCTGAAATTCTCTCCTCACTTTGCTGCTGCTTTCTTCCTCATGGCATTCCTTCAGATTTTTCACCAATCTTCAGATACCTGCTCAAATCTCTAATTATATTGTTCTGTGTCAGATGTTATACGTTAATACTCTTGAGAAGCATTTCACTTTATTAAAAGCATTGTTTAATTAAAATTTGTTGTCAAAACTTGATGATTTAATCAAAGCCATTGATAAGGTAAACATAAATTAAATAAAACTCCATTACATGTAGTATTAACATAAATGAATATCATATACAAACATATAATTTAAGACATGTATACATGTGCTAAAATAACTATTAATAAATATGTTTCCTTCTCCCACAATTGAGGGTATTAATTGGTTCAGTTATTATTTGGTAGTCTCCTGGGTACAATGTGTCAAAAACTGATACATCCAATTTTTTAAATTAATTTTAAACAGGCATGTTAATCTTCAAAATCCTATATTTTAAATTGACTGATAAATGAACATTTGACCCATTTTAGTCAAGAAAAGCATTTTTGTAAATATGCTCATGTCTTCATATTATATAGTGGGACCAAAAACCTGGGACAAATGAGGAAGAAAATATTTTTATTCTTTTATATTGATGGCAAAAATAGAGCAAATAAAATAAAGTTTAATTGCCAGCAAATTGTTGTAACTGTTGTTCAAAGTTAGTTTACTATGTTAGAGTGATACAGCAGAGTAACAAACCCATTACATTAAAACTGACCTTTTGCAATATATACACAAATCTCATTTGTCTGCAATTAATCTGTATTTTCTATATCTTGCCTGATTAACTGCCTGCCTGGATATCCCAGAAATACAGTCATTACAGTTGATTCTGCCATCTCTTCTAGCAGTAAGTTCCAGATGGCAACAACTTTCTGTGTAAAAATAAAATCCCACAAATCCCCTTCAAAACACTTTTCTTTCATCTGAATCCATGCCATAGTGGTTTTTGATACCACTACCAATGGAAAAAGAGATTCCGACTATCTACCCTTTCTATCTGGTTATCCCACAGCCCTCTTCACGCCACAGATAACAAATCCAACCTGTATAATTTCTTCCTCAAACTAAAGACCGCTAATCCAGGCAACAACCTGGTGAACCTCCTCTGCACTTTCTCCAGTGTAACTATATTGTTCATATGGTGTGGCAACCAGAACTACACACAACACACCAAGTGCAGCCCAATCAGGTTGTGTAATGTTGAAACATATGATGACTAATAGCTTCTAAATACATGTAGCAGGGTTGGATTTAGGAGGATGACTTAGAAAACTCACTCAGAACTTACCTGTAAATTCCTGCAGGAAAATGTTAAAATGTAGATCCTGTATTCACTTTTAGTGCTGTATTATCAGAATTTTACTAGACCTCTCAAGAATCTGAAAGTCAAAATATAGCTGTTACTTCTGTTACCTCACTGTTAAGAATACAAAAGGCAAAAGTTTGATGCTCTTTTTAAATCTGAGGTTCATATAAAATCCAAGTGTAGGATGCTATGAATTACATTTCTGAAGGATATTCATTGTCCTGGGCCAAGCTCAGCTTTCTAAACACAGCAGCTGACCCTTCTAGAGATCAAAGAGTTGTTTTTTGAGTAAGTTAAGCTTTCAACAAACATTCTTTGTTCAGCTTCTTGTCATAAATGGACCCAGTTTTCAGTTTCTAATGTAACTGGCAAACAGTAAACAGTCTGAAGTTAATAGGAGAGCTTTGCAAACAAACAGTCCACAGAGCACAGACTACTGCCCCGCAGCACCGGGCTGATTGCAGTGTAAGAAAATGGAATTATGTTAATTGGGTTTGTATCAAACCAGACAACACTGGCTAAGTTCAAGGAAGCTTGCAGACCAGATTGATACTATAATCAAATAGTTGATCTATCAATATTTGAAAGATTTGTGTACTCAGAGGGTACACTTGCAGCATTACTTACGGTCATCTGGGAAGTCTGTCCCCAGAAGCCTTTAGATTCTGAAAAGGTATCTGAAAAAATATTACGTGTGTGAAGTCACCCAAATGGCAAAAAAAACAGTATAAGTAGTAGAGAGCAGTCAAGCTTATTAGGAATGGTCAAGGATCATCAAGAAGAATGACAGAAAGAGAGGGTGAACTAGAATCCATTCCTCTGCTTTCAATTTCTGCAATGGACAACTTATTCATTTGCAACTTGTTGATATGTCTTTTTACCTTACAGGAATTTGTTGTAAGGGGGGCGCCAGGAGTGGACCCAAAACCAAGACACAGACACTGAATGTGTCAGGAAGAAATGACGCTGGACATTGACACAGGCCCTGGACGAGACTAGGATACAGGGCCTGAGCTAGGACTAGACTAGGAAAGTGGAACATGGATGCAGAACAAGGAACTTGGAATCTGAACAAGGACACCGAGCCAGAGACTGGACAGGGACCCAGAACCTGGGTCTTGACTCGGGCTCGGACTCCAGATCTAGGCTCGGACAAGACGTGGCAAGGCAACAGGACTGGACGTGGCGGCAGGACGTGGGACTCCTGGGCAGGATGCAGGACCAGAACTGGATGAGGACGCAAAGCTAAGACTTGGACTTGGGAGACTGGAACACAGAACCTTGGTCTTGGGAGACAGGAATGCAGAACACAGAGCCTTGGTCTTGGGAGACAGGAATGCGGAACACAGAGCCTTGGTCTTGGGAGACAGGAACACGGAACACAGAGCCTTGATAATCTTGGAAGACAGGAATGCAGGACACAGAGCCTTGGTCTTGAGAGACAGGAGCGTGGAACACAGAGCCGGGACCCCTTCTTAGGAACAGGACGTAGGGCCGGGGCTCATACACAGAACACAGAGAGACAGTTCCCAACGCAAGGTAGTGGCAAACAGCCGGACCTACCTAGCGAAGGTGTGGACACAGAGACAGTTCCAAATAACAATAGACAGTTCCTTATCAAGACACAGCAAGGCTTCAGTTTTGCTCTGACGGCGATACAGGCGAGGTTGCAGGCAAGTCTTCAAGCCAAGGTTTCAGGCAGAGGTTGCAGGCAAGGCTTCAGGGGGAGGGGGAAGGGGAAGGGGAAGGGGAAAGGGACAGTCCAGCAAATGAAGCTGAACCCAGGAGCTATTTATGTAGCCAGCCCAAAATGAGAATCGTGTGCCTCAATTAAGGCACCAACAGAACAAGGGAAAACTGGAAAACCTGGAATACGAATCGATGGACCGGACCGTGAACCAGAATGTGGACTTCACAGACTGAACCATGACAGAATTGTACTTCTGTTTTAGAAATCCTCTGAGTTTTAGAAATCATTTGTAATTTGGAAGTCTTTTTTAGGATAGAAATCCTCTGTGAGTTTTTAATGTGCTTAAAGATGTTATTTCTGTCACCCTGCTGAATGAATTTAAATGTGTATCACTGAAAATAAATGAACTGTGTTTAAACTACTTTGTTAGCTGGAAGTATCTCCTCCTTGGTAGGGAGAGCGGACCCACCACTCAAATAGTGGGGATTGGCAGCTAAACTCACTGTGAAAAATAAACAGGGAAGTGAACTAGTCTTTGAAGATTGGGTAGTGACAGCATAATCTCCCTATAGTGAGAATACTCAAGGCTATTTATATCGGATGGGATCTCCGTTTGAGTTTAGAACTTTGTGGTCAGCAAACTCAATACCATCATAGTTGGCACCCGACGTGGTCATGTTATACCAAAAGTATTAATTTAGAAAGAATTATTATTTAGTAGTCATCCAACTCAGAGCACACTCAACGAGTGCTATAGCACCCACCAAGCACTATAAAATGGTCAACATCTTGGTTTCCAGCAGTTGCTCAGACAAATGTTGGTCAAAATCATAAATCTTTTTATAGTATAGTTGAAATATGAGATAATACCCTGACTGCTCCTCAAATTGAACATGTTAAATATTTTATTCTTCAAGTCAGAGCCTAGAATGATGAAAGGATAGAACGTAGTTTCGGATGCAGATTAGACAGACTAAACCCCACTGTATGACTCTGCCATTTTGATACAGGTGCAGACATTTCAATGACAAATTCTGATATCATTTGAGGCAATAAGCTAGGGGTGCTGATAGGGAAAATTAAAACTGTAGGTATACATGGAAACAAGGTGAGGTGCCTTCCTGTACAGATATATGAGATTAAATGAACAATAGAAGTAGCCGCAAAGTCTATACACCAGTGTGTCCCAGATTGTTCTAAACCATTGCTTTTAATAGGAACACCAGATGCTTCCTGTTGAATTCATACTATAATCAAACCAATAAATGATGCAACTGCACTGGATGAATGAGACATTACATATCCAGAAATAGCTGGACTATCATCAGGATAAAAGAAACAGAACAAAATTTCAGCCCTAAACGCTGACTGTACTTTTTCCATAGATGCTGCCTGGCCTGCTGCCTCCAGCATTTTGTGTGTGTTGCTCAGATTTCCAGCATCTGCAGATTTTCTCTTGTTTGTGATTTGAGAACACAATTGAAATATATTTTGTACAAATATTATGACCATCAACACAACATCCTAACCACTGTGCAATGATTGATATTGAATCAACTAAATTAGGGTGCAATCCTTTCCCATGCATGAAACGGTGGCATATTCCCGACCATAGAAGAAAGCAATCTCAACAGGAAACTGTAGACTCCCTTTATAAACAAGATGCTTTGATAAAAGATTTAACTCACCCATATTCGCCATAGCAAAACCTGATGGATGATGGTAATTGGTCATTGACTACGTTGTCCTGAACAAACACAGAACTTAATTTGACCCAACAACATTCATTACAACAAATGCTGCAAGGATTGAATTGTAAAAACTATAAATCATGCACTCAATGTCTCACAATATCAGTGAACCAGACTCCCACAAGGTTTTTGGAATAGTCCACGGATATTTTCTGCAGAAGTCATTCAGACACTACAGGGAATATCAGATATTTGTGCCTATGTTGATGATGTGCACTGCACACCCAACAAACTGGGCGGGCATTTAACACAGATTGAGACTGTCATTAACAGACAGAGGCTATGTAATTAGCATTAAAAAATCTCAACTTTGTCATACAGGAATAAATTTCCTAGGCAGGACAATTACCAAGTAAGCGCATGGCTTAACCCCTGAATTTCAACAAGATGTTGCTCGAGTAAGATAGTCAAAGACCCTAAAAGCCTTACAATCAACCCGAGGCCTATTGAATTATGCTCGAGCTGTCATACCTCTCTACTCTCAATTGTCAAAACCATTATATGACTGATGTCCTCTGAAAAATGAAATTCCTTTTGTTTTTACTCCAGAAGATTATGAGGCAGTAGAGAAATTAATGAATGCAGATTAGCAAGCATAGACCTTCGGATAAGAGATTCTCTTAGCAAAATCTCTAGTTCTGCAAATTTGTGCTTCTCCAGAATCTGCATCATCCACCTGCCATAATGCCAGAAAAGAAACACTAGCCCCCTTACACTATGCCTTATAATTTCACCTCAACAGACAGAAATTTATTGCTTTAGAATGACGTCTTACTATGGTATGCTAGACACTTATTGCAGAAAGACCACTGCAAGGGGACAAAACAATTATTATATAACCAAAGTATGTGAATTTGAAAAATGATAGGAAATTACCAACAAATGAACGAAGAGCTACCATAACTAGATATACGGAATGCAAACACTTTTACAAGATGACTCCTTAAAGTGGGAATACATTCCTGAGAGCTATGACTTATAATCATTTACTTGTCATGGAAGATGAAGGACCATCTCCTCTACAACCTAATATAGTGCAGCATCCTTCAGAGCACTATTCTCATATATGGTGCTGAGATGGATCAGTGATGATCCACTCAATTACAGGCAGGAGCAGGGATTATTAAAGGCAAATTTTTATTGGAAACTTAATTTGAATCACATGAGTTGCAAGCGCATCATTTTGGGGATCGTACAGCTCAATTTGCAGAGACTAAAGCCCCAGATTTATATCTAAAACAAGTAAGGACAACAGAATCAGTCTTGATATGTACTAATATTAGTTATGTTAGGAATGCAGTAGAATGAGATCTTCTCATCTGGTCAACTACCAGATATAACCATATAACCATATAACAATTACAGCACGGAAACAGGCCATCTCGGCCCTTCTAGTCCATGCCAAACTCTTACTCTCACCTAGTCGCACCAACCTGCACTTAGCCTATAACCCTCCATTCCTTTCCTGTCCATATAGCTGTCCAATTTAACTTTAAACGACAACATCACACCTGCCTCAACCACTTTTGCTGGAAGCTCGTTCCACACAGCTACCACTCTCTGAGTAAAGAAGTTCTCCCTCATGTTACCCCTAATCTTTTGCCCTTTAACTCTCAACTCATGTCCTGTTGTTTGAATCTCCCCCACTCACAATGGAAAAAGCCTATCCATGTCAACTTCATCTACCCCCCTCATAATTTTAAATACTTCTATCAAGTCCCCCCTCAACCTTCTACGCTCCAAAGGATGAAGACCCAAATTGTTCAACCTAAATGGAGATGGAAAACATACAGAGGTAAACTACTTCCATGTTTGTCCACATGGAAGAATATTTATGTGTAACTCTCTCACTGGAGCTCGTACACAAATTTGGCTCGTTAGCAAACTCTGCCAACAGCCATGTGACTAGCAGTGAAAAGGCCACCTTTAATGAACAATATATGTCTAGGGTCAGTATGATTTGGGTTCAACCAAACAGGAAAGGTGGGATGTTTCGGTTAAGGAACATTGATTGTAGTGAATGTTGTGCAAATACTGCTCCATGCAAAATTATTGTTCACCAGAAAATTAACAGATCGTAGACCGGCATAAAATCACAAAGAAATATATTTACCAAATTTATAGTTACAGAAAAAATTAAAAGGGCTCATTACAAGTAAACCAGTCCAATATGCACATAAATGTTGGAACTCATTTCTGAGGTAGTCAGGGGTGTATTGCTGTACTCATATGCATTCTGCATGAAAGCACCCGCCACAGCCCGAACTTCCCTCAAAGACCATCTCAGACAAACTGGCCCTTCCTCCTTGGAGCCATTCATCTGCACAAAGCACTTCTTACAATGGGGTTTCTCCTTCCAACAGCATTCTGCGGCATCTTCCCTTGTGTCCCGCTCCGCAGCTCCTTCCAAAAAGACCCCAAACTAGACTACTGCCCTTTAGAAAGCTGTTCCAACCCAGCTCTTCAGATCCTTCTCTACATCCCACAATTCTGATTGGCTGACACCACATTCCTAAATTATCTTTAGCCGGTCAAAACACTCTTGCCAGCAGGACACACTGCTTTCACAAAAGACTGCTAAAATAAAATACCTAACAGCATAGCAGTAGAAATCTTAACCAGGGCACTATATATGAAAGATTATTGATTTTCCCATTAATACAGATGTTATGTATCCTGGGAAATATTGCCGGCCTCTCACACAGATATGGTAATAAACAAGTAAAACACGCTGTCAGGATGGACTTTACTCTGGTAAGGGAGGCGGGTTTGGTCATAACTGTGTACATACATCAACTGATGTCTCTGGACACATCTTCAGTGATGTTCCTGGAATCATTGGGTGTTTCGAGTCTTTCAACATCATACAACCTCCTCCAGGTGACCCAGCCGGGGCTGATCTGACCCCAGCTTGTGTCCAGATGGCAAGCTACTTATGACTCCATGGCTCCCCTCTTTTGAGCTACAGCCATCTTGAGGCCCTCTCTGCTGCATCGGTGGTACTGCGGATGGCTCTCCTCTTCCTCTCTCCCTTGATGCCCAAAATGCTGAAGGCTCTAACTAAAGAACGGTCTACGAATCCCCTACAACCAACCTCCACTGAGAGACACCTCGCTCTCCATCCAGCCTGCTGACAGTTGCTGACCAGTCCTGCGTACTTGGAGAGCTTCCTTTCAAAGGCCTCCTCCAAGCTATCTTCCCATGGGACTGTCAGCTCCAGCAGCACCACTTGCTTAGTAGACTCAGACACTAGGGCAATGTCTGGTCGCAGGATGGTGGCTGCGATATGGTTGGGGAACTTCAGCTGCCCTTCGAGGTCCACCAACAGCTGCCAGTCCCTTGCAGAGGTCAGAATACCTGCAGATGTCCTTTTGGCAGGTATTGGTTGCTCCCCAGCTCTGACAAAGGCAATGGTCTGCTTGGAGGGTCGGGACTGCTTCGCCCACTCAACTCCTGCGCTGACGGTTTCAGCGATGGTCTTCAGGACCTGATCATGCCTCCACCTGTACCGTCCCTCACCAAGTGTCCTTGCACAGCCGCTGAGGATGTGCTCCAGGGTTCCTCGCTTGGAGCACAGTGGGCACGCAGATGACTCTGCCTTGCCCCATGTGTGCAGGTTTGATGGGCTTGGAAGCACATCGTACACTGCCTGGATGAGAAATTGGATGCAATTTCTTAAAGCATCATTGTGGTTATTTTTTATTTGTTACTGCCTGGATGCAATTTCTCATCCAGGCAGTAACAAATAAAAAATAACCACGATGATGCTTTAAGAATTCTCCTAGGTACTACTAAACCCAATTCCAAAGGATTTCCAACACAGTATAAATATGAAGCTGATGGTGAAGCTGTTTGGGTTTTCCATCTAAAAGTGATAAGCAAATACCTCCTGTCCACAAGTAGGAAACACTGATTCAGGAAGCCCACCAAAGATGCGGATTCAATCATGGTGGTGGACTTATGCAAAATTGTTATACTGGTGGCCTTACATGTAAGTGATTCAAAGTCAATGTAAACTTTATTATCTGGGTACATACATGTCACCACTTACAACCTTGAGATTCTTTTCCTACAGAACAGTCACTATAAACAGGATCAATGGACAACAAACTGTGCAAATACAGATATAAATAAATAGCAAAATTAAATAACAAGATAATATAGCCCTTAAATGAGTGTAGTTATCCCTTTTTGCTCAACAGCCTGATGGTTGAGGTTTATATTTATATGATGGGACCAGGGCAGGTCTTCTGAGATAGTAAAACACAGGAATTTAAAGCTACTGACCCTCTCCACCTCTTATCCGCTGATGATTTCTTGCTCATGGACCTCTGGTTTCCCTCTCCTGAAGTCAACAATCAGTTCCTTGGTGTTATTGACATTGAGTGAGAGGTTGTTGTTATTACACTACTCAGCCAAGTTTTCAATCTCCCTCCTGTATGCAGATTCATCACCACCTTTGATGTAGCCCACGACAGTGGCATTTGTGGTAAATGCCATTCTTTGCAAATTGTAAAGAAGATCTGACCCATAAAGGATCAGTCTCAAGACCACCTCCTATAAGACAAGCAAAAGCAACTGCACCAATGCAGGTGTGGCAAATTGATTATATGGGCTCATTTCCATCATCACAAGACAACCCACCTTATCGGAAACCTCATACGTCTTTGTATGGGATATAAACGGTTAGGCTTCACGATTTCTTGTAGAGACCACAACCTTCACAGTACTCTAAAACTCTATAGTTAAAACTCTATACTGGCAACCGCCCCCCGCGCGCCCCCTCCCCCGCGTACATGCCAACTGAGGTCTTCCTTCAGTGGTAAAGGCTTTCAAGCCATGTATGAACAAACAGACATACAAGTGGAGTATAACACTCCATTCCAGCTGCAATCTAGTGGCGTGGTAGAGTGAAGGATCAAGAGATTATGCAAGGCCTGGCAGAACTGGTCTACTCCAGAGGCAAAGGAGAGGCTACACTTGTTCCTGAAGGCAACTGTCTGTAACCAAAGTGCCAATTGTGAAAATAAAAGTACTCAACAATGTTACACATTATTTCTTAATGTACAGTATCCACCTAATTTCATCCGAATCGCTAACTCAGGCCAACCATTGCTTACACACTATACAGCCATTCTCAAAGAACTAAGGGAGTTTATGGGAATTCAAGAGAAAGCAACAAGAGAGAACATGACAAGACAGTTTGGAGACCACAAAAAGGGGACTATGTCAAAAAAATGAAATTCCATGTAAATAATTCTGACACTAGTTTCCATCCTAGATGGAAACCTCCTTGCCTCATTACCCAGGTTATGAACAATATGTCTGTAGTAATCAAGAGTGGGATGGGGGAAACTAGACTGTAAGTAAAGGCTAACTTTGAGGAGATGCGAAAGAATTTAGAAAGAGTGGATTGGGACAATTTGTTTTATGGGAAGGATGTAATAGAGAAATGGAGGTCATTTAAAGGTGAAATTTTGAGAGTACAGGATCTTTATGTTCCTGTTAGGTTGAAAGGAAAGGTTATAAGTTTGAGAGAGCCATGGTTTTCAAGGGATTTTGGAAACTTGGTTCAGAAAAAGAGAGGGATCTTCAAAAAATATAGGCAGCTTGGAGATAATGAGGTGCTCGAGGAATATAAAGAATGTAAAAAGAATCTTAAGCAAGAAATTAGAAAAGCTAAAAGAAGATATGAGGTTGCTTTGGCAAGTAAGGTGAAAATAAATCCCAAGGGTTTCTACAGTTATATTAATAGCAAAAGGATAGTGAGGGATAAAATTGGTCCCTTGGAGAATCAGAGCGGACGACTATGTGCGGAGCCAAAAGAGGTGGGGGAGATTTTGAACAATTTCTTTTCTTCAGTATTCACTAGGGAGAAGGATGTTGAATTGTGTAAGGTAAAGGAAACAAGAAGGGTAGTTATGGAAAGTATGACAATTAAAGAAGAGGAAGTACTGGCACTTTTAAGGAATATAAAAGTGGATAAGTCTCCAGGTCCGGACAAGATATTCCCTAGGACTTTCAGGGAAGTTAGTGTGGAAATAGCAGGGGCTCTGACAGGAATATTTCAAATGTCATTAGAAACGGGGATGGTGCCAGAGGATTGGCGTATTTCTCAAGTGGTTCCATTGTTTAAAAAGAGTTCTAAGAGTAAACCTGGCAATTATTGGCCTGTGAGTTTGATGTCAGTGGTGGGTAAATTGATGGAAAATATTCTTAGAGATGGTATATATAATTACCTGGATAGACAAGGTCTGATTAGGAACATTCAACATGGATTTGTGCATGGAAGGTCATGTTTGACAAATCTTATTGAATTTTTTGATGAGGTTACTAAGAAAGTTGACAAGGGTAAAGCGGTGGATGTTGTCTATATAGACTTCAGTAAGGCCTCTGACAAGGTTCCACATAGAAGGTTAGTTAGGAAGGTTCAATCGTTAGGCATTAACATCGAAGTAGTAAAATGGATTCAGCAGTGGCTAGATGGGAGATGTCAGAGAGTAGTGGTGGATAACTGTGTATCAGATTGGAGGACGGTGTTTAATGGTATACCTCAGGGATCTGTACTAGGTCCAATGTTGTTTGTCATATATATTAATGATCTGGATGATGGGATGGTAAATTGGATTAGTAAGTATGCAGATGATACTAAGATAGGTGGCGTTGTGGATGATGAAGTAGGTTTTCAAAGCTTGCAGAGAGATTTAGGACAGTTAGAAGAGTGGGCTGAAAGATGGCAGATGGAGTTTAATGCTGAAAAACGTGAGGTGATACATTTTGGTGAGACTAGTCAAAATAGGACATACATGGTAAATGGTAGGGCATTGAAGAATGCTGTAGAACAGAGGGATCTAGGAATAATGGTGCATCGTTCCCTGAAGGTGGAATCTCATGTGGATAGGGTGGTGAAGAAAGCTTTTGGTATGCTGGCCTTTATTAATCAGAGCATTGAGTATAGGAGTTGGGATGTAATGTTGAAATTGTACAAGGCATTGGTGAGGCAAAATTTGGAGTATTGTGTACAGTTCTGGTCACCGAATTATAGGAAAGATGTCAATAAAATTGAGAGAGTACAGAGGAGGTTTACTAAAATGTTGCCTGGGTTTCATCTCCTAGGTTACAGAGAAAGGTTGAAGAGATTAGGTCTTTATTCTTTGGAGCGTAGAAGGTTGAGGGGGGACTTGATAGAGGTGTTTAAAATTATGAGGGGGATAGAGTTGACGTGGATAGGCTTGACGTGAAATCCTGTTCACTTGAGGAACATCTCATAGACACATTGCCCAGGGATAATACATCCAGAATGTTTTGCTGTTTTCAGAGTAAGACAGACTCAAACTCTAGGAAGAAATATTGTTTTGCTGTATTTTTTTCATATCTGTGCGTATTGTTCTGTCTGCCTTACTTACCATTTACTTTATCACAGGCAAAGTCACATTTACTACAGAGATTGTCTCATCTGGCTTGGATACCTCTAAATATTAATAATGCAGAGAATATTAGATTCAGGGGATTGGCCAACAAAGAAAATTCTAATTTAAATACCACCAACGCCCTTATCCCCTGGTCATATGTGAACCAATACACTGGAACTCATAATCCTTGCAAAGCGATTGCTCCTGTCAACTTAAACATTCACTCTGACAACATTGCAGATTAAATGAACACAAATACATGGGAAGACAAAGAATCACTTGCAGAAATGATTACCCTTACAAAACCAAAAGATTCCAGCCATGCCTTGACAATGCTCACTCACTCTGATAATAACACTGATGTGATCCTTCGGTTCACTCGGAAGATAGAAATTTCTGATGACAGAAGTTGTTCAGGCACCCCCATCAGAGGATCATCCACTTAGAACAGAGAATATAGCAAACCTACAGCACATTACAGGCCCTTTGGCCCACAAAGCTGTGCCAAACATGTCCTTACCTTAGAAATTACCTGGGGTTACCCATTGCCCTCTATTTTTCTAAGCTCCATGTACCTATCCAGGAGCCTCTTAAAAGACCCTACCATATCCATCTCCACCAGTATCGCCGGCAGCCCATTCCACGCACTCACCACTCTTTGCGTAAAAAAACTTACCCCGACATTTCCTCTGTACCTACTTCCAAGCACCTTAAAACAGTGCCCTCTCGTGCTCGCCATTTCAGCCTTGGGAAAAAGCCTCTGACTATCCACATGATCAATGCCTCTCATCATCTTGTACACCTCTATCAGATCACCCTCCGTCGCTACAAGGAGAAAAGGCCGAGTTCACTCAACCTATTCTTATAAGGCATGCTCCCCAATCCAGGCAACATCCTTGTAAATCTCCCTTGCTCCCTTTCTATGGTTTCCACATCCTTCCTGTAGTGAGGCGAACAGAACTGAGCACAGGGGGGTCCGAGCAGTGTCCTATATAGCTGCAACATTACCTCTCGGCTCTTAAACTCAGTCCCACGATTGATAAAGGCCAATGCATCATATGCCTTCTAAAACAACAGTCAATCTGTGCAGAAGCTTTGAATGTCCTATGGACTCAGATCTTCCACACTGCCAAGAGTCTTACCATTAGTACTATATTCTGCCATCATATTTGACCTACCAAAATGAACCATCTCACACTTATCTGGGTTGCACTCCATCTGCCACTTCCCAGCCCAGTTTTGCATCCTATAAATTTCCTGCTGTAACCTCTGACAGCCTTCCACACTATCCACAATACCCCCAGCTTTTGTGTCATCAGCAAATTTACTAACCCATCTCTCCACTTGGTCATCCAGGTCATTTATAAAAATCACGAAGAGAAGGAGTCCCAGAGCAGATCCCTGAGGCACAGTGGTGGTCACCAACCTCCAAGCAGAATATGACCCGTCTACAACCACTCTTTGCCTTCTGTGGGCAAGCCAGTTCTGGATCCACAAAGAAATGTCCCCTTGGATCCTATGCCTCCTTACTTTTTCAATAGGCCTTGCATGGGGTACCTTATCAAATGCCTTGCTGAAATCCATATGCACTACATCTACGGCTCTATCTTCGTCAGTGTGTTTAGTCACATCCTCAAAAAATTCAATCAGACTCGTAAGGCACGAAGGCATGCTGACTATTCCTAATTATACTGTGCCTCTCCAAATAGTCACTTCTTAAGGTTTATAAAAGAAGTCACTCTCAAAGTAATCTGATGAATCAGTCTACGTTGCTTATCTCAAGATAGCAACGCAAGTCCAGTTTTAAGGCATGATTTATGATGGCTGCAACCAAGAATATTTCTTTATTTATTTGATACAGTGTGGAACAGGTCCTTCCAGACCAACAAGCTGCACTGTCCAGCAACCCATCTATTTAACCCTAGCCTAATCACAGCGCTATTTACAATAACCAATTACCCTAATAGCCAGTACATCTTTGGACTGTGGGAGGAAACTAGAGCACCCAGAGGAAATCCACACATTCATGAGGAATGTGTACAAACTCCTTACAGCAGATACCAGAACTGAACTCTGAACTCCCACAGCCTGAGCTGTAATAGCATCACACTAACCACTTTGCTACTGTGACACCCTCACACCAGGTCTGGAAGGACTTGATATTTGTCAACAATGGCTTGAAGAAACTTAGTCCAATCAAACTAAAAATTCTCGATGTACTACTAGAGTAACTGAACTGACACATCAGAGGAGCTAGACACCTCCTTTCATAAGTTTCCTTTGCAGACTCATACTAAGCACCTGACTGGTTTAACACTTTAGCTGAAACAATAGCTAAGACCATTCCAGCTATTGCAAATTTAACTTCCACAGCAGTGAATACAGTTTCCAAGTGGATTGGCACTACTTTAAATTGGGCTAAAGATTCTTTTTCACGGTGTTCCAATGGAATGTTGTTGAAATGTTGAAGCTTGCAAGGACCAAAATTTGGTGACTTCTGCCTTTTGTATAAGGTCTCTACTCCTAAGACTCCCACTAACTCCAATACCTGATCTGCACAACCAATGGATTATCCCTTGTATGTCAGCTTGGCTAAATCTACATCGTACTTGTCTTTTACCTATTCCTCTAGTCCACCCTCAACCCAGGAGAGATGAAGAGCAGGACCTATACTAATCATGTTATCCTTGTTCCTCTCCTTTCCTTAGTCCTGATCACTAATGTTGTAGACGGGCATGCGTGTTTCTCACCTTATCTTGAGAGAGGGCCAGGATGTGTCTGTTGACCATTTGACCTGTTTGCACAGCAAGGGGCTGGTTGTAGTGTAAGAAAATGGGGTTATATTAATTGGGCTTGTATTAAACCAGACAACACTGGCTAAGTTATTTAGTTCAAGGAAGCTTGCAGACCAGACTTATACTATCACTTAGCACATCTATTAACAGACCTCTCAATATTTGGAAGATTTGTGTGCTAAGGGTATCTGGGAATTCTGTACCCAGAAGCTTTTGGACCATCTCTGTGAAAAGGTATCTGAAAAAAATAACTCATCCAAGTGTAAAAAAAAACAGTATAAATTTTAGAAAGCAGTCAGGCCTGTTAGGAATGGTCAAGGAACATTAGGAAGAATGACAGAAAGATAAGGTGAACTAGAATACATTCCTCCGCCTTAGATTACTGCGACAAATAACTCATCCATCTGTAACTTGTTATCTCATAGGAATTTTCCTGTGTCTTACAAGTCCTTTGTGTCTTAGAAATCATTTATAATTTAGAAATTTTTTATAAGATAAAAATCCACTGTGAGTTTTAAATGTGTTTTAAGTGTCTGGATTTGAATGTGTAATACTAAAAATAAATGAACTTTCTTTAAACTACTTTGGTATCTCCTTGGTAGGGGGGCCCTCCCTACCAAGCTTAAATAGTGGATATTGGCACGAAACTCACTGTGGAAGATAATCAGGGAAGTGAACTAGTCTTATAAGACCCTAGTAAAGGCATCCATTAGTCTTACGAGACCATGGATCTATGCCTGGAAAGTCTTTACTCTTCAGGGCACAGGTCTGGGCAAGGTTATATTGAAGACCAGCAGTTGCCCATGCTGCAAGTCTCCCCTCTCCATGACACCAATGTTGTCCAAGGGAAGGGCATTAGGACCCATACAGCTTGGCACCGGTGTCGTCGCAGGGCAATGTGTGATTAAGTGCCTTGCTCAAGGACACAACACGTTCCCTCGGCTGGGGCTCGAACTCACGACCTTCAGGTAGCTAGTCTAATGCCTTAACCACTTGGCCATGTGCCCACATCCTATAAGACCCTGAGACCTGAAGATAAAGAAGCAGAATTAAATCATTTGGCCCATTGAGCCTGCTCCACCATTTCAGTTTGGCTGAACCATTTTCCCTCTTGGCCTAATCTCCTGCCTTCTCCCTGTATCCCTTCATGCCCTGATTAATCAAGAATTCATCAAACTCTGTCTTGAATATACCCAGTGATGGCCTCCACAGTAGTCAATAGCAATGAATTCCACAGGATCACCACTCTCTGGCTAAAGAAATTCCTCCTCATCTCTGTTCTAAAAGGACATCCCTCTATTTTGAGACATAGGAAACATCCTATCCACATCCTCTTTAACCAAACCTTTCAACATTCGATAGGTTCAGTGAGGTTGCACCTTATTCTTCTGAATTCCAGAGAGTACAGGCCTAGAGCCATCAAGTGCTCCTCATATAACAAGACTTTCAATCCCGGAATCATTTTTGTGAACCTCCTTTGAACCCTCTCCAGTTTCAACACATCATTTCTGAGATAAGGGACCCAAAACAGCTCACCAAGTGAGGCCTCACCAGTGCTTTATAAACCCTTAACATTACATCCTTGCCTTCACAATCTCTGCATTCACCTCTTTCAGAACCCTGGGGTGTAGGCCATCTGGTCCAGATGACTTATCTGCACTCAGACCTTTCAGCTTCCCGAGCACCGTCACCCCTATTAATGGCAGCATCACACACTTCCGGCCCTTGACACTCTTGAACTTCCAGCATTCTGCTACTGTCTTCCACAGTGAAGAATGATACAAAATATTTCTTCAGTTTGGCCCCCATTTCCTTATTCCTCATTACTACCTTTCCAGCAGTCCGATATCTACTCTTGCCTCTCTTTTCCTCTTTATATATCTGAAGAAACTTTTGACATCCTTGTTAATATTATTGGCTACCTTACTTTCATACTCCATCTTTTCCTTCTTTATGACTTTTTTAGTTGCCTTCTGTTGTATTTAAAAGCATCCCAATCTTCTAACTTCCCATTATTTTTTACTCTTGTCCTCCCTTTGGCTTTTATATGGGCTTTAATTTCTCTTGTCAGCCACAGTTGTGTCATCCTGTCTTTAGAATACTTCTTCTTTGGGATGTATATATCCCACTCCCAGAAATTCCTGCCATTGCTGCTCTGTTGGTATCCTTGCTAGTGTTCCCTTCCAATTAATATTGGCTAGCTCCCCTCTCAAGCCACTGCAATTCCCTTTACTCCACTGTAATACTGATACATATGATTTTAGCTTCTCCTTCTCAATCTGCAGGGTGAATTCGATCATATTATGATCACTGGCCCCTAACGGTTCTCTAATCAATTTCGGTTTATTGCACAATACCCAATCCAGAATAGTTGATGCCCTAGTGGGGCTCTAAAAAGTTATCTTATAGGCATTCTAAAAATTCCCCTTCTTGGGATCCAGCACCAACTTGATTTTCCCAGTCTACCTGGATACTGAAATCCCCCATGGCTACTGTAACATTCCCCTTTTGACATGCATTTTCTATCTCCCATTGTAGACTACATCCTTACTACTGTTTAGAGGTTTATATACAACTTCCATCAGGATCTTTTTATCCTTGCAGTTCCTTAGCTCTACCCACAATGATTCTACACCTTCCATTTCTATGTCACCTCTTTCTAACGATTTGATTTCATTTTTAACTAGCAAAGCCACCCCACCTCCTCTGCCTACCTGCCAGTCCTTTTGATACCATGTCCTTGGACATTAAGGACCCAGCTATAATCTTCTTTCAGCCACAATTCAGTAATGCCCACAATGTCACGCATGCCAATCTGGAACTATGCCAGTAGTTCCTCTACCTTTGAAGAGTAAATAGCTACAGTATAACCTCCCTTTAGTGAGGTTACCCATAGCTTTCTATATCAGATAAGGCTTAAGGTCTTCGACTGAGTTTAGAACTTCACAGTCAGCAAACCCAATACCATCACATTTTCATATACAGTACAAGAAAACAAATGTTTATAAGAATGTGTACATAAATCATAGTACATAAATCAGAAATAATTATTTTCCTGTGATTATAAATCCATCTGGTTTCATTTGTCTGTGACTAAAGATGATGAGAATTATTTATTTATTTAGAGATAGAATGCAGAGTATGCCCTTCCAGTACTTTGAGCTGGAAGGGCATACTTCCAGCTCAAGGGCACAGAAACCCGAGATAACCCTAATTTAATCCTGACCTCATCACGGCACATTTTACAATGACCAATGAACCAACCCGGTACATCTTTGGTCTGTGGGAAGAAACCAGAGGACCCAGAGAAAACCCACGCATTCCACTCTCAACAGAGCGAGAGTGGGAGTTTGTAGGACGGGAGACAATATGGTGAAGTGGGGTTTAAAGACCGGTGAATCCTGTGAGTGTGGCGAAAGGGTAAAGAACATTGAACACGTTCTACGCAACTGTCCACTCTCACCTGATTTAGCTGACACTGACCTGCTCAACATCAACCGAACAACACTAGAGCGGCTGGCTGTCTGGTATGACAAGCTATGATGATGACGGGGAGGGCGTGCAGAGAGACTCCTTGCAGAGGACGCCGGGATTGAATTATGAACTCTGATGCCCCAAGCTGTAAGTGTCACGCTAATCGCTACTATGGCAGATTTATGATATAGACCAAAAAATGTGAAACAAAAACTGCTTTCACAGATAGCCTGGGCCTCATTGTTATTAATGGTCATGAGGTAGTGATCTGTCCTTTAGAAGAGACTTCGCATTATGTCCCCAGTAGGTTACAGTGTAGAGAAAAACAGAGGAACCCTGGTGACCTGCACTGTTCCAACAGCATTAAAACCCGTTACTTATTGCATGGCTATTTACTGGACAGAATGACTTCCTTATTTGCCATAGACAATCAGATGATTTTTAAAATGTCCAGCATGTTTGTCACTTTGAAACTCAAAGAAATTTAATAAACTGCTGTAAAAATACAAGCTTTCACCCCAATACATATTCAGAAAACAGGAAGAAAATTAAAAAAAATAACCAATTGAAATGCAACACAGCCTCTCAGTTGGTGCTACTAAGAATATGGTATTAGTTTCATCTTTTAAGAAGTTGTCTGCAGGCAAAATGGTGCAGTTCAATTTTAATTTTAGTGTCAGTGTTATCACAGAATTCCATTAACAGAAACAGCCTTGATGGGACTGCACAAAATGTGCCTTTCATCACTTCAGGTCAATCTGCACAGTTATGGAGGGGTAGGAGGGTGTACAGGGCTTGTTGGCAGGGGGGTGATTCTGGTGCATTTAGTGGGATGTGAAACATAGGGATGTCAGTCACACACAGACATCTCACAAACGTAGAAACAGAAAATTGGAGCAGGAGGATGACATACTGAAACATTTTTTTGTCTTGTACCATTTAAATCATAATTTACTTTTTAATTCTTCTTTCCAAATGGATAACCTTACATTTACCCACAGTAATCCTTCATCCATGTCATTAACGCAGTCTGTAAATAGGTGAGGCCCTAACACTGATCATTGCGGTCAACCACAATTTTACAATTCATTCCAGAATGAAATGTGTTAATGTCAGCATGGTTTCCTGAAACAAAAATCCTGCCTGACAAACCTACTGCAATTCTTTGAGGAAATTACAAGCAGGATAGGCAAAGGAGATGCAGTAGATGTGGTGTACTTGGATTTTCAGAAGACCTTTGACATGAAGCTGCTGAGCAAAATAAGAGCCCATGGAATTACAGGGAAGTTACTAGCATGGGTGGAGCATTGGCTGGCCGGCAGAAAACAGGGAGTGGGAATAAAGGGATCCTATTCAGCAGGCTGCCGGTTATCAGTGGAGTTCCACAGGGGTCGGTGCTGGGATCGTTGTTTTTTAAGATGTATGTCAATGATTTGGACTATAGTATTAATAGATTTGTGGCTAAATTTGCCAATGATACCCAAAGATAGGTGGAGGAGCGGGTAGTGTTGAGGAAACCGAGAGCCTGCAGAGAGACTTCGATAGTTTCGGGGAATGGGCAAAGAGGTGGCAAATGAAATACAATGTTGGAAAGTGTATGATCATGCACTTTGGTGGAAGAAATAAATGAGCAGACTATTATTTATAAGGGGAGAGAATTCAAAATACAGAGATGCAAATGGACTTAGGAGTCCTTGTGCAAGATACCACAAAGATTAACCTCCAGGTTGAGTCGGTTGTGAAGAAGGCGAATGCAATGTTGGCATTCATTTCTAGAGATATAGAATATAAAAGCAAGGATGTGATGTTGAGGCTCTATAAGGTACTCGTGAGACCACATTTGGAGTATTGTGTGCAGTATTGGCCTCCTTATTTTAGAAAGGATATACTGACATTAGAGAGGGTTCAGAGAAGATTCATAAGAATGATTCCAGGAATGAAAGGGTTACCGTATGAGAAACATCTGGCAGTTCTTGGGCTGTATACCCTGGAGTTCAGGAGAATGAGGGGGGGATCTCATAGAAACATTCTGAATGTTAAAAGGCCTGAACAGATTAGGTATGACAAAGTTATTCCCCACAGTAGGGGACTATAGGACAAGAGGGCATGACTTTACGATTGAAGGACGTCCATTTAGAACTGCGATGTGGTGAAATTACTTTAGTCAGAGGGTGGTGAATCTGTAGAATTTATTGCCACGAGCAGCTGTGGAGGCTAAGTCATTGGGTGTATTTAAGGCCGAGATAGATAGGTTCTTGATTAGCCAGAGCATCAAAAGGTATAGGGAGAAGGCCGAGGAGTGGGGATGACTGGAAGAATTGGATCCGCCCATGATTGAATGGTGGAGCAGACTCGATAGGCCAAACGGCCTACTTCTGCTCCTATAAGTTATAATATTATGGTCATGGTCTTTGCATCACTCCAGAAATATGACTGGGCACATGCAGGTGCAGGCACTCGCAGGTGCAGGCACACCTTTGTATCCCAGTCTATTTTCCAAGACACGAATTACAAGATGTCATATTTTCCCATGCAAAGCTCCTTATGGTCTGCAACTCTGCTCATCAAGAACTGCACAGAACTCTCGGGTGGAGGACTTCTACAGAAACATAGGGTTGGGGTACTTGGTGATTCTAGTGTGGGTCAAAATACAAGCAGGTAGTAAATGCTCTATGATATAACCATATAACAATTACAGCACAGAAACAGGCCATCTCGGCCTTTCTAGTCCGTGCCGAACTCCTACTCTCACCTAGTCCCACCAACCTGCACTTGGTCCATAACCCTCCATTCCCTTCCTGTCCATATATCTATCCAATTTAACTTTAAACAACAACATCGAACCTGCCTCAACCACTTCTGCTGGAAGCTCATTCCACACAGCTACCACTCTCTGGGTAAAGAAGTTCTCCCACATGTTACCCCTAAACTTTTGCCCTTTAACTCTCAACTCATGTCCTCTTGTTTGAATCTCCCCCATTCTCAATGGCAAAAGCCTATCCACGTCAACTCTATCAATCCCCCTCATAATTTTAAACACCTCTATCAAGTCCCCTCTCAACCTTCTACGCTCCATCTCTTTTGGCTCCGCACATAGCCGTCCACTCTGATTCTCGAAGGGACCAATTTTATCCCTCACTATTCTTTAGCTATTTATTTAACTGTATGTGCGGAACCAAAGGAAATGGGGGAGATCTTAAATAGGTTCTTTGCGTCTGTATTTACTAAGGAAACTGCCATGAAGTCTATGGAATTAAGGGAAACAAGTAGTGAGATCATGGAAACTGTACAGGTCGAAAAGGAGGAGGTCCTAGCTGTCTTGAGGAAAATTAAAGTGGATAAATCCCCGGGACCTGACAGGGTGTTCCCTCGGACCTTGAAGGAGACTAGTGTTGAAATTGCAGGGGCCCTGGCAGACATATTTAAAATGTCGCTGTCTACAGGTGAGGTGCCGGAGGATTGGAGAGTGGCTCATGTTGTTCCGTTGTTTAAAAAAGGATCGAAAAATAATCCGGGAAATTATACGCCAGTAAGTTTAATGTCGGTAGTAGGTAAGTTATTGGAGGGAGTACTAAGAGACAGAATCTACAAACATTTGGATAGACAGAGACTTATTAGGGAGAGTCAACATGGCTTTGTGCGTGGTAGGTCATGTTTGGCCAATCTATTGGAGTTTTTCGAGGAGGTTACCAGGAAAGTGGATGAAGGCAGTGGATATTGTCTACATGGACTTCAGTAAGGCCTTTGACAAGGTCCAGCATGGGAGGTTAGTTAGGAAAATTCAGTCGCTAGGTATACATAGAGAGTATACCTAGCGGTATACATACATAAATTGGATTAGACATTGGCTCAATGGAAGAAGCCAAAGAGTGATAGTAGAGAATTACTTCTCCGAGTGGAGGCCTGGACTAGTGGTGTGCCACAGGGATCAGTGCTGGGTCTATTGTTATTTGTCATCTACATCAATGATCTGGATGATAATGTGGTAAATTGGATCAGCAAATTTGCTGATGATACAAAGATTGGAGGTGTAGTAGACAGTGAGGAAGGTTTTCAGAGCCTGCAGAGGGACTTGGACCAGCTGGAAAAATGGGCTGAAAAGTGGCAGATGGAGTTTAATACAGACAAGTGTGAGGTATTGCACGTTGGAAGGACAAACCAAGGTAGAACATACAGGGTTAATGGTAAGGCACTGAAGAGTGCAGTGGAACAGAGGGATCTGGGAATACAGATACAAAATTCCCTAAAAGTGGCGTCACAGGTAGATAGGGTCGTAAAGAGAGCTTTTGGTACATTGGCCTTTACTAATCAAAGTATTGAGTATAAGAGCTGGAATGTTATGATGAGGTTGTATAAGGCATTGGTGAGGCCGAATCTGGAGTATTGTGTTCAGTTTTGGTCACCAAATTACAGGAAGGATATAAATAAGGTTGAAAGAGTGCAGAGAAGGTTTACAAGGATGTTGCCAGGACTTGAGAAACTCAGTTACAGAGAAAGGTTGAATAGGTTAGGACTTTATTCCCTGGAGCGTAGAAGAATGAGGGGAGATTTGATAGAGGTATATAAAATTATGATGGGTATTGATAGAGTGAATGCAAGCAGGCTTTTTCCACTGAGGCAAGGGGAGAAAAAAACAGAGGACATGGGTTAAGGGTGAGGGGGGAAAAGTTTAAAGGGAACATTAGAGGGGGCTTCTTCACACAGAGAGTGGTGGGAGTATGGAATGAGCTGCCAGGCGAGGTGGTAAATGTGGGTTCTTTTTTAACATTTAAGAATAAATTGGACAGATACATGGATGGGAGGTGTATGGAGGGATATGGTCCGTGTGCAGGTCAGTGGGACTAGGCAGAAAATGGTTCGGCACAGCCAAGAAGGGCCAAAAGGCCTGTTTCTGTGCTGTAGTTTCTATGGTTTCTATGGTTTCTAGAAACCGTTTGGATTTATTTTCACCTTACTTGCTAAAGCTGCCTCGTATCTTCTTTTAGCTTTTCTACTTTCTTTCTTAAGATTCTTTTTACATTCTCTATATTCCTCGAACACCTCATTAACTCCAAGCTGCCTATATTTATTGTAAGTCCCTCTCTTTTTCCGAAGCAAGTTTCCTATATCCCTTGAAAAATGGCTCTCTCAAACCTTTAACCTTAAAATTTCACCTTTAAATGACCTCCATTTCTCTTTTACATCCTTCCCATAAAACAAATTGTCCCAATTCACTCCTTCTAAATCCCTCACATCTCCTTTAAGTTAGCCTTTCTCCAATCAAAAATCTCAACCCTGGGTCCAGTCCTATCCTTCTCCATAATTATATTGAAACTAATTGTATTGTGATCACTGGACCTGAAGTGCTCCCCAACACATACCTCCGTCACCTGCCCTGTCTCATTCCCTAACAGGAGATCCAACACTGCCCCTTCTCTCGTTGGTGCCTCTATGTATTGCTGCAAAAAACTATCTTGCACACATTTGACAAACACCAAACCATCCAGCTCTTTTACAGAATGGGCTTCCCAGTCTATGTGTGGAAAATTAAAATCTCCCACAATCACAACCTTGTGCTTACTACAAATATCTGCTATCTCCTTACAAATTTGCTCCTCCAGTTCTCAGTCCCCATTAGGTGGTCTATAATACACCCCTATAAGTGTCACTACACCTTTCCTATTCCTCAATTCCACCCAAATAGCCTCCCTGGACAATTCCACTATCTATCCTGCCAGAGAACCGCTGTTATATTTTCTCTGACAAGCAATACAACACCTCCCCCTCTTGCCCCTCCTATTCTGTCACACCTGAAGCAACGAAATCCTGGAATATTTAGTTGCCAATCACACCCCTCCTGCAACCACGTTTCACTAGTAGCTACAACATCATATTTCCAGGTATCAATCCATGGTCTAAGCTCATCCACCTTTCTTACAATGCTCCTAGCATTAAAATAGATGCATTTAAGAAATTCTCCACCTCTTACTCTCTTTTTATCCTTAATGGAGCAAACAACTTGGTTATCTTTTTCTTCCTTGTTCCCTACATCTTTGGTCTGAGTGTTCCTGATCTCTGTCCCCTGCTTATCCTCCTTCACACACTGTCTACTAGCTTTCCCTATTTGTGAACTAACCTCCTCTCTCCTAGTCTCTTTAATTTGATTCCCAACCCCCAACCATTCTAGTTTAAAGTCACCTCAGTAGCCCTCGCAAATCTCCCCGCCAGGATATTGGTCCCCCTAGGATTCAAGTGTAACCCGTCCTTTTTGTACAGGTCACACCTGCGCCAAAAGAGGTCCCAATGATCCAAAAACTTGAACCCCTGCCCCCTGCTCCAATCCCTCAGCCACTCATTTATCTTCCACCTCATTGCATTCCTACTCTCACTGTCGCGTGGCACAGGCAGTAATCCCGAGATTACTACCCTTGCGGTCCTTTTTCTCAACTCCCTTCCTAGCTCCCTATATTCTCCTTTCAGAACCTCTCCCCTTTTCCTACCTATGTCATTGGTACCTATATGTACCACGGCCTCTGGCTCCTCTCCCTCCCACTTCAGGATATCTTGGACGCGATCAGAAATATCCCGGACCCTGGCACCAGGGTGGCAAACTACCATCCCGGTCTCTGGACTGCGTCCACAGAATCGCCTATCTGACCCCCTTACTATCGAGCCCCCTATTACTACTGCCCTCCTCTTCCTTTCCCTACCCTTCTGAGCTACAGGGCCGGACTCTGTGCCAGAGGCACGGCCACTGTCGCTTCCCCCAGGTAAGCTGCCCCCCCCCAACAGTATTCTCAAGGGGCACAGCCACCGGGGTACTCTCTATTACCTGACTCTTCCTCTTTCCCCTCCTAACCGTGACCCACTTGTCTGCCTCCCGTGGCCCCGGTGTGACCACCTGCCTATAACTCCTCTCTATCAACTCCTCACTCTCCCTGACCAGACGAAGGTCATCGAGCTGCAGCTCCAGTTCCCTAACACGGTCTCTTAGGAGCTGCACCTCGGCGCACCTGGCGCAGATGTGGACGACCAGGAGGCCTGGAGACTCCAGGACCTCCCACATCCGGCACCGAGAACAACAAGCTGCCCTCACACTCATACTTCCCTTCTCCTCAAATAACAACCAAAAATGAATACCAAACCCTCTTCGCCTCACCCGTTTCTGCCTAAGCCCGTTGAGCCGAAGCCCTTAAGCCTTCACTCTGCTCCTGGCTCACTCCGCAGCCCACAAACTATGCTGCCCGCTGTATAAGGCTCTGTTCCTTTTAAAACTTCCGCGCTTCACTGCTCGACTTCACATGCCTGCGTAGTCCCGCCTCTCTGAAGCCGATGGAAAAAAAATGAAAAATTCAAAACTGGCTTCCTCTGCATTCCCGCTCTGATTCTCAGACTTCCTTCTCCGATTATATTTTGAGAAAGAGTCCCGCAGAGAGTCTTTAAAGTTAAATGTCCGAGAAAAGCCTTTAGACATAGACACAACAAATGCTGGAATATTTTATCTATTGCAAGGGCAGAGGAAAGTGCCAGGAGTAATGAATGTGAAGAGATGAATGAACATAGGTGTTAGGGAGGGAGTTGTCCATGCCCAAGGTCAAAAAGACGAGGGAGAAGACATGGTTGGTGGTAGGATCACATTTCGTCTGGCAGAATTGATGAAGGATAGTATGCTAGATGAGAAGGCTCGTGGGGTGAAAGATGAGGACCTGGAGAACACCATCTCTGGGAGGAGACAGGGTGAGAACAAAAGTAGGAGAAACAGCGGAGATGCAAGTTAGGTGTTGTAGCTGTACTGTTCACATTTCTTATGTTATATTTGAGGTACAATAACAGTAATATTTAGAATTGATATAATTGTTCAATTGTCTTTTGGATTAATATTAATCATTTTTGAACAGGTTTTCTAAAATGCTTCATTTATTTCAATCTGTCTGTTACATTTTTATTGATAGTAAAAATAGTAAAATGGGCAAGGCAGCAGCAGCCAGACCAATAGCACTGTGGTCAGCTCTGAGCCTCAGAAGGGAAGGGTGAAGTCAGGTGGAGCAATAGTCATAGGGGACTCAGTAGTTAGGGGGACAGATAGGAGATTCTGTGGCAGCAGAAGAGACACCAGGAGAGTGTGTTGCCTCCCGGGTGCTAGGGCCCAGGATGTCTCTGAGCGGTTGCAGAATATTCTTGAAGGGGAGGGTGAGCAGCCAGAGGTCATGGTACCTGTTGGTATCAATGACGTAGGCAAGAGAGGGGTAGAGGTCCTGCATAGTAAGTTTAGGGAGTTAGGAAGGACCTCCAAGGTGGTGATCTCCGGATTACTCCCAGTGTCACAAGCTAGTGAAGGTCAGAACAGGAATTTAGCGCAGATGAATGAATGGCTGAGGAGATGGTGCAGGGGGCAAGGTTTCTCTTTCAATATTTTTATCAGTTTCTACATAGAAGAATACAGAGTACAAGAAAGTATATATAAAGGTCAAAAAAGCTACCAATTATATTATATCGATTCATAATAACAATCTCATTACCTCGTATTCATGTAGGCTAGTCAAAGTTATATTGAAATATCCTAATTTATTACAAAAAAAGAGTCTAACCCCTACCAAGACCGAAGCTGTTTATTAAGGAGAAAAAAAGGTTCAATACCTTCTCGTATAATGAAAATTAATAATAAACAACATCTAAATTTAAACAACGAATTGAAGGTTTTGAAAGTTTCCAAAATAATTCAGAAAAGGTCCCCACAATGTTTGAAGGTCTTGACGAGATTCAGAAATTGAACAACGAATCTTCTCTTAATCTAAGCATGACATAACCATTGAGCATGAGTAGGAGGAGAAACATCTTTCCATTTAAACAAAAGCACCCTCCTAGCTATAAGAGACCTGAAGGCCAAAATATGTAAGTCAAATGTCTTCAGCTTGATATCTTGTCCTGCAATAATACCGAATAGGGCTGTCAGAGGATTAGGCTTAAAATTGACTTTGAAAAGTAAAGAAAGAGTTTGAAAAACTTCCTTCCAATATTTTTCGAGACATGGACAAGTCCAAAACATTAATGAAGCTTCTCCATTATTACATCTGTCACAGTAGGGAGATATATCCGAATAAAAACGAGATAGCTTATCTTTAGTCACATGGGCTCTATGTACCACCTTAAATTGTATGAGGGAATGGCGAACACATAGCAATGAAGTATTAACCAGTTCAAAAACTTCATTCTAAGTTTCCTCAGATATTGATGTCTGTAAATCTTGTTCCCAAAGATTCTTAATTTTGTCTAAAGGAACATTCTTTGTCTCTAGTAACATACCATAAATATTAGATAATAATCCATTGTGAAAAGGTGTCAAATTAAAAATTATGTCTAGTACGTTCTTATCTGAGCTTATAGGAAATGTGCAAAATTGAGATCTTAGAAAGTCTCTGATTTGTAGATATCAGAGTTAAAAGTAAGTTTTGGGTAAGCTATATTTAGCTAACAATTGCTCAAATGAAAAAAGATTTCCTCCAACAAACAGATCCCAAAAACATTTAATACCCAACCTGTCCCATTCTTTAAAAACTAAATCAGTCATAGAGAGTTTTAAAAAAATTAGAATAAATGAAACTAGAAAGGGAAAATCTTAATGAACCAAAATGTATCCAGATCCTCAGAGTATGTTTAACTATTAAATTATCAGTTAGTTTACTTACAAATAAAGGAAATGAGGATCCAAGAAGAAAAATAATAGAAAATGTATTAACAGAGTTAGCTTCTAAAGAAACCCATACTGGACAGTCTACACGATTAATATAATATAGCCAAAACATAAGGTATCATATATTAACTGCCCAGGGGGGCAGGGTTTCAAGTTCTTGGATCATTTGAACCTCTTCTGGAGAAGGAGTGACCTGTACAAGTGGGACGGGTTGCACCTGAACTGGAGGGGAACCAATATTCTGGTGGGAAGGTTTGCTAATGCTGTTGGGGAGGGTTTAAACTAGATTTGCAGGGGGTTGGGAACCGAAGTGAAGAGGCAGAGGATGGGATGGTTGGCTCACAAGTAGTGACAGCTTGTAGGGAGTTTGTACGGAAGGATAGTGGAAACGTGTGCATGGAGTCGGAGGAGGGAGCAGAGGTACTTAATGAATACTTTGCTTCAGTATTCAACAGTGAAAAGGACCTTGGCAATTGTGGGGATAGCTTACAGTGGACTAAGATGCTGGAGCTTTTGAAATGTATTAAGTTCGATAAGTCACCAGGACCAGATGAGATATACCCCAGGCTACTGTGGGAAGTGAGGGAGGGAATTGTTGAGCCTCTGGTGACAATATTTGCATCATCAATAGGGAGGGGAGAAGTACTAGAGGATTGGAAGGTTGTAAATGTTGTTCCCTTGTTCAAGAAAAAGAGTAGAGATCACCCAGGAAATTATAGACAAGTGAGTCTTACTTCAGTGGTAGGCAATTTGTTGGAGGAGATCCTGAGAGACAGGATTTATGAGCATTTGGAGAGACATAATCTGATTAGGCATAGTCAGCAAGACTTTGTCAAGGGCAGGTCATGCCTTACAAACCTGACTGAATTCTTTGAGGATGTAACAAAACACACTGATGAAAGTAGAGCAGTGGATGTAGTGTATATGGATTTCAGTAAGGCATTTGATAAGGTTCCCCATGCCAGGCTCATTCAGAAAGTAATAAGGCATGGTATCGAAGGAGACCTCGCTTTGTGGATCCAGAATTGGCTTGCCCACAGAAGGCAAAGGGTGGTTGTGGATGGTATGTATTCTGCATGCAGGACAGTGACCAGTGGTGTTCCGCAGGGATCTGTTCTGGGACCCCTCCTTCTGTGATTTTTATAAATGACCTGTATGAGGAAGGAGAAGGGTGGGTTAGTAAGTTTGCTGATGTCACAAAAGTCTGGGGTGTTGTGGATAGTCCAGAGGGTTGTCAGAGGTTACAGCGGGAGATCGATAGGATGCAGAACTGGGCTGAGAAGTGGCAGACGGAGTTCAACCGGCAGACGGGTAAATGTGAAGTGGTTCATTCCGGTAGGTCAAATTTGAAGACAGTGTTGTTAAGAAGGTGTGTGGTGTTTTGGTATTCATCAACTGTGGGACTGAGTTCAAGAGCTGTGAGGTAGTGTTACAGCTATATAAGAGCTTGGTCAGACCCCACTTGGAGTACTATGTTCAGTTCTGATCACCTCACTACAGGAAGGATGTGGATACTATGGAGAGAGTGCAGAGGAGATTTACAAGGATGTTGCCTGGATTGGGGAGCATGCCTTATGATAATAGGTTGAGTGAACTTGGCCTTTTCGCCTTGGAGTGATGGAGGATGAGAGGTGACTTGATAGAGGTGTATTTCAGATGATGAGAGGCATTGATCGTGTGGATAGCCAAAGGCTATTTCCCAGGGTTGAAATGGCTAGCATGAGAGGACACAGTTTAAAGGTACAAGGGGGATGTCAGGGGTAAGTTTTTCCACACAGAGAGTGGTGGTGCGTGGAATGCACTGCCAGCGAAGGTGGTAGAGGCGGATACAATAAGGTCTTTAAAGACACTCTTAGATAGATACATGGAGCTTAGAAAAATAGAGGGCTATGTGGAAGGGTAATTCTAGGCAGTTTCTAGAGTATGGTCGACACAACATTGTGGGCCAAAGGGCCTGTAATGTGCTGTAGATTTCTATGTTCTATGCTCTAATAATGAATCCACGCAAATAAGTAAATGGTTCATACTTTTTCTTTTTAAAAAGTCCATAATCAGATGTCAAGTGAAATCCACAAGATCATTGGTATGTTGAAATTTCCTGCAACTGGAATTAAATTTCTTCTCTTTCCAATTTGGACTACAGTGTGCTTAGAAAACAGAATACTTCTTTTTATTCAATATATATTTGCCATAATTTAGCTTCACAAATAATTTGGCCTATTAGAGTGTCTTTTATTAACCGAATAACAATATCGTTGCCTAGAAATCCATTGCCTATTTCTTCTGGTAATATAGTCTTGAACATATGAAATACAGGTGTATAAAAGGTTACTAATGGTCTAGTAACAAGAGAAATGAAGAGCTAGGATGAGATCTGTGATGTGGGATCACTTTGTCACTTAGTGTTATATAAATTCACATTTCAATACAGACTATCCAATGATGATGAATAAATTGCTGTGACATGAAGCCTAAAGGAAAATAAATATCTGACACTGGGATAAGTGCTTGAGTTGCAGAAATTGACCAAAGCACTTAATTAACTGGGCACTTATTGCAAGAACAAATTAGATGATTTATATCAATGCTTTTTTCTGTAATTAAATAATTCCTCGCAATTAAGAAAGTGAGAGGAATCTCCTTTAATTTTAGTAGTCAACACATCATAGTATTCCAGAATACTGAACAATCAAGGTCATGTAACCCAAGGTTGAATCACACCTGTCTGCTCAATTAGCAGTGTGCAGCAATTGCCCTATATGTAATGGGGTTTAAAAATGGAATAACTCAGAAATGGATCTAATTGCTAATGACTCTCAGGGTGCTCTTCCTGGGTTTGGTCTGTGATGCATTGTAATTTGTTAATCCTGCTGACAGGTTGCTACTTTTTCAAGCCCCTTCATGCAATTGCATGACTTAAATCAAAATTGCAAGGTGTTACCCACTTTACTCAAGGTTTCTTCAATCAAGGGACACCGTTCGATATTGTCTTCTCATCAATGAAGGGAAAAGCTATTAAGTACTGAATGAGTCAATCATGGGGTCTGCAAGCTTCTGCACTGGTTGAGTGAAGAAAAAAAATGGGATTAATGTAGGATTTGATGGTCAATGCAGATTCTGATCCTAAAATAAGCAACTTTTAGATGTTTGGAAGTTTGGTTAATCGCCGAGATTGGCAAAATGTTGCCAACATTTGCAGACATTTTGGCTCCAATCAAGAAGCCACCATCAGTGCACAGTTGAAGGTGTTGACTCCTGGCTTCTTTTTTTTATGGCTAAAATGCCTAATGTCACTTGACCTCACTACCTAATCAAATGCAGAACTGCTTGGTGATCGGGTGGTAACAGTCTAGGACTAGCCTGAGCCTCGACAGTGTTGCCAAATTATTGCATATGATAAACAGTATATTACAGGATCTAAGGTGCAGTGATTGTCATTGCACTTTGTGAAGGAGCAGAGCTGGACACCATCAGAGTCACATTTGGTAGTATTCACAGTCTTGATTATAATGACATCATCTGATCGATATTCCAGGGACCTGGAATGCTAAATTGGAGAAGCCAGGTGAACGATTCCATCTGGATTGACCCCTGGTTCAGATGGTAATTAAAAATTTTGTAAATTAATTGGGGGAAAAAAGTATGGAATTCCTCTTGTGTTCTAGACATTCATTTTTCAAGCATTATATTCCCTATCCATCCTCCAGCTCAACAACACCACCAAAAACTAGTTTAGTTGTTCATTTATTTCATTCTGGTTTGTAGGATTTGCTTGTATGCAAAACGCATGTGCCTTTTGTTATTCTCTTACTTCCTTATGCCATTGATCCATTCTATTAAGGACAGAGCACTTTTTGAGAGCATTGCCATAAACCTCTTAGTATTACATTGTATCGATTCTTAAAAGTATTACCATCATCTTATTTTCAATTGATTTGCTTAGGTTTTACTTGAAGACTCTGTGTTGATGTTATTGCAGAGGGGATGTAGTTCAGAGCTTTAACAGCTCAGCATTGTATGAGGACCAAATTACTAACCAAAGAGTTGATATTTTCTTTAACCAATGCTGGAACCTTATGGCTCTGTTAAGCTCAATAATATTCTTAATGATTGCAAGTTTGCAATTTACACAATGCAAGTTGTGATAATATGCAAAGGGTTGATGAGATTTGTCTGAACCTTTCAGTTGTTCATCATCACCCCAGCATGAGATTTACTCAGTATCCAGACATTAATATCCCTTTGGATTAAAATAAGCATTTCTCATTTCCCTGCTGCAAATATTATAATGAGTCATCTAAGAATTGGAAATAAAATACAAGAAGAGATTAGAAAAAGCATGAATACATTTTGACTTCTACCAAAAATCAAGTCAAATTCAAGTTTATTGTCATACATTGAGACAACATCGAGACTGTTGTGACCACCTCTATCACCGTTTGGTTTCTTGCCACCTCCTGCCTCTCCAAGTCCAGGTTGCGGTGAGTGGAGACTGTAAGATACTGACAATAAAAGACCTGTTCATCACCAGAGCTGGAAAAATCTCTGCTGACTCCATCCACCCTAGCAGTCACCTATTCACCAAATTACCATCAGGGAGATGCTACAAGTCCATCATCACCAAGACTACACATCATCTCCGAAGCTTCTTTCCTGCAGCTCTTCAGCTTCTCAACAAAACTCACTCAGGTGTGATACTGTTATGGTATTGTCCTGTGTTTTATGCTTGGAATTGAACCTCAATCATTTCTGGCTTGTTTCACATAATGGTAATAAAGTGATTCTGATATGCACGAGTACATAGGTTCAATACAAACATGCATGTTGCAGTATCACAGATAAACAGCATCAGATGTTTATATTCACAAGAAAATCACAATTTGTACACAATTTTACAAGAAAGAACACAAGGATCCGTGTTAAAATTTTCATTAGAGGTGGGCAATTAAGTTTTCTTCTATGCTGTCTAACCTACATGATGTGTTCAGTAACCAACTATCTATCCCCATAATTACAATATCAATAAATCTGTTTTCTGCAAGAAACAAATCTACAACAAAGGTAGCTGAGCTTCTGTTCTTTCATTGTTTGGTGATCTAATCTCATGTACTATTTATTTCTTTCTGATACCAGGCAAAATATTAGCACAGCATTCCCCACATATATAGAAATTAACTCTAGAATTCTGAGACAACCTTAAAACAATGACAAAATTCAGCATTAAACTGGATTTTAACCTTAAGCTTCCTGGGACATGGTTTTACAATATAGCCTGAAAAATGGTCCATGTGACTAGAACGCTGGAGTTTATCATGTGTCTTTTATGTGAATTTTGTCAGAATAACTTCCAGCACTTGCCAATCAGTTGTCGGTACACATAACACCCACTGTCTGATTTGGCGTAGAAGGAGGCAAGAGACAAAAAGAATGAGTTCTCAACAGATGTTATTGACTCTTCTACCAAGTAACATATGTTAGTCAATGACTGGCAGAGGCTCAGGTTTGGGTAAAATTGATTGTAAAACTGAAGTATTGGCCAATTCACATGACAGACTTTCACTCTTTCTGTTTATTAGATTCCAATGTCCCAATGTAATCTGTAACATTGATAACACTATCTGCAATTAAATATGGAGAAAGACCTCTGACCCAGCCAGTGAAATGAAAGTCAGGGTTACATTCAGTTTATTTTCCCACAGCAATTTACTCATTGCTCCCGAAGATTAAAATTGACCTGTTTTTTCAGAGCCACTGAGATCTGCAGCATTACAGCCACTGTTCTTCATTGCACTGAGGATAATTCTTTGAAGCAATGCACATATATTCAGCACTGCAGTATAATAAATTGTCTCACATGACTTTAAGTCCAAGGTAATTCTTTTTTTATATAAATGTACTATCCAATCTCATCTGAAAATTGGTAACAATGCTTTACTATGAAAACGCTCAAGAAACAGTACAGCTCTCACTTTCACACCCTCACACCCATTCCAGTTAAGTGCCAAGGGGCATTTTTTTTACATTAGAAAGACTAAAGACATACACAATATTATTGTTGTTGTCTTTGGATTGGTGATTTCTGCTCTGGGAATGGGACTTCCATGCTACATTTCTCATTCTGCAGCCTAACCAGCATAAATATAAAAAAAACAGAAATAAAAACCTCCATGAATTCTCCTTTGTACATTTATTCTTTTAACACTCTGCTGTGATGCTGCAGAAAGTGACAGATGATCTATCAGTTTCTATGTCTGTTGAGGCCTCTTGAGCTTTTCATTCATCTGCCACCTGTGGCTACGATGTACATTTCAGTTGTAATACAATCAGGGTGATTAGTGTGCTGACAGAAATGAAGACACAAAGCTTCTTTACAGATCACACTGAAATCTGGTCAGTTTTTAGGGGATCACAAGCTTTGTTCCTTTTGTATTAACAACTGCCAGGGAATCAAAGAAATAAGGGTCTTCGAAGAGATTCACCAAAATGCCACCCCCATGTCATGTGATCTCACGTTAAAAAATTTTCTACCTGTGGTATAGAATTGTTGGAGTTGGGCCTCTTTTAAGGCCCAGACTCAGCATTATAAAAGCAGTGTATGCCTGAACAACATTCTCAAGAATGGATGGAGGTTCGTACATATTCAGAGTAGATGAACTAACCACATTCTAAAGCCAACTCAACTCTCATCTGAAATAAAACATCTTCCCCCCGCAGATGCCCTCATGTTAAACCCAACAAAGGTTTAGAGATGGTGTGAGAGATGGGGGGTTTATCTGGTCACCTGCAGAATGGGGCAGTGAGAGTGAAGATTTTTTTCATCTACAGATTTACCTGTACTGCCAAGTACAGTATCACCAAAGGATGTCAACAGGACTGGTCTGGCACTGAGCTGCTTTCCACAAGGTGTCCTTCAAGTACTATTAGGTTTTTGTCTCTTTGATGTTCCTTTCCCAGGATGTTTTAAAAATATCGAATGTGCTGACTGGCTGCATTTTGGTGTGGTGTGGGAACACCAATGCCTTTGAGCAGAAAATCCTACAAAAGGTAGTGGATTCAACCCAGTACATCACCGGTAAAAGCCCTCCCAACCATTGAGCACATCTACCTGAAACGATGCCGTAGAAAAGCAGCATCAATCATTAAAGATCCTCACCACCCAGGCTATGCTCCTTTCTCATTGCCGCCATCAGGTAGAAAGTACTCGGACTCGGACCACCAGGTTCAAGAACAGTTACCAACCCTCAACCATCAGGCTCTTGAACAAAAGGGGATAACTACATTCATTTAAGGACTCTGTTATATTGTTATTTCATGCTTGTTCGTTATTGCTATTTATTTATATTTGCATTTGCACAGTTTGTTTACAATTAACAGTTTCTATTGTTCACAGTTTACAGTTCCTGATCTATAGATTTGCTAAGTATGTCTGCAGAAAATGAATCTTTGAACCTTGAACTTTGAACTTTGAGATCAAAGTAGGTGTATGAAAACTAGGGACAGCTTCACAACTTCACTGCCTCACAGTGCCAAAGACCCAGATTTAGTTCTGACCTTGGGTGCTGTCTGTGTAGAGCTTGCATGTTCTGCCCGTGCCACTGTGTTTCCTTCATACATTCCACAGGTCTGTAAATTGCCCCCAGTATGTAAGAAGTGACAGAATCTGGGAGAGGTGCAGTGTTGATGACAATAAAGGGAGAATTTTTAAAAATTGGATTAATATAGCATTGATATAATAGGTGGACTGAAGAGGCCATTTTCTATCCTGTATCTCTCTGTGACTCGATAAAAATAACTGCAAAGTGTACAGATTTGATTGCCATTAAATCTTCAGTAATATCAGAGGACAACAAATGTTTTCAAAAGTGTTACTTCCTCAGAAAATCTTTTTTGTTTATGATAGACCACTTGTATCATGTAGGAATTTGGAGAAGCAAGAAATTAACTTTTATTGAATATAATACATTTAATTGCATAACAGTGCTGATGCTTTGCAATGGTTCAACTGAGCTAAAATGTTTTGCCAATGATTTTCATTTGTACTCAGTGTCTGAGGTTTCTTGCTTAAGTTTCCAACAATAATCAGCCAGCATTGACGGATTACAGTTGTCCTGATACTATTTCTCCATGACCGCAATGTCCTGGTAAAACTTTTCTCCATGCTCATCACTGACAGCACCAAGATTTGCAGGGAAGAAGCCTTAATGGGAATGCAGTTAATGGTTCATGGTTCATGGTTTTGTATGTTGAAGCATGTTGTCAGCCAGCTGCACTGAGTTTGGTGCTCTGTAGTTGCCAAGAAAATTTTCAACAACATTCTTGAATGCCTCCCATGCGATTTTCTCTAGTCCCACTAGAAGTTCTTCAAATTGCCTGTCATTGATGTCCTGTTTGATTTGTGGACTAACAAAAATGTCTTCCTTAATCTTGGCATCAGTTATTCTAACTTGAATTATGAATTGAAATAACAAATATAGGCAATTTTTAAAAATAATAGTGTGTGATAGGGAAATTTCATGGTGACCTTCATGATCAGCAGCCAGCCCAAAATCCATAAAATACAGCCAAAAGTATTTAGGAAGCAAAATCTTTGTTGTCCAGTGTATTCTCTATTGCCCCAACATTACTACTCACTGGTAGAGTTGACACACTGAACTCCAGGAGTTAAATCTATATACTTGTGATTATCTTCATCAATTTATAGCTGAGTATGGCTGATTATTTTATCACTATACCAGTAATATGGGGCACACTCACACTTACATACTTCTTAAGAAGGAATCAAACAGCACTTCTAAAAGGGAAATACAATAACATAGCTTAAAGACACCACCACCTTGCCAATGCACTGCAATGAATTCAACATATTTCCAAGAGCATTATAATTCATTGACTGTCCACTGATGAAAGAGATTTTTCTCTGCACTTGTCATATAGTTCAGAGTCAGTACTCTTGCCTACTTCAGTATCACACTGATACTCTTCAATTGTCCAATACCAATGCAGCGGTACCATCTTCAGTCATTTCTAGGCTTAGTTTCCAAAGTCCGTAACATATTTGAAGAATGTCATCTTATCTGAACCCCTTTGGTCCTTTTGATTACAGTATACAAAAAAGGAGGTCATTTTTAAAAATTTTTACTTGTCCTTGGAGATTTTGGGATCATTTCTTAATAATGTAATCCACACAAACCTGTGTGTTTCCATTTTGCACTCAATGGATAAAAAATAAATAAGTCAGGACTTCAAATCCCTGGAGGCCCTTCTTCAATCTAACATACCACTGAAATAAAACAAAATCAAAAATAATAACAGTCTCCAAGAACCAGCTTCATTTTTCAACTTCACAATCGCGTTGTCCTATTGAGCATTTCTATTCCTGTGTCTATAATAAAAGCATTTTGTAATTAGTGTTCTTTGTTGCAATTAAATAGTTCAAACATTGACTAACTGCACTATCTATCTTGTTCTATATTGTTATTATGTTTCATTGACTAAATACTTCATAATGATAACATAATTGACATTATTAACCATAATTTCCAAACTCCTTATTCAATTCCCACCCCAAGGCTGAGTTTTAAATTACCTTCAAATTTCCACTGCCCATTTTGAAGCTCACACCAAATTCTATAAGCCTGTCATCTCCTCAGTGATCCCCAGACATCGCTGATTTCTAGTGATCTGCAACTTCAAATATAAACTTCCCACATTTTGGTTATATGGTTCGAGCCTCATCCTCTATATCTTAAAATTTCCTCAACCTTTACCATCACATGCATTTGGGAGCTTTTTTTACTAATGCAAGCAATGAGTCAAATTACATATGAAGTTCATGAGGGTTTGGGAGTTCAAAGTCAACAGAAGAATTGTCACCTGTGTATAAGGATGATATACATCTTACATCCATTCTATGATAAATTGTATTGCACCCAAATGTGTACATGGAGGTCCGGGACATACAAAGGTCACTGGACATCAATTGGTGTGCAACCTACAAATGAAATTGTGGTACAATATTGTCACTATTGGAGTGTAGATACACTTCTTGGAAAAGGTAGACTTTGAGCACAGAAGGCAGCTTTTACTGAAAGGTGATGGCCTGTTCCAGTAAATAAAATGGCTAAGATGCTAACACGAGTGCAGTCACTATGGTTGTTATTTAAGATATTCTAGGCAATATGAAGTTTTAGATTTAAAAAAACTGAAGATGATTCTTCTTGTCTGCCTTGTCTGATCTGGCTGGATCATAGAGCTATTCCTATTTTATCTCACAGAACATTGCTTGGTAGTCACTGCCTCATATTTCTTTTTATTGATTGCATTCCTTGGTGGTCCAAGTTGCCTCAGAGAGCAAATATTCTGCTAAACTGCTAAAAATGCATTGTAAGGTAGAAAAGGCTGCCCTACAAACAATGTCCGCATCAAAGTAAACCTCTCATCTATTGAAGCTTAACACCATGTTCCAGTCCCACCCATCATTATAGGCACTCTCAAACAGAAAAAGTCACCAAGATTATCCACATCCTCCAAGAAGACCTCGACATTGTTGTAGGGTTTTGGAGGCTTGCGTAGTCAATGACCAAGAAAGCTATGTTGACTGGAATCAGAGACTTGTGCTTTGGCACTTGATAGAATCACCCATGCCAAACAAGTCGAAGGGTAGAAGCCAGACTAAGAGTGGTCCACCGGTCCTCCAGGTTCAGCGGTTCAGGTCAGGGCTAACAACCCTGACTGGTTAAAACAAAACTATTATGGAAGCAGCAATGAATATATCTTCTATATCTGTATTCCTGAGTCTCCACCCAGGATATGGATGACTGACAGTAGTGAAGACCAAGAGGAAGAAACCTGCAGGATGAAGGAAGCTCTGAACACTGCCAAGAACGAAATAGATTTTTGGAATGTATGAATCATGTACAACACTGGCAAGCTAGCACAAAAAAAGGCGGAAAAGCATCATTACAACCTCAGTGAAAGCAGATTGGCAGGGTCTGGTAGACTAAAGGCAGTAACTGGTGAAACGGCTTTATACTCAGGAAGGGAAGATGCTCAGCATCATGATAGTGTAGCTGTCATCTTGATGAAAGGCTTTGAGAGGTGTTTGCTGGAGTGGAAACCAGTCACCAGTTGGCTGATGAGGGTCAGATTAAAAGGGAAGCAAGTGAACATGACTATGATCCAGTGCTATGCTCCAACTAACGATAGTGACATTAAAGTAAAGGATGTCTTCTATGAACAGCTGAAATTGGAGGTAGAATTAACATCATACCATGATCATCGTCATGGGAGAACTAAGCGCCAAATTGGGAAATATCAGCTCACACCACTGAGGTCATAGGCACGCGTGGCTGTGGATTGATGAGTAACGATGGTGAAAGGCAGGTGGAATTACAAATCAGAATCAGGTTTATTATCACCGGCATGTGATGTGAAATTTGTTAACTTAGCAGTAGCAGTTCAATGCAATACATAATCTAGCAGAAAGAGAAAAAAAAATAAAACATAATAATAAGTAAACAAGTAAATCAATTACATATATTGAATAGATTATTAAAAAATGTGCGAAAGCAGAAATACTGTATATTAAAAAAGTGAGGTCGTGTCCAAAGCTTCGAAGTCCATTCAGGAATCGGATGGCAGAGGAGCAGAAGCTGTTTCTGAATCACTGAGCGTGTGTCTTCAGGCTTCTGTATCTCCTACCTGGTGGTAAGAGTGAGAAAAGGGCAAGCCCTGGGTGCTGGAGATCCTTAATAATGCCTTTCTGAGACACCGCTCCCTAAAGATGTCCTGGGTACTTTGTAGGCGACCACAACCGAGTACAGTATTCCAAGTGGGGTCTGACCAGGGTCCTATATAGCTGCAACATTACCTCTCGGCTCCTAAACTCAATCCCACAATTGATGAAGGCCAGTGCACAGCATGCCTTGTTAACCACAGAGTCAACCTGCGCAGCAGTTTTGAGTGTCCTAGGGACTTGGACCCCAAGATCCCTCTGATTCTCCACACTGCCAAAAGTCTTACCATTAATACTATATTCTGCCATTATATTTGCCCAACCAAAATGAACCACCTCACACTTATCTGTGTTGAACTCCTTCGGCCACTTCTCAGTCCAGTTTTGCATCCTATCAATTTCCCACTGTAACCTCTGACAGCCCTCCACACTATCCACAACACCCCCAAGCTTTCTGTCATCAGCAAATTTACTAACCTATCCCTCCACTTCCTCATCCAGGTCATTTATAAAAATCACAAAGAGTAGGGGTCCCAGAGCAGATCCCTGAGGCACACCACTGGTCACCAACCTCCATGCAGGATATGACCTGTCAACAACCACTCTTTGACTTCTGTGGGCAAGCAAGTTCTGGATCCACAAAGCAAAATCACCTTGGATCCCATGCCTCCTTACTTTCTTAACAAGACTTGCATGGGGGACCTTGTCAAATGCCTTGCTAAAATCCATATATACTACATCTACTACTCTACCTTCATCAATGTGTTTAGTCACATCCTCAAAAAATTCAATCAGGCTCGTAAGGCATTACCTGCCTTTGACAAAGCCATGCTGACTGTTCCTAATCATATTATGCCTCTCCAAATGTTCATAAATCCTGCCTCTCAGGATCTTCTCCATCAACTTACCAACCACTGAAGTAAGACTCACTGGTGAAGTAAGACTCACTGGTCCATAATTTCCTAGGCAATCTCTACTCCCTTTCTTGAATAATGGAACAACATCCGCAACCCTCCAATCCTTCAGAACCTCTCCTGTCCACATTGATGATGCAAAGATCATTGCCAGAGGCTCAGCAATCTCCGCCCTCGTCTCCCACAGTAGCCTGGGGTACATCTCATCTGGTCCTGGTGACTTATCCAACATGACGCTTTCCAAAAGCTCCAGCACATCCTCTTTCTTAATATCTACATGCTCAAGCTTTTCAGTCCACTGTAAGTCATCTTTACAATCACCAAGATCCTTTTCCATAGTGAATACTGAAGCAAAGTACTCATTAAGTACTTCTGCTATCTCCTCCGGTTCCATACACAAAATGCTCTCCCACTGAGAGATCTGACACCTGATCGGGTTAATTTCTCAATACCAGGTCAAGTACAGCCTCTCCTCTTGTAGGCTTATCTACATATTGTATCAAGAAACCTTCTTGAACACACCTAACAAATGCTACCCCATCTAAGCCCCTCGCTCTAGGGACATGCCAATCGATATTTGGGAAATTAAAATCTCCCACCACAACAACCCTGTTATTATTACACCTTTCCAGAATCTGTCTCCCTATCTGCTTCTCAATGTCCCTGTTATTATTGGGTGGTCTATAAAAAACACCACAGTAGAGTTATTGACCCCCTTCCTGTTCCTAGTTTCCACCCACAGAGAATCAGTGGACAATCCCTCCATGACTTCCTCCTTTTTTGCAGCAGTGACACTATTCTGATCAATAGTGCCATGTCCCCACCTCTTTTGCCTCCCTCCCTGTCCTTTCTGAAACATCTAAAGCCTGGCACTGGAAGTAACCATTCCTGCCCCTGAGCCATCCAAGTCTCTGTAATGGCAACAACATCATAGGCCCAAGTACTGATCCATGGTCTAAGCTTATCCGCTTTGTCCATAATACTCCTTGCATTAAAATAGAAACATCTCAAATCATTCGTCTGAGTGCGTCCCTTCTCTATCAACTGCCTATCCTCCCTCTCACACTGTCTACAAGTTTTCTCTATTTGTGAGCCGACCATCTCTTCTTCCGACTCTTCACTTTGGTTCCCACCCTCCAGCAATTCTAGCTTAAACTCTCCGGACTAGCTTTATCAAACCTTGCTGCCAAGATATTGGTCCCCTTGGGATTCAAGTGAAATTGATCCTTTTTGTACAGGTCACTCCTGCCCCAAAAGAGGTCCCAATGATCCAGAAATCTGAATCCCTGCTCCCTGCTCCAATCCCTCAGCCACACATTTATCCTCCACCTCACTCTATTCCTATACTGTCATGTGGCACAGGCAGTAATCCTGAGATCACTACCTTTGTGATCCTGCTTCTCAACTTCCTTCCTAACTCCCTGTAGTCTGCTTTCAGGACCTCCTCCCTTTTCCTGCCTGTGTCATTGGTGCCAACATGTTCCATGACCTCTGGCTGTTCTCCTTCCTACTTCAGGATATCATGGACGCGATCAGAAACATCCCAGACCCTGGCACCTGGGAGACAAACTACTACTCATACTTCTTTCCTGCATACACAAAATCGCCTGTCTGACCCTCTAACTCTAGAGTCCCCTATCACTGCTGCCATCCTCTTCCTTTCCCTACCCTTCTGAGCTACAGGGCCAGAGTCTGTTATTTCCCCCAGGTAGGCCATCCCCCCAAAAGTATTCAAGCAGGAGTACTTATTGTCAAGGGGTACAGCCACAGGGGTACTCTCTAGCTTCTGACTCTTGCCCTTCCCTCTCCTGACTGTTACCCACTTATCTGTCTCCCCAGGCCCCGGTGTGACTGTCTGCCCATAGCTCCTCTCTATCATCTCCTCACTTTCCCTGACCAGACCAAGCTCATCAAGCTACATCTCCAGTTCCCTAATACAGTCCCTAAGGAGCTGCAGCTCGATGCACCTGGCGCAGATGTGGCCGTCTGGGAGGCTGGGAGTCTCCCAGACTTCCCACATCTGACACTGGGCACAGAAAACTGACCTCACACATATTTGTCCTGTTTGTATTCTACACAGGCAACCTACCTCGCCTCGACCTGTTATCGCTGAAGTCCCGTTGAGCCAAAGCCTTCTACTCTGTCTCCCTCTACTCCGTCGCCTGCTCCTCTGATGCCCGCTCTTTTAAGCTGTCTCCTTTTAAACTCTTCTCACTGTTCTAACTGGCTATCGTCCACACGCTTGCACAGTCGTGCCCTGATCAAACCGCTGAAGAAATAACCGTCTCCTTTTAAACTCTTCTCGCTGTTCTCACTGGCTGACATCCATGCACTTGTGCAGTCATGCCCAATCAAACCGCTGAAGAAATAAGAGTTGTTATGGTTTTTTTTTAAACATAAAATACCTCACATCATTTTATTTGCGATAACCTACATTGGTGACCCTGATGCTCTGGGACAATTCCAGAGTTACTGAACATGTCGGCCAATGCAGTCACTTTGAAACTGCCAGAGGATTGGAAGCAAAATGCTGTCGCTTGGTTTGTACAAGCCAAAGCCCAATTCACTCTGCGAGATATTTCCGTCAATAACACCAAATTCTACTATATGATAGTGTTGCTCAGAAACTCCACGGCTGTGAGCCCGAACATGACAAATACTGGTTGCTGAAAACTTAGCTTTTACAGACTTTTGGACTCTTGGAGTCTGAAAGTGCCAACAGTTCTTCATCTTACCCAGCGTCAGCAATGCTAAGCCATCAGGAGCTAATGGACTGCATGCTTTCTGTCCAAGGAAATCACCATCCTTGTTTTATTTTTAAAGATCTCTTCATAACACCATAAGATATAGGAGAAGAAGTAGGCTATTTGGCCCATTGAGTCTGCTCTGCCATTCAATCATGGGCTGATCCAATTTTTCCAGTCATCCCCACTCCCCTGCCTTCTCCCCATACTCTTTGATGCACTGGCTAATCAAGAACCTATCTATCTCTGCCTTAAATGCACCCAATAATTTGGCCTCCACAGCCGCTCGTGGCAACAAATTCCACAGATTTATCACCCCCTGACTAAAGTAATTTCTCCGCATCTCTGTCCTAAATGGACGCCCTTCAATCCTGAAGTTATGCCCTCTTGTCCTAGACTCCCCTAATATAAATTTGCCATATCTAATCTGTTCTTTTAACATTCTGAATGTTTCTATGAGATCCCCCCTCATTCTCCTGAACTCCAGGGAATACAGCCCAAGAGCTGCCAGACGTTCCTCATACGGTAACCCTTTCATTCCTGGAATCATTCTCGTGAATCTTCTCTGAACCCTCTCCAATGTCAGTATATCCTTTCTAAAATAAGGAGCCCAAAACTGCACACAGTACTCAAGTGTGGTCTCACAAGTGTCTTATAGAGCCTCAACAACACATTCCTGCTGTTATATTCTATACCTCTAGAAATGAATGCTAACATTGCATTCGCTTTCTTCACCACCGACTCAACCTGAAGGTTAACTTTTAGGGTATCCTGCACAAGGACTCCCAAGTCCCTTTGCATCTCTGTATTTTGAATTCTCTCCCCATCTAAATGATAGTCATCATCCGGCAGCTCCGTCTCCCCGAAAGGTAGTACAACACATTTAACCGAGCTTCTCGGTCTCTATCTGGCTATACGCTATTTTCATTTTTTTCTAGAGGGTCACAATTTCACACCAGTCATTGACCACAAAGCCTTCATGCGCGCAATGGTCAAAATATCAGACCCTTGGTCTGCACAACAGCAATGCAAACTGGCATATGTATCTGAGTTCACAATTAATATACAACATAATAGGGGAAAGCTTCATGGGAACTTAGCTATAACCGGAGCACCAATCATGAGTTGGAGAGCAGAGTAGGTTTAAACATAAAAGATAAACATACACAGAGCGGTCATTGACGGAGTGGTCTAAGGCAGAGTGGTAGGGCTTTGGTTCATTCAGGCTTCGGCAAGGTAAGTGGGTAAGTAGACTTCGCTTTTTTTTCCTTGCATTTTTCTTTGGAGGACTAGAGAGCATGTCTGTAGGGTTAGTACTTTGCTCTGGGTGTCAGATGTTGGAATCCTGGGAATCTTCCAGTCTCCCAGGTGGCCACATCTGCGCCAGGTATACAGAGATGCAGCTTCTGAGAGACCATGTTAGGGATCTGGATCTGCGGCTGGATGACCTACAGCTTATTAGAGAAAGTGAACAGGAGATAGAGAGGAGCTACAGGGAGTTAGTCACCCCGAGGCTGCAGGAGTTAAATAAGTGGGTGTCTGTCAGGGAAGGGAAGGGAAGAGGTCAGATAGTAGAGAGCACCCCTTTGGCCAGCCGCTTCAGTAACCGTTATCTCATTTTGGATGCTGTTGAGGGGGGTGACCTGACAGAGGACGACCATGGCGATCGGATCTCTGGCACTGAGCCTGGTTCCGTATGCAGAAGAGAGGAATGGAGAAGAAAGAAGATGAGAAACACGGTGATTCAATAGTGAGAGGAACAGACAGGAGCCTAATAGAGATACCTGCATGGTGTGCTGCCTCCCAGGTGCCAGAGTACGGGATGTCTTGGATCGGGTGCAGAGTATTCTGAAGGGAGAGGGTGAACAGCCAGAAGCCTTGGTACCAATGACATTGGCAGAAAAAGGAGGAGGTCCTGTAAAGAGAATTCAGGGAGTTGGGTAGGAAGCTGAAAAACAGGACCTCCAGGGTAGTGATCTCAGGATTGCTGCCTGTGCCACGTGCTAACGAGCACAAGAATAGCATGATCAGGCATATTAATGCGTGGCTGAGAGACTGGTGTAGGGGGCAGGGCTTCAGATTCCTGGATCATTGGGGCCTCTTCTGGGGGAGGTACGACCTGTACAAAAAGGACGGGTTACAACTGAACCCAAAGGGGTCCAATATCCAAGCAGGCAGGTTTACTAGAGCTGTTAGGGAGGGTTTAAACTAAGATTTGACAAGGGAACTAGTAGGCTATTGTGTGGAGGAGGAAGTGCTAAGGAAGCAAGGGAGACCAAGTACCGTGCCCGCAGATGACCTATGACGCTTTGTGCTGCATCTCGGTGGAACGAGTCTCTGGCTGAATGTACTCCTGTGCCCACCCAGTACATTATGTAGTGGATGGGAGACATTGTCCAAGATGGCATGCAACTGAGACAGCACCCTCTTTTCAGACACCACCGTCAGAGAGTCCAGTTCCATCTCCACAACATCACTGGCCTTACAGATGAGTTTGTTGATCCTGTTGGTGTCTGCTACCCTCAGCCTGCTGCTCCAGCACACAACAGCAAACATGATAGCACTGGCCACCACAGACTCGTAGAACATCCTCAGCATCATCCAGCAGATGTTAAAGGACCTCAGTCTCCTCAGGAAATAGAGACGACTCTGACCCTTCTTGTAAACAGCCTCAGTGTTCTTTGCCTCAGTGTTCTTTGACCAGTCCAGTTTATTGTCAGTTCGTATCCCCAGGTATTTGTAATCCTCCACCATGTCCACACTGACCCCCTGGATGGAAACAGGGGTCACTGGTGCCTTAACTCTCCTCAGGTCTACCACCAGCTCCTTAGTCTTTTTCACATTAAGCTGCAGATTTCCTCCTGACTGTACTAGACCTGGCCATGCAGAAGAAATTAAATGATGCTTAGCAACAGGAATATGGCTACATAGAACCATAGAACCATAGAAACTACAGCACAGAAACAGGTCTTTTGGCCCTTCTTAGCTGTGCCGAACCATTTTTCTGCCTAGTCCCACTGACCTGCACCTGGACCATATCCCTCCATACACCTCTCATCCATGTACCTGTCCAAGTTTTTCTTAAATGTTAAAAGTGAGCCCACATTTACCACTTTATCTGGCAGCTCATTCCATACTCCCACCTTCTCTCTGTGTGAAGAAACCCCCCCATAATGTTCCCTTTAAACTTTTCCCTCCTCACCCTTAACCCATGTCCTCTGGTTTTTTTCTCCCCTTGCCTCAGTGGAAAAAGTCTGCTTGCATTCACTCTATCTATACCCATCATAATTTTATATACCTGTATCAAATCTCCCCTCATTCTTCTACGCTCCAGGGAATAAAGTCCTAATGTATTCAACCTTTCTCTGTAACTGAGTTTCTCAAGTCCCGGCAACAACCTTGTAAACCCTCCCTGCACTCTTTCAACCTTATTCCTTCTTCTACAAACGTTTGTAATTTGGTGACCAAAACTGCACACAGTACTCCAAATTCGGCCTCACCAATGCCTTATATAACCCCACCATAACATTCCAGCTCTTATACTCAATACTTTGATTTATAAAGGCCAATGTACCAAAAGCTCTCTTTACGACCCTATCTACCTGTGACGCCACTTTTAGGGAATTTTGTATCTGTATTCCCAGATCCCTCTGTTCTACTGCACTACTCAGTGCCCTACCATTTACCTTGTACGTTCTACCTTGGTTTGTTCTTCCAAAGTGCAATACCTCACACTTGTCTGTATTAAACTCCACCTGCCATTTTCCTAGCTGGTCCAAATCCCTCTGCAAGCTTTGAAAACCTTCCTCACTGTCCACTACACCTCCAATCTTTGTATCATCAGCAAATTTGCTGATCCAACTTACCACATTATCATCCAGATCATTGATATAGATGACAAATAACAATGGACCCAGCACTGATCCCTGTGGCACACCACTAGTCACAGGCCTCCACTCAGAGAAGCAATTCTCTACTACCACTCTCTGGCTTCTTCCATTGAGCCAATGTCTAATCCAATTTACCACTTCTCCATGTATACCTAGCAACCGAATCTTCCAACTAACCTCCCATGCGGTACCTTGTCAAAGGCTTTACTGAGATCCATGTAGACAATATCCACTGTCTTCCCTTCATCCACTTTCCTGGTAACCTCTTCAAAAATCTCCAATAGATTTGTTAAACATGACCTACCACGTACAAAGCCATGTAGACTCTCCCTAATAAGTCCCTGTCTATCCAAATACTAAGATCCTGTATCTTAGTACTCCTTCCAATAATTTACCTACCACCACCGTCAAACTTACCGGCCGATAATTTCCCGGAATACTTTTAGAGCCTTTTTTAAACAACGATGAACAACATGAACTATCCTCCAGTCCTCCGGCACCTCATTCGTAGATACCGACATTTTAAATATATCTGCCAGGGCCCCTGCAATTTCAACACTAGTCTCCTTCAAGGTCTGAGGGAATACCCTGTCAGGTTCTGGGGATTTATCTTCTCTGATTTGCCTCAAGATAGCAAGCACCTCCTCCTCTTCAATCTGTATAGGTTCCATGACCTCACTACTTGTTTGCTTATTTCCATTGACTCTATGCCAATTTCCTCAGTAAATACAGATGTGAAAAAACCATGTAAGACCTCCCCTATTTCTTTTGGTTCCATACATAGCCGACCACTCTGATCCTCAAGAGGACCAATTTTATCCCTTACTATCCTTTTGCTCTTAATATTCCTGTAGAAGCTCTTTGGATTATCCTTCACCTTGACTGCCAAAGCAACCTCATGTCTCCTTTTAGTCCTCCTGATTTCTTTCTTAAGTATTTTTTTGCACTTCTTATATTCCTCAAGCACCTTATTTACTCCCTGTTTCCTATACATGTCATACAACTCCCTCTTCTTCTTTATCAGAGTTCCAATATCCCTTGAGAACCAAGGTTCCTTATTCTTATTCACTTTGCCTTTAATCCTGACAGGAGCATACAAACTCTGCACTCTCAAAATTTCTCCTTTGAAGGCCTCCCACTTACCAATCACATCCCTGCCGGGGAACAACCTGTCCCAATCCACACTTTTTAGATCCTTTCTTATTTCTTCCAATTTGGCCTTTTTCCAGTTTAGAATCTCAACCCGAGGACCAGAGCTATCTTTATCCATGATCAAGTTGAAATTAAATCTATATCTGGTGGAGGATGCTGCTGGGGCAAGAGGTTGGTGCTGGGGATTGGAAGGATGTTGGATCAGAAGAGGAGTCAGGATGAAGCTGATTCATCTGGACCTTCAAATTGTGGCCTGAAGTTGTTGAATCAGAACCAAGATCAGAATCCGGTTTAGTATCAATAGCATGTGTTGTGAAATTTGTTGTTATGCAGCAGCTGTACATTGCAATACATAATAATAAAAACTGTGAAATGCAGTACATATATATATATATACATAACAACAGGGGAACAGAGGGTTGTGACTATCCCCCTAGTGAGATATGTCACTACTCTTTATAAATGGTTTGGAGGTACTGACATTACAAAATTTATTTGAAAGCGGTGTTATTAATACAAAATGACAAATTATTTCCAAGTCATGAGAACATGACTATTTCGGTGCGGGGCAGAGTGTAATGCACTGATTCATATTTTAACTGTTATACTGTTATTTTATTTTAGCAGTTCTGTAAGAGAAGTCTGTTCTGTTTTCAGCTTGCTTGGGTTATTGTTGAGGATAATAGATGAGGAGAAATGTGTGCCATCCAATTAGGATGGTCGAATTAAGGGGAGATTTCTTTGGTGAGAGACACTAAGGTTGGGCTTGGGTCTTTTGTTCAAGAGGAGGTGAAGAGGGAAGACACAGGAGAGAAGAGGACATAGGAATCGACCTGGAACGGGACCATGATTCGATAAAGCCAGGGGCGAGATCGATTGAGGATCAGTAACTATGGAGAAACTTTGATCTCCAACTTGTGAACATTAGTGACTGTTTCATTAGAATGGGCCCTTTTCTCTTTTTTGGGTCTTTTCCTTACTAATCATTTAGTCAAATTAAGATTCATAAATATAATTTCTTTAATCATATGCAGTGTACCGTCTGTTATTTTGTGGCACTAAATTGTAACGGTAGTAAATGACATAGCATCCACACAAACCGGGGTTTGGGGTAGGAGAGTGTCTCAATTTCACATGTTTGGTGGGGCCGGAGATTGCCTTCCCATTGTGGGGATATTGTCTGGGGTCAATTTCATTGGATGCTGTGTGATTGAGGGGGACTGTCCATACTTTCCGGGAAGAGGAGAGTGCAGGAGAGCAAGCCAAGTCTCCCATAGCTGGGTCGGAGACTTCAAAGACAAGTTGTTCTCGTTTCTGTGGAGTGAAGGGAAGGAGTGGTCTAATTTGAAATGTCTAAAGAATCCCCCAGTGAAGAGGGAGAATTCTGAGTTGGTATCAGCTCTTACCTCCCTGGTGAATAGTCATAGTCATAGTCATAGTCATAGTCATATTCATAGTCATACTTTATTGATCCCGGGGGAAATTGGTTTTCATTACAGTTGCACTATAAATAATAAATAGGAATAGGAATACTACTATTAGTAAATAGTAATAGTCATGGAAATAATAAATAGTTAAATAGTAATATGTAAATTACCCAATGGCCCAGTGCCCAGGAAGAGGGTCCTAGCTATTGAAAGCTGAAAATGTTCTCAGGGGTGAAGCCCCCAAGGGTGAAGGGGAGTATGAGACTTCGGCAGAGCAGACCTCTCAGATGCTGGATGAGTGGCAGTGCTTAAAAAACAGCGATTGGTTGGAAGTTTGAGTGTGCAGGCTGCTGACGTAGTGAGATCTGTAAAGACACAGAACCCCTTTGCTACCTCTGCGGGCTACATGCAAGTGCTAGAAAATGTGTTTGGCATGACGGGAAGCCCAATGGAGCTCATGACGGGGTTTCAGAGCATGCTTCAGGAGAAGGGGGAAAAGCTTTCTGCCTACATTTTTCAGCCAGAGAGGCAGCTAAGTTGCTTGCGGCATAGCAGGGTCATTCAAATGGCTGAGGTGAATCAGTTAAGAATGGGCCAGATAGCAAAGGGTGCCCAGTCCCATGACCTGATCGCTTGGGGTCTCCAACTGTCTTGTAAGATGTGCCTCCCTCCCTTGTTTATTGAGTTGATCAGAGAAGTACGAGAGGAGGAGAATGCATCGGAGGTGCAGGGGGCTCATCAGCAGGGTACAGCCCTCAGTAGTAGCCCCCTGTGCTGAAATAACCACTGATAGCCCACACCAGGAAATGGTGAAGAAGATTGTGGGAGAGTTAAGAACTGAGATGTCCCGGTTGTTATCAGTGGGGAGGAGGGACCCCCTAAGTGGACAGACTATGCAGAAGGCTGCAAGTGACCGGGGTCCCATGAGAAGGGGAGCAGCCAGAATTGTCTGTTATAACTGTGGTGACCGCGGACACCCCTTTCAGAGAAAGATCACGGCGACTGGCACCTCCAGAGGTGGAAGACATACGGCAGCATTTGCGTCAGTTGAAGGAAACTGGAATCATCACTGAGTCTAGAAGCCCCTAGGCGTCCCCAATAGTAGTGGCCAGGAAGAAGAATGGGAAGGTACAGATGTGTGTGGACTATAGGACTCTGAACCAGCGTACCTTCCCAACCAGTATACGGTCCCAAGGGTTAAAGGTGTGCTGGTCTGTCTGAGTGGTGCGAAGTGGTTCAGTGTGCTGGACTTGAGGAGTGGATATTACCAGATCCCCATGAGTGAGACCGACAAAGAGAAAACGAAGCTGCACCCTCTCTAACATGCTGGTAGAGAGATTTTTATTTGGGTTTTCTTTAGTGTTGGAAATGGTTACATCCCGACACGTGGGACAGAAGCAAGGTCGCATTGTGTATTTCACGGACCAGCAAATCCTGGCCGGCTTAGCTAACGGAGCGGTGGACACCCCGCTGAAATCCGGAGGAAAACACACAGAGGGGGATCACAAGCCGAGGAAAGAGAACCAGGTCGAGACAACAGAGACTTTTGGAGAAGAGGAGTTCGGTGGGTAATACCATTCCGGCTGACCGGAAGTGCACCGAGAACGGTAAGCGTAAAGGAGTTTCATGCTTACTGATCTGGTTAACAATGGATGGTGCAATCCGGGGTATATTACGATCGAGGAACGTGTTTGCAGACTGGATATTGAACTTTTTACTGTTGGACTTTGGCCACATTCCACCGTGATACAACACTTGGCGGCACGGGAGGTCGTTCCTGCCTGTGGCCATCGAATGTGCAGCTCCTCCCGTAGAGGTTCAGACACCCTGAGCCAATAGACTGGTCCTGGACTTACTTTCCATCTGGCATAGTTTGCATTTTGTTGTTTGACTGTTGGGGTTTTTGTATTGCTATATTTACGCTCTATTCTTGGTTGGTGCGGCTGTAACGAATCCAAATTTCCCTCGGGATTAATAAAGTATATCTATCTATCTATCTATCTTATATGTCCCCTGGGATTCTTCCAGTTCGCAAGGATGCCCCAGGGCATATCGGGAGCCCCTGCAACTTTCCAGCGGGTCATAGAGAAGATGGTAGGGGATATGAACTTGCTTGAGGTATTGGTTTATCTGGATGACCTCATAGTATTTGGATCCACCTTGGAAGAACATGAAGTGAGGCTGCTGAAGGTGCTGGGCTGCCTGAAAGCTGAAGGGTTAAAACTTTCCCTGGACAAGTGACAGTTCTGCAAGACGCCTGTTAACTATGTTGGGCACATAGCCTTATGGAATGGAGTAGCTACAGATCCGTCTAAGATAGAGGCGGTAACCACAAGACCAAGGCCCCAGACTGTGAATACCATGCACTTGTTCCTTGAATTATGTAGGTACTATCGGAGGTTTGTGAAGGGCTACATGAAAGTTGAATCAGCTTTTGTTTGAGAAGAGGGTAAAAATTATTTTAGCCCTTCAGAGCCTTTTGGAGCAAGGTGGGATGCGAAATATGAAGAGGCCTTTCAGTTGCTGAAGGAGCTGCTGACAAAAGCGCCTGTGCTGGCTTTTGCACACCCCTGATTGCTGTATGTACTGCATACGGATGCCAGCAGAGAGGGCTTCGGGGGTGCCCTGTATCAGGATCAGGGCATCGGGTTGCGACCTGTTGCGTTTGTCAGGTGGAATCTGTCACCCTCTGAGAAAAGCTATCCCACTCACAAGTTGGAGCTTCTGGCATTGAAATGGGCGGTGGTGGATAAGTTAAGTGACTACCCCTATGGTGCCAAGTTTGAGGTGAGGACAGATAACAATTCCCTAAATTATATTCTGACCTCAGTGAAACTGGATGCCACAGGCCATCGGTGGTTGGTGGCATTGTCTGTCTATGATTTCAGCCTGAAGTACCAGCTGGGAAGTAGGAACATTGATGCTGATGCTTTGTCCCACTGTGCACATGTTGGGCTGGATGGAGAGTCAGAGAGTGTACCTGCCCTGGGAGTGAAAGCCATGTGCCAGTTTTCCATCACAGAGAAGGCAAAGGGAAGGCAAGGACAGGGTCGAGCAGTAAATCAATTGGGAGCATCCACAAGCTTACTGCACTCTGACTGCTCTGAGGACAAATCAGCTGCCGGAATTGAGCCCTGGGGAAGTGGCAGCTGCTCAGTGAGATGACCCGGGCATCAATACCGTTTAGTCAGAGGTTGAAAAGGGAGATATGGTCCAAGCAGACAGGACGAAACATGTTGCAATGCCTCCATTTCTGAGAGAATGCCCCAGATTGGAGTTGAGGAACCAGATCTTATACCGGGTCACGTCACCTCCAGACTGACCTTGGTGTTCCCAGCTGGTTCTGCCTGAGAAGTATCGGAGGATTGTGTTGAAGTCACTGCATGATGATTCTGGACAATTGGAGGTTGAAAAGACCTATGGATTGCTGCGAGGTCAGTTTTACTAGCCCCGGATGAAATCGGAGGTCGAAGAATACTGGAGGTCGTGCAATCGATGTATACGGAGGAAAACGCTACCTACAAGGGCTGCTCTATTGTCCCACTTTCAGAGTGCAGGGCCCCTTGACCTGGTGTGTATGATTTTCTATCAATAGAGCCAGATGCCAGCAAAATGGTTAATGTCTTAGTCATCATGAATCACCACACCAGATATGCGCAGGCTTTCCCTACCAGAGGGCGTCCACGGTGGCCAAGGTGCTATGGGAGAAGTATTTCATTTATTATGACCTTCCCAGGCCGATACATAGTGATCAGGGACGGGATTTCAAGAGTCGGCTCATACATGAGTTACTGAACATGCCTGTGGAGTCAAGACGTTGAGGACTACTCCCTATCATCTGCAGGGTGATCACCAGCCCAAGTGGTTTAATCAGACCTTGCTAGACATGCTTGGAATTTTGGATATCAGCAAGAAGAACAAGTGGAGTCAACATATTAGACAACTGGTCCACTGCTACAACTGTACACAAAATGATGCTACTGGGTATAGTACTCATCATATTACCTGATGTTGGGCGCGAGGCAAGGTTGCCCGTTGACCTCTGCTTTGGGACTGGCAAGGAAGATCTACCACTAAAGACTTATCTGAAGTATGTGTCTGATATGAGAAGGGAGCTGAAAAGGCTTATGAATTAGCTGGGGTCGTGGCTGCCAAGCAGAACCAAGGAAATAAGAGGGGTTATAATCAAAGAGTTAGGTTCTCCTAACTCATGCCTGAACACCAAGTCCTCATTAGGAATTTGGGGCTACCTGGGAAGCATAAGTTGACTGACCGCTGGGCGGCTGTGCCCTATATAGTGGAGAGTCAGATGCAAAGGTACCATTTTTCCGGTTGAAACCAAAGGATGAGAATGGCCTGTCAAGTTTCTCCATCGGAACCACCTTCTACCTCTGGGACAAGTGGTGCGGGTTGACCAGAGCTCAACCTGGAACCTACACCTAATAAGAGGACATTGAGGTGATGTGGAGAGACTGAAGGACCAACAGCAGGAGAGATTAGACTGGCCCCCGCCCCTGAGTGGGATATGGATTCGGAGGATGAGGAAATGGGGGTGTGGTATATGCTGCCTTTTGCTAACTCCCCACTAATTGAGGAATAGATTCTCAACCCTTCTCACACTGAGGCGGGTGGAATGGGGGGGGTCTAGCAGTGGACAGGCAGGTTTGCAGCTGGACCTCGAAGGGGGACTGGGCTCAAAAGTAACTGGGAATAAAGCTGAACTCAGCCAAGTGGCAGAGGGGTCTGCGATACCGGAAGGCATGAGTTAGAGATGGGGGGGTGGTGGAGGCCTCTCTACGTAGACCAGGAGTATCCCAAGGAACGCCTGAAACTGAAGATGTAGATGATGGGGTACAGAGGTCTCAGAGTCAGGAGACCCCCAGAGAGGCTGGCCTATGTAACACCGGGGGAACAGAGTGCTATGACTATCCCCCTAGTGAGATATGTCTCTACCATTTACAAGTGGAGTGGAGATGCTGACATCACAAAATTCCTTTGAAAATGGTGTTAATATGAGATGACAAATTATTTCAAACTCATGAGGACATGAATATTTTGATGGGGGGGAGAGGGAAACCTCTGGTCTCCTCGGCTGTATAAGACCAGCAAACACAACCTCCGACCTTGCCAAATGTGTGAGATTGAGACAGCTCATCCCACTCCAAACCCCGGTTTGTGTGGCTGCTGTGCAATTTGCTACCTTGTTACAAATGAGTGCCACAAATTAATAGACAGTACACCATATACGATTGAAAGATTATATTTATGAATCTTAATTTGACTAAAAGGTTAGTAAAGAAAAGACCAAAAAAAAAGAAAATGTTGGAAGGTAGTGCCCATGATGGAACTGACTGAGTTTACAACTTTCTGCAGCTTATTTTGATCATGTGCAGTGCTCCCCCACCACACCAGACAGCAATACTGTCCACGGTACATCTGTAGAAATTTGCGAGTGTCTTAGGTGATATACCAAATCTCCTCAAACGTCTAATGAAATATAGTCGCTGTTGTGTCTTATTTGTAACTGCATTTATATGTTGGGTCCAGGATATTCCCTCAGAATTGTTGACACCCAGGAATTCAAAATTGGTCACTCATTCTACTTCTGATCCCTCTATGAGGATTGGTGTGAGTTCTCTCATCCTGCCCTTTCTGCAGTCCACAATCAATGTCTTATTGACATTGAGTGCAAGATTTGTCACAATTGGGGCATTTGAAACGGACCCAAATGCAAGACACAGACACTAAACTACAAGGAACAGGACTTGACTAGAGTAGGGACGTGACCGGATGCAGACAAGGAGCAGGGACAAGAGTGCAGACTTGGGCTAGGACATGGACAAGACAGGGAACCTGGACAAGGAACTATGCATTAGGAGCCTGAGCTTGGGCTCCGAGCCAGAGACTGGACAAGGACCCAGAACCTGGATCTTACTTCGGGCTCGGGCCCTAGAACCAGGCAAGGACATGACATGACTACAGGATAGGATGTGGCTGGGGTCTTGAGGCTTGAGCTGGGAGACAGACTGGGGTCTTGAGGCTTGAGCTGGGAGACAGACTGGGGTCTTGAGGCTTGAGCTTGGAGACAGACTGGGGTCTTGAGGCTTGAGCTTGGAGACAGGCTGGGGTCTTGAGGCTTGAGCTTGGAGACAGGCTGGGGTCTTGAGGCTTGAGCTTGGAGACAGGCTGGGGTCTTGAGGCTTGAGCTTGGAGACAGGCTGGGGTCTTGAGGCTTGAGCTTGGAGACAGGCTGGGGTCTTGAGGCTTGAGCTTGGAGACAGGCTGGGGTCTTGAGGCTTGAGCTTGGAGACAGGCTGGGGTCTTGAGGCTTGAGCTTGGAGACAGGCTGGGGTCTTGAGGCTTGAGCTTGGAGACAGGCTGGGGTCTTGAGGCTTGAGCTTGGAGACAGGCTGGGGTCTTGAGGCTTGAGCTTGGAGACAGGCTGGGGTCTTGAGGCTTGAGCTTGGAGACAGGCTGGGGTCTTGAGGCTTGAGCTTGGAGACAGGCTGGGGTCTTGAGGCTTGAGCTTGGAGACAGGCTGGGGTCTTGAGGCTTGAGCTTGGAGACAGGCTGGGGTCTTGAGGCTTGAGCTTGGAGACAGGCTGGGGTCTTGAGGCTTGAGCTTGGAGACAGGCTGGGGTCTTGAGGCTTGAGCTTGGAGACAGGCTGGGGTCTTGAGGCTTGAGCTTGGAGACAGGCTGGGGTCTTGAGGCTTGAGCTTGGAGACAGGCTGGGGTCTTGAGGCTTGAGCTTGGAGACAGGCTGGGGTCTTGAGGCTTGAGCTTGGAGACAGGCTGGGGTCTTGAGGCTTGAGCTTGGAGACAGGCTGGGGTCTTGAGGCTTGAGCTTGGAGACAGGCTGGGGTCTTGAGGCTTGAGCTTGGAGACAGGCTGGGGTCTTGAGGCTTGAGCTTGGAGACAGGCTGGGGTCTTGAGGCTTGAGCTTGGAGACAGACTGGGGTCTTGAGGCTTGAGCTTGGAGACAGACTGGGGTCTTGAGGCTTGAGCTTGGAGACAGACTGGGGTCTTGAGGCTTGAGCTTGGAGACAGACTGGGGTCTTGAGGCTTGAGCTTGGAGACAGGTTGGGGTCTTGAGGCTTGAGCTTGGAGACAGGTTGGGGTCTTGAGGCTTGAGTTTGAGACAGACTGGGGTCTTGAGGCTTGAGTTTGGAGACAGGCTGGGGTCTTGAGGCTTGAGTTTGAGACAGACTGGGGTCTTGAGGCTTGAGTTTGAGACAGACTGGGGTCTTGAGGCTTGAGCTTGGAGACAGGCTGGGAACTGTACGTCAACATAGAGCCAGGACTTATCCTTCGAAAAGCCAGGACTCATCTTTAACACGACACTAACACGAGACTGGACAGTACATAGACATAGATCCGGGACTTATACTTGGACAAGCCGGGACTCAACTTTATCTCCACACCAAGGTGGGACAGGACCATCTGTCTGGTAACGACAGAACGGCCAGACTTACCCAACAGAGAGAAAGACAAGGCAAGATGGGTTTCCCCCACAGGGCAACGGCAGAACAGCCTGACTTACCCCACGGAGGCGAGGACAAGAAGAGACAAACACCAAAGAATGACAGACAGTTCCATCTCTGCATCAGGGTAGCTCCAAGTCACAGTTACAGCCAGCGACCTCGGCTGGCTTCGGAAACAGCCGGATCCCTACCTAGCTCAGAGTGGCTGACGGCCACTCAGCTGGCCTAGGAAACAGCCGAATCCATACCGCAAAGACAGCTCCAACTACAGACAGCAAGGCTCCATGAGGGGACGATTCCTCAACGTGGCCTAAAGATGGCAAGAGGCCACTCTAGCCTTCCACCGGCAGGTTGCTCCCAGGGGATTTTAACCAGACAAACCAGCAGCTCACACTCAACCCCAAGGCTATTTATATTCCAAGCCTCAAGATGGGAATCAGGTGCCTATGATTAACTCAACCAAAACAAGGGACAGTTAGAAGATCCGGAGTCCTAAGTCCACGGACCGGACTGTGAACCAGAATGCAAGACTTCACGGACCAGACCATGACAAGGTTGTTGCTGTGACACCACTCAGCTAGCTGATGTATCCCACTCCTGTACGCTTTCACATCGCCATCGGAAATTCAGCCAACAATAGTGGTGTTGTCAGCAATTTTATAAAAGGCACTTGAGCTGTGCCTTGCAATACAATCATGGATGTAGAGAGAATAGAGCAGTGGGCTATGAGATCCTTGAGATGCGCCAGTGCCCAGAGAGAAGGGGGGCGATGATGAGCAAGGAAAGAATGCTTGAAGTACAGGAGACCCCGGGGGATGTGCCTCTCATAAACAGGTTCACCCTCTTGGAAACTGTCGGGACAGAAGACAGTGCCAGCCTGACAGGCGATCAGGTCTGCGAGTCAACAATTGGCGCTGGAGCAAAGCCGAGGAGATAGACGTCAGGCAGAGCCGTGGTAGTAGGGGACTCCATAGTGAGAGGTACAGAAAGGGGTTTCTGTGGCAACAGGCGAGATTTAAGTATGGTGTGTTGCCTCCCTGGTGCCGGGATCCAGGATGTCACGGACCGATTGCAGGGAATCCTCAAGAGTGAAGGTGAACATCCGGCAGTGGTGGTGCATGTCGGCACAAATGACGTGGGGAAGAAGAGGAAAGACGTGGGACTTCAGAGAACTCGGAAGAAGGCTGAAAACCAGGACTTCCAGGGTGGTTATCTCCGGTTTGCTTCCAGTTCCTCGTGCTGGAGTGGGCAAGAACAGGGAGATCTGAATGTGTGACTGAGGAACTGGTGCAGGAAGCAAGGATTTACATTCTTGGACCACTGGGGTATGTTTCGGGGTAAGAATGAATTGTACAAAAGGGACAGGTTGCACCTTAATAAGCGGGGCACCAGCATTCTGGCAGGCAGGTTTGCCTCTGCAACGTGGGTGTGTTTAAACTAAGTAGTGGGGGGGAGGGGACGAACTGGAAACGTAAGGATGGAGATAAAGGGGAAGTGAGAATAAGAAAAGTTAAGAATAACAGCAGAATCAACAGAGCAGAAAGCTCAAGAAGGGATCGTACAGTATGGTCAAGTGATATAGGAATTGATATGGGAGGTGAGGGGAGTAATGAATTAAAAGTATTATATATGAATGCACGGAGTATAAGAAATAAAGTGGATGAGCTTGAGGCTCAGTTGGAAGTTGGTAAGTGTGATGTTGTGGGAATAACAGAGACATGGCTTCAAGTGGACAGGGCCTGGGAGATGAATATTCAAGGGTATACATCCTATCAAAAGGACAGACGTGGGCAGAGGGGGTGGGGTGGCTCTGTTGGTGAGGAATGATATTCAGTTCCTTGCGAGGGGGGACATAGAATCAGGAGACGTAGAGTCAGTATGGATAGAACTGAGAAATTCTAAGGGTAGAAAGACCCTAAAAGGAGTTATCTACAGGCCCCCAAACAGTAGTCTGGATGTAGGGTGTAAGTTGAATCAAGAGTTAAAATTGGCAAGTTGCAAAGGTAATGCTACAGTTGTTATGGGGGATTTTAGCTTGCAGGTAGACTGGAGGAATCAGGTTGGTACTGGACCCCAAGAAAGGGAGTTTGTGGAGTCCCTCTGAGATGGATTCTTAGAACAGCTTGTACTGGAGCCTACTAGAGAAGACACAATTCTAGATTTAGTGTGCAATGAACTGGATTTGATCAGGGACCTTGTGGTAAAGGAGCCATTAGGAGGTAGTGACCATAATATGATAAGTTTTAATCTACAAATTGAGAGGGAGAAGGGAAACTCGGAAGTGTCAGTATTACAGTTGAACAAAGGGAACTATGGTGCTATGAGGGAGGAGCTGGCCAAAGTTCAATGGAACAATATCCTAGCAGGGATGACAGTGGAACAGCAATGGCAAGTGTTTCTGGGAATAATGCGGAAGATGCAGGATCAATTCATTCCAAAGAGGAAGAAAGGTCCTAAGGGGAGTAAGGGGAGGGCGTGGCTGACAAGGGAAGTAATGGACAGTATAAAAATAAAAGAGAAGAAGTATAACATAGCATAGACAAGTGGGAAGCCGGAGGACTGGGAAACTTTTAAAGAGCAACAGAAGGTAACTAAAAAGGCAATACGCAGAGAAAAGATGAGGTACGAAGGTAAACTAGCCAAGAATATAAAGGAGGATAGTAAAAGCTTCTTTAGGTATGTGAAAAGGAAAAAAATAGTTCAGACCAAAATTGGGCCCTTGAAGACAGAAATGGGTGAATTTATTATGGGGAACAAGGAAATGGCAGACGAGTTGAACAGGTACTTTGGATCTGTCTTCACTAGGGAAGACACACACAATCTCCCAGATATAATAGTGGCCAAAGGACCTAGGGTAATGGATGAATTGAAGGAAATTTATATTAGGCAGGAAATGGTGTTGGATAGACTGTTGGGTCTGAAGGCTGATAAGTCTCCGGGACCTGATGGTCTGCATCCCAGGGTACTTAAGGAGGTGGCTTTAGAAATCATGGATGCATTGGTAATCATTTTCCAATGTTCTATAGATTCAGGATCAGTTCCTGTGGATTGGAGGGTGGCTAATGTTGTCCCTTTCTTCAAGAAGGGAGGAAGAGAGAAAACAGGGAATTATAGACCGGTTAGCCTGACGTTGGTAGTGGGAAAGATGCTGGAGTCAATTATAAAAGATGAAATTACGACACATCTGGATAGCAGTAACAGGATCGGTCCGAGTCAGCATGGACTTACAAAGGGGAAATCGTGCTTGACTAATCTTCTGGAATTTTTTGAGGATGTAACTATGAAAATGGACAAGGGAGAGCCAGTGGATGAAGTGTACCTGGACTTTCAGAAAGCCTTTGATAAAGCCCCACATAGGAGATTAGTTGGCAAAATTAGGGCACATGGTATTGGGGACAGAGTACTGACATGGATTGAAAATTGGCTGGCTGACAGAAAACAAAGAGCAGCGATTAACGGGTCCCTTTCGGAATGGCAGGTGGTGACCAGTGGGGTACCGCAGGGTTCAGTGCTGGGACCGCAGCTGTTTACAATATATATTAATGATTTAGATGAGGGAATTAAAAGTAACATTAGCAAATTTGCTAATGACACAAAGCTGGGTGGCAGTGTGAAATGTGAGGAGGATGTTATGAGAATGCAGGGTGACTTGGACAGGTTGGGTGAGTAGGAAGATGCAGTTTAATGTGGATAAATGTGAGGTTATCCACTTTGGTGGTAAGAACAGGAAGGCAAATTAAATGGAGTGAAGTTAGGAAAAGGGGAAGTACAACGAGATCTAGGTGTTCTTGTACATCAGTCACTGAAAGCAAGCATGCAAGTACAGCAGGCAGTGAAGAAAGCTAATGGCATGCTGGCCTTCATAACAAGAGGAATTGAGTATAAGAGCAAAGAGGTCCTTCTGCAGCTGTACAGGGCCCTGGTGAGACCACACCTGAAGTACTGTGTGCAGTTTTGGTCTCCAAATTTGAGGAAGGACATTCTTGCCATTGAGGGAGTGCAGCATAGGTTCACAAGGTTAATTCCCGGGATGGCAGGACTGTCATCTGTCGAAAGATTGGAGCAACTGGGCTTGTATACTCTGGAATTTAGAAGGCTGAGAGGGGATCTTATTGAAACATATAAGATTATTAAGGGATTGGACACACTGGAGGCAGGAAGCATGTTCCCGCTGATGGGTGAGTCTAGAACCAGACGCCACAGTTTAAGAATAAGGAGTAGGCCATTTAGAACGGAGTTGAGGAAAAACTTTTTCACCCAGAGAGTGGTGGATATATGGAATGCTCTGCCCCAGAAGGCTGTGGAGGCCATGTCTCTGGATGCTTTCAAGAAACAGATGGATAGAGCTCTTAAAGATAGCAGAATCAAAGGTTATGGGGATAAGGCAGGAACTGGATACTGATTGTGGATGATCAGCCATGATCACAGTAAATGGTGGTGCTGGCTCGAAGAGCCGAATGGCCTACTCCTACACCTATTGTCTATTGGCTATTGATTATCAGCGAGGAGGAGATGTTATTTTCGATCCGCACTGACTGTGGTCTTCCAGTGAGGAAGTTGCGGATCCAGTTGCAGAGGGAGGTACAGAGGCCCAGGTTTTGGAGCTTTTTGGTCAGGCTTGTAGGAATGATTGTGTGAAATGCTGAGCTGTAGTCAATAAACAGCTCCTGGCATACATGTGCAGGAGAACCAAGGCTGCATGAAGAGCCAATGAGACTGTATCTACTGTAGACCTATTGTGGCGATAAGCAGATTATGGTGAGTTTTCGTCCACTGTATTTGATTTTTTTTCTCTAAATTAAATAGGTAATGCAGAAAGAGAGCAAAAGAGAGAAGAAAATAATGAGGTAGTTTCATGGTTTGGTTCATTGTCCATTCAGCAATCTGCTAACAGAGGGGGAAAAGCTGTTCTTAAAACATTGAATGTGTGCCTTCAGGCTCCTGTACCTCCTCCTTGATAGTAGCAAAGAAGAGGACATTGTCCTGGGTAAGGGGGTCCTTAATGACGGATACTGCCTTTTTGAGGCATCACCTTTTGAAGATGTCCTCAAATTAATGTAAGTGAATTAATTAAAGGAAACTTGGTTGAGTTGGAGATCCAGCATAAGGCCAGGACCTGTCAGAGAAGACCACTATAAATTACAAAATTGCAGAGCAAGCAGCACAAACCAAAGCAACACACATAAAAGTTACTGGTGAACGCAGCAGGCCAGGCAGGATCTATAGGAAGAGGTACAGTCGACGCTTTCTCTGGCGGACTGAGCGTAGGTGTTCAGTGAAACAGTCTCCCAGTCTGCATCAGGTCTCGCCAATATATAGAAAGCCGCATCAGGAGCACCGGACACAGTATATCACCCCAGCCGACTCTACTGTCAAGAAAGCAGGATCTCCCAGGGGCCACACATTTTAATTCCACGTCCCATTCCCATTCTGATATGTCTATACACGGCCTCCTCTACTGTAAAGATGAAGCCACACTCAGGTTGGAAGAACAACACCTTATATTTTGTCTGGGTAGCCTCCAACCTGATGGCATGAACACTGACTTCTCTAACTTCCGTTAATGCCCCATCTCCCCCTCGTACCCCTCGTTATTTATTTTATATATATATTCTTTCTCTCTCTCTCTTTTTTCTCCCTCTGTCCCTCTCACTATACCCCTTGCCCATCCTCTGGGTTTAGAAACATAGAAACATAGAAAATAGGTGCAGGAGTAGGCCATTCGGCCCTTCGAGCCTGCACCGCCATTTATTATGATCATGGCTGATCATCCAACTCAGAACCCCGCCCCAGCCTTCCCTCCATACCCACTGATCCCCGTAGCCACAAGGGCCATATCTAACTCCCTCTTAAATATAGCCAATGAACTGGCCTCAACTGTTTCCTGTGGCAGAGAATTCCACAGATTCACCACTCTCTGTGTGAAGAAGTTTTTCCTAATCTCAGTCTTAAAAGGCTTCCCCTCTATCCTCAAACTGTGGCCCCTCGTTCTGGACTTCCCCAACATCGGGAACATTCTTCCTACATCTAGCCTGTCCAATCCCTTAAGGATCTTACACGTTTCAATCAGGTCCCCCCTCAATCTTCTAAATTCCAACGAGTACAAGCCCAGTTCATCCATTCTTTCTTCATATGAAAGTCCTGCCATCCCAGGAATCAATCTGGTGAACCTTCTCTGTACTCCCTCTATGGCAAGGATGTCTTTTCTCAGATTAGGGGACCAAAACTGCACACAATACTCCAGGTGCGGTCTCACCAAGGCCTTGTACAACTGCAGTAGTACCTCCCTGCTCCTGTACTCAAATCCTCTCGCTATAAATGCCAGCATACCATTCGCCTTTTTCACCACCTGCTGTACCTGCATGCCCACTTTCAATGACTGGTGTATAATGACACCCAGGTCACGTTGCACCTCCCCTTTTCCTAATCGGCCACCATTCAGATAATAATCTGTTTTCCTATTTTTGCCACCAAAGTGGATAACTTCACATTTATCCACATTAAATTGCATCTGCCATGAATTTGCCCACTCACCCAACCTATCCAAGTCACCCTGCATCCTCTTAGCATCCTCCTCACAGCTAACACTGCCACCCAGCTTCGTGTCATCCGCAAACTTGGATATGCTGCATTTAATTCCCTCATCCAAGTCATTAATATATATTGTAAACAACTGGGGTCCCAGCACTGAGCCTTGCGGTACCCCACTAGTCACCGCCTGCCATTCTGAAAAGGTCCCGTTTATTCCCACTCTTTGCTTCCTGTCTGCTAACCAACTCACCTGTCCAGCTCTTGGCTCCATCCCTCCCCCTCCCCCTCCTGTCTTCTCCTATCATTTTGGATCTCCCCCTCCCCCTCCCCCTTTCAAATCTCTTACGAGCTCTTCCTTCAGTTAGTGTCTGACGAAGGGTCTCAGCCCGAAACGTCGACTGTACCTCTTCCTAGAGATGCTGCCTGGCCTGCTGTGTTCACCAGCAACTTTTATGTGTGTTACTTGAATTTCCAGCATCAGCAGATTTTCTCGTGTTTAGAAACCAAAGCTATTGGGCAGGGTAGTGTCGAACAATAAGCTCACTCCCAACCATGGGACCTATTTCACTCACCAAGAATTGCATGAAAAACTATGTTATTACAACAGAAAGTTTTTGACTTAGAGATGTATCATACATTATTGAAAGCACATAGTTGAACTTCAACACAAAAACCAGAATGAACATGCTCCAGGAACAAAAAGCAAACTGCTTAAAAAACTCAACAAGTCGAGATGAAGGGTCTCAAATCAAACTGTCAACTGTCCATTTCATCCACAGATGCTGCCTGACCTGCAGACTACCTCCAGCAGTTTGTTTTTGTTTTCCTTCTTGCTCCAGATTTAAGCTCTACAATTTCTTGTGTCTCTGTGATCATGTTCCACTTTGATAAACATCAATTTTAATCAATATAGTGCTGAAAAATGCAATAACATAAGACCATATTTCCAAACAGCAGTCACTTCATACAGTTCTGACCTGAGAAATGAATCCTCCCTCTATAACAACACTGGATTCTGAAAAGAAGCACAAGAGTTTGTAGATGCTGGAATCTGAAGCAACACACAAAAAGCTGGAGAAATCAGCAGGTCACACAGCATCTATGGAAAGAAATGAACAGTTTCATCTGAACTGGAATACAAATGGGAGATAACCAATTACAAAAAAAGTGGAGGGAAGGGATGGAGCAAGAGCTGGCAGGTGATAGGCAGATAAGAGCATAAGACCATAAGATATAGCAACAAAATTAGGCCATTTGGCTCATGAAGTCTGCTCCACCATTTCATCACGGCTGATCCAATTTTCTCCTCTGCCCCAATCTCCTGCCTTCTCATAACCCTTTATGCCCTGACTAGTCAAAAATCTATTAACCTCTGCCTTAAATATATACAATGACTTGGCCTCCATAGCTGCCTGTAGCAACAAATTTCAGAGATTCACCACTCTCTGACTAAAGAAATTCATCCTCATCTCCATTCTTAATGGATGTCCCTCTATTCTGAGACTGTACTCTCTGGTCCGAAATTCCCTCACCAAAGGAACATCCTTTCAACATTCGATAGGTTTCAATGAGATCCCCGCCTTATTCTCCTGAATTCTACTGAGTACAGACCCAGAGCCATCAATCGGTCTTCATATGGTAACCCTTTCATTCCCAGAATCATTCTTGTAAAACTCCTCTGAACCCTCAGCTTGCTTAGATATGGGGCCCAAAACTACTCACAATACTCTAAGTGAGGCCTCGCCAGTGCCTTATAAAACTTCAGCATTACATCCTTGCTTTTATATTCTGGTCTTCTCAAAATGAATGCTAACATTTGCCTTCCTCACCATTGACTCAACCTGCAAATTAAACTTTTGGGAATCCTGCATGAGGACTTCCAAGTTCCTTTGCACCTTGGATTTTTGAATTTTCTCTCTATTCAGAAAATAGTCTATGCTTTTATTTCTTCCACCAACGTGTATGATCATACACTTTACAATACTGCATTCCCTCTGGCACATCTTTGCCCAATTGCCTAATCTGTCTAAGTGTCAGTACCTCTAGCTGAACTCTGTCTTTTTGTGTGTTTCCCCCTAGCCATCAGTCTGTGGTTTTGCATTGCCATGTGTTCCTGTCCCTGGTCCTGCCCTACTCCGGCTCCTGTATTACTGAGTACTCCATCTCTCTTATGTTTCTTATTATTACTTGGATTGCTGCCTCTTCTGTCTCATTGTGCTCCACCTATCATCTGCCTCTCTGTTTATTGCTCAGTGTATTTCAGTCCTGTGTTTTCACCTGTTTGTTGCCAGATCGTGCCAATGAGTTTTCCTGAGCCTTTCCAGCATTTGTGTCTGTACTCTGTCCGTCTGAATATCGACTCTGCCTGTTTCCCGATTCTGGATTTTGGACTTATCTGGATGTTTTGATTTCTGCCTGAACTTTGACGCCGACTTTGTTTGCACCTCAGGATTTATTACTCAATTAATATCACTGTGTGCATTGTACTGGGTCTGCGATTGGATCCCTGCTCCAGTGCCTTGACACTAAATCCTTCTCCAGCCTCCCCGCTTCCTCAACACCACCTACCCCTCCACCTATCTGCAAATGTGGACACAAAGCCAGCAATTTCATCACATATAATGACATATAATGTAACATATAATGTAAAAAGAATTGGTCCCAACACAGACCCCTGTGGAACATTGCTAGTCATTGGCAGCCAACCAGAAAAACCTTCCTTTATTCCTACTCTTAGCCTCCTGCCAATCATCCAATGCTCTATCCATGCTAGAATCTTTCATGTAATACCATGCGCTCTTAACTTGTTCAGCAACCACATGTGCAGCACCTCGTCAAAGGCCTTCTAAAATGCAAGTACACAACAACCACTGATTCTCCTTTGTCTATCCTGCTTGTTATTTCTTCAAAGAATTCCAACAGATTTGTCAGGCAAGATTCTCCCTTCAGGAAACCGGACTGACTTCAGCCTATTTTATCATGAGCCTCCAAGTACACCGGAGGAGCATGATAAAATGGGCTGAATTTATTTTAGGCTGAACATCCTTAACAATTGACTCCAACGTCTTCCCAACCACTAAGGTCAGACTAACTGGCCTATAACTTCCTTTATTCAGCCTCTCTCCTTTCTTGAAGAGTGGTGTGACATTTGTAATTTTCCAGTCTTTCAGGATCATGCCAGAATCCATTGACTTTTGAAAGATCATTACTAGTGCCTCCACAATCTCTTCAGCCACCCCTTTCAGAACCCTGGGGTGTATATCAACTGGTGCAGGTGATTTATCTACCTTCAGACCTTCCAGTTTCCCAAGCACCTTCCCCGTAGTAATGGCAACTTCACTCACTTATGCCCCTGGCACTCTCAAACCTCTGCCATACTGCTAGTGTCTTCCACAGTGAAGACTGATGCAAAATACTTATTCAGTTTGTCCGCCATTTCTTTGTCCCCCATTACTACCTCTCCAGCATCATTTTCCAGCAGTTCATTATCCTCTCTTTTACGCTTTGGCTTTTATGTCTTTCACATCCTCTTTGGGTGTCTTTGACATCCTTTGTCAGCCATGACTCTGTCATCCTGCTTTTCCTATCACAACCATGGATTCGACAGCAAAGCAGATACGATAATTACGCTTGTGAATATGCACGTGTCAGCTAATTATAATTTCATTGTAGGCTTCGTTTTCCATTTGAGAGTTTTAGTTAACAGCCCTGTCTGGGCTAGCATTTATTGTTTTCTTTTCCCTCTAACTCTGTTCACATTAAAGTCTGTGAACTATCGATCTGCTTTAGTGTCTCTCACTCCGCACTTGTGTCATATTCAAAACATAGTGACATTTAGAATGCTACTTCCTCATTGGGATGCATGTATCCTGCGCCTTCTGAGTTGCTCCCAGAAATTCCAGCCGTTGCTGCTCTGCTGTCATGCCTGGTAGTGTCCCCGCCCAATCAACTTTGGCCAACTCCTCTCTCATGCCTCTTATTCCAGTATAATGCTGAAACATCTGACTTTAGCTTCTGCCTCTCAATTTTCAGGGTGAATTTTATCATATTATGATCACTGTGCCCCTAAGGGTACCTTTACCTTAAGCTCTCTAATCAATTCTGGCTCATTGCTCAACACCCAATCCAGAATAGCTGATCCCCTAGTGGGCTCAACCACAAGCTGCTCTTAAAAGCCATCTCATAGGCATTCTACAAATTCCCCCTTTTGGGATCCAGCACCAGCCTGATTTTCCCAATTTACCTGCGTATTGAAATCCCCCATGACTATTATAATATTGCCCTTTTGATATGCTTTTTCTATCTCCTGTTGTCATTTGTAACCTACATTTTGCTTCTGTTCAGAGGCCTGTACAGAACTCCCATCAGGGTCTTTTTACCATTGTGGTTTCTTAGTTCTACCCACAAGGATTCTACACCTTCCAATCCTATGTCAGCTCTATCTAAGGATTTAACTTCATTTTTTACCAACAGAGCCACCCCACCCTCTGTCTACTTGCCTGCCCTTCCAATACAATATGTATCCTTGGACATTAAGCTACCAACTATGATCCTCGTTCAACCACAATTCAGTGATGCCCACAACGTCATATCTGTCAATCGCTAACTGCACTACAAGATCATCTGCCTTATTGAGTACACTGCACGCATTTAAATATAGTACCTTCAGTCCTGTATTTGTCAGCCTTTTTAATTTTTTCCCCTTCTAGATTACAACTCATATCATAGACTGCAGTTTTGCTGTATTATCAGCCTCTCCTTCCTTGCAGTCTCACGACACAATGTGTCTGTTTTCAAACCAACTACCCTATCCTCAGCCCTATCACTCCGGTTCCCATCCAACTGCCATATTAGTTTAAACCCTCACCAAAAGCTCAAGCAAACCTGTCGCAAGGATATTCGTCCCCCTTGAGTTCATGTAAAACCCATCCCTTTTGTAAGGTCATACCTTCCCCAGAAGTGATCCCAATGATGCATAAATCTGAACCCTGCCCCCTGCACCAGTTCCTCAGCCACACATTCATCTGCCAAATCATTCTATTCTTACCCTCACTGGTGTGTGACACAGGCAGCAATCCAGAGATTACTACCCTGGATGTCCTACTTTTCAGCTTTCTACCTAGCTCCCTAAAATCTCTCTTCAGGACCTCCTCACCTTTACTCCTCATGTCATTGGTGCCAATATGTACCAGGACTTCTGGCTGCTCACCCTCTCCCTTTAGAATGTCATGAACCTGATCAGAGATATCTCTGACCTTGGTACCTGAGAGACAACATGCCATTCAGCTATATCTATCGCGTTCACAGAATCTCATACTGTTCCTCTGACTATGGAATCTCCTATCACTACTGCAGTTCCCTTCACCTCTCTTCACTTCTGAGTCACAGCACTAGACACGGTGCCAAAAACCCGGTCGTTGCAGCTCCCCACTGGTAGATTGTTCCCGCAGTGGTATCCAAAGTGGTATACTTATTATTGAGGGGAATGGCCACAGGGGTTCTCTGTACTAGTAGCTCATTTCCTTCCTTCTCCTGACAGTCACCCAGTTACCTGTCTCCTGCAACCTAGGGGTGACTACTCCCTGTAACTTCTACCTATCATCTCCTCAGTCTGTCATCGAGTTGAATGGGAGAGAGGCAGAATGGGGCGAGAAGGTAATGGGAGATGGGCAGAATATGAGGTGCTATGGAGACACGCTGCTGCAGGTGTGGGGAGGTGAATTAAATAGACAATAGACAATAGGTGCAGAAGTAGACCATTCAGCCCTTCGAGCCTGCACCGCCATTCTGAGGTCATGGCTGATCATCTACTATCAATACCCGGTTCCTGCCTTGTCCCCATAACCCTTGATTCCCCTATCCATGAGATACCTATCTAGCTCCTTCTTGAAAGCATCCAGAGAATTGGCCTCCACTGCCTTCTGAGGCAGCGCGTTCCACACCTCCACAATTCTCTGGGAGAAGGAGTTCCTCCTCAACTCTGTCCTAAATGACCTACCCCTTATTCTTAAACCATGCCCTCTGGTACTGGACTCTTCCAGCATCTGGAACATATTTCCTGCCTCTATCTTGTCCAATCCCTTAATAATCTTATATGTCTCAATCAGATCCCCCATCAATCTCCTTAATTCCAGCGTGTACAAGCCCAGTCTCTTTAACCTCTCTGCGTAAGAGAGTCCGGACGTCCCAGGAATTAACCTAGTGAACCTACGCTGCACCTCCTCCACAGCCAGGATGTCCTTCCTTAACCCTGGAGACCAAAACTGCACACAATACTCCAGGTGTGGTCTCACCAGGGCCCTGTACAAATGCAAAAGGATTTCCCTGCTCTTGTACTCAATTCCCTTTGTAATAAAGGCCAACATTCCATTAGCCTTCTTCACTGCCTGCTGCACTTGCTCATTCACCTTCAGAGACTGATGAACAAGTATTCCTAGATCTCTTTGTATTTCACCCTTACCTAACTCCACACCGTTCAGATAATAATCTGCCTTCCTGTTCTTGCTCCCAAAGTGAATAACCTCACACTTATTCACATTAAACGCCATCTGCCAAGTTTCTGCCCACTCACTCAGCCTATCCAAGTCACCTTGAATTCTTCTAACATCCTCATCACGTCACACTGTCACCCAGCTTAGTATCATCAGCAAACTTGCTGATGTTATTCACAATGCCTTCCTCTAAATCATTGACGTAAATTGTAAACATCTGAGGTCCCAATACCGAGCCCTGTGGCACCCCACTAGTCACCACCTGCCATTCTGAGAAACACCCATTCACTGCCACCCTTTGCTTTCTATCCGTCAACCAGTTTTCTATCCATGTCAATATCCTCCCCCAATGCCATGAGCTCTGATTTTACCCACCAATCTCCTATGTGGTACCTTATCAAATGCCTTCTGAAAGTCAAGGTACACCACATCCACTGGATCTCCCGCGTCTATCTTCCTGGTTACATCCTCGAAAAACTCCAATAGATTAGTCAAGCATGATTTGCCCTTGGTAAATACATGCTGGCTCAGCCCAATCCTATCACTGCCATCAAGATATGCCGCTATTTCATCTTTAATAATGGACTCTAGCATCTTCCCCACTACTGATGTTAGGCTAATAGGGTGATAGTTCTCTGTTTTCTCCCTCCCTCCTTTCTTTAAAAAGTGGGATAACATTAGCCATTCATCAATCCTCAGGAACCGATCCTGAACCTAAGGAACATTGGAAAATGATCACCAATGCATCCACAATTTCCGGAGCCACCTCCTTTAGTACCCTAGGATGCAGACCATCTGGACCTGGGGATTTGTTAGTCTTCAGTCCCATCAGTCTACTCATCACCGTTTCCTTCCTAATGTCAATCTGTTCCAGTTCCTCTGTTACCCTATGTCCTTGGCCCATCCATACATCTGGGAGATTGCTTGTGTCTTCCCTAGTGAAGACAGATCCAAAGTACTTATTAAATTCGTCTGCCATTTCTCTGTTTCCCATAACAATTTCTCCCAATTCATTCTTCAAGGGCCCAACATTGTTCTTAACTATCTTCCTTCTCTTCACATACCAAAAAAAAACTTTTGCTATCCTCCTTTATATTCCTAGCTAGCTTGCGTTCATACCTCATTTTTTCTCCCCTTATAGACTTTTTAGTTACGTTCTGTTGCTCCTTAAATATTTCCCAATCATCCGTCTTCCCACTCACCTTAGCTCTGTTATACTTCTTTTTTAATGCTATGCTATCTCTGACTTCCTTTGTCAACCATTGTGGCCACTTTCCACCCTTTGAATCCTTCCTTCTCTGGGGGATGAACTGATTTTGCACCTTATGCATTATTCCCAAGAATACCTGCCATTGCTGTTCCACTGTCTTTTCTGCTAGGATATCCAACCAGTCAACTTTGGCCAGCTCCTCCCTCATGGCTCCATAGTCTCCTTTGTTTAACTGAGGTGTACTGAAAACCTGATCATGCTTAATGAACATTATGATGTTTGATACATTGCTTCACAGTCAGTTAACTGGCATTTATAATCAATCTACTCTTTCTAAAGGTTTATCTGAGTTCTGTTTGTGGAGGAAAAAATAAGCTTGAAGATTGGGGATTGACACAATTGTGGGAAAAGCATGATTTTTAAAAAACGGAATAGGTCTCAAACAAGAGAAAATCTACAGATGCTGGAAATCCGAGCAACACACACAAAGTGCTGGAGGAATTAAGCATCTATGGAAAAGGCTACAGTTCTCCAACATTTTGTGTTTGAAACAGAATGGGTCTCTTTTGTACAAACTAACAATAGACTGTCATCAATGAGGAATCGATTGCATTGGTGCAATTGTCTGAGGTAATTGTTTACTACCGACTGCATAAGTGCTAATGTTGTATAAATTCCAGAAACAGCGTCTGGAGACCAGCTGACTGAGTATGATTAGATTTACTGTATAAATTGGAATTATAACTTTCCGTTGGGGGAGATGCTGTGAAAAATGGCTCCCCGTGAATTCACAAAATAAAGGCAGTAACTGGCTTCAAGGTCTTTGCCTACTATTACTCACCATCCTAATTATTTCAGAAATACAATTTAATACTTAGAAATTCTAGACAGGAAGGTGAAGTTTTAGTTTCCAGAAAGTAGCTGATAAATAAATTGATAGATGGTACTGTAGCCGTTAGCACAACACTTTTACAGCCCGGGCACTCCGGAGTTCAATTCCGGCGCCGTTCTGTAAAATTGTCATTTTAGATTGGATTTTAATTGAACTTATTGTATTTCAAACCCTATAAAAGGGGTGATGCAAAAGGGTCTGCTTTATAATTATTGTTGTGTTAAAGAATATAGTGTTAGCAGAGCACAGTCACAGCGGTCAGGACTCTGGCTCTGTGACTCAGAAAGGAAGGGGGCAGGTAGACGGGGCAAGCTATGGTGATACAGGATTTGTTAGTCAGGGGAATGGATAGGAGGTTCTGTGGGTGAGCTTGAGATTCCCAGATAGTATATTATCTCCTGGATGCCAGGGTCCATGACATCTCAGATCGAATCTTCAGCCTCCTTAAGTAGGAGGGTGAACAGCCAGAAGTCATGGTCCATGAAGGTACCAATGACATGGGTAGGATGAGTGACGAGGTTCTGCAGAGGGAGTTCAGGGAGTTACGTGCAAAGTTAAAGGGCAGGACCTCCAGGATTGTGATCTCAGGATTGCTACCCAAGTCATATGCGAGTGAGGACGGAACATGGCTAAGGAGTTGGTGTAGGAGGGAGGGCATGAGATTTCAGGATCATTGGGTTCCCTTCCAGGGAAGGTAGGACCTGTACAGAAGGGATGGCTTGCACCTGAACTGGTGGGGGACAGGGGTTTAAACTAGAGTTGCAGGGGGATGGGAAGCAGAGTGCCAGAGCAATTAGTGGTGAGGTTGTGGAGACAGATGTCGTTAAGACCTCAGACAAAGTCAGGATTCAGAAGTTTGAGAATGGTGTGACTAATGTCCTAAGCTGTGTATATTTCAATGCAAGAAGTATCAGAGGAAAGGTGGAATATCTACACAGTTACTATATGTCTCAATGTGTGATAAGCACATGACCCTTCACAGGTCTCTCATAGTTCTTTATCTCTGCCTGCAACATCAACATTGAAGAATAAATTGAGCATGATGATTTCTTGTTGGCTCTCTTCCTTCTTAACAGGTAACAAATAAAGAGGAATCTTGGAAATGTTGGATTTTAATATATTCATTGCATGGAAATAGCTTGAGTAAACCCCATTATGGATACAGATAACTAAAAATGACCTGCACTAACAAATATCCACTTCACAGGATTTTGCATCATTTTTTAATGAGAAATCTATCCATTAGTGAGTCAAACTTACCTTGAAGGCATAATATGAAGAGGAAAAAGTTTCAGTACCCATTTAGAAAATAATTGCTAAGTTATGGGCTGCTGTCCTCCAAAATGCAGATTAGTATTACTCACAGCACATCCTGAAATCTATTTATAAATAATTGATTAATGTATTTTCTTGTTTTAACAGCATTTGCCTGTAGATAATTGGACACTGTGTTGCAGTTAAAGATTTCCTTTCCTTATTGGTGCCACACAAATTATTTCACTGAGAGCATTAGTGTTAGTCTTACCTCTCTTTATCTGAAGCAATAGATAATTTCAACAGGAGCTTTTTTTAATAGCAACAGAGTACAGATTACATGATGAATAAAAAATATGCTGACCTACCTATCAAGGGTAGGATTTTCAAAACAATAATGCACATTAACTCACAGGATTGTCTAATTAGCCAGTCTACTCTACATTAGGATATAAATGATCACCCGGTAGTTAATCTCTCTACCACTTTTCCTAAATTCTGCAACCTGTCTGTGAAATTAGATGTATTCAAAATGCCCCATTATCAGCACCAAAGGGTTACCTTCCTGATATCAGCTTCACTACATATCTACTGTAATGATGGTATCTTGCTCTGTACTGACTCCAATCAATAAATCATGTCTGATCTTTTGCCTTAGTGCCACTTTCCTGCACTAAGCATACTTGGAAAGTCCAACCAAGGTAGGAATTTCGCTTGGTAGCACTCTGAGGAGTGATGTAGAACAGTAGAACTTTGGAGTTCACGTGCATGGTTCCCTGAAAGTGGAGACACAGGTAGACAGAGTAGTTTTTATAAAAACGCAAACACGCGGAAATCTGCAGATGTGGGAATTTCAAGCAACACACATAAAAATTGCTGGTGAATGCAGCAGGCCAGGCAGCATCTATAGGAAGAGGTACAGTCGACGTTTCATCCTGCCAAAGGGTCTCGGCACAAAACGTCGACTGTACCTCTTCCTAGAGATGCTACCTGACCTGCTGCGGTCACCTGCAATTTTTATGTGTGTTGCAAGACAGAGTAGTGAAGACTTTTAGTATGTGGCCTTTCATCAATCAGGGCACTTATTACAGAATTTGGGAGGTTATGTTGCAGTTGTACAGGATGCAGTGCGTGTTCAGTTTTGGTCACCCCGCTACAGGAAAGCTGTTATTAAACTGGAAAGAGGGCATGAAGCATTTACAAGTTTTTTTTTCTAGGACTTAAGGGTTTGAGTTATGGGAAAAGGTTAGACAGGCTAGAATTTTTTCCTGTGGAGCACGGAAGACGGAGAGGTGATCTTATAGAGGTATATAAAATCATGTGGAGCATAGCTGGAGTGAACTTACTCAGCCCTTTTCCAGGTTTGGGGAATCAAAAACTAGACAGCATAGGTTTAAGCTGGGGTAGGAAAAGTTTATAGGAGATTGAGCGGCAATTTTATCCCCCACCACCCCATAGGAGGCATGCATATAGATGGAGCGGCCAGAGCTAATGGCTGAAGCAAGAACAATAACAATTTTTAAAGAAGCATCTAAGCAGGTACATGGATTGAAAAGGTTTAGAAAGATCTCGGCCAAACACAGGCAAAAGGAACATTTCTGAATGGGTAGCTTGGCCAGCATGGACAAGTTGGGCTAAAGAGCCTGTTTCCATGCTATATGATTCTATGATTCAGTAGGTTTCAATAGGCACATTTAAACGTAGAACATAGAATAGTACAGCACAGTACAGGCCCTTTGGCCCACAATGTTGTGCCGACCCTCAAACTCTGCCTCCCATATAAGCCCCCACCTTAAATTCCTCCATATACCTGGCTAGTAGTCTCTTAAACTTCACTAGTGTATCTGCCTCCACCACTAACTCAGGCAGTGCATTCCATGCACCAACCACTCTCTGAGTAAAAAACCTTCCTCTAATATCTCCCTTGAACTTCCCACCCCTTACCTTAAAGCCATGTCCTCTTGTATTGAGCAGTGGTGCCCTGGGGAAGAGGCGCTGGCTATCCACTCTATCTATTCCTCTTATTATCTTGTACACCTCTATCATATGTCCTCTCATCCTCCTTCTCTCCAAAGAGTAAAGCCCTAGCTCCCTTAATCTCTGATCATAATGCATACTTTCTAAACCAGGTAGCATCCTGGTAAATCTCCTCTGTACCCTTTCCAGTGCTTCCACATCCTTCCTATAGTGAGGTGACCAGAACTGGACACAATACTCCATGTGTGGCCTAACCAGAGTTTTATAGAGCTGCATCATTACATCGCGACTCTTAAACTCTATCCCTTGACTTATGAAAGCTAGCACCCCATAAGCTTTCTTAACTACCCTATCCACCTGTGAGGCAACTTTCAGGGAACTGTGGACATGTACCCCGAGATCCCTCTGCTCCTCCACACTACCAAGTATCCTGCCATTTACTTTGTACTCTGCCTTGGAGTTTGTCCTTCCAAAGTGTACCACCTCACACTTCTCCGGGTTGAACTCCATCTGCCACTTCTCAGCCCACTTCTGCATCCTATCAATGTCTCTCTGCAATCTTTGACAATCCTCTACACTATCTACAACACCACCAACCTTTGTGTCGTCTGCAAACTTGCCAACCCACCCTTCTACCCCCACATCCAGGTCATTAATAAAAATCACGAAAAGTAGAGGTCCCAGAACAGATCCTTGTGGGACACCACTAGTCACAATCCTCCAATCTGAATGTACTCCCTCCACCACGACCCTCTGCATTCTGCAGGCAAGCCAATTCTGAATCCACCTGGCCAAACTTCCCTGGATCCCATGCCTTCTAACTTTCTGAATAAGCCTACCGTGTGGAACCTTGTCAAATGCCTTACTAAAATCCATATAGATCACATCCACTGCACTACCCTCATCTATATGCCTGGTCACCTCCTAAAAGAACTCTATCAGGCTTGTTAGACACGATCTGCCCTTCACAAAGCCATGCTGACTGTCCCTGATCAGACCATGATTCTCTAAATGCCTATAGATCCTATCTCTAAGAATCTTTTCCAACAGCTTTCCCACCACAGACGTAAGGCTCATTGGTCTATAATTACCCGGACTATCCCTACTACCTTTTTTGAACAAGGGAACAACATTCATCTCCCTCCAATCCTCCGGTAACATTCCCGTGGAAAACGAGGGCATAAAGATCCTAGCCAGAGGCTCAGCAATCTCTTCTCTCGCCTCGTGGAGCAGCCTGGGGAATATTCCGTCAGGCCCCGGGGACTTACCTGTCCTAATGTATTTTAACAACTCCAACACCTCCTCTCCCTTAATATCAGCATGCTCCAGAACATCAACCTCACTCACATTGTCCTCACCATCATCAAGTTCCCTCTCATTGGTGAATACCGAAGAGAAGTATTCATTGAGGACCTCGCTCACTTCCACAGCCTCCAGGTACATCTTCCCACCTTTATCTCTAATCGGTCCTACCTTCACTCCTGTCATCCTTTTTTTCTTCACATAATTGAAGAATGCCTTGGGGTTTTCCTTTACCCTACTCGCCAAGGCCTTCTCATGCCCTCTTCTTGCTCTTCTCAGCCCCTTCTTAAGCTCCTTTCTTGCTTCCCTATATTCCTCAATAGACTCATCTGATCCTTGCTTCCTAAACGTCATGTATGCTGCCTTCTTCCTCCTGACTAGATTTTCCACCTCACTTGCTCCATTACTGAGTGAGAGAGGGTAGAGATGAAGAATGTATGGTTTTATGACCGTGTGTGAGAGTGGGGGAAATGTGAGTATAAGTAACATGGTTCCTTCACCCTACCATTCTTTATCTTCCTCACCGGGACAAATTTATCCCTTACATCCCGCAAGAGATCTCTAAAATCAACCACATGTCCATAGTACATTTCCCTGCAAAAACATCATCCCAATTCGCACCCGCAAGTTCTAGCCTTACAGCCTCATAATTTGCCTTTCCCCAATTAAGAATTTTCCTGTCCTCTTTGATTCTATCCTTTTCCATGATAATTATAAAGGCCAGGGAGCGGTGGTCACTGTCCCCCAGATGCTCACCCACTGAGAGATCTGTTACCTGACCCGTTCATTACCTAGTACTAGATCTAGTATGGCATTCCCCCTAGTCTGCCTGTCCACATGCTGTGACAGGAATCCATCCTGGACACACTTAACAAATTATGCCCCATCTAAACCCTTGGAACTAATCAGGTGCCAATCAATATTAGGGAAGTTAAAGTCACCCATGATAACAACCCTGTTATTTTTGCACCTTTCCAAAATCTGCCTCCCAATCTGCTCCTCTGTATCTCTGCTGCTACCAGGGGGCCTATAGAATACCCCCAATAGAGTAACTGCTCCCTTCCTGTTCCTGACTTCCACCCATATTGACTCAAAAGAGGATCCTGCTACATTACCCACGCTTTCTGTAGCTGTAATAGTATCCCTGACCAGTAATGCTACCCCTCTTCCCCTTTTTTGGCCCTCTCTATCCCTTTTAAAGCACTGAAATTCAGGAATATTGAGAATCCATTCCTGCCCTGGTGCCAGCCAAGTCTCTGTAATGGCCACTACATCATAATTCCATGTATGTATCCAAGCTCTCAGTTCATCACCTTTGTTCCTGATGCTTCTTGTATTGAGGTACACACATTTCAGCCCTTCTACCTTACTGTCTTTACACCGTTTATTCTGCTTCTCTTTCCTCAAAGCCTCTCTGTATGTTAGATCTGGAGAATGTCAGAGAAATAGATACAATATACATCCTGAAATTCTTTTTCTTCGCAAGCACCCACGAAGACAGAGGAGTGCTCCAAAGAATGACTGTCAGTTAAATGTTAGAACCCCAAAGCCACTCCCAGCTCCCCCCACCACACATAAGCAGCAGCAAAGCAACGACCCCCCCACCCCACCAGCAAAAAAGTTGCACCCTCCACCGAGCACTTAAGTGTACAGCAAAGCATCTATAAAGACACAGAGTTGCAGTACCCCAAAGACTACTCCACTCAGTAATTCGACAGACCACAGGCTCTCTCTCTCCCTAATAAGGGAAAAAGAGATGTCTCTGTTTCACAGCGAGAGGGAAGACCATAACAAAACAACTCGCCGATTTATGGTATTAAGTCTGTTGTATCACTTTTTCTGAACTCTGTGCCTAAAGATCTCGGGTCTCTGGGAACACAGTCAGCAGTCAGCTCACTGCTTACGATCTTCCATCTCCCATGACACATCAGGTGGCGGCACCAGCTTCGAATCCGCCCACCTCCAGAGCCATGAAAATCCAACACTCTGAAGGCAAGCTAGTCTTCCAAGCCGCGTCCCTGGTAGACGGAAAAGCGGCTGATCATGAGGCACTGAGAGCGGGTCCCATTTCTGCAAGGAACCAAAATCAGTGTGCAACTCCAGGTCAGGGTCTTCAAAACAACCTTGAAAGGGAAAAAAAGAGATATCAAAGATAGAAATAGAGTTATTTCCGAAGATGCAAGCAAAGGAGTCGCCATTGGGCGCCATCGTCCAAAGCTTCACCATCTGTAAGCTGTATCTTTTAATTCCTTTAATATCTAGAATGGAATCAATCTGGTTAACCTTGGCTACACTCCCACTATCATAAGTACATTCTTTATTAAGTACATAATATTCAAGGTGTGCAGTCACTAGAGCCCTATTTAATCTTATCAAGATTATTTTCCATCCTCGTATTCCATCTGCCATTTTTTTTTCTTTGCAACATCAGCAAACTTGGAAATATTAAAATTGATCCTCTCATCCAAATCACTCATAAAGATTGAGAAATGCTGAGGCTCAGAGCCACTTCACTGACTACAGCCTCCCAAACCAAAAAAATGTCCATTTATTCCTCAAACACGAGGAAATCTGCAGGTGCTGGAAATTCAAGCAACACACACAAAATGCTGGTGGAACACAGCAGGCCAGACAGCATCCATAGAAAGAAGCACAGTCGACGTTTCGGGCCAAGACCCTTCATCAGGACGTCAACCGTCTCTACTTCACCACAACTTGTTCCAGTTCCACCAGCATTTTGTGTGTGTTCCATTTATTCCTACTCTTTCTATGCATTTATTATTGTTCAAATCATGTTCCCCTCAATATACCCTCCATATGATGCATTTTTGTTCAATAATTTCTTATGTATCATTTTATAAACTGCCTTTAGAAAGTCGCTATAAACATCTCCTCCTGTTCACCTTCTTCTGTTCTGCTAGTTCCAATCTCTTTCATAAATGCGTGTTAATTCTGCCCAATTCTATTATTATTTTCTAAGTGCTTTCTTACCAGTTCCTCACTATTAGATTCCAGCAATTTCCTATCTACTGATGTTAATCTAAATGGTCTGTAGCTCTGTTTTCGCTCTCCCTCCTGTTTTAAACAGTCAATTACATTGCCAACTTCCAATCTGTGGGAACCATTCCAGAACATTAAACATGACAACCAATGATTCCACTACCTTTCAAAGGTAAACCCATCTATCCCCAAGGCATCAAAAAGCATGCAAAAGTATTAATTTCTCCAAAACAAGCTTCCAAACAAAGCTAATTTCTTAGAAAAAGGATCTAGTGGCTGTCCCTGTGCATATGATGAACAAATTCTTCTCGGGCTTCCAGCTGGGTACAAGTATTGATTATAACCAATGTTTCGATGACAAACTCTACCATCTTCATCAGGGATGATGGCTGGGCATGGCTAGTCCAGTGGTATTTATAACCCCATCGTCCATCCTTCCTGATTAGTTAATCCTCATCCAATCAGGTTTCTGCTCTCCCACCTTGTTTACATTCAAATTCCAGTTCTTGCTCAGAGTGAGATGTTCACCTTTGTTCAAATTCTTTTCAATGCCTTCCTTTACCAGGTAGTCTCAAAAGAACATTTTGTACGCTTTTGCTGAATTGTAAAATTGTCCTAATCCCAAGGTATTTAGAAACAAAGAAACACAAAACATTCAGCACAATACAGGCCCTTCAGCTTACAAAGCTGTGCCGAACATGTACCTACCTAAGAACTACCTAGGCTTTACCCATAGCCCTCTATTTTTCTAAGCTCCATCTAGCCATCCAGGAGTCTCTTAAAAGACCCTATCGTTTCTGCCTCCACCACCGCCACCAGCAACCCATTCCATGCACTCACAACTCTCTGCGTAAAAATCTTACCCCTGACATCTCCGTATCTACTTCAAAGCATCTTATAACTATGCCCTCTCATGCTAGCAATTTCAGCCCTGGGGAAAAGCCTCTGGCTATCCACATGATCAATGCCTCTCATTATCTTGACCTCTATCAAGTCAACTCTCATCCTCCGTTGTTCAAAGGAGAAAAGGCCGAGTTCACTCAATTTATTCTCATAAGGCATGCTCCCCAATCCAGGCAACATCCTTGTAAATCTCCTTTGCACCCTTTCTATGGTTTCCACATCCTTTCTGTGGTGAGGCGACCAGAATTGAGAACAGTACTGTAAGTGGGGTCTGACCAGGGTCCTATATAGCTGCAACATTACCTCTCGGCTCAAACTCAATCCCATAGTTGGTGAAGGCCAATGCACCGTATGTTTTCTTAACCACAGAGTCAACCTGCACAACAGCTTTGAGTATCCTATGGACTTGGACCCCATGATCCCTCTGATCCTCCACACTGCCAGGAGTCTTACCATTAATACTATATTCTGCCATCATAGTTGACCTACCAAAATAAATCAATTCAACCCTTATCTGGGTTGAGCTCCATCTGCCACTTCTCAGCCCAGTTTTGCATCCTGTCAATGTCCCATTGTAACCTCTGACAGCCCTTCACACTGTCCACAACACCCCCAACCGTTGTGTCATCAGCAAATTTACTAACCCTTCCCTCCACTTCCTCATCCAGATCATTTATAAAAATCACAAAGATTAGGGGTCCCAGATCAGATCCCTGAGGTACACCACTGGTCATCGGCCTCCATGTAGAATATAACCCATTTACAACCACTCTTTGCCTTCTGTGGGCAAGCCAGTTCTTGATCCACAAAGCAATGTCCCCTTGGATCCCATGCCTCCTTACTTTCTCAATAAGCCTTGCATGGGGTACCTTATCAAATGCCTTGCTGAAATCCATATACACTACATCAACTGCTCTTCCTTCATCAATGTGTTTAGTCACATACTCAAAAAATTCAATCAGGCTCGTAAGCCACAACCTGCCTTTGCTGACTATTCCTAATCATATTATGCCTCTCCAAATGTTCATAAATCCTGCCTCTCAGGATCTTCTCCATCAACTTACCAACCACTGAAGTAAGACTCACTGGCCTATAATTTCCTGGGTTATCCCTACTCCCTTTCTTCAATAAGATAACAACATCCGCAACCCTCCAATCCTCCGGAACCTCTTCCGTCCTCATTGATGATGCAAAGATCATTGCCAGAGGCTCAGCATTCTCCTCCCTTGCTTCCCAGAGTAGCCTAGGGTACATCCCGTCTGGTCCCGGTGACTTGTTCAACTTGATGCTTTCCAAAAGCTCCAGCACATCCTCTTTCTTCATATCTACATTCTCAAGCTTTTCAGTCCACTGCAAATCATCCCTACAATCGCCAAGGTCCTTTTCCATAGGATTTAGCTTTCTTTCTGGGTAATTTTATAAGCCTTTCCCTTTGATTTAATACCAGAAGTTGTGGTACATATTGGTACCAACGACATAGTAGAAAAAGGGAGGAGGTCTTGAAAACAGAATGCAGGAAGTTAGGAAGAAAACTGAGAAGCAAGACCTCAAGGGTAATAATCTCAGGATTACTGCCTGTGCCACGTGACAGTGAGGATCGGAATAGAATGAGGTGGCAGATAAATGTGGCGGAAGAATTAGATCAGGGACAGTGATTCGGATTTAGAAACATAGGAACATAGAAAACCTACCGCACAATACAGGCCCTTCGGCCCACAAAGTTGTGCCGAACATGTCCTTACCTTAGAAATTACCTAAGGTTACCCATAGCCCTCTATTTTTCTAAGCTCCATGAATTTATCCAGGAGTCTCTTAAAAGACCCTATCATACCCGCCTCCACCACCATCGCCGGCAGCCCATTCCATGCACTCACCACTCTCTGCGTAACAAACTTACCCCTGACATCTCCTCTGTACCTACTTCCAACCAATTTAAAACTGTGCCCTCTCGTGCTATCCATTTCAACCCTGAGAAAAAGCCTGACTATCCACAATATCAATGCCTCTCATCATCTTGTACACCTCTATGAGGTACCTCACATCCTCCTTCACTCCAAAGAGAAAAGGCCAAGTTCATGCAACCTATTCTCATAAGGCATGCTCCCCAATCCAGGCAACATCCTTGTAAATCTTCTCTGCACCCTTTCTATGGCTTCTACATCCTTCCTGGAGTGAGGCGACCAGAACTGAGCACAGTACTCCAAGTGGGGACTGACCAGGATTCTATATAGCTGCAACATTACCTCTTGGCTCTTAAACCTCAATCCCATGATTGATGAAAGCCACTACACCATATGCCTTCTTAACCACAAAGTCAACCTGCACAGCAGCTTTGAGTGTCCTATGGACTCGGACCCCAAGATTCCTCTGAACCTCCACACTGCCAAGAGCCTTACCATTAATACTATATTCTGCCATTTCTGGACCTCTTTTGGGGCAGGTGTGACCTTTATAAAAGGGACAGGTTGCACTTGAATCTGAGGGGGACCAATATTCTTGCGGGCAGGTTTACTAGAGCTGTTGGGAGTGGTTTAAACTAATATGGCAAGGGGATGGGAACCAGGATGATAGAGCTGAGGATGAGCCAGCAGGTTTACAAGTGGATGATGGATGTAACATGAATGTAAGGAAGGACAAGCCAATAATTGGATACAAATGCAGACAGAGCAAAGAGTTAAAATGTATCACAGAGACAACATTCAAAAGAGTAAAGAATGCAGGACTGAAGGTGCTGTATTTAAATGCACATAGCATTTGGAATAAGGTGGACAAACTCGTGGCACAATTACAGGTTGGTCGGTATGACATCACTGAGTCATGGCTGAAAGAAGGCCATAGTTGGAAGCTTACCATCAAAGGATATACTTTTTTTGAACCAACAGGCAGGAAGGTATGGGCGGTGGTGTGGCTCTGTTGGTAAGAGATGGAATTACATCTTGAGAAAGAGGGTCAGAGAATGTGAATCTTTGTGGGTGGAGTTAAAAAACTGCAAGGGTAAAAAAACCATTATGGAAATCATATATAGTCCTCCAAATAGCAGCCAAAATGTGGGGCTGAGATTGCAAAGGGAGCTGGAAAAGCCATGTAATAATGGTAATGTCACAATTGTAATGGGGGACTTCAATATGCAAGGGGATTGGGAAAATCAGGTTGGTGTCAGATCACAAGAGTGGGAATTTGTTGAATAGCTACAAGATGGCTTTTTAGAGCAGCTTGTGCTTGAGCCTGCTCTGGGAAAGGCTATCTTCGATTGGGTATGGTGTAATGACCCAGGTCTTGTTAGGGAGCTTAATATAAAGGAACCCTCAGGAGGCAGTAATCATAATATTACTGAATTCATACTGCAATTTGGGAAGGAGAAGCACAAGTCAGATGTATCAGTATCACAATGGAATAAAGGGAATTACAAAGGCATGAGAGAGGAGCTTGCTCAGGTGGATTGGATGAGGTTACTGGCAGGGATGACAGCAGTGCAGAGGTGGCTGAAGTTCCGGGAATAGTTCACAAGGCACGGGATAGATATGTCCCACGAAAGAAGAAGTTTTCAAATGGCAGGGGTAGGCAACTGTGGCTGAGAAGGAAAGTTCAGGACTGCATAAAAGCTAAGGAAAGGGCATATAAAGTAGCAAAAGTGAGTGGGAAGTTGGATGATTGGGAAGCTTTTAAAATCCAACAAAAGGTAACTAAAAAAGCTTTAAGATGAAATATGAGGGCAAACTAGCCAATAATATAAAGCAGGATACTAAATGCTTCTTTCAGTTAAATAAAGAAAAAAGGGAGGTGGGAGTTGATATTGGACCAATGGAAAATGATGCTGGTGAGATAGTAATGGGGGACAAAGAAATAGCAGATAAACATAGTGGGTACTTTGCATCTGTCATCACTGTGGAAGACACTAGCAGTGTGCTAGAGGTCTGATTGGCAGGGAGCAAGAGTAAGTGCCTGGATCTCCCCCTCCCCCTCCCACTTTCAAATCTCTTACTAATTCTTCCTTCAGTTAGTCCTGACGAAGGGTCTCGGCCTGAAACGTCGACTGTACCTCTTCCTAGAGATGCTGCCTGGTCTGCTGCGTTCACCAGCAACTTTGATGTGTGGCATTACAGAAAAGATACTGGCATGGATAGGGGAATGGTTGACACATAGGAGGAAGTAACAAACAGGGTGGACAGAGGCAAGGCAGTGGATGTCATTTACTTAGATTTTCAGAAAGCATTTGATAAGGTGCCACACATGAGGCTGCTTAACAAGATAAAATCCTATGGCAGGAAGGATACTGCTATGGACAGAGGAATGTATGACAGGCAAGACAGACAGGCAGTGAGAATGAAGAGGGCTTTTTCTGGTTGGCTGCCAGTGACTCATGATGTTCCTCAGGGGTCAGTATTGGGACAGCTACTTTTCACATTGTTTGTCAATGATTTGGATAATGGAATTGATGGCTTTATGACAAAGTTTGTGGATGATACGAAGATAGGTGGAGGGGTAGGTAGTGCTGAGGAAGCAATGCGATTGCTGCAGGACTTAGACAAATCAGGAGAATGGGTAAAAAAAAAGTGGGAGATGGAACGCAGTGTTGGGAGATGTATGATAATGCATTTTGGTAAAAGGAACAATAGTGCAGACTATTATCTAAATGGGAAGAAGGTTCAAACATCAGCGGTGCAGAGGGACTGAGGAGTCCTCGTACAAGACTCCCAGAATGTTAATTCACAGGTTGAGTCAGTGGTAAAGAAGACAAATGCAATGTTGGCATTTATATCCAGGAGAATAGAATATAAAAGCAAGGAGATAATGCTGAGCCTTTATAAAACATTAGTCAGGCTGCACTTAGAGTATTGTCAACAGTTTTGGACTCTATATCTCAGAAAGGATGTGTTATCATTGGAGAGACATTCACAATGATGATTCCAGAAATGAAGGGGTTAGCATATGAGGAGCATTTAGCCACTTTGGATCTGTACTCACTGGAAGAATGTGTGGGGATCTCACTGAAATCTACCAAATGTTGAAAGGACTAGAGGGGGTGGATGCAGAGACTATGTTGCCGATGGTGGGGGTATCCAGAAATAGAGGGTACAGCCTGAAGATTGAAGGGCGACCTTTTGGAACAGACGCAAGGAGAATTTTTTTTTAGCCAAACAATAGTGAATCTGTGGAATGCTCTGCCAGACTACGGTGGAGGCTAAGTTCGTGGGTATATTTAAGGTGGAAGTTGATAGTTTCCTGATTGGTCAGGGCATCAAAGTATATGGTGAGAAGGCAGGTGTATGGGGCTGAGTTCCATGACAGAATAGCGGAGCAGACTCGATGGGCTGAATGGCCTAATTCTGCTCCTATGTCTTATGGTCTAATACCATCTTCATTTGTTCTTACTGGCGACAGCAAAGCTAAAAAAAAATTGTCAAAGTACATACTGTATATGTCACCATTTCCAGTAAGTACAAGAAACACAATAGAATCAATAAAAGACCGCACTCAAAATGACAAACAACCAATGTGCAAAAAAAAGCAATCTGTACAAATATAGAAATAGAGAAAATGAAATATAATAATAATAAATAAGCAATAAATATTAAAAACATGAGGTGAAGAGTTCTTGCAAATGAGTCTATAGGTTGTGGGAATAGTTCAGTGCTGAGGTGAGTGAAATTGAGAGATGCTATTCCTTTTGGTTTAAGAGCCTGATGGCTGAGGGGTATGAAGTGTTCCTAAACCTGGTGGAGCGGGTCCTAAGGTTCCTATATCGCTTCCTTGATGGCAACAAGAAGAGAGCATGGCCTCTTGGTGGGAATCCTTGATAATGGATGCTAACTTTCCTGTGATAGAGCTCCATGTAGATGCGCTCAATGGAGGAGAGGGCTTTACCTCTGATGGACTGAGCCATAGCCATTACCTTTCATAGGCTTTTTTGAGGTAGCTGAGGAGCTGTGTGCGACAAGGTCCTCCAGTACCTCAGGAGGACAGCCCACTGCCCACAACACCCAAAAGACAGCCCTTCACTCCAGCAGCCTAACCTCACACATCCAGCTGGGGCAGGATTTTGACTATCCCTCAGTCCAGCTCCAGTTTCAAAGCAACCTCCAACCACCATATCAGAAAAAAGAATGAAAGATGCCTGTTTATCAGCAGGGGGAAGACATTGAAAACTACCTGCTGTGGTTTGAGAACATGATAAAAACATAGAAATGGCCACAGGAGGAGTGGGCCTATCGACTTGTGCTTCTGCTCACAGGCAAAGCACAGGAGGTTTAAGGTGCGATATTGAGGACCAGTATAATGACTACGATACCTTGAAGGAGACATTACTGGAGTAATTAGATATCTCATCAGAGTCCTACCAGCAATACTTCCAAGCAACTACAACTCCACTAGAAGAGACACCCACCGAGATCTACTACTGCCTTAAGGACTATACCATCACTGGATACGACCAGAGCAGTGCACCAAGGAGTGGATTGGAGAGATGATCATCTAGAAGCAGCTACTTCATGTCCTACCCTATGACTCCCAGACCTGAGTCAAAGAACATGAACCAGACAATGGACTAACAGCAGCAAAACTGGCCCTGTAGGACATCAATGCTTGCTAAGGGGGTTCAAAACAACCCCACTCTTCAGCCCACAGATTAGTACCAGAAACTAGGATGACAGATGGGACAATGGAGGCAACCCTGTTGGGGCAGGGCCTAAGAGGGAGAAGTGACAACAGTTACCAAGGGACTGGTGTGTTTTTACTGCCAGCAACCAAGCTATGAGGCATCAGTGTGGAAGCCCAAATTGGCAGGGTTTTGTCATGTGCCAAGGGAAGGTAATAGTCCTTGTTGGGACACCAGGAATAATAATTCTGCTTGCTGTGAAGTGACTGTAAATGGATAAGTACAGGAATTATTAGACACAGGAAGTTCCATGTCTTTAAGGTGAATCTTGTACCAGACAGTAATATTAATTACAGTGACTGCGTCCATATTCAATGTGTTCATGGACACTGTAAATTGTACTGTATGACAGGTTACTGTGGTTGTAAAAGATCAAATGTACTTATTGAATGTTGGGATGATTGACTGCTTGCCTGCGAACATGATTTGGGGAGAGATCTGCCTGTGCTGAATGACCTTCTAATGGTTACTAAATGCTGTGAACCATGTCCGTCAATGTATCATGTCCAGTGGTCACCTGGGCCCAAGTGAAAGTTGGTTTGCAGCCACTGACAGACTTTTCTGATGGTCTGTGAGAGCAGAACTCAGGGGCCTAGAAAATCACATCGGCACTGATATTTTGGAGAAGCAATTGTGTATTCTTGTTCCTAATATTGAGGTATTGGGGTTAGATGTCAGTGAACGGAAAGCTTTTGATAATATTGCTGCTTTGTAAATCTTATCTTTGTGGGGAGGAATACATTGTAAAGAATGGTATTCTGTATATGAAAGGAGGGAAGGATGGAACTAATAAGTACTCGGTTGTCCCAACACAATGCAAACTATTAGTGTTACACATGGCTCACACAATTCCATAGGTAGGCCACATAGCACACCAGAAAACATACATGCATATCTGTGCTCATTTCTTCTGGTCCATTGGGCCTGCCGAACAAGAGCTGGGAGGCACCAACCTCAACGTCCTCAGAGAAAGGAATTGTGAGAACATCTGGAGCAGTACAGGGAGGAATCCAAAGAAAACCTTCAGAAAGCCCAACAGAACCAGAAGTGGTATGATGAGCATGCCCAGCATAGAGATTACCAGCCTGATCAAAAGGCCCTGCTGCTCCTACCATCCAACTCCAACAAACTCCTGGCTAAATAGCAGGGACCCTACAACATCATCCACAAGATAGGCCCTGTCTTATGAAATCAATCATCCAGACAAGGGGTAGGACAAGCAGACCTACCATGTAAACCTCATCAAAGAATGGAAAGAGAGAGACAATCACCGGAGAGATGGCACTGATGGTTTAGAGGGTAGAAGAGGATGAAAAAGTGGGGTGTGATGTGGAGATGTGGTAACACCAGACACCCTTGTATTTAGAGCATCTGAAAGCATGTCATCCATTTGAAAGACCCCACGCTAATCCATCTGAGACCATACCAGGTGCCTGAAAGACTGTTAGAACCAAAAAAAAGGGAGATTACAACGATGAGGGAGCTGATGGACCAGGCACTGCAGGGCTGTGAAGACTGCTGTGTGGCCTGTTTAGATGATGCAGTCATCTACAGTGACACCTAGGGTGATCATCTCCAGCATCTGCATTGGGTCCTGAGAAACATCTATGACGCAGGCTTAACACGAAACCTGCAATAATGTGACTGGGCAAAGCAATAGACGCACTACCTGGGCTACCATCTGGGTAAGGGGGAAGTATAGCCGCAGGTGGATAAGGTAGAAGCCATACAAAACAGTCTGAGACCAGATACAAAGAAGCAGGTGTGATGGTTCAGGTGGTTCATTCCCCAGTTTGCCACCATTACAGTACCCCTGACAAACCTGACTAGCAAGTCTATGAAAACTCCAGTGGAGTGGACCAAAGACCATGAAAAGGCTTTCTACATCTTCAAGCTCCACCTCTACCTGTCTCCCATCCTGCAAATCCCAGATTTTAACAAGCGTTTCCTGGTGCAGGTAGATGCCTCTGCTGTAGGTACTGGAGCTGTGCTGCAACAAGGAGAAGAACGACCTGTCCTCTATCTCAGCCAAAAGCTTCTGCGTACAGAGGTGAAATACTCAACCAGAGAAAAGGAGTGCCTTGCAATCAAGTGGGTACTCGACAGCCTCCGTTACTAACCACTTGGTTGAGAGTTTCACCTGGACACTGACCATCAGGCACTTAGGTGGATCCAGATGACGAAAGACCACAATGCCAGAGTGACCCGATGGTATCTGGCTCTGCAGCCCCTCCAGTTCAACAATCATCACAAAGCAGGAAGACAGACCATTACAGTCGATGTCCTGTACAGGTTGCTGAACAGTGGCAATCATGGAGAGATGGGCTTTGTCACTGGCCTTAGGCAGCACTGCAATAATTTTACAACCTCAAAGCAGCACACACAAACACATGTAGGGAATTACATTTAAGTCCATAAAAGCATAAATATTTATTCATAGAAATAGAAGTCTACAGCTCATTACAGTCCCTCGCGCCCACAATGTTGTGCCAACCATGTAACCTACTCTAGAAACTAATTAGAATTACCCTACCACGTAGCCCTCTACTTTTCTAAGCTCCATGTACATATATAAGAGACTCTTAAAAGACCCTATCATATCCACCTCTACCATCTTCACTGGCAGTACATTCCACACACCAACTACTGTGTTAAAAACTTACCTCTGACATGCCCCTTGTACCTACACCCAAGCACCTGAAAACTATACCCCTTCATGTTGGCCATGGAAAAAAGCCTCTGACTATCTACACGATCAATGTCTTTCATCATCTATCAGGTCACCTCTCATCCTCCATCGCTCCAAGGAGAAAAGATCAAGTTCACTCAACCTATTCTCATAAGGCATGCTCTCCAATCCCCAGGCAACATCCTTGTAAATCTCCTCTGCACTCTCTCTATAGTATCCACATCCTTCCTATAATGAAGTGACCAGAACTGAACACAGTACTCCAAGTGGGGTCTAACTAAGGTCTTATATAGCTGTAACATTACCTTATGGATCTTGAGCTGAATCCCATGGTTGAAAAAGGCCAACACACCATACGCCTTCTTAACAACACTGTCAACCTGCGCATCAGCTTTCAGTGTCTTATCGACATGGACCCCAAGATCTCTCAGATCCTCCACACCAGCAAGAGTCTTACCATTAATATTATATTCTGTCTTTAAATTTGACCTACCGAAATGAACCACTTCACACTTATCTGAGTTGAACTCTATCTGCTATTTCTCAGCCCAGTTCTACATCCTATCGATGTCACTCTGTAACCCCTGACAAACCTCCAGACTATTCACAACACCCACCAACTTGTGTCATCAGCAAACTTACTAACCCATGTTTCTACTTCCTCATCCAGGTCATTTATAAAAATCACAAAGAGGAGGGGTCCCAGAACAGATCCCTGTGGAACACCACTGGTCACCGTCGTCCATGCAGAATATGAACCATCTACAACCACCCTTTGCCTTCGGTGGGCAAGCCAATTCTGGATCCACAAAGCAAGGTCTCCTTGGGTAACATGCCTCATTACTTTCTGAATGAACCTCACATTGGGAACCTTATCAAATGCCTTACTGAAATACATATACACTACATCTACTGCTCTACTTTCATCAATGTGTTTTGTTACATCCTCAGAGAATTCAGTCAGGTTTGTAAGGCATGACCTGCCCTTGACAAAGCCATGCTAACTATGCCTAATCAGATTATGTCTCTCCAAATGCTCATAAATCCTGTCTCTCAGGATCTTCAACAACTTGCCCACCACTGAAGTAAGTCTATAATTTCCTGGGTGATCTGTACTCCCTTTCTTGAACAAGGAAATAACATTTACAACCTTCCAATCCTCTGGAACCTCTCCCATCCCTATTGATGATGCAAAGATCATCACCAGAGGCTCAGCAATCTCCCTCCTTGCTTTATGGTCAACAATGTTTGGTGCAACTCCCGGAACGTGCATGCTCTCAAATCCTTTTACACCCCAGATCTGGAGTACTTTCTGCTGCTATGTAGACCTTTCTGGCTGCCGAAGGGGGAGTTCATGGCTGTTATTATCGCAGCTGTGTATATTCCACTGCAGGCTGATACTGACCTGGTTCTCTAGGAACTGCACGAGATCATCAGCGCCCTGAAGGCTGCACACCCAGAGGTTGGAGATGGTGGAAGTGCTGGAAGAGGCTTCGCAGTAGTGAATTTAAAAACGCAAGCACGAGAAAATCTGCAGATGCTGGTCCCCATCCTCCCGCCACCCCACTAGAGATAGGAATAGGGTTCCTCTTGTCCTCACCTACCACCCCACCAGCCTCCGTGTCCAACATATAATTCTCCGTAACTTCTGCCATCTCCAACAGGATCCCACCATCAAGCACATCTGTCCCTCCCCCCCACTTTCTGCAGGGATTGCTCCCTACACGACTCCTTTTTCCATTCGTCCCCCTCCATCCCTTCCCACCTATCTCCCTCCTGGCACTTATCCTTGTAAGCAGAACAAGTGCTATACCTGCCCTTACACTTCCTCCCTCACCACTATTCAAGGCCCCAGACAGTCCTTCCAGGTGAGGTGACACTTCACCTGTGAGTCTACTGGTGTGATATACCATGTCCAGTGCTCCCAATGTGGCCTTCTATATATTGGCGAGACCCGATGCAGATTGGGAGACTGCTTCGCTGAACACCTATGCTCTGTCCACCAGAGGAAGCAGGATGTCCCAGTGGCCACACATTTTAATTCCACGTCCCATTCCCATATATCAATCCATGGCCTCCTCCTCTGACGAGATGAAGCCACACTCAGATTGGAGGAACACCACCTTATATTCCGTCTAGGTAGCCTCCAACCTGATGGCATGAATACTGATTTCTCTAACTTCTGTTAATGCCCCTCCTCCCCTTCTTACCCCATCCCTAATTTATTTTTTTTTCCTCTCTTTCCCTCTCACAATAACTCCTTGCCTGTTCTTCATCTTCCTCTGGTGTTCCCCTCCCCTTTTCTTTCTTCCAAAGCCTTCCATCCCATGATACTCCCCTTCTCCAGCCTTGTATCCTTTTTGCCAATCAACTTCCCAGCTCTTGGCTTCATCCCTCCCCCTCCTGTCTTCTCCTATCATTTTGGGTTTCCCCCTCCCCCTTTCAAACCTCTTACTATCTCTTTTTTCCGTTAGTCCTGACAAAGGGTCTTGATCCAAAACGTCGACTGTACTTCTTCCTATAGATGCTGCCTGGCCTGCTGCGTTCACCAGCATTTTGTGTGTGTTGCTTGTTTTGCTGGATCTTGGACTTTTTGTCAGATTGCCGACAGGTGGTAAGAGTGGGCTCCCTCACCTCTGCCCCCCTGACCCTCAACACAGGTACCCCTTAGGGCTGTGTACTTAACCCCTCCTTTACCCCCTGTACACCTATGACTGTGTCGCCACCCACAGTTCCAATCTGCTAATTAAATTTGCCAACAACACTACACTGATTGGCCTAATCTCAAACAATATTGAGGTGGCCCACAGAGAAGAAGTCATCACCCTGACACAGTGGTGTCAAGAAAACAACCTCTCCCTCAATGTCACAAAAACAAAGGAGCTGATTGTGGACTACAGGAGGAATGGAGACAGGCTAACCCCTATTGACGTCAATGGATCTGGGGTTGAGAGGGTGAACAGCTTTAAGTTCCTCAGCATCCACATCACTGAGGATCTCACGTGGTCTGTGTATACCGGCTGTGTGGTGAAAAAGGCACAACAGCACCTCTTTCACCTCAGACAGTTGAGGAAGTTTGATATGGGCCCCCAAATCCTAAGAACTCTCTACAGGGACACAATTGAGAGCATCCTGACTGGCTGCATCACTGCCTGGAACGGGGACTGTACTTCCCTCAATTGCAGGACTCTGCAGAAAGTAATGCGGACAGCCCTGCACATCTGTAGTTGTGAACTTCCCACTACTCAGTATATTTACAAAGACTGGTGTGTGAAAAAGGCTCTAGGACAACTTCTTCCGCCAAGCCATCAGGCTGCTTAATTCATGCTGACACAATTGTATTTCTATGTTATATTGACTGTCCTGTTGTACATACTATTTATTATAAATCACTGTAAATTGCACATTGTACATTTAGACAGAGATGTAACATTAAGATTTTTAGAGACCATAAGACAAAGGAGCAGAAGTCAGCCATTCGGCCCATCGAGTCTGCTCCGCCATTCCATCATGAGCTGATCCATTCTCCCATTTAGTCCCACTCCCCCGCGTTCTCACCATAACCTTTGATACCTTGGCTACTCAGATACCTATCAATCCCTGCCTTAAATACACCCAATGACTTGGTCTCCACTGCTGCCCGTGACAACAAATTCCATAGATTCACCACCCTCTGACTAAAAAAATTTCTTCGCATTTCTGTTCTGAATGGGCGCCCTTCAATCCTTGTCATGCCCTCTCGTACTAGACTCCCCCATCATGGGAAACAACTTTGCCACATCCACTCTGTCCATCCCTTTCAACATTCGAAATGTTTCTATGAGGTCTCCCTTCATTCTTCTAAACTCCAAGGAATACAGTCCAAGAGCGGACAAACGTTCCTCATATGTTAACCCTCTCATTCCCGGAATCATTCTAGTGAATCTTCTCTGTACCCTCTCCAATGTCAGCACATCCTTTCTTAAATAAGGAGACCAAAACTGCCCGCAGTACTCCAAGTGAGGTCTCACCAGCGTCTTATAGAGCCTCAACATCACATCCCTGCTCCTATACTCTATTCCTCTATTTACTCCTCAGTATATTAAGGATGCAAGTAATAAAGTCAATTCAATTCAAAAGCTCCAGCACATCCTCTTTCTTAATGTCTATACACTCAAGTGTTTCAGTCCACTAAGTCATCCCCACAATTGCCAAGGTCTTTTTCCCTGGTGAATACTGAAGCAAAGTATTCATTAAGTACCTCTGCTACCTCCTCCGACTCCATGCACACTTTTCCACTATCGCATCTGATTGGTCCTATTCTCACACGGCTCATCCTCTTGCTTTTCACATACTTGTAGAAGTCCTTGGGGTTTTCCTTAATCCTGCTCACCAAGACCTTCTCGTGGCCCCTTCTGGCTCTCCAATACCATTCTTGAGCTCCTTCCTGGCACCCTTGTAATTTTCTAGAGCTCTAACAGTACCTAGTTTCTTGAACCTTTCATAAGCTGTTCTTTTCTTCTTAACTAGATTTTCTACATCCTTTATACACCATTGTTCTTTTACCCTATCATCCTTTCCCTGCCTCATTGGAACATACCTATGCAGAATGCCATACAAATGTTCCCTGAACATTTGCCACATTTCTGCCGTGCATTTTCCTGAGAGCATCTGGTCCCATTTAGGTTCCCAAAATTCCTGACTAATAGTATCATATTTCCCCCTACACAATTAAATGTTTTCCCAAACTGTCTGCTCCTATCCCTCTCCAGTGCTCTGGTAAAGGAGATAGAGTTGTGATCATTACCTCCAAAATGCTCTCCCACTGAGAGATCTGATACCTGACCAGGTTCATTTCCCGATATCAGATCAAGTACAGCCTCTCCTCTAGCTGGCTTATCTACATATTGTGTCAGGAAACCTTCCTGAACACACCTAACAAACTCCACCCCATCTAAACCCCTTGCTACAAGGAGAAGCCAGTCAATATCAGGAAAGTTAAAATCTCCCATCACAACAACCCTATTGTTAGTGCACCATTCCAGAATCAGCCCCCTATCTGCTCCTCGATGTCTCTGTTATGAATGGGGGGTCTATAAAACACCCAGTAGGGTTATTGCCCCCTTCCTGCTGTTTCTGACTTCCACCCACACTGACTCAATAGACAATCCCTCCATGATTCCCTCCTTTTCTGCAGCTGTAACACTATCTCTGATCAGCAGTGCCACTCCCCCACCTCTTTTGCCTCTTTCCGCGTTCTTTTTGAAACATCTAAAGTTCAGCACATTCAGCAGCCAGTCCTGCCCCTGAGGCATCCAAATCTCTGTGACGGCCACAACATTATAGTTCCACTTATTGACCCACGATCTAAGTTCACCCACCTTGTTAATGATACTCCTTGCATTAAAATAGACACATCTAAAACCATCTGGCTAAGTGCTTCTTTGTTTTATCATCTACCTATCCTTCCTCAAACTCCCTACAAGCTGTTTCTACTTGTGTGCCAATTGCCCCATCTTGTCTCTTTACTTCACTTCCCACTCCCCTGCAAATCTAGTTTAAACCCTCCCCAATAGCCTTAGCAAACCTCCCTCCCAGGATATTAGTTCCCCTCCAGTTCAGATACAACCAGTCCTACTTGTACAGGTCACCCCTTCCCCAGGAAAGGTTCCAATGATCCAAGAACTTGAAACCCTGCCCCCTGCACTATTTCCTCAGCCACTCATTCATCTGCGCTATCTTCCTGTTCTGACCTTCACTAGATCGTGGCACTGGGAGTAATCTGGAAATTACCACCTTGGAGGTCCTGCTCTTCAGCCTCTTTCCTAACTCCTTAAACTTACTGCGCAGGACCTCTACCCCTCTCCTGCCAATGTCATTGGTACCAACATCTACCATGACCTCTGAATGCTCACCCTCCTCTTCAAGCATATTCTGCAACCGCTCAGAGACATCCTCGACCCTAGCTCCCGGGAGGCAACACACTATTCTGGCATCTCTTTTGTTGCCATGGAATCTCCTATCTGTCCCCCTAACTATTGAGTCCCCTATGACTATTGCTCCACTTGACTTCACCCTTCCCTTCCGAGGCTCAGAGCTGACCACAGTATCATGGTCTGCATCGGGTCTTCTCCTCCAACTTATCCACCTTATCCACAATGTTGCATTACTGCCATCTTCAGGATTTATTGTCCCTCATTGTCCATTCACTTTAAAGCCGTCTTTCCAGTCCCATCACCCTTAAAAATCTAAACAACCATTCCCTCCCCTGATCACTCTCCCCACATTCCAATAAACCTTTAACACTGTTCTCTACCAGTCCTATTTTGCGTAATTGTTGTAACATTTGTTGCCTTTCCTGTGCAAATTTCCTGCATGAAATAAGGATATGCTCTACTGTTTCAGTCTCCTGACATAGATCGCAAAAACCTGTTGGATGCTTATTTATAATGGCCAGGGTGCCATTAAGGTTGCTGTGCCCAATTTTCAGTCTACGTATAATTACTTGCTCCTTCCACTTTACTCCCCTACTTCTTCCCATATCTACTCTGTTCTGAATTGAATGCAAATGTCTTCCTTTTATTGCTCTTTCCCAATGTTGCTGCCACTGTTGATCTATCCTTCTCCACACTATGCTCTTCCCCTCTGATTTTGATAGTTTAATATTGACCTCTACAGATCCTTTTTTGACTGCTGCTTTTGCCAGCCTATCTGCTGTCTCATTTCCCATAATACCCGAATGTGTTGGAACCCACATGAATGCGATATTTTTCCCTTGTCTAGCCAGTCTTGATTTTGCAAACAGGATTTCATAAAGCAGATCCTGGTGACCTCTTGCTGTACCTGCCTTAATGCTTGCAAGGGCCAATACAGAATCGCTACATATCAGAATATTATTACAATCAACCTGCTCACTCCATTCTAGTGCTAACAATATGGCAAACATTTCAACTGCATATACACTCAAGCAATCAGGTGTTCTCTTGCTAATCTCCACTTGATAACTTGGCACAACAATTGCAGACCCTGTCGCACCTGTTTCTGGATCCTTGATCCATCAGTAAAAATCTGTATGCCTTTATATTTACATTCCCTATAACTATGATATTCACCGAGTATATCAGCCATCTTATTACTGTGCTTAATCTTAAGAAATTCCAAATCTACAGAGGGATTTTCTAATACCCAGAAAGGTCTGACAGGCCACACCACACTTGGACAAGACTCTTTATCGTATACACCCATATCTTTTGCTGTTTACTCTCCTGTCCAGCCAAAGCTTTCTTTTTGTGTCCTCTCCTTCTCCCAGCATGTCTGCAACACCCTTTTTGTAGGATGGCTATCACCATGCCCCCTTAAATTAATCCAGTAATTGGCCTCCAGCTGTTTACACCGCAGCCCCAATGGCATTTCATTTGCTTCAACTTGGAGTGCACACACTGGGGAAGTTCTAACCACTCCCAAGCACACCCTCAGAGCCTGAGCTTGCACGATATCCAGTTCTGCCAGCACAGATTTTGCTGCTGACCCATATACAATACTTCCATAGTCTAATCTTGATCTTATTAATGCTGCATTAATATACTTCAGTGATGCAAAATCAGCGCTCCATTCCAATCCAGCAAGACACCTCATGACATTTATCACATTTTTACATTTAGTAACTACATATCTAACATGTTCTCTCCATGTTAATCTCAAGTCAAAGTGCACTCCCAAAAACTAAAAACTTTCAACTCTCTCCAGGTTACGTCCATACAGATTCAAATTAAGTCCCCTGAACTTTTGCATTGTAAAGAACATGGCTTTTGTCCTCTCCACTGAAAATTTAACACCCCACTTTGTCCCCCACTCTTCAACTTGATTAATTCCATCTTGCATTTTCGTAATTACATGTTCAATATTTCTCCCTCTTTTCCACAAAGCCCAGTCATCTGCAAACAATGACCTCCCCACTTCAGTTGGAATATTTACGAATATATCATTTATCAAAATGGAGAATAAAGTTGGACTCACTACACTCCCCTGAGGCGTCCCGTTTTCTACAACATACTGGCTTGATAGCTCTGATCCTATCTTCACCTGAATAGTTCTCCCGTTTAAAAAAGTCCTTAACCCAATTGAACATCGCCCCCCCCGATTCCCATTAAATGTAGCTTGATTAGGAGCCCCTCTTTCCATAACATATCATAAGCTTTCTCAACATCAAAAAAACTGCAACCACTGTCTCTTTATTTACTTGAGCTTTTCTTATTTCATCCTCTAGACAACACTGGATCCATAGTATTCCTTCCTTTCCTGAACCCGCTTTGATACATAGCCACCATACCTTTACCTTCCAAGAAGTACACTAACCTCTCATTTATCATACGATCCATAAGTTTACATGCATGTGATGTCAAGGCAATTGGCCTGTAGTTTTCTGGCCTGCTGGCATCTTTCCCAGGTTTCCTTACTGGAATAATTATTGCCTCTTTCCGGCTCCCTGGTATTCTCCCTTCATCCCAGACTTTGTTATACAGAAGCAGTAGTTTCTCCAGACTTCCCTCACTCAAGTGTTTTACCATACTACAACATATCTCATCTTTACCTGGCGCAGTCTTTCCTGTTTTATCTAGTGCCTTTCTTAATTCTCCCATGCTGAAAGAGACATCTTGCACACTGTCAAGGTTAGTTTTCCTACATAAAGCCTCCATATTTTCAGCTTTTGTTCTCTCTCTACCTCTTCTTCCCTTCTCAGACAAATTATCGGAACTATGTACCATAACAAAAGTGTTTGCCAACAACTCTGCCTTTTCCTTATGTTACTGCAGCCACATTTCCATCAACCAGAACTGGGTACCTCCACTCTCTCCTGTCCCCTCCCATCCTTTTTGTCATCCCCCACACCTCTCCTACTTGAGTTGTGTTTCCGATTGAATCACAATACTTTCTCCAGTGCGTCCTTTTAGCATGTCTTATTGTCCTCCGTACTACTGCCCGAGCTTGTTTGTACTGAATCATATGTTGGAAGTTATGACTTCTTTTAACCAGTTTAAATGCCTTATTTCTATTTCTCACTGCTTCCTTACAATTATCATCCCACTATGGCATTATTCTCTTCTTTATTCTTCCTTCACTTTTAGGAATGCATTCTAATGCAACTGATATTATGCCTTGTTTTAATATGCTGTCAAGTGTTTCTATGTCCATTCCATCACTGACCTAACTTAGATATCTATCACTTTTTTCCAGAAATTTCTCCCAATTGGCTTTCTCAAGGATCCATTTCCCACCTGTATTCTCTGTGACCAACGAGGCAGAAATATTTATCTTGCACCAGATTGGGTAATGATCACTCCCTACAGTTCCTTCTTGGTACACTAACCAATCACACACTGATGCAATGGAGTTTGATAATAATGTAAGATCAAGCACAGATTCTTTACCTGTATTAACATCAATTCTAGTACTACTGCCATCATTTAGGTACACTAAGTACTTCTCATCTAGCAACTCCTCTATTACCCAACCATTGATGTCTGTTCTGTCACTCCCCCATAGCACATTAAATTAAAGGCATCCGTTAATCTTGCGAGACCATGGATCTGCACCTGGAAAGTCTTCACTCTCCAGGGTGCAGGCCTGGGCAAGGTTGTATGGAAGACCAGCAGTTGCCCATGCTGCAAGTCTCCCCTCTCCACAACACCAATGTTGTCCAAGGGAAGGGCATTACGACCCATACAGCTTGGCATCAGTGTCGTCGCAGAGCAATGTGTGACTAAGTGCCTTGCTCAAGGACACAACACGTTCCCTCGGCTGGGGCTCGAACTCATGACCTTCAGGTCGCTAGTCCAATGCCTTAACCACTTGGTAACATGCCCACACCCATAATACATTATGTCCATTAAAATCACCACACCAAACAACGTTACTACTATCCTGCCCTTCTATCTCCTCAAGCTTGTTTAACTTTAGTCTTTTGCATGGATTATAATAATTCACAATCACCAATTCTTTCCTTTCAGCCCATACTTTACTACCACATACTCTTGTTCACTTCCTACACCTAGTATTCTATAAGGAATACCTTGCTTTACATAAGTTGCACATCCTCCTCCTCCCCCCTCTCTCCTGTCTCGCCTTACTGCCTCATAACCATATAAAACAAAATCTAAATTAGGTTTTAACCAGGTCTCCTGGATATACACAACATCTGGCTTTTCTCTCCTACTAGCTATAAACTGCTTGAAATCTTGTCCATTAGCAATCAGGCTTCTTGCATTCCATTGAAGTAGTAAAATTATTAGTAATATCAACCCACACCTACTGCCTCTTGACTTGACTGTACCCTGAGTTCATCGTTTACTTCTTCCCATTTTAATCCTATCATACCCAAATGGTGCTCTGCAGCTTTCACAATAATCTGAATCCTTTCAGTTTTAGATTTGATCTCATAAGTTGCGTTTACCACTCCTGCTATAAAGGTCACCAATTTCTTCTTCTCTATCCATGCATTCTTCTTATCTTGCCTTTCTTTAGCTGCTGCTTGCTCTTTGCTACATCCTCCCTCATTCATTTCCTTCTGTCCTGCCAACTTGACTGCCTCAGCATATGAGACTTTTTCCTTCAACCTCATCTGCTGCACCTCCACCTCTTTTTTCAACACTTCACATCCCCAGTACGCTACACTATGGTTACCTCCACAATTACAGCACTTTGGTCTCACTCCCTCTCCACATTTTCCATATTCATGTTCCCCACCACACCTTGCACATCTTCTCTTTCCTTTGCACACTTTGGCCACATGACCAAACTCCTGGCAATTGAAACACCTCATAGGTTTTGATATATATTCTCTTACATTGTATCTTAGAAATTTAAAATATATCTCCTTTGGAGGCACCTTATCCTCAAATTCTACCCAAACAGTTTCAGTCTCCCTTTTCTCTGCTCCCCCTGTCATTCTTTTCACACTCTTCACTGAACTATTCCTCACCCTCAAGTTCTCCACCAGCTCCTTCATATTAACACTGAGGGGAACCCCAGAGATCATCCCCTTGCAACCATTGTCCCTTTGTGCTCCAACTCTTACAACCCTGGACACTTTGACTTTCCCAACATTAGTCACCTTCACTGCCTTCTCCGCCTGCTCTTCAGTTTTACATTCTATCAGCAGGTTTCCATCTCCTAAAATTCTCACATGGTTCACTTCCCCTACTTGTCCTCTGATGATTTTTGTTAGCTTAAGTGGATCGATTTTCTTTACTCCCCCTTCCCCCTCAAATCTTACCACTACATTTAGCAATTTTGCCCTCAGGCACATCTACTCAACTTCTCTTCCCTTACTTTCCAATCCACCTACACTAGACCCACCTGCTTTCTTTCTCTTCTGACCCATCACCTTTCTGTTCTCGGTCCCTCTCCCCACCTCTTCCCACTCAAACTCCGTGCTATTGCTGTCACCATCAGTCTCCCTCCCTGCCATCCTATCAGAGATTGCAAGGGACCGTGTACGAATATCGTTCCGGACAGGCCATCAGTCAGTATTCCCACAGAATGTCCCCCACAACACCCCACAGCCAGCAGCCAGCAGCTAACTCGTAACTCTGGCCCAGCAGTTGGAGCGCCTCTCGCGCCAGCCAATCCAGACCGTTGATTCCCTGTTTCCCTTTAGTTCCTTATTTTCCCGTGTCCCTGGGGCTTGGTGATTGGAAGCAATTTACTCCCGGCTGAACCGGCAGTTTATAAGTCTCCGGCTTTCAGCCATTCGGCGCGAGAGCGTTAAAAAAAAGTTACCAAAGGTACTGCGAGCCAATGTCATCTGGCCGGAGCAAGCCTAGTCTCCTCCCAAAGCAAGTGCCACCAAGCCGCATTCCCTTGTCAGTACGGGTCAGTCAAAGTTAACCCGCTGTGGTGAGTCAAGAGCTTGCCGTGGCTTGGAGCGTACTTGAGCCCAGTTATAGTTCTGTCCATCGTTGTGTGGTTTCCATATCCATGTCCTGTGTCTAAAAGGGGTCCCGGCCCTGTACCCTGGAAGGGTCCTGACCCTGTGTCAAGAAGAGTCCCAACTCCGTGCTGTGTCTGAGGAGGACTCCCGGCTCAGTGTTTCATATCCTGTGCCTCAGTCTGTCCAATGAATAGAAAGAGTCCTGGCCCCAGCGGCTCCCCATATCACGTCCCGGCCCTGGCGGTCCGTGATTCGGAGTCCTAGCCCAGACCCTTATTCCCAGCTTACTCCAGGGCCTGAGTTCTTGTCCATTACGCTATTCCTGCTTCTGCTTTGCTCCTTGTAACAAGCAATAAACTTAAGTTAAGTTAACCTCACAAGATGTGTTTGTGTCTAGCATTTGGGTCCACTCTTGCTCCCAGCACACCCCTTTGTGACAGAACGCTCTCGCCAAATGTGGACCTAGCAGACACAAACAACAGGAATTCTGCAGATGCTGGAAATTCAAGCAACACACATCAAAGTTGCTGGTGAACGCAGCAGGCCAGGCAGCATCTCTAGGAAGAGGTACAGTCAACGTTTCGGGCCGAGACCTTTCGTCAGGACTAACTGAAAGAAGAGCTAGTAAGAGATTTGAAAGTGGAAGGGGGAGGGGGAGATCCAAAATGATAGGAGAAGACAGGAGGGGGAGGGATGGAGCCAAGAGCTAGACAGGTGATTGGCAAAAGGGATATGAGAGGATCATGGGACAGGAGGTCCAGGGAGAAGGAAAAGGGGGAGGGGGGGGAACCCAGAGGGTGGGCAAGGGGTATAGTCAGAGGGACAGAGGGAGAAAAAGGAGAGTGAGAGAAAGAATGTGTGTATAAAAATAAATAACGGATGGGGTACGAGGGGGAGGTGGGGCATTAGCAGAAGTTAGAGAAGTCGATGTTCATGCCATCAGGTTGGAGGCTACCCAGACAGAATATAAGGTGTTGTTCCGTTATTTATTTTTATACACATTTCTTTCTCTCACTCTCCTTTTTCTCCCTCTGTCCCTCTGACTATACCCCTTGTCCATCCTCTGGGTCCCCCCCCCGCCTTGTCTTTCTCCCCGGACCTCCTGTCCCATGATCCTATCGTATCCCTTTTGCCAATCACCTGTCCAGCTCTTGGCTCCATCCCTCCCCCTCCTGTCTTCTGCTATCATTTTGGATCTCCCCCTCCCACTTTCAAATCTCTTACTAGCTCTTCCTTCAGTTAGTCCTGACGAAGGGTCTCAGCCCAAAACGTCGACTGTACCTCTTCCTAGAGATGCTGCCTGGCCTGCTGCGTTCACCAGCAACTTTGTGTGTTACCAGCAGACACAAACACTTTTTCCAAACTCTCGCCAGCCTGTAGGTCAAGGTGTTGTTGTTCTGTTTTGCCCGCCGGCCAAACCGGACCATTGACTCCCTATTTCCCTTTGGTTCCCTGGTTTCCCATGTCCCTAGGGCTTGGAGATTGGAGGCAATTTATTCTCAGCTGAACCGGCAGTTTATAAGTTTCTGGCTTTCAGCCATTCGGTACGAGAGCGTTAACAAAGTCACCAAAGGTATTGCGAGCCAATGTCATCTGGCCGGAGCAGGCCTAGTCTCCTCCCGAAGCAACTGCCAGCGAGCCGCCTTCCCTTGTCAGTACGGGCCAGTCTAAGTTAACCCGCTGGGGTGAGTCAAGAGCTCGCTGCGGCTTGGAGCGTACTTGAGCCCAGTTATAGTTCTGTCCATTGTTGTGTGGTTTCCGTATCCATGTCCTGTGTCTAAAAGGTGTCCTGGCCCTGTACCCTGGAAGGGTCCTGGCCCTGTATCCTGGAAGGGTCCTGACCCTGTGTCAAGAAGAGTCCCGACTCCATCCTGCGTCTAAGGAGGATTCCCGGCTCCGTGTTTTATGTACTGTGTCTCAGTCCGTCCTGTGAATAAGAAGAGTCCTGGCCCCGGCAGCTCCCAGTATCAAGTCCTGGCCCCGGCGGTCCGTGATTCCAAGTCCTAGCCCAGACCCTCAGTCCCAGCCTACTCCAGAGCCTGAGTCCTTGTCCATTACGCTATTCCTGCTTCTGCTTCACTCTCCTTGTAACGAGCAATAAACTCAACTAAGTTAACCTCACAAGATGTGTTTGTCAGTGGTCAGGCTTCTGCTGCCTTGCCCACGTAGATCATCCCCCTCAGCAGTATCCAAATGGGTGTACCAATCCCAAGGGTTGCTGAATGGCCATAGGGGGACCCTGCACTGACTTCCTTTGCCCTTTACCTTTCTCAGTGTTCACCCATCTACTCCCTGAATTCTGTATTATGGGTGTAATCACCCGCTTAAAGGTCATATCTATCAATTGCTCTGCCTCCTGGATGATCCTTAGTTCATCCAGCTCCTTAATGCTGTTTGTCAGGAGCTGGAGTGGGCTGCACTTCCTGCAGGTGTAGTCATTGAGGAGACTATCAGGTTCCATGAATTCCCACATCCTACAGGAGGTTCATTCCACTGTCATATCTGCTATCCTGCCTGTGCTGTACAATGAGCAAACAAGACCAAATCTTCTAACCTGTTTCTTTGGCCTCAGCCTCTTCTCGTTGAAGCCTCTTGAGTCAAAGCCTGATGCTCCTGATCTCACCGCTGGCCTACTCCAACAATGGCTGCCCCACTTGCCCCTTCTGTGCTTTTATTTAATTTACAGATTCTGCTCCTGAAGCTGATTGGACCTCTGGGATGTCGGAATGCCCACGAAGTTCTTTTATACAAGCTTCGCCAACCTGCAAGCAAACTCCTCGAAGTGCTCAGCTCCGAATACTGATTGGACCTCTGGAATTCATTACCTGTTTGTCATTTGGTGAGCACTGCATTGGTCTACTTTTCTGTTCATTTGTTTCTGGTTGGAGAAAGACCCTAATTGTGAACTAAGTTGAGGAAGGAGTGACTATCAGTTGATCTGTGTAAGTAGATTGTATATAGTTTTTGTTTTTCCATACTCTACAAATATTTTCACATTTTGGGACCTCATGTAAATTGTGAGCACTTAATAAAACAACTGCACCTGCTTTTGCTGCGGAGTTAGTTTCTTTTTCAAGAGATGTAGAGGCCATAAAATGCCACTACATCACAATCCTTTAGTGTAGTTTTCCATTCTACCATACATATTTCCTGCTCTTATAGTCTGCTTTGTTCTAATTTAAGACCCAAGTTTCAGTTTATTAGCAGGCGAATCAACCATGTAGGGCATCACATAGCTGTGGCCAAACTGTTAATACTGTCTGCTTCACAGATAGTAACTGTTGAAAAGGAACGGTGACATTGATAGTCAGGTCCACTTCTCATTAATGTGGGCTACCTAATTAAAGTTGCTACATAATGCTCATTGATATTGAGTACTTGGATTTTCAGAAGGCCTTTAACAAGATGCACACGAGGCTGCTTAACAAGCTATGAGCCCATGGTGTTACAGACGAGATTCGAGCATGGATAAAGCAGTGGCTGATTGGCAGGAGGCAAGGACTGGGGGGGAGAAAAGGGAGCCTTTTCTGGTTGGCTGCCAGTGACTAGTGGTGTTCCACAGGGGTCTGTGTTGGGACCGATCCTTTTTAAGTCGTATGTCAGTGATTTGGATGATGGAATTGATGGTTTTGTTGCAGAGTTTTGGAGACGCTATATAGATAGATAGAGGGGCAGGTAGTTTTCAGGAAGTAGAGAGGCTACAGAAGGACTTGGATAGATTAAGAGAATGTGCAAAGCAGTGGAAGATGGAATACAGTGTCGGGAAGTGTATGATCATGCACTTTGGTAGAAGAAATGAAAGGGTTAACTGTTTTCTAAATGGAGATAAATTACAAAAAAATCTGAGGTGCAAAGGGACTTGGGATCCTTAAGTAGGATTCCCTAAAGGTTAATTTGCCGGTTGAGTCTGTGGTGAGGAAGGCAAATGCAATCTTAACACTTATATTCTAGTCCTCTTCAAATGAAAGCAAGGATGTGATGTTGATTTTATAAAGCACTGGTTAGACCTCAGCTGGAGTATTGTAAGCAGTTTTGAGCCCCTTATCTTAGAAAGGATGTGTTGAAACTGGAGAGGATTCAAAGGAGGTTCACAGAAATGATTCCAGGTTTGAACAGCTTGATATATGGAAAGTGTTTGATGGCTCTGGGCCTGTATTCACCGGAATTCAGAAGAATGAAGGGTGACCTCATTGAGACCCATCGAATGGTGAAAGGCCTTGATAGAGTGGATGTGGAAAGGATGATTCCTATGGTGGGAGAGTCTAAGACCAGAGGACACAGCTTGAGAATAGAAGGACATCCTTTTAGAATGAGGATGAGGCAGAATTTCTTCAGCCAGACATAAATCTGTGGAATGCATTACCACAGGCAGACGTGGAGGCTGCCTTTATGTATATTTAAGGCAGAAGTTGATAGATTCTTGATTGGTTGGGGCATGAAAGCATACAGGTGGAAGGCAGCAGATTGGAGCTGAGAGGAAAATTGGATCAGCCATGATGAAATTAGAGCAGACTCGATGGGCCAGATGGCCTAATTCTCTTCCTATATCTTATTGTCTTATGGTCTAATAAGTTTGTACTTTTGTTACAGAATCATTGCCCACCTTGTCCATGCCAACTGTGATGCCTAGCTACACTATCTACATTTGCCTGCCTTAGGCCCATATCTGTGCATCTTTTCTATCCATATACTTCCCAAATATCTTTTAAGCATTATAATTGTATCTGCTTCTACCAGCTCTCTCCAGCAGCTTTGTCACATGGAGTAAAGAATCTTTCTCTCACTGTGACTATTACACTGAAGATAACAATGGGACATTTGATGCCTGCCATATTGCAGATGTTCATCTTTCAATAATATCATTTCCAGTTTTGAATCTAGAAACACTAAAATTATATATACTTGCACAGTATTTAGCTCCTCTGAGGATGCATTAGTTAATGGTTCTCTGCAAGCAAATCACCCACAATTGTATTTGCCAATGAATTGATCTTGTAGAGTAAAAGGCTTTTATTTTGTGTGTACCTCCGCTAGAGTATACTCAAAGGAAATTAGTGAAGCCCACTTCTTGCTTTGGGTTTGGATAAAAAGAGGCCAAAGGGGATGGGGTGGTGGTGTGGGTGGGGGAAGGTTGGAGTTCAACTTTGTTCAATTAATCTAAGTGTTGGGTCAACTGCCAGAGTTCAAGGGTGATAGGACTATGGGTCTGTATTCACTGAGGGGGAAGGGGAGCTAGGATCAGTAGTTATGTGGGGTGGGGATTACTGATCGATGTGGAGAAGTAGATAAGATAGGTAAGTCACTGCCATCAGAACAGCCGCTGGTTTGAGTCACTGCCGTTGGAGGGGCTGCTGGTTAAGTTGCTGCTAGGTCCCTGTGCTATCAAAATGTTATCAAAATTCTGAGATTTATGGATTGGACTGTAGTTCATATTGGCCTCTTTCAGTTCTGTTTTTTCCATGTTCTCACCCATTCTTTCTTGCTGTGGATTGGCGGGCTCGGGGTTTAGGTGATCTGTTAGTGTTTGTGTGGGGGTGGTGATGTTTTCTTTCAACTACTTGTATGGTTTTCTGTATTCTGTAGCTATCTGGAGAAGAGACAAATCTCAGAGTTGTATACTACATACATACTTTGATAATAAAATGAACCTTTGAACCTGGGGTTTGAGTTGAATATGGGGGTGAAATGATTATTGCCTCTAGGCCTCAGTTGCATGGTTCTATAACTGAGTGCTTATTGTGACCAAGTATTTTAAGTGGTGACAAAGGTAATCCCAATCCCACAATGTGACAGTATTTCAACTGCCAACAGAATGCCTGGTGTCAGAGATTACATGGCTAAAGTTTAACAGATCTCAAAGGCACTATTATTGTCCCTTTTATTTTAAATGTTTCCAAGTATTTTCTGCTGATTCAGCCTGAAGTATTTTACTATCAAATGGTGAATTTGTGTAAAGTTTTAATACAAGAATATTCAAACCAGTTAATATTCTATCTATTATCTAAGCATAGTCATATTGAAAAAAATATAATGAAGGAAACATTCATACCTAATCTAACCATTTCAAATACCATGGCAGGAACACCAAATATTTTACAGTTAAATATAAAACTCATTATATGAATGAATTGATCAGTTCTGAGTTAGCAAGGCATCTTCCAGTGTGAGAACGTCTCAACTGTTTACTACATGAATGGATGTAGAACCACCCCAACAGTGACCTTGGGAGAAAAGGAGTATTTACATAGGCTGTTCCTTTGAGAGGATTGGTTCATTTTCTGGTTTTATGTCACTATTTCATTCTAGAATAGCCCATGTTACAAATGGAATAATCAATGATATCAAGAAGCTGCCTTAACCTTATTCAAAGCGCTCCATGCAAAAATCTTCTGATGAATTTCAATTTTCAATTCCATTTTAAAACTTTTTGTATTTATTTGTGAAGAGGTTGTAAAGAGCTGGCTTTAAATACAAAATTTTCCTAGCATTGGAACCCTTTTATTTCAATGTTGAATAAATGCTGGTTTTGGGTAAGTTATGTGCATTACATGACACTGACACTGTACTTTCTTATAAAGTGACCAAAATGTATGATACAGAAAATATCACGAGGTAGGAAAGAATCTGGGTGTGTTTACAGAGCTGCTCAAATTACATAAGTCCACATCAAAAGGCTGCAGGAGAAATAGAAATTAGCCTCTAGGCCTCAGTTGTATGGTCAAGATCAGCTTGTTTGAAAGAGCTGTCAATACAAGAGTCACCTTCAAGGGCCATCTAGCTCACTAACACAACCCTGAGGCTTTAATCATTCCAGAGAAAGAATTAAACATTTAACATGTCTGCTTATTTTTTTTTCATTTTCATGTTAATATTATCCTTTCTTGAATTCTTGCCACACTATCTTTGCATAATTATAAAAAAATTCTATTAAACTTCACTTTGGCAGTTCTTATTAACTGTTTTCTTTTACTATTAAAATTATATTACTTTTTAATTAAGAAAAATAATTCCCCTAAAGGAATGAGATTCTGCACATGAAGTTAAATTTTCAGGATAGTGAGGATGGCCAGCAATAACTATAATTTATTATTGCCATTAGAGACATCACTATTGCTGATAGTTTAAAAAATTGCACAATCTTTAGAGCAAGAACAGTAAGTAATTACTCTGCATTCTGGTCACAGTAATAACTAATATGAAGATAGTAACAGAAAATAGTTGAGTTGTGGGGTATTATTGGCAACTTGTAGATTTTCATGTTAATTCTGCATGCCATGGTTTGCAATCAGTATTGCCATCATTAGTAGATCAGGACCAATACATTTAAAATTACAAGGCCAGAAGTAGGGATGTTTGCTGACAATTGTACAATGTTTGGCACCATTTGCAACACTTCAGATAATGAAACAGCCCATATCCGGACTATATCCAGGCCTGGGTCCTCCAGGCTCCAACACTCCTCCCCTGATTATTAGTTGGGTTATTTTCACCTGTGTTTCTTTTTAGTTATCAGAGCATCTGTGCCTTGTTTTGTTAGACCTTGCTCAATCTTGAGTTTACCTATCCTGTGTGTAATGACTCTCGAATCCTACCTAATGGTCTCTATGAACTAATCCTTGAGTAAAGATTCTTCGTTCAACTTCATCCTTGTCTCTGGTCTCCTCTGTACTTGAGTCCACCTGGTCTATGTCTCTCCTTATAGTCTATGTATTAAAGATACGGAACTTTATCATAACCCTTGTTCTACTTCGCCTGGAAACTACCTCCATTACATCCTAACTCTCTAAAGTTAGTCAGGAATGTGATGGGAATAGGAAGTGGAATTAAAATGGTTAGCCACTGGGAGATCCCACTTCTTCTGGTAGTGAGGGAGGAGGTGTAGGGGCAGGTGTTGCACTTGTTCCACTCACCTACCACCCCACCAGTCTTCACATCCAGAACATAATTTTCTGGAACTTCCACCATCTTCAACAGGATCCCACCATCAAGCACATCTCCTTCCAACCCCCAATTTCTGCTTTCTGCAGGGATCACCCCCTCCTTGACTCCCTTGTTCTTTCATCCCTCCTCACTGATCTCCCACCCTGGTACTTATCCTTGCAAGCAGAACAAGTGCTACACTTCCTACCTCACTACCATTCAGGGCCCCAAACAGATCTTCTAGGTGAGGTGAGGTACAGAAGCCTAAAGGCACAAACTCAGCGATTCGGGAACAGCTTCTTACCTTCTGCCATTCGATTCCTAAATGGACATTGACCTCTTGGACACCACCTCACTTTTTTTTAAATAAACAGTATTTCTGTTTTTGCACATTTTTTAAAAATCTATTCAGTATACGTAATTGATTTACTTGTTTATTTACTATTTTTTTTCTCTGCTATATTATCTATTCCATTGATCTGTTGCTGTTAAGTTAACAAATTTCACATCACATGCCAGTGATAATAAACCTGATTCTGATTCTAACCTTGTCCGTCCACACTATGGTCGCTCCCACAATGGACAATCCACTTAAGTCTGACTTCTTTTTATTGGCCCTTGCCGACTGCCTAATTATCTCATCAATTTACAACTAACAATTCACGGTTATGCCTCGTTTTGGACTCCTGCTACCTGAAGCAGAGCGGAAGGAGATTTTCAAATTACGAGTCGTATAGATGGGCTACATGCAATCAGGTTTATTCCACTGAGGTTGAGTGAGACTAAGATATGGTAAAAGGTGAAAGGTGATATATTTACGGGGAACTTTTTCACTCAGAAGGTGGTGACAGTGTGAAACAAGCTGCCAGTGGAAGTGGTGGATGTGGGTTTAATTGCAGCACTTAAAAAAAGTTTGGATGAGCACATAGATTGAAGGAATATGGAGAGCAACAGACAAAGTGCAGGTCAATGGATCTAGGCAGAATAACAGTTTGATTCTGATTCCTGTTGAAGGGTCTCAGCCGAAATGTCGACTGTACTCTTTTCCACAGGTACTGCCTGGCCTGCTGAGTTCCTCCAGCATTTTGTGTGTATTACTTTGATTTACAGCATCTGTATATTTTCTCTTGTTTGGGGATAATAGAGGCTGAATTAGATATAGAAACATAGAAAACCAACAGCTCAATACAGGCCCTTCAGCCACAAAGCTGTGCCGAACATGTCCTTAACGTAGGGTTACCCATAGCCCTCTATTTTCCCTAGCTCCATGTACCTGTCCAGGAGTCTCTTAAAAGACTATTGTATCTGCCTCCACTACCATCGCCGGCAGCCCATTCCATGCACTCACCACCCTCTGCATAAAAAACTTACCCCTGACATCTCCTCTGTACCTACTTCCAAGCATCTTAAAACTGTGCCCTCTCATGCTAGCCATTTCAGCCCTGGGAAAATTCCTTTAACTATCCACACAATCAATGCCTCTCATTATCTTGTACACCTCTATCTGGTCATCTCTCATCCTCCGTCACTCAAAGGAGAAAAGGCAGAGTTCACTCAACCTATTCTCATAAGGCATGCTCCCCAATCCAGGTAACATCCTTGTAAATCTCCTCTGCACCCTTTCTAGGTTTTCCACATCCTTCCTGTAGTGAGGCGACTAGAATTGAGCACAGTAGTCCAAGTGCAGTCTGACTAGAGTCCTATATAGCTGCAACATTACCTCCCAGCTCTTAAACTCAATCCCACGATTGATGAAGGCCAATACACCGTATGCCTTCTTAACCACAGAGCCAACCTGTGCAGTAGCTTTGAGCATCCTATGGACTCAGACCCCAAGATCCCTCTGATCTTCCACACCGCCAAGAGTCTTACCATTAATACTATATTCTGCCGTCATATTTGACCTACCAAAATGAAACAATTCAATCCTTATCTGGGTTGAACTCCATCTGCCACTTCTCAGCCCAGTTTTGCATCCTATCAATGTCTCACTGTAACTACTGACAGCCCTCCACACTATCCACAACACCCCCAATCTTTGTCATCAGCAAATTTACTAACCCATCCTTCCACTTCCTCATCCAGGGCATTTATAAAGATCATGGAGTAGGGTTCCCAGAGCAGATCCCTGAGGCACACCACTGGTGACCGACCTCCATGCAGAATATGACCTGTTCTGGATCCACAAAGCAATGCCCCTTTGGATCCCATTAAAATCCCATAAAATCCCTTTAGAAAGTAGTCTACACTTTTACTTCATCTACCAAAGAGCATGAACAGATACTTCCCAACAATGTATTACATTTGCCACTTCTTTGCCAATTCTTCTCACATCTAAGTCCTCCTGCTTCCTCAACACCACCTACCCCTCCACGTATCTTCGTATTGTCTGCAAACTTTGCACCAAAACCACCATCAAAATCATTGACATAACCTAAAAAGAAGTGATCATTGTGGAACACCACTAGTCACTGGCAGACAACCGGAAAAGGCTCCATTTATTCCCACTCCTTGCATCTTGCCAATCAGCCAATGCACTATCTTTCCTGTAATACCAGGCATTTACCCACTGGGAGTCCCTGCTTACACGATCCATGGGAGGCTCATTTACTGCACCGTCGCTACCTCAGAAGTGGTGCCAAAGGTGGGAAACAAAGAAATGTAACATTGTGTTGCGTGGAGACCTGGTTGACGGAGGAGATACCGGATCACACCATCGAGCCCTCTAGGTTCTCCCTGTTCTGAGCAGAGAGGGAAGAGTAAAGGAGGAGGGGTATGCTTCATGGCCAATAACGCTTGGTGCGACCCCCAGAATGTGCATGCCCTGAAACCCTTTTGTTCCCCGGATCTGGAGTACCTTGTGCTGCTGTGTAGACCATATTGGCTGCCTAGGGAGTTCATGGCTGTTATTATCACAACTGTATATTCTGCCACAGGCTGATACTGACTTGGCATCAAGGAACTGTACGAGACCATCAGCACCCTGGAGACTGCACACCTGGAGGCTGCTTTCATCGTTGCCGGAGACTTTAATCGAGCATCGCTGACTAAAATCTCTCCGAAGTTTTAGCAACACATCCAGGTGAGCACACAGGAGATAGCATACTTGACCACAGCTACTCTCCCTTCCACAATGCTAACAAAATGCTCCTCCATCCACTGGTTGGGAAGTCTGATCTTCTCTACCCTGCTTCTGCCTGTGTACAGGCAGAAGTTGATAGAAGAGGTAGTTAAAACCATCCACTGTTGGTCTGTCCTATCAGTCTCCATGCTACAGGACTGCTTTGATGACTTCAGCTGGAATGTCTTTCATGATAAGGATGTCTCTGAGTTCACAGAAGGGGTCACGAGCTTCATCCAGAAGTGCATCAAGAGCGTTGCCCCCCAAAAATTAGTCAGGGTCTATCCAAACCAAAAACCCTGGAGGTTACCGGCAGCAAGACAGAGCTTTCACTGCCAGTAACCACCAAGGACTCAAGAATTGCAGCTATGATCTATACAAAGTCATCAAGGCAGCGAAACGACTGCCTTGCCAGTGAAACAGGGACAAAATCCAGACACAACTCTCCACCAACAACACATGCAGCTTATGGCAAGGTCTGCACACCATTGCAGACTTCAAAGCTAAATGTAGTGCTGTTTCCAACATCACTGCCTCTCTCCCAGATGAGTTAAACCTTTTTTATGTTCGATTCGATGTTACCAACACTGAGGAGAGCCAGCAAAGTGAGCTGCACCTTGGTCATCTGAGGCTGAAGTACATAGGTGCTTCCAACAAGTGGACAGTCGCAAGGCCGCGGGACCAGACGGCATTCCAGGGTGGGTACTCAGGATGTACACAGCACAATTGGCTGTGTTTGCAGACATTTTTAATCTCTCCCTCTCCCAGCATAGAATGCCCTCCTGCTTCATAACAGCCACCATTGTCCCTGTACCAAAAAAGACCAAGGTAACATATCTGAACGACTGGCATCCTCTTGCACTCACCTCCATAATAAACAAATGCTTTGAGAGGCTGGTCAAGGATTACATCTGCAGCATGCTACCACCCACACTGGACCCCCTACAATTCACCTATCGACACAATCTATCGACAGATGTCGCAATAGCCACTGCTCTGCATACTATGCTTACACTTCTGGAGAAGGATGCTTATATGAGAATGCTGTTCTTGGACTACATTTCAGCATTCATCACCAGAATTCCATCCAGGCTTGGCAAGAAGCTCAGAGACCTCAGCCTTGTGCAGCTGGATCGTGGACTTCCTGTCAGATCGCCAACAGGTGGTAAGAATGAGCTCCCTCACCTCCACCCCTCTGACTTTCAACACAGGAGCTCCTGTACACTCTGTATACCCATGACTGCGTCGCCACCCACATCTCCAATCTGATAATTAAATTTGCTGGCGATGCTACATTGATTGGCCTAATCTCAAATAATAATGAGGCAGCCTACAGAGAAAAAGTCATCACCCTGACACAGTGATGTCAAGAAAACAACCTCTCCCTCAATGTCGCAAAAACAAAGGAGCTGGTTGTGGACTACAGGAAGAATGGAGACAGGCTAACCCCTATAGACATCAATGTATCTGGGGTTGAGAGGGTGAACAGCTTTAAGTTTCTCAGCATAAACATCATCAAGGACCTCACGTGGTCTGTGCACACCAGCTGTGTGGTGAAAAAGGCACAACAGAACCTCTTTCACCTCAGACGGTTGAGGAAGTTTGGTATGGGTCCCAAATCCTAAGAGCTTTCTACAGGGGCACAATTGAGAGCATCCTGACTGGCTGTATCACTGCCTGGTATTGGAACTGTACCTCCCTTAATCACAGGACTCTGCAGAGAGTGGTGCGGACAGCCCAGCGCATCTGTAGATGTGAACTTCCCATGATTCAGGACATTTACAAGGACAGGTGTGTAAAAAGGGCCCAAAGGATCATTGGGGACCCGAGTCACCCCAACCACAATCTATTCCACCTGCTACCATCCAGGAAACGATATTGCAACATAAAAGCCAGGACCCACAGGCTCCAGGACAGCTTCTTCCACCAGGCCTTCAGACTGATTAATTCATGCTGACACAATTGTATTTCTAACCTATATTGACTGTTCTGTTGTATATCTTACTGTACATACTATTTATTGCAAATTACTATAATTTGCATATTCCACATTCAGACAAAGATGTAATGTAAATATTCTGACTCCTCATGTATGTGAAGGATTTAAGAAATAAAGTCAATTCAATTCAATGTATGTCACCTTGTCAAATGCTTTCTGAAAATCCAAGTACACAACATCTACCAATTCTCCTTTGTCTTTCCTGCTTAATATTTCTTCAAAGAATCCCAACAGACTTGCCAGGCCGATGTTATCATGTGCCTCCATGTACCTCAAAATCAAATCCTTAACTGATTCCAACATCTCCCAACCACCAAGGTCAGGCTAACTAACCTCTAATTTTATGTCTTCTGCCTCTCTGCCTTCTTGAAGAGTGGAGTGACATTTGCAATTTTACAGTCCTCTGGAACCATGCCAGAATCTAGTGATTCTTGAATGATCATTACTAATGCCTCCACAATCACTTCAACCACCTCTTTCAGAACCCTGGGGAATAGGCCATCTGGTCCAGGTGATTTATCTACCTTCAGACCTTTCAGTTTCCCAAGCACGTTCTTCCTAGTAATGGCAACTGCACTCACTTCTGCCCCCTAACACTCTCGAACATCCACCATACTGTTCGTGTCTTCTACAGTAAAGACTGATGCAAAATACTTATTCAGTTCATCGGCTGTTTCCTTGTCACCTTCATGTAATGAAAGATGTAAGGAATAAAGTCAATTCAATTCAATACTACCTCTCCAGCATCATTTTCCAGCAGTCCAATATCTAATCATACCTCTGTTTTCCTCTTTATATATCTGAAGAAACTTTTGGTATCCTCATTACTATTATTGGCTAGCTTACCTTCATATTTCATCTTTTCCCTCTTTATGACATTTTTAGTTTGCCATATGGGAGGGGGCAGCACTGGGAGCGGACCCAAATGCAAGACACAGACACTGAAGTACCAGGAACAAGACTTGACCAGAGAGCTGGGACAAGAACACAGACTTGGGCTAGGACATTGGCTAGGCAAGCAGGACCAGGACAATGAACTAGGAGCCAGGGTTTGGACTCCGAGCCGGAGACTGGATAAGGACCCAGAACCTGGGTCTTGACTCAGGCTCAGACCCAGAACTAGGCGAGGACATGACGTGGTTACAGGACTGAATATGGCTTGGGTACTTCGAGGCTTGGGTTCAGACAGGACGAGGCACATGGACAGGACGAGAACACGAAGCCTTGACTTAGTACTCAGGCACAGCCGAGCCTTGGACTTGGGATGACAGGAACCTCAGAGCCTTGGACTTGGGATGACAGGAACACAGGGACATGGAACACAGAGCCAGGACCCCTCCTTGGGAATAGGACTTGGGGCTAGGGCTCCACACAGAATGCTGAACACAATAAGATAGATCCCAACACTGGGTAGCAGCAAACAGCCAGACCTACCTAGCAAAGGTGTGGACACAGAGACAGTTCCAACTCAATGATACAGTTCCTTATCTTGTCTCGCTCCAGTGGTAGAACTTGACAAGGTTGCAGGCAGAGGTTGTAGGCAAGGCTTCAGGCAGAAGGTGAAGGGAAGGGAACAGTCCAGCCTCAAGGTAACAGCAAAGACAGCCTGGCTTACCCAACAGAGGCAAGGACAGGAAGGGACAGATCCAACCACAGGGTAACAGCAAAGACAGCCTGACTTACACCATGGAGGCAAGGACAGGATACTGACAAGACAAACCAGCAACCACACTCGAACCCAGGGCCACTTATATTCCCAGCCCCAAGATGAGTATCAAGTGCCTATGATTAAGCCCAACTGAAACAAGGGACAGCCGGAAGACCCGGAGTCCAGTGTCCATGGACCAAACCTTGAACCGGAACGCGGACTTCACGAACCAGACCATGACATAGTTGCTTTCTGTTGGTTTTTAAAAGCTTCCCAATCCTGTAACTTCCCACCAATTTTGTGCTCTATTATATGTCCTCTTTTTGTCTTTTATATTTGCTTTGACCTCCTTTGTCAGCCACGATTATGTCATCCTGCCTTTAGAATACTTCTTCTTCTTTGGGATGTATCTATCCTGTGCCTTCCGAATTGCTCCCAGAAATTCCAGCCATTGTTGGTCTGCTGTCATCCCTGTTCTAATCAATTTTGGCCAACTCCTCATTCATGCCTCTGAAATTCCCTTTACTCCACTGTAATACTGATACATCTGACTTTAGCTTCTTCTTCTCAAATGTCAGGGTGAATTTTATCATATTATGATCATTTACCCCTAAGGGTTCTTTTATTTTAGCTCTCTAATCAATTCCAGTTCATTGCACAACACCCAGTCCAGAATAGCTGATCCTCTGGTGGGCTCAACCGCCGTCATCGTAGCTATCTTTCGAGGTCAAGGATGATGGTCTTCGTTCTGTTGATCGACTTATGGGCTCTCAAGTGGCTTATGAGTCCAATCTTGGCTTTGAAAGTTCTTCCGCATAGAGGACAGGTAGTTCCAGATGGCAGATCGGGCTTTGGTTGTTGCTGCCTCTCTTTCCATTTTCTTCTCTTTTCTTCTAATTCTGCACATTTGTTGGCTTCGAAAGTTGCTGTTCCTTCTCAGATGATGGCTTGCCAGAGTTTCCTGTCCTTGGCATTGGTTTCCCAATTGTTGATGTCAATGTTACATTTCTTCATGTTGGCTTTTAAGACGCCTTTGAATCTCTTCTGTTGTCCGCCTCTTTTACGTTTGCCTTCTTTAAGCTGGGAGTAGAAGATTTGTTTCGGCAGATGTTCGTCTTTCATCCGAACAACATGACTGCTCCATCTTAGTTGGTTCTTGATGACGGAGGCTTCAATGCTTGTTGTTTTTGCTTCATTTAGCACACTGACGTTGTTTCTTCTATCTTCCCAGCTGATATTTAAGATGTTTCGAAGACAGCGTTGATGGAACTTTTCAAGTCCCTTCAGATGTCATTGGTATGTTGTCCAGGTTTCTGATGCATACAGGAGCTTTGGGATTACCACTGCTTTGTATACTAACAAAGTGTACTGTGTCTGTTCGGATATCACGATCATGAAAGACTCTTGTTCGGAGACGTCCAAAAGTTGTTCCAGCGCATTTAAGACGATGTTGGATCTCGTCATTAAGGTCGACATTGGAGGAGAGGTGACTTCCAAGATACAGAAAGCGGTCCACGTTTTCCAGGGTTGTTTTGCCAAGCTGAAATGATGGTTCTATCCGATTTTGTCTCAATTGGTGATGGGTGATAGATGATCTGAGTCTTCTTGGAATTGATGGTAAGTCCAAGTTCCGTGTATGCACAGTTGAAAGCAGTCAGAATCTGTTGTAGGTGGTTTTTTGAAAGAGCTGCAACACTGTTGTCATCTGCGTATTGGAACCCAATGAGGGAACTCGTGGATGTCTTCGTTTTGGACTTGAGGTGGGCAAGATTGAGCTGCTCCAAAGAGCCATCTCATAGGCACTCTAGAAATCCCCTCTCTTGGAATCCAGCACCAACCGGATTCTCCCAATTTACCTGCATATTGAGATCCCCCATGACTATTATAACATTGCCCTTTTGATATGCTTTTTCGATCTCCTGTTGTCATTTGTAACCTACATTTTGCTACTGTTCAGAGACCTATATATAACTCCTGTCAGGGTCTTTTTCCCCTTGCAGTTTATTAGTTCTACCCACAAGGATTCTATATTTTCTGATCCTATGTCACCTCTATCTAAGGATTTGATTTCATTTTTTACCCACAGAGCCACCCCACCCCCTCTGCCTACCCGCCTGTCCTTTCAATGCAACATATATCCTTGGTTTTTAAGCTTCCAGTTATAATCTTTTTTCAACCACAACTTAGTAATGCCACAATATCATATCTGCCAATCTCTAACTGCGCTACAGGTTCATCTACTTCATTTCGTATACTGCATTCATTCAAATATAACAGCTTCTGTCCTGTATTCATCACTGTTTTCAATTTTGTTCCCAGTTTACATTGCACCTCATCCCATTGACTGCAATATTGCCCCGTCATCTGCCTGACCTTGCTAGCAGTCTCACTACACATTGCCTCTGTTTGTAAACCAATTACCCCATCCTCAGGCCTATCACTTTGGTTGCTATCGCCCTGTCAAATTAGTTTAAACTCACCCGAACAACTCTAGCCAACTTGCCCACAGGGATATTGGTTCCCCTCGGGTTCAGGTGTAACCTGTCCCTTTTGTACAGGTCATACCTTCCCCAGAAGAAATCCCAATCATCCAGAAATCTGAAACCCTTCTCTTGATCCAAGACATTCCTGACCCTGGCACCAGGAAGGCAACTTACCATACGGGTGTCTCTATCACGGCTACAGAATCTTGTCTCTGTTCCTCTGACTATGGAATCTCCTATCAACACTGCAGTCCTCTTCACCTCTCTTCTCTTCTTTCTCAGTGCCAGCAACCCGGTCACTGTGGCTCCCCCTGGTAGATTATGCCCTTCAACAGTATTCAAAATGGTATACTTAATATAATTTACTTAAATACAACACAGAATAGGCCCTTCCAGCCCTTTGAACTACAGCGGCTAGCAATAATCTGAGCCTAGTTGTGGGACAATTCACAATGACCAATTAACCTACCAAACCAATAGGTCTTTGGACTGTGGGAGGAAACCAGGGCACCCGGAGGAAACCCACATGATTATGGGGAAAAACGTACAAACTGTTTGCAGACACTGGCGGGAATTGATCCTGGGTCGCCTGCACTGTAAAGTGTTGTGCTAACCTCTATACTACTGTACTGCCCTGAAAGACTTCAGGAAAGGAATGGGTTAAATTGCAATGACAGTAGAGGTAAAGACCGTGGCATTGTTCTATAAGGTTGGCTAATGCAACTCCCCATTAATACAGCACATCAGTGAAAATGCCCCGCGATGAAGAGTGGGCCACTGCTGTACTCTGAGACACCTATTCACATTTCCTAAAAGTCGAGAGCTGCAAAATAATTTGTTTTGTAATATGTGTACAGTCCCAACATAATAGCTCTGGTATTGCTGTGAGTGTTGTCTCTGCCAATAATCACTGGTTAATTTCAGATCAGTATTATGTGCACATAAACTTGACAAGTTTCTGCTTCATAGTAATGCTAATATTAATATGTACAGTTAAATGGACAGTGGATTGGTAATTTAAGTTCTTATCTTACTGAACCAGTTAGCTGAGTGTTTGAAAACCAAACTGTAGTTCTGTTGATGCAGATGTGATCTCTACACACTGGCAAGTACAGCAACAGTCTGTTTCTGTTGTGCACAGTGATAATGCAGCTTGGCTTCAACTACTGGTCGTGAATCATATGCTGAAACATTTCTGTGCATTTTATCAGAATTGAAAAAAATACAGGAATCATCTGAAAGACCATGCACGTTCAATGTACTTGTAATTTCATTTTGACTTATCTCATGCCACTGGCTCAGAAAGTCTTTAGTTCAAGTTCCATTCTAGAGATTTAACCGCAAGTTCTGAAAAAGTCATTGGTCAGAAATATTAACACTTGTTTCTCTCTCCAGAAGTTCTGCCTGACCTTTGAGTGATTTTTGTTTCATTTTTACAGCATCGGGAGTATCTTGCTTTATATTGCTTTCTTCAGCAACCCTGACTGGGCAGTTTAATGCAGGACTGAACCTTTAAAATAGCATCACCATAGAGATTTGATTATTCCAACTAGATAATAGATAATATAAAATATGCATTATCAATACAAGGAATTGTATGCAGCATTTTGTAAGTCATTGTTAAAAAAGTCCTTATTCTCCAATATTAGGTCATTGCTGTTCATTGGAGGATGATATTTGGCACATGGGCATTGGACGGAGGCAGTGTTCCAGTAGAGGGTGAGGAAGGGGAATAAGCAAAGTTGGTAGCCGTGGTTTTTAAATATTGAAGTTTAACATCTTAAAATAGAATTGTATTTCCAAACATAAATACGAGGAATTCTGCAGATGCTGGAAATTCAAGCAACACAAATCAAAGTTGCTGGTAAACGCAGCTGCGTTTATCATCAACTTTGATGTGTGTTGCCTGTATTTCCAAACACCATGCACAGTGTTTAGCAGAAAATATGACAGTAAGTTCATTTTGCTTGAAACAAAATACTTGTACAACAAGGTGACTTTAGTAGAAATAACAGATTTAATTCTGCTGATAAGATAATGTAGAAATTGGTACGTTCTTTATATTTTTCACTTTCAGGCTACATTTGGTGTTAAACTGTGGAATTTGCTTTATAATTTCTTTGCCAGCTTTTGAAAGTTTTCTCTTGTGGGTGCTGTTTTTATCTCTGGAGTGTATTTCCAATGTTACTATTGCTCAACACTCTAGCACAGTAAAGGCAGACATTTGATCACAATTGCAGATATGATTTATTCTTTAGTTAATGATAACATTTATTGAAATCCTTACATTCTACAATGAATTGTTTCATTATATCGTACAGAAAACGGTGTCAATTATGACTTCTATTTTTATGAAGTTCAGCTTCTGGTAGATTAACTTGGAGAACCCCTGAAAACAAACTCATGGATTACGTTGCACAATAACATCTGCTATGTTCAAGGCAATGCAGACTGCAAGCAGCCTTGCTGCTGCCTGATCATATAGAATATTTGTTGTACGCATAAATGCATATTTAATTGTTTTAATTGGTTGACACAGGGTCCAAATTCTAACTTGCCAACTTTGATATCTTGGTTGGCAGAGACATCATTATCCAAAGAGTCTACATTCATCCCTTAAAAGTAGTCACTGTTGCTAAAAATTACAATACATCTCTTAAAAATAAATTGTGTTGTAGACAGGGTAAGTTATGGAAGGAGTTATGATACTCCCCTGATGTCTCACGCTGGCTTCAAATGCTGCTTAATTTCCCCAGCCAGATCTGTTGTCCCACAATATTGATGGAACATCTCTGGCAGCTAACATTAACATACTCAGCTCAGTTGCCTGCTTCACACCCATTCACCCATGACAGACTGCATGTAAGTACACTGGATGACAACCACAGCTAACTTCTATTTCCCTTTCAGGAATTGATCGGAGGGGGACAATTGCAGCTGAATACTCATGCGCTCCTAATAGAATGGTGATTGCTTCACCCATAAGCTCTGAATCCACAAAGATTATGATGTCCTCATATCTATTTCTCCTTTTCATATCACAGAATGCCTTTATATTTGCAAACTATAAATGGTATTACCATTCCATCCTTATTTTCCCCTCTACCCATTTCACAACTGTACACTTATGCTTTTTTATTTCCTTTCATGGACAATGTTTTTTTTTACCTTGGCTAGTCAGTGGTGATAATTGCTCACCATTATGTAGTTTCACACTCTGGCACTTGGTTCAGTTACTGACTCTGAACATACCTTCACACATGAGCAATCAAGACACACTGTGACACTGGGCATGAATTTGCTACTGCCAGGGCAGGGACAAAGCTAGTCAAGAAGCCAGCTCAACAAATGTTGAGGATGTCATTTGAAAAGTTTGAAGGACAGGATATTTGGAGAAGAGAAGAAGTTCTACACACCAGTATGTTTGTTGCATGGGAAATCAAACAGTATAACTCAGTCTGCTTGCTGTCATAGATACCACTGTGAACTGTCCCTAATATGCAGGTGATTGGTAGATTATTGAGGGAGATGATGGGCATGCAGGGAGAAAAAAACAATTGGATTAGCATAGAAGTGTGCTTAATGGTTGATGTAGACTTGATGGGCCAAAGGGCTTCTTTCTGTGTAGTATGACTCTGTGACACTAAATCTATGACAAACCTGCTGCCCTCTCATTGGATGATATCACTCCTATCACTGCCATTGAATGTCCTTGCTGTTTTCTGCCAGTCAGCCGACTTATCCTCCTCCCACAGAGAAAAGTGGTGCAATTTGAAGCAAGTACTTCATTGAGAAAAAACCCAGGAGTAATTATGGATTGTTACATGTAGTATTCCATGCTTAGATTTACTGTCCAGGTTAAGTTGTACTGATATTGTATTGTGGCCAATGAATGATATGATTCTGGTAACAGAAGTGGTTAAGGTGTGAAACTGTGTGGATTTGGGTTGAACATAATATCAGTGAACTGTCCCCCAATCCCGGAGAGCTTCCCCACTATTACTTTCTTCCATCTCCGCCTGAACAAGTTCTTAATGAAGATTGAACAGTTTGACCACCTTCAGCTTTGGCAGCAAACACACAGCCATCGGCAACTCCATAATCGTCTTCATCCAACTCATCGGATGAATTAACCATCATCTTACGGCTACCACCACCATCAACACTGCTTAGAACTGCATTCTAAATGCACAGCTGAACTGGAGCCAATCAGTGAATGGGACTGTGAGAAGTAGAGGCAGCTTCACACAGGTCCACAATTGAAGATTAAAAAAGCAGCGCTTCGTGGAAGTTTTCAGAGTTTGAACCGTAGCCAATCAGTGAATGGGATTCATTCGCAAGGCAAATAAAAAAGAAGCCAGAGTCAAGCAGAGCAACTTTGTAGAGTGGCTTTAGCTTTGGCTCATCAGGATTAGGTGAGATCTAGCTTGGGCATTGTAAGTATCTGGTAAGTTTCTTCTTTTCTTAGGGCATTATTAGTGCAGAGAGAATGACTCCAGGGGCAGTGTTATGTTCTTTGTGTAAGATGTGAAAATTCTGGGAGACTTACAGCCTCCCAGATAACAACATCTGCACCAGGTGCACCAAGTTGCAGCTTCTCAGGGAACATGTTAAGGAACTGGAGCTGCAGCTCGATGACCTTAGGCTCGTATGGGAAAATGAGGAGGTGATAGACAGGAGCCACAGGGGGTAGTCATCTCTAAGTTCCAGGAGACAGGTAACTGGGTGACTGTCAGGAGAAGGAAGGGAAATGGGCAGCCAGCAGCAGAGTACCCCTGTGGCTGTTCCCCTCAATAATCTTTCTTCACCATATTTCTCCCCAGAACCCTGATCCTCAAATCCCATTCCAATCCTCAATAACGTTCTTCCTAAACCCTTTCCTAATCCACAAGCCTTGTGCATCAGAGGAAGTGCCTTATGGGTAAAGAGCATACCAGCTCCTCATGCTGAGATATCAGTACACATGTCCTCATGCTGGAGAGGGCGAGGCAAAGGAGGGACAGCTGTGATTGCCAACCCAATCAACACAGTGCCAACCAAATTGTATTGCTTCAAGTGTTACATGCCTCAAGGATATCTGTGATTTCTTTTTGTGAGAATGATTTAATGGTCTTTTGGAGGTCACCTGATGCAATTTTCCCGCCGACGTGAGGTCACATGATGACATGTGCACCACAGGTATATAAGGGTAGACCCTAGATAACACAGTTAGCTTTTAGTTTTTAGATTTCCAGGTAGAACGTACTGAGTTTCCATTTCTGTTGCATATTTGTTTTTATGACGCAGTTTCATTTTTAAAACTGAGTGTTGCGTTCTGTTGCAAGATACAACATTATTGGACTGGAATTTTTTGGCTAGATGTGCTGATTTACCCTATTCCAGCAGTAGAAGGGAGAGTGAAGACCTTATCGAAGTACAGGACCAAGGGATTGAGAGGAAACCATAGAAACCATAGAAACTACAGCACAGAAACAGGCCTTTTGGCCCTTCTTGGCTGTGCCGAACCATTTTCTGCCTAGTCCCACTGACCTGCACACGGACCATATTCCTCCATGCACCTCCCATCCATGTATCTGTCCAATTTATTCTTAAATTTTAAAAAAGAACCCGTATTTACCACCTCGTCTGGCAGCTCATTCCATACTCCCACCACTCTCTGTGTGAAGAAGCCCCCACTAATGTTCCCTTTAAATTTTTCCCCCCTCACCCTTAATCCATGTCCTCTGGTTTTTTTCTCCCCTTGCCTCAGTGGAAAAAGCCTGCTTGCATTCACTCTATCTATACCCATCATAATTTTATATACCTCTATCAAATCTCCCCTCATTCTTCTACGCTCCAGGGAATAAAGTCCTAACCTATTCAACCTTTCTCTGTAACTCAGTTTCTCAAGTCCCGGCAACATCCTTGTAAACCTTCTCTGCACTCTTTCAACCTTATTTATGTCCTTCCTGTAATTTGGTGACCAAAACTGAACACAATACTCCAGATTCGGCCTCACCAATGCCTTATACAACCTCATCATAACATTCCAGCTCTTATACTCAATACTTTGATTAATAAAGGCCAATGTACCAAAAGCTCTCTTTACGACCCTATCTACCTGTGACACCACTTTTAGGGAATTTTGTATCTGTATTCCCAGATCCCTCAGTTCCGCTGTACTCCTCAGTGCCTTACCATTAACCCTGTATGTTCTACCTTGGTTTGTCCTTCCAACGTGCAATACCTCGCACTTGTCTGTATTAAACTCCATCTGCCATTTTTCAGCCCATTTTTCCAGCTGGTCCAAGTCCCTCTGCAGGCTCTGAAAACCTTCCTCACCTACACCTCCTCATTTGGCAGTTTAACAAAGGATCGACCTTATTGAGTCTTCATTGAAGGAGTAGTGGCCTGCATCGAAGATAACTCTTGCCAAGAGAACAAAGAGTTCATGCAAAGGTTTGCTCTCTCTAAAAGAAATTAAGGTCCATTGTTTTAAACTGTTTCTTTACGGCATCGTGAATCCTTTGGACAGAACCAGCAGGAAAGTCGCGTCTATGAAGAAAACCTTCTCCAGAGAAGTCTCTCCCAATTGAACATATAAATCTGTTGAACTTTCGAATTTACCATTTTAAGAACTATATCTGACTTTATCGCTTTAAGAACTGTTCTCGCATTTAACGCTTTAAGAACCAGTGCCGAGTGACGATTTGTTGAACAGCTGCATAACGGTTAACTTCCGGTTAAAGTTTTCATTTGCATTTTTTTATTGTTTATCCATGTTTAATAAATGTTTGGTTGTTTTTATATAACCTGTTTCGATTGATATTCATTGTTGCTGCTTACGTAACGTAATCTGTGGGGGCTCACGGGAGATGTTCTGATTTTCAGATTAAGTGCTGGTAATTACCTTTTTGATTTGAAAAAGAGATATACCTGATTCTTTTTTGGTTTGATTAGTATGAGTAGTATTCGGCAACAATGGATATTGACGGGTTTTTGGACATGCCTAACTCAGGATCTTTACAGAAAGCGAGAAAGCCTGAGGTATTGGAGATTGCTGGGAAGTTGAATATTAAAGGAATTATGAAAAATTCCACCAAGGCTTTCATACAAAGAAAAACCATTGAGCATTACATTACTTTGAAATTATTTGATGAGGAGGTGTTAGATAGGTTTCCAATGAGTAATCTGGAAATGCAGTTACATCTTGAACAGTTAAAGTCTGAAAGATTTAAAGCAGAAATGGCCTAAAAAGAGGCTGATCTAACATACAGAGAGGCTTTGAAGAAAGAGAAGCAGAATAAACGGTGTAAAGACAGTAAGGTAGAAGAGAGGGCAGAAAAAGGGGAGGAGGGGTGGCATTACTGGTCAGGGATACTATTACAGCTACAGAAAGGGTGGGTAATGTAGCAGGATCCTCTTTTGAGTCAATATGGGTGGAAGTCAGGAACAGGAAGGGAGCAGTTACTCTACTGGGGGTATTCTATAGGCCCCCTGGTAGCAGCAGAGATACAGAGGAGCAGATTGGGAGGCAGATTTTGGAAAGGTGCAAAAATAACAGGGTTGTTATCATGGGTGACTTTAACTTCCCTAATATTGATTGGCACCTGATTAGTTCCAAGGGTTTAGATGGGGCTGAATTTGTTAAGAGTGTCCAGGACAGATGCCTGTCACAGTACGTGGACAGGCTGACCAGGGGGAATGCCATACTAGATCTAGTACTAGGTAATGAACCGGGTCAGGTCGCAGATCTCTCAGTGGGTGAGCATCTGGGAGACAGTGACCACCGCTCCCTGGCCTTTAACATTATCATGGAAAAGGATAGAATCAGAGAGGACAGGAAAATTTTTAATTGGGAAAAGGCAAATTATAAGGCTAGAACTTGCAGGTGTGAATTGGGATGATGTTTTTGCAGGGAAATGTACTATGGACATGTGGTCGATGTTTAGAGATCTCTTGCGGGATGTTAGGGATAAATTTGTCCCGGTGAGGAAGATGAAGAATGGTAGGATGAAGGAACCATGGGTGACAAGTGAGGTGGAAAATCTAGTCAGGTGGAAGAAGGCAGCATACATGAGGTTTAGGAAACAAGGATCAGATGGGTCTATTGAGGAATATAGGGAAGCAAGAAAGGAGCTTAAGAAGGGGCTGAGAAGAGCAAGAAGGGGGCATGTGAAGGCCTTGGCAAGTAGGGTAAAGGAAAACCCCAAGGCATTCTTCAATTATGTGAAGAAAAAAAGGATGACAGGAATGAAGGTAGGACCGATTAGAGATAAAGGTGTGAAGATGTGCCTGGAGGCTGTGGAAGTCAGCGAGGTCCTCAATGAATACTTCTCTTCAGTATTCACCAATGAGAGGAAACTTGATGATGGTGAGGACAATATGAGTGAGGTTGATGTTCTGGAGCATGTTGATATTAAGGGAGAGGAGGTGTTGGAGTTGTTAAAATACATTAGGACAGATAAGTCCCCGGGGCCTGACGGAATATTCCCCGGGCTGCTCCACGAGGCAAGAGAAGAGATTGCTGAGCCTCTGGCTAGGATCTTTATGTCCTCGTTGTCCACGGGAATGGTACTAGGGGATTGGAGGGAGGCAAATGTTGTCCCCTTGTTCAAAAAAGGTAGTAGGGATAGTCCGGGTAATTATAGACCAGTGAGTCTTACGTCTGTGGTGGGAAAGCTGTTGGAAAAAATTCTTAGAGATAGGATCTATAGGCATTTAGAGAATCATGGTCTGATCAGGGACAGTCAGCATGGCTTTGTGAAGGGCAGATTGTGTCTAACAAGCCTGATAGAGTTCTTTGAGGAGGTGACCAGGCATATAGATGAGGGTAGTGCAGTGGATGTGATCTATATGGATTTTAGTAAGGCATCTGACAAGGTTCCACACAGTATGCTTATTCAGAAAGGTAGAAGGCATGGGATCCAGGGAAGTTTGGCCAGGTGGATTCAGATTTGGCTTGCCTGCAGAAGGCAGAGGGTGGTGGTGGAGGGAGTACATTCAGATTGAAGGATTGTGACTAGCGGTGTCCCACAAGGATCTGTTTTGGGACCTCTACTTTTTGTGATTTTTATTAATAACGTGGATGTGCGGGTAGAAGGATGGGTTGGCAAGTTTGCAGACGACACAAAGGTTGGTGGTGTTGTAGATAGTGTAGAGGATTGTCAAAGATTGCAGAGAGACATTGATAGGATGCAGAAGTGGGCTGAGAAGTGGCAGATGGAGTTCAACCCGGAGAAGTGTGAGGTGGTACACTTTGGAAGGACAAACTCCAAGGCAGAGTACAAAGTAAATGGCAGGATACTTGGTAGTGTGGAGGAGCAGAGGGATCTCGGGGTACATGTCCACAGTTCCCTGAAAGTTGCCTCACAGGTGGATAGGGTAGTTAAGAAAGCTTCTGGGGTGTTAGCCTTCATAAGTCGAGGGATAGAGTTTAAGAGTCGTGATGTAATGATGCAGCTGTATAAAACTCTGGTTAGGCCACACTTGGAGTACTGTTTCCAGTTCTGGTCACCTCACTATAGGAAGGATGTGGAAGCATTGGAAAGAGTACAGAGGAGATTTTCCAGGATGCTGCCTGGTTTAGAGAGTATGCATTATGATCAGAGATTAAGGGAGCTAGGGCTTTACTCTTTGGAGAGAAGGAGGATGAGAGGAGACATGATAGAGGTGTACAAGATAATAAGAGGAATAGATAGAGTGGATAGCCAGCGCCTCTTCCCCAGGGCACCACTACTCAATACAAGAGGACATGGCTTTAAGGTAAGGGGTGGGAAGTTCCAGGGGGATATCAGAGGAAGGTTTTTTACTCAGAGAGTGGTTGGTGCATGGAATGCACTGCCTGAGTCAGTGGTGGAGGCAGATACACTAGTGAAGTTTAAGAGACTACTAGACAGGTATATGGAGGAATTTAAGGTGGGAGGCAGGATTTGAGGGTCGGCACAATGTTGTGGGCCGAAGGGCCTGTACTGTGCTGTACTATTCTATGTTCTATGAGTCTGACATTGGTGAGGTAAATTATATAAGAGGAGTTGGGAGTGCCCTTATGCCAGTACATTTACATAGAGTAAATTTGTCAGGATTAGTTACAGGGGTTGTTAAAGTAGGATTACAATCCAGTTTACCTGTGAATGATGTTCTTCTTTTGTTAGGGAATGATTTAGCCAGTGGACAAGTTTTTCCTGAAATGCATTTGACAATAAATTCAAATTCTGAGGAACCACAGAGGGATTTTAACACAGATTCTTCTTGTGTTGTAACAAGAGCTATGGCTAAAAAGACTGATGTAAAGGATGAGGTTGTTACCCATGACAGTTCAAATCAAGATTCGAATTTTGAAGATGTATCAGAAACTTTCTTACCTACATTATTTGATCAGGATTTTGGTGGTAAGTCTGACCAGGAAGATTTGTCTTTATCTCGGAAGGAGATGATAGCAGAGCAGGATAAAAATCCTGAGATAATTAAACTAAAAGAACAAGCTCTTCCAGATAGTGAAATTGAAAAGTGCCAGTAGGATATTATTTTGAAAAGGGAGTATTAATGAGAAGGTGGAGATCACCTACAATTCCTGCTAGTGAGGAATAGGAAGTTAATCATCAGGTAGTAGTTCCTAAAATTTACCGAAATAAGATTTTAACTATGGCTCATAGTATTCCTTTGGGTGGTCATTTAGGTGTAAAGAAAACTGCGAACAAAGTTTCTAAACATTTTTATTGGCCTAGTTTAAGACAAGATGTGGCGACATTTTGTAGAACGTGTCATACGTGTCAAATTGTAGGTAAACCTAATCAGGTTACTCCAGTGGCCCCACTGCAACAAATTCCAGTATTCGGTGAGCCGTTCTCAAAAATCATTGTAGACTGTGTAGGTCCTTTGCTAAAAACTAAAACTGGACATCTATATTTATTAACTATTATGTGCACAGTATCTAGGTTTCCAGAGGCAGTACCTCTTAGGGATATAACAGCCAAAACTGTGACAGAGGCTCTTATAAATTTCTTTACTTATTTTGGGTTGCCTAAGGAAATACAATCAGATCAAGGTAGTAATTTTATGTCGGGATTGTTTCAGCAGATAGTTTATAAACTGGGAGCAAAACAAATTATTTCATCAGCCTATCATCCAGAATCACAAGGAGCCTTGAAGAGATTTCATTCTACATTAAAAATTATGATTAGGACATACTGTGTGGAAAATGAAAAGGACTGGGATGAAGGTATACATTTACTACTTTTTGCGGTAAGGGAGGCAGTACAGGAATCATTAGGTTTTAGTCCTTTTGAACTTGTGTTTGGGCATAGAGTTCGAGGACCTTTGGCCTTGTTGAAGGAACAGTGGATTAATAAAGAAGTACACACTAGTTTCCTAGATTACGTTTTGAAATTTAAAGAAAGATTGTATAAAGCTTGTAGCTTAGCCACGGAAAATTTAAAGTTAGCTCAAGAGAAGATGAAGACTTGGTATGATAAGGAAGCTAGGATGAGATCATTTAAGCCTGAAGATAAAGTGTTGGCTCTTTTCCCAATGCAAACGAACCCGTTACAAGCCAAGTTTCATGGTCCTTAGGAGATTAAATCTAAGGTAAATGATGTAGATTACGTGGTAAAAACCCCAGATCGGAGAAAGAAAACACAGCTGTGTCATATAAATATGATAAAACCGTATTATGAGAGAGAAGCTGCTACTATGACTGTTGTGATCAATAATGAGTCTGATCTTGATAAAAACTTAATGGAGAATTAATCTGAAACTCATTATAAACCCAACATTATTTCAGCCAGGTTAACAAATTCAAAAATTCTAGAAAATATTGATGAAAAATTAACATTTACAGCCAGAGCAGAGAGAACAGATGAAACAGTTAATTTTTAAATGTAGAGATTTATTTCCAGACGTCCCTCGAAGAACCACCGTAGCTACGCATGATGTAGTTGTTGGAGATGCAAAACCCTTAAAACAACATCCTTATCAAATGAACAGGGAAAAATGTGAACTTGCTGAACAAGAAATTAAGTATATGTTAAAGAATGATATTATTAGACATTCTAATTGGAATTGGAGTTCACCGTGTGTTATGGTGCCTAAGCCAGACAATAGTATTAGGTTTTGTATGGATTACAGAAAAGTGAATGCTGTGACAAAAACTGATGCATATCCAATCCCTAGGGTAGATGATTGTGTGGATAAAGTTGGAGATGCCAAATTCCTTACAAAAATTGATTTGTTAAAAGATTATTGGTGTGTTCTATTGATGGATAGAGGTAGAGAGATTTCAGCATTTGTAACCCCATCTGGGTTATATGAATATAATGTTCTTCCATTTGGAATGAAGAATGCACCAGGTACTTTTCAGAGGATGATTAATAGCGTGATTCAGGAAATAAAAGATACAGATGCTTATATTGATGATTTAGTTACAGGAAATAATACGTGGAGAGCACATATTACTGTGGTGGAGAAATTATCTGAGAGACTTTCAAAAGCTAACTTAACTATTAACTTAGCTAAAAGTGAATTTGGTCATGCCACTGTGACTGTTAAGGAAAATGGTTAAGGAAATTAAACTCCAATTTAATAATGCAGTTTAATGTTACAGGAGTACAATATTTTGATCACTCATATTAAGGGTAAAGATAATGTGATCGCTGATTGTTTATCTAGATGTTAAATGTACAATGAAAATTTGTTTTTTATGGAGTGGTATTTTAAAATTTGTAACACTCCTACTGTACATTAGTTTGTAAAGTGCTGAAAGATAAGACTGTATATATTGTGTATGTTGTAAATTTTATACTTTTGTATTTTTTATATAAATTGTTAATTGTTAAAATTTTGTTCTTTAAGAGACCAAATTTTTTTTTGGAGGGAAGTGTTACATGCCTCAAGGAGATCTGTGATTTTTTTTATGAGAATGATGTAATGGTCTTTTGGAGGTCACCTGATGTGATTTTCCCGCCGATGTGAGGTCACATGATGACATGTGCACCACGGGTATATAAGGGTAGACCCCAGATAACGCAGTGAGTTTTTAGTTTTTAGATTTCCAGGTAGAACATACTGTGTCTCCGTTTCTGTTGTGTGTTTGTTTTTATGACGCAGTTTCATTTTTAAAACGGAGTGTTGTATTCTGTTGCAAGATACAATATTATTGGACTGGAAATTTTTGGCTAGATGTGCTGATTTACCCTATTCCAGCAGTAGAAAGGAGAGTGAAAACTTTATCGAAGTACAGGACCGAGGGATTGAGAGGAGTTGGTATCATTCAGCAGTTTAACAAAGGATCGACCTTATTGAGTCTTCGCAGAAGGAGTAGTGACCTGCATCGAAGATAACTCTTGCCAAAAGAACAAAGAGTTCATGCAAAGGTTTGCTCTCTCTAAAAGAAATTAAGGTCCATTGTTTTAAACTGCTTCTTTACAGCATCATGAATCCTTTGGACAGAACCAGCAGGAAAGTCGCGTCTATGAAGAAAACTTTCTCCAGAGAAGTCTGTCCCAATTGAACGTATAAATCTGTTGAACTTTCGAATTTACCATTTTAAGAACTATATCTGACTTTATCGCTTTAAGAACTGTTCTCGCATTTAACGCTTTAAGAACCAGTGCCGAGTGACAATTTGTTGAACAGCTGCATAACGGTTAACTTCCGTTAAAGTTTTCATTTGTCTTTTTTTATCGTTTATCCGTGTTTAATAAATGTTTGGTTGTTTTTATATAACCTGTCTCGATTGATATTCATTGATGCTGGTTACGTAACCCAAGGTATTGAGTGACTTATTTCACATGAGCCTTGTCCATGCTCCAGGTCTAGTGTAGGCAGAGGGGCACTTTGCCATCATCAATAAAGTGACATAAGAGACATAAGCATCCTGTAGAACCCATCTCCACATATAGCCTGGCATTTAATGGAAAAAGAGGGGTTTGTGTTTCAGAAAATCCTAAATCAGATGGTATTCAAGGAAAAGAACCCCCTCCATTATGCAGGGGATACCTGTATATGTTGTTAGGAGCTTAAACAGAACTAGTAACGAAATAACAAATACAAAACTACTTTTACAATGCTCTAAGTGCCATCTTTCAACTTAATCTTAGGTCTACCAGACTGTTGGAGATTCCACGAGGATTAAACACTACACCTGAAGAGAGGGAATCCTTCCACACAGCCAACACTAATGCTGGATCAGTTGGTCATTTGGATCACTGTTGTTTGTGGGAAGCTTGCATAGAAAATAATTGTGGCACTTTTCTATAATACTAATTTCAACCTGTTCAAAATATCTGGAAATCTTTCTTAGATAAGCTGTTAAACAAATGTTTAGACTTTTGCATTTAGTTATCGGTATTGATCTATTTCAGTTTCTCAACTGCTAATTAAACTGATATGGAATTTTAGTTACTGGAAATGTCAATGTATTTTCTACTGCATTTTTCAATGTTCTTTGACCAATATTAAATTGATCATACAGGACCTGCATAATGAGTTCAGACCCTTGAGGGTCAATCAAAGTCACAATTTGTGTATTGTGCTTGGTAAATAAGCCTAATTATCAAAGTATACAACTTTAGAGTCAATGATTACCATGATACCTGCCATAGAGGATATTCAAAAAGCTTACTAAATTAAGTTGGCGTTCTGGAAATGTCTAATTAGTTTATTATCCAGCTCAGCTTTATTATGTTTATTTTATCATGGAAGAAATTACCTTGTTTACCTTAACATACTGACCTATTCTTAAGTAATACCAAAACATCCAATGATCGTGAGAAAATCAACACCATTTGGCCTTCAGGGAAAATGACTTTTCCATAACATCTTGGATTTATATATGGCCTTCAAAAATTGCAGGATGTTTCAGTGGAATATTACCAAGCAAAACTTGACACAAAACCACACATTGAGCTACCCTTTCAGTCTTGGGCTCCCAACGCAAATACCAAGTGTTACTGAAAGGTTATGGTATATTTTCATGGTCTGTCTGGGGCCAAGGATCTGGGAATTATTGGGCCAGCTGCTGATGTTTGAGGCCAAAGATCCTATCAGTTTATGAAACTGCTTAGGAAGATCAGTTGATGGATATAGGGGTGGTAAGGAACTGGAGATCAGGGCCCCCAGGAGTTCATTGGGTCAGGGTCCAGGGTCATGGGTATTAGGATCATTGGCAGGGGTGCAATTAGGTCCTTTGAGGTATCAGAGAGTTGATACAGTTGGGAATAATGCTTCAGGGATGGCAGGAAAACGATATTGTGTGGATGATATTTGTTGCTCTGTCCAGGTGTGTCCAAAATATAAGTTTGTCTTTCAGGGATTTCAATCTGCCATTTTTGTATTAAAATATTTGTGTTCAGAATAGTCAACAATGTCAGCAAGAATTCCCTTTGCTCTGGTAAAATATTAAAATATTAAAACCTATTAAAATATCACAATTACATTTCATCATTTGTTCCTTGTACCATTTTTCCCAAAACATAGAATTTTAATTTGAATTGCTTTACTATCAGATAACTGAAATGAAGTAATATGTGTGGGGGCAGAAGATAAAACTACGAGTGTGACCCACGATGACGAATAGATGAAGAACCATTGACTAATTTCCATACAGTGTGTGATTGTGCTAATACCATCCGATGGGAAACTGCTCCACAACCAAGGTGAGCCAAATGTCAGTACTAATGTCAAGCTGAAGATAATGTTTACACTTGCACACAGGGCATCAGCAATGCTTTGATTGAAACAATTGAGACAATAGGCATGACACACAACTAAGTTTCTCTGCTAACTAGACCCTGCTGCACCACACTGCCCTCTGACAATCGTGGTGAAGGCCTGGCAGAAATGTCTACTTTCCACAAGTCAGAAGCAGCTTTTCAAGCATGGATGGTAAAAATCATCACCACCTTCAATATGTCAGTGCAACCTTTGATCATTGAGGAAAATGTCATTTGAGGATCAGGACCTTAACTTGACACTTAACACATTAATCACTGCCATTCTATTTGCTCTGGAGACCTGGACTACCTACAGCAGGCATCTCAAGGCAATGAAAAATAGCAACATTATCCCTGCAAAAGGTCTCCAATTTTAATGGACATCAATGGACAGACAAGCAAAGCAATATTGGTATCCAAACTCAAGCCAACATCAACTAGTCAGAGTCCTGGGTCACTCAGTTGTTAACATTGGGTTGGCTATGTCACTATCACCCTGATACCTTACTCCCACATCAGACACTGTCTTCCAAGCTCTGTCAGGAGAAGAGATCACACAGCAGACAGAGAAAAAGACTCAAACATGAGCTTAAAGCTCCCCTGAAGAAGTACCACTACTCCCCATCATTCATTCTGACCCAGTCCGACCCCAATTTCCCCAGTCTGCTTGCACCATCACTACCACTGCACTCCCTGTTTAGCTCCACTGCCATGTACAGCTTATTGAATATAACTGAATACAAGAGTGACATAGTGTACAGCTGGTAGTGTTGCTGTCTCACAGCTTCATTGACCTAGATTCATTCCTGGCCTCCCATCCTGCCTGTGTGAAGTCTGAACTTTCTCTGTGACTACATGAGTTTCTCCTGGTACTCCAGCTTCCCAAGGGTGTGCAGTTAATTTACCACTATGAATTGATCTGAGAAGGTAGGTCAGTGAAAAAATGTGGTGAGAATAAAAAGCAGTTAATGTAAATGGTAGCTAGAAGGTTGGTACAGACATAGTGGGCTGTGCTGTATGACTCTAAACACAATGTAGTCTATTGTTAGGGTAATTTTAATCAGATTTTCAATTCATCAACAGAGACCCAACTGTGCAATTTCATCAAATAGAATACAATGACTTCATTCTTCAGCAGCTCTAAGATTGGGCTTTGTTTGATCAATATCCACATCCTAATATTTATTCTTGAAATAGTTTGGAAGGATGATTGAAGTATTAGGATACTGTACTTATTTAAGGAGAAATTTCCTCTGTATTAATCAGCCATTATCTATAAGTCTGTGATGTTGAAAGGAAGCAAAGTTTTGTCTAGAAGGAAATGAAACAAAATGCAATGTGCTCTCAGTATTTGGGGATCACTATCAACAAAATAAATTTTAAAATAATCACTTCCATAATTCCCATTAAATGATCTCAACATTCAATTATAGCTTAAATATTTCTTTAATTGTGTGCAGTTTCTCCAGTTATAAATGAATAACTGACTCATATTTAAGAATTAATCTTCCCAATAAAATAATTATTTTAGCTTACAACATATTTTTCAGCTATGAAATTTTATAGACTAGAACCACAGAGAATTTTTAACACAACAGGAGATATTACCGCCCAGTGTTTTTGTGCCCCTCTGCCTATCCCATCCTCTAGCTCTTATTCCATTGTCCTGCAAGTTACAACTGTTCACAACTACAGCTGAGAACTTTTCAAAAGTCTTCCTTGAAAAAAATCTTTCCCATCTCCTCTGTAATCCCTTTACCAATTACTTTAAATCTTTGCCCAATGATTTTAATCCACTCCAAAGTGAGAAAGCACCTTCCTATTTATTCTATTTATTCTACTTATTCTTTATTAAGAGGGAGGCCTCTCTTAATGCTGTAGACAATGCAGTTTGCCCTCACCTTTCTCTGTTCCAAAGCATATCAATCTTTCCTCACAGCAAAATATTTCCATTCCAGGCAACATCCTGATAAAAATGCTTTACACTTTTCCCGCTGCGATCAGATCTTCCCTGACATGCGGTACCAGAACTATACACAGCACTCATAGATTCAAATGAATAGAATGAATTAGCCATTCTGAACAATAGAGAGACTGCAGAAGATTAGGAGGATGGGCAAAGAAGTGGGTCAGATGGAATATCGTTTAGAGAAGTGTATGATCATGCACATTGGTGAAATGAATAAAGGCATAGACTATTTTCTAAACAGGGAGAAAATTCAGAACTCAGGGCTGGAAATGGAGTTGGGAGTCTTCATGGAGGATTCCCTAAAGCAGGCATTCATAATCTTTTTTTATGCCATGGACCCTACCATTGACCAAGGTAGGTACTAGAGGTTAACTTGCAGGTTAAGTCTGGGGTAAGAAAAACAAATGCAATGTTTTTTAGAACCCTACAGCACGTTACAGGCCCTTCGGCCCACAAAGTTGTGCTGACCAAGTAAGCTGCTCTAGAAACGGCCTAGAATGACCCTAACGCATAGCCCTCTATTTTTCTAAGCTCCATGTACCTCTCTAAGAGTCTCTTAAAAGACCCTATTGAATCTGCCTTCACCACTGTCATGGGCAGCCCATTCCATGCACTCACCACTCCCTGTGTGGAAAAACTTACCTCTGATAACCTCCCTGTACCTACTTCCAAAACTAAGCCTCCTCATGTTAGCCATTTCAGCCCTGGGAAAAGCCTCTGGCTATTCAGCACTCATTTCAAGCGGACTAGAATATAAAAGCAGGGATGTAATGCTGAGGCTTTATAAGTCACTGGTAAGGCTTCGCTTGGAGTATTGTGAGCATTTTGGGTCACTTATCTAAGAAAGGAAGTGTTGGCATTGGAGAGGGTCCAGAGGAGGTTCATGAGAATGTTCCTAGAAATGAAATGTTTAACCTATGAGGAGAGTTTGATTGCTCTGGTCCTGTACTCACTGGAATTTAAGAGAATGTTTGGGGGGGGCATGGAAGGAGATCTCATTGAAACCTATCAAATATTGAAAGGCCTTGATAGAGTGGATGCAGAGACTAAGTTTCCTATAACGGGTGAGTCTAGCACCAGAGGGCACAGCCTCAGAATAGGAGGACATCCATTTAGAACAGAGATAAGGAGGAATTTCTTCAACTAGAGGGTGGTGAATCTGTGGAATTCATTGCCACAGATGGCTGTGGAGGTCAAGTCTTTGTGTATATTTAAAACAGAGATTGATAGGTTCTTGATTAGTAGGGATGTCAAAGGTTACAGGGAGAAGGCAGGAGAATGGGGACCAGAGGAATAATAAATCAGCCATGATGGAATTGCAGTGCAGAATCGATGGGCCTAATTCTGCACCTACATCTTAAGGTCTTATGGCATTTTATCATTTCCTATTTCCTGGGGTTTGCTTGTCATTCATTTGGAGAAAAAGTTGACTGACACTCCTAAACCCATTTCGTATTTATAGCTGGCTGTGGTTCCATGAAGAATTCTGATCAGCAAGCGAACATCCAGTCCTGACTTCTACTCCTTTGTTTTGAAACATTGAAGTCAAGGTGGCATATACATCTGACCCCTTCCCCCATCCAAACTACAACTGGACTCAGCTTCAGTTTAGTGGTAGACTTGGTTCCACACATTGTTACTAGCCCCATATTTGGAATGTAAAAATTCCCGTGACAGAGCAGTCACCTGACATCAAGACAGTGATATTGTCTACCAACATTGTCAACTGAGTGCAACCAGATTTCAATACCGGTTGGTAGACTGGGCCATGTCAGAGATGCATCAGAGGATCTGAATGAATACACCATAGTTGTCGCGAACTTTATAAAAACAGTCGTAGGTGAGTGTGCCCCACAAAATCATTCAGAGTCTTCCCCAACCAAAAACCCTGGATGAACTATGAGATCTGCAGTCTGCTGAGGCCCAGATCAGAGGCATTCCAGTCTGGTGACCAAGAAAGTTACAAGAGGTGCAGATATGATCTCTGGAAAGCCTGACATGAGTAAAGTGGCAATTCCGAACTAAACTTGAATCCGCAAAGGATGCTTGACAGCTGAATGTTTTGCTTGCCGGCAGCCAGGGCACCTGGCAAAGGACTGTTGGACCAGGTATAAGACAGTGAAGGAGTTGATATGTTACAGCTGTGGCCTATCGGGACATGGCTGGAGACAGTGTCCAAAAGGGAGGGGAAAATCCCAGGCGCAGGTCACGGCAGACACCCAGTCACTCACCCCATCAGTAACCAGTCTAATTGTTGATCAGATCAAAGAGCTAGTAACGGCGCCTCTTAGGGCAGAAAAAGATGGGGCAGCGGGCTCCACTGCCAGCGCTGGTGACCCGCGAATGTACACAACGGCATTGTTAGGGGGACGGCAATGCAATATGTTAGTGGACACAGGGGCATCGGTATCGATAACAGACCTACCCTTACCAGCAACCAGACAGGCCAGGTATATCAGGGGTGTAGGAGGGAAAACAGTAAACGCAGAAAGAAGCGAGAAGCAAATACTAGAAATCGGGGGAGTGCAGCTTCCAGTGTATTTCTGGGGATGGCCAAATAATGAGGGCATGATCCTTGGAATAGACATCCTAAGGGAAGCAGGAGTTGTTATAGATTCATGAAAGGGAGAAATAGTATGGACGAGTCAGGGGCAGCGAACGCATACAACCAACAGAATAACACAACCTGCCTAGCATCGTCGCAACTGCCCCGATCATCAGAGACTGCAGCCCGGATGGGGTCTATGGGTTACCTTGTCAGCAGTTCCCAGCAGTGTGGGTTACACACAAGCAAGATTGTGGTCGAGTAAAGATAGACCCAGTTAAAATAGAGGAGGGTCTGTATAAACCCCCTAAGCGGGACCCTATACAAACTGACACACTGACCGCTATTCAGGATATAGTAAAGAAACAAAAACACCAGGGGATACTCAGAGAGACTGCGGCCATTCCAGAACATAAAGTTTTCCCAGATCCTCCAAGGGCAGATATTGCTGTGAAGAAAGCAGCAGAGGAACAAGAGGCAATTGAAATTGCAAGTGTGCAGGAGGAAAGGACAGAAGCCAGCTTAGTAAAATTATATGAAGAGGTGGAGGCAGAAGAGAAGGAAAAATGGAGGAGAAAAGGAGCAAAGGAGGGACCAGATGGGTGCTGGACACACGGGGAGGAAAGAGTCGCGGTGGCCCCATGCTATATTAGACAGATACTACTAAAGTTATGTCATGGGGCGATGCATCAGGGAAGGCAGAGCATGATCACAACCCTCCAGCAGGACTGGTGGTGGCCAGGGATGGGCGGGGATGTTGAGAAATTCTGCCACCGTTGTATCATTTGTGCCCAGCATATCCCTGGTAAGGGCAGAAAGCTACAGCTGGCAAATCAGCCTCGGCCGAGGGGACCCTGGGAAAACATCCAGATAGACGTCATAGGGCTCCTGCCAAAAAACAGGGGGAAAAGTTACTGTCTAGTAATTATGGATCACTTCACCCGGTGGGTGGAGGCTTTCCCAACAAGGGACTGCACCATCCACACCGCTGCATGGATCCTAGTTCAGGAAATCCTCCCAAGGTGGGGAACCCCAGTCCAGGTGGATTCAGATCAGGGAGCACATTTCACGGAGAAAGTGATGAAGGAAATGTGTTGACTGCTAGGGATTCGACAACGGTTCCACGTACCCTACCACCCCCAGAGTACAGGGATGGTAGAAAGGATGAACCGAACAATCAAGAATGCGTTAGCCAAAGCTATAGATGAGACAGGAAAGACATGGTTTGATGTATTACCAGGAATCTTGATGAGATTGCGCGCAACCCCGAACCACACTTTGGGACTTAGCCCCTACGAATTATTGATGAGGCGAGCAATGCCACTCCTTTATGGGGTAATTACGGGTTGCGGGGAGCCTGGGGCTTACAGGGATAGAATGACCCAATACGTGAAAGACCTTTGTAACCAACTTAAAGTGTTGAAGGACTGAGTGAAACAACAGTAGCGAATCGCTGATCAGAGAGAGCCAGAGGGAAAGGAGATAGTCCTTCCACAGCCTGGTGACCAAGTTATAGAAACATAGAAACATAGAAAATAGGTGCAGGAGTAGGCTATTCAGCCCTTCGAGCCTGCACCGCCATTTATTATGATCATGGCTGATCATCCAACTCAGAACCCCGCCCCAGCCTTCCCTCCATACCCCCTGACCCCCGTAGCCACAAGGGCCATATCTAACTCCCTCTTAAATATAGCCAATGAACTGGCCTCAACTGTTTCCTGTGGCAGAGAATTCCACAGATTCACCACTCTCTGTGTGAAGAAGTTTTTCCTAATCTCGGTCCTAAAAGGCTTCCCCTTTATCCTCAAACTGTGACCCCTCGTTCTGGACTTCCCCAAAATCGGGAACAATCTTCCTGCATCTAGCCTGTCCAATCCCTTTAGGATTTTATACGTTTCAATCAGATCGCCCCTCAATCTTCGAAATTCCAACGAGTACAAGCCCACTTCATCCAGTCTTTCTTCATATGAAAGTCCTGCCATCCCAGGAATCAATCTGGTGAGCCTTCTTTGTACTCCCTCTATGGCAAGGATGTCTTTCCTCACATTAGGGGACCAAAACGGCACACAATACTCCAGGTGTGGTCTCACCAAGGCCTTGTACAACTGCAGTAGTACCTCCCTGCTCCTGTACTCGAATCCTCTCGCTATAAATGCCAGCATACCATTCGCCTTTTTCACCGCCTGCTGTACCTGCATGCCCACTTTCAATGACTGGTGTATAATGACACCCAGGTCTCGTTGCACCTCCCCTTTTCCTAATCGGCCACCATTCAGATAATAATCTGTTTTCCTATTTTTGCCACCAAAGTGGATAACTTCACATTTATCCACATTAAATTGCATCTGCCATGAATTTGCCCACTCACCCAACCTATCCAAGTCACTCTGCATCCACTTAGCATCCTCCTCACAGCTAACACTGCCACCCAGCTTCGTGTCATCCGCAAACTTGGAGATGCTGCATTTAATTCCCTCATCCAAGTCATTAATATATATTGTAAACAACTGGGGTCCCAGCACTGAGCCTTGCGGTACCCCACTAGTCACTGCCTGCCATTCTCAAAAGGTCCCATTTATTCCCACTCTTTGCTTCCTGTCTGCTAACCAATTCTCCATCCACATCAATACCTTACCCCCAATACCGTGTGCTTTAAATTTGCACATTAATCTCCTGTGTGGAACCTTGTCAAAAGCCTTTTGAAAATCCAAATATACCACATCCACTGGTTCTCCCCTATCCACTCTACTAGTTACATCCTCAAAAAATTCTATGAGATTCGTCAGACATGATTTTCCTTTCACAAATCCATGCTGACTTTGTCCGATGATTTCACCGCTTTCCAAATGTGCTGTTATCACATCTTTGATAACTGACTCCAGCAGTTTCCCCACCACCGACGTTAGGCTAACCGGTCTATAATTCCCCGGTTTCTCTCTCCCTCCTTTTTTAAAAAGTGGGGTTACATTAGCCACCCTCCAATCCTCAGGAATTAGTTCAGAATCTAACGAGTTTTGAAAAATTATCACTAATGCATCCATTATTTCTTGGGCTACTTCCTTAAGCACTCTGGGATGCAGACCATCTGGCCCTGGGGATTTATCTGCCTTCAATCCCTTCAATTTACCTAACACCACTTCCCTACTAACATGTATTTCGCTCAGTTCCTCCATCTCACTGGACCCTCTGTCCCCTACTATTTCTGCAAGATTATTTATGTCCTCCTTAGTGAAGACAGAACCAAAGTAATTATTCAATTGGTCTGCCATGTCCTTGCTCCCCATAATCAATTCACCTGTTTCTGTCTGTAGGGGACCTACATTTGTCTTTACCAGTCTTTTCCTTTTTACATATCTATAAAAGCTTTTACGGTCAGTTTTTATGTCCCCTGCCAGTTTTCTCTCATAATCTTTTTTCCCTTTCCTAGTTAAGCCCTTTGTCCTCCTCTGCTGAACTCTGAATTTCTCCCAGTCCTCAGGTGAGCCACTTTCTCTGGCTAATTTGTATGCTTCTTCTTTGGAATTGATACTATCCCTAATTTCACTTGTCAGCCAGGGGTGCACTACCTTCCTTGATTTATTCTTTTGCCAAACTGGGATGAACAATTGTTGTAGTTCATCCATGCAACCTTTAAATGCTTGCCATTGCATATCCACTGTCAATCCTTTAAGTGTCATTTGCCAGTCTATCTTAGCTAATTCACGTCTCATACCTTCAAAGTTACCCCTCTTTAAGTTCAGAACCTTTGTTTCTGAATTAACTATGTCACTCTCCATCTTAATGAAGAATTCCACCATATTATGGTCACTCTTACCCAAGGGGCCTCTCACAACAAGATTGCTAATTAACCCTTCCTCATTGCTCAAAACCCAGTCCAGAATAGCCTGCTCTCTAGTTGGTTCCTCGACATGTTGGTTCAAAAAACCATCCTGCATACATTCCAAGAAATCCTCTTCCTCAGCACCCTTACCAATTTGGTTCACCCAATCTACATGTAGATTGAAGTCACCCATTATAACTGCTGTTCCTTTATTACACACATTTCTAATTTCCTGTTTAATACCATCTCCGACCTCACTACTACTGTTAGGTGGCCTGTACACAACTCCCACCAGCGTCTTCTGCCCCTTAGTGTTACGCAGCTCTACCCATATCGATTCCACATCTTCCCGGCTTATGTCCTTCCTTTCTATTGCGTTAATCTCTTCTTTAACCAGCAACGCCACCCCACCTCCCCTTCTTTCATGTCTATCCCTCCTGAATATTGAATATCCCTGAACGTTGAGCTCCCATCCTTGGTCACCCTGGAGCCATGTCTCTGTGATCCCAACTATATCATAATCATTAATAGCAATCTGCACTTTCAATTCATCCACCTTATTACGAATGCTCCTTGCATTGACACACAAAGCCTTCAGGTGCTCTTTTACAACTCTCTTAGCCCTTATACAATTATGCTGAAAAGTGGCCCTTTTTAATACTTGCCCTGAATTTGTCGGCCTGCCACTTTTACTTTTCTCCATAGTACTTTTTGTTTCTACCCTCACTTTACACCCCTCTGTCTCTCTGCGCTGGTTCCCATCCCCCTGTTGTGAACTAACCTCCTCACGCCTAGCCTCTTTAATTTGATTCCCACCCCCCAACCATTCTAGTTTAAAGTCACCCCAGTAGCCCTCGCTAATCTCCCTGCCAGGATATTGGTCCCCCTAGGATTCAAGTGTAACCCGTCCTTTTTGTATGATGAGGATGCTGCCAGAAAGGCCAGGGTTTGCCCCCAGGTGGATAGGACCACAGACGGTATTCTTAACCAATGATACGTGTGTCTGTGTACAGACTCAGCGAGGCAGCCAGTGGAAACACTGGACTCAGGTTAAAGCATACAACTCACCCTCTTGTTGCTCCCACAGACAGAGTGGGGAGCCAAGTGTACCCAATAACCATTTAGTTACAGAGAACCTAAGAGAGGAACACCAGCCGGCCATTCCAGACCTAACCGCAGCTGATGAAAACATACCCAGAGAAAACGCAAAGGCAGAACACACTGAGAGTGTGTTGGAAAACCATGCTAAAGTGCGATGATGATGGTATTCTGTAAAGAAGGCTGGTTGCTGAAGGTTATTGCTGAATTTTATAGCATAGTATAGAAAATTATTTGGGAAATAGATGGGGAGGGGTTTTTGAGTTAAAGCAGAGATGGCAAGTTCCACCACTTCCATATAACCATATAACCATATAGCAATTACAGCACGGAAACAGGCCATCTCGGCCCTTCTAGTCCATGCCGAACTCTTACTCTCACCTAGTCCCACCGACCTGCACTCAGCCCATAACCCTCCATTCCTTTCCTGTCCATATATCTATCCAATTTAACTTTAAATGACAACATTGAACCTGCCTCAACCACTTCTGCTGGAAGCTCGTTCCACAGAGCTACCATTCTCTGAGTAAAGAAGTTCCCCCTCATGTTACCCCTAAACTTTTGCCCTTTAACTCTCAACTCATGTCCTCTTGTTTGAATCTCCCCCACTCTCAATGGAAAAAGCCTATCCACGTCAATTCTATCTATCTCTCTCATAATCTTAAATACCTCTATCAAGTCCCCCCTCAACCTTCTATGTTCCAAGGAATAAAGACCCAACTTGTTCAACCTTTCCCTGTAACTTAGGTGATGAAACCCAGGTAGCATTCTAGTAAACCTTCTCTGTACCCTCTCTATTTTGTTGACATCTTTCCTATAATTTGGTGACCAAAACTGTACACAATACTCCAAATCTGGCCTCACCAATGCCTTGTACAATTTCAACATTACATCCCAACTCCTATACTCAATGCTCTGATTTATAAAGGCCAGCATACCAAAAGCTTTCTTCACCACCCTATCCACATGAGATTCCACCTTCAGGGAACTATGCACCATTATTCCTAGATCCCTCTGTTCTACTGCATTCTTCAATGCCCTACCATTTACCATGTATGTCCTATTTTGATTAGTCCTACCGAAGTGTAGCACCTCACATTTATCAGCATTAAACTCCATCTGCTATCTTTCAGCCCACTCTTCTAACTGGCCCAAATCTCTCTGCAAGCTTTGATGACCTACTTCATTATCCACAATTCCTCCTATCTTAGTTTCATCTGCATACTTACTAATCCAATTTACCACCCCATCATCCAGATCATTAATATATATGACAAACAACATTGGACCCAGTACAGATCCCTGAGGCACACCACTAGTCACCGGCCTCCAATCTGACAAACAGTTTTCCACCACCACTCTTTGGCGTCTCCCATCCAGCCACTGCTGAATCCATTTTACTACTTCAATATTAATACCTAATGATTGGACCTTCCTAAACAACCTTCCATGTCGGACCTTGTCAAAGGCCTTACTGAAATCCATATAGCCAACATCCACCGCTTTACCCTCGTCAACATTCCTAGTAACCTCTTCAAAAAGTTCATTAAGATTTGTCAAACATTGTCAAACTTCAATGGCATTTCAGACTGCGCACGGCATCTGAAAGCAGTCACCCCAGTCTAAGGAGCTGGGCCCTTTTCAGCAGTTGAGCCAGTGATCGACGGAACAGTTGGGAAGGGGGTACCACTGGGCAGAGGTCCTTACAGACATTTACATAGAGGCCACCCCAACCCCTTCCTGTACATCGATGAGAGAGCCTGTGGGTACTCCTTGAAGGAGAGTTTCAGCGACCAGAGGATAAAGGGCTGAAGACATAGGAATGTGATTAACCTGCAGTCAGCCTGCAGGGAAAGCGGAGGCACACCAAAGGAGCCGCATTTCCTAAAGATTTGGAACAGCCTCTCTGCTTAACATTTGGTAGGTAGCCATTAGGTAATGCTAGGATAGATATCGAGGTACATAAAATTGGGGGGAAATTTCAAGACAGGGCATTTTTTGCTGTCCTATTTGAGCAGATCCTCCCAGGTTGGCCTTTCCTGATACAAATTTAATTTTTGTCCAGGAAGGCCAAGAGGAGGGACTGCTAGAGTGAGGTTTTATGGGTAGATGGTTTGTTTACACTTAAATGACTTTGGCCACCAGACTTCTATTTGACAAAGTACTGTGGATTGAGTCCGCAACAATGCGCTTCCTAAAAAAGTGTGAATACCAGATGCTTCTGGCGCCGTAGTTTGACCAGATGCTGTGGTTTCGAACATAGTATTATCTATACATTATAAACATTAATTGTATTCTATGTTAGCATGTAAAATGCATTGTGGATTTAATTGCATTCCTAAAGGCTGTGGATACCAACCCAGACATGTTGGCATCAGAAGGAAAGGATGAAGTTAGGTAGTGTGATATTTTGTATGTAGCTTCAATAGAAAGCATTGTCTATAACTTTTTAAGTAGCAAATGCCTTTGTGTTTAACATATGAATATCGAGCCCACATTGGGCTAGCAGACATTTCTACGGAAAGCGTCTCCATCCGTATGATGCCTGCTGTACCTTGTTGTGTTGAATAAAGAAGCTGCTTTGTATCTACCCGTGACTCTGTCTCTCCAGTGATTTCATCCACGCTACAACAAACTGAACATGAAAAAGATTCAAAAAAAGTTTTACCCCCTACACTAAAAAAAAACAAAACAAAACAAAACAAAGACTGGGCTGCCATATTTCATCAGTTACGATCATTATTTGTCATTAACTCTGCTCCTCTATGCACAAACAAAAAGTTTTTAAAAAGGATTTGGAAAAGGTCAGCTTACATCATATGAAAATATTGAATAAATGGCCTCCAAGTTTCTTCAAATTTAACCAAAGGATCGATAGTACCACTCATAAATTTTTCCAAGTTTAAACATGTTAAAGTTTGGGAAAACCATTGAAATGTAGTAGGGGGATTTGAATCCTTGTATTTAAATAAAATGGATTGTCTGGCTATTAATGTAACAAATGCAATCAAATGACAAGCTGAAGGGGATAAATGAATAAAGTCTATCATTGGTAATCCAAAAATTGCAGTAATAGGATGAGGTTGTAAATCAATATGCAAAACTACTGAAACAATATCAAAAATGTCTTTCCAATATTTTTTCCAAAAGAGGACAAGACCAAAACATATGTGTCAAGGAAGCTACCTCAGAATTACATCTGTCACAGACAAGATTTATATGACCATAAAAACGAGCTAACTTATCCTTACACATTTGGGCCTTATCAACCACCTTAAATAGCATCAAAGCGTGTCTAGCACACATTGAAGAAGTGTTAACTAGTTGGAGAATTTTCTCCCATTTCTCTATGGGTAAAGATATCTGAAGTTCTCTTTCCCATTCATTCTTAATTTTATCAGACATACCTAAACGTATTTTCGTAATTAATTTATAAACAATTGCTATTAAACTCTTCTGATAGGGGTTTAGCCCAAAATATTATCTGTAATTTCAGTTTGATGTGATATCGAAAAAATAGGTAAAATAACCTTCAAAAAAATTCTAATCTGTAAATATCTGAAAAAATGTCTAGGCAAATTATATTTATTAGCCAACTGTTCAAAGGACATGAGACAATCATCTGTGAATAAATCACAAAAACATGTTATTCCCTTTGTTTTCCATAAAAGGAAAGCTTGATCAGTTCTGGATGGTTGGATGAAAAAACTGGATATAATAGGACTTGATAGGATAAATTTATTCAATACAAAAAATTTCCGAAATTGAAACCATATTCATATTGTTTGTTTAGTTATTGGATTAATCATTTGTTTATTCAGTTTAGTAAGTGCAAAGGGAAGCAGAGCCCCTAAAACAGAAGCCAATGAAAACCCCTGTACAGACTTACACTCAAGGTTCACCCATCGTGGACATTGAATTTCATACAAATCTTGTGTCCAGAACGTTAGATATCAAATACTAATTGCCCAATAATAGAACCTAAAGTTCGGCAATGCCAAACCGCCATCCTTTTTTGATTTCTGTAAATATTTCTTACTTAACCTCAGATTTTTATTCTGCCATATATATGAAGAACTTTTAGAATCAATAATATCAAAAAAGGATTTAGAGATGAAGATTGGTACTGCCTGAAATAGATACAGAAATTTAGGTAAAATAATCATCTTAATAGTATTGATTCGACCAATCAATGATAGGGACAATAGGGACCATTTAGTAAGCAGTTGTTTAACATGATCAATTAAGGGTAAAAAGTTAACTTTAAATAGATCCTAGCAACACACATCAAAGTTGCTGGTGAACGCAGCAGGCCAGGCAGCATCTCTAGGAAGAGGTGCAGTCAACGTTTCAGGCCAAGACCCTTATACTTATACTTCTTAGTATCCTTATACTTATATCCTTATACTTCTTAGTAATTTTAACACCCAAAAAAGTAAAATAATCAGTAACCAGTCAAAATGTTGATTGTCTATAGATTGGAACTTGCATATCTAATGGAAAAAGCTCACTCTTATTAAGATTCAATTTATAACCAGAAAAACTACTAAACTGAGCAAGTTTATTACTGCAGGAATAGATTTCTCTGGATTAGGGATATATAGTAACAGGTCATCTGCATATAATGATACCTTATGTGTCTCATTCCCACAAATAATGCCAAATATATTGGGTGAATCACGAAGAATGATTGCCAAGGGCTCCAAGGCAATATCAAATAGTAAGGGGCTTAAAAGATATTGGAAAACATTTTAACTCTGTTTTCTAAGTGTTTATTTTAAGTGTTGCTTTTATTGCACACCAAGTGTTTATTCAGATGTTGACCATGCCTTTACTATGCATTAAGTGTCTGTTACTGAGTGCGTGGTATTACTATGGTATTTGGGATGTAACCATTGAATGAAATCTGTGCACTTTTAACCCCTCGAGAAAAATGAATGTAGCCAAGTAAGAGAGATAAGAGTAATTGATTTATTAGCTAGATTGAAACTTACAGCGATATGCTAATGCTGTCAACCCAGAAGGGGTGCTATAAAGAATGCCGTGTGAAAACATCGACAGGCATTCAGTGGCAGACTTACAGAGGTTAGCCCACTGTCTGTCTCAGCTTTACTTTGCAAATTAAAGTTTAAAATTTCTTGGAGAATCTTCGGTGCTTCCTTGTCATTTGTAAAAACCACGACAAAGACAGCCCTGCCTAGTACCTTGAAAAAGCCTAAGAAAAGGGGGAATATTAGTAAGTACAGAAGCCAAAGGAATGTGATATATCAATTTAATCCAAGATGTGAATTTTGGGCTAAAATTTAATTTCTTAAGGATGTTAAATAAGTATTCCCATTCAACTCTACCAAACGCCTTCTCAGCGTCAAGCAGAATAATACATTCTGGAGTTTTAGATGAAGGAGTATATACAATGTTCATCAACCTCCTAACATTAAAATATGAATAACGATTTTTAATAAATCCTGTCTGGTCATCAGAAACAATTTGCGGTAATACATTTTACAATCTAATTGCTAATATTTTGAAAAAAATTTTGGAGTCCACATTTAACAAGGATATAGGTTTATATGATGCACATTCAGTGGGATCTTTATCTTTTTTAGGAATTAAAGAAATAGATGCTTCATAAAAAGATTGTGGTAATTTACCTACAAATAAGGCATCCTTAAAAATTCTACATAACCAAGGAGAAAGTAGACTTGAAAAAGATTTTAAAAATTCTACTGTATACCCATCTAGGCCAGGTGCTTTACCAGAATTCATCGAGCAAATTGCATTCTTTATTTCTTCTTCTGTAATGGGTGCATCTAATGTTAAACATTCATTAAGTGGTAATTTCGGAATATTCAATTTTCTTAAAAATTCATGCATTATGGTAGAATCGTCAGGAGATTCTGATTGGTAGAAAGAGGTATAGAATTCTTGAAAAGATTTATTAATTTTATCGTGGTCAACCGTCAAAGTACCATCCCGTTTCCGAACTTTAATAATCTGACGTTTAGCCAAAACAGCTTTCAATTGGTTGGCCAGTAATTTACCCGATTTATCACCATGTACATAAAATTGACTCTTAGTTTTAAGTAATTGATTTTCAATTAGGGATGTTAATAACAAACTGTGTTGCATCTGAAGTTCAACTCTCTTTTTGTAAAGCTCCAAAAGAGGAGCTGCAAAATTTTTGTTATCAATTTCTTTAATCTTATCAACCAATGTACGCATTTCATTATTAATTTGTTTTTTCAATCCAGCAGAATATGAAATAATTTGCCCATGGATATATACTTTAAAAGTGTCCCATAATACCCCACTGGAAATTTCTTCCGTAAAATTAGTTGAAAAGAAAAAGGCAACCTGTTCTTTAATAAAGTTAACAAAATTTAAGTCCTGAAGCAGAGTAGAATTGAACAGCCATTGTCTAGCACTGAACGTTACATCAGTTAATTTGATTGATAGTTTCAGGGGCGCATGATCAGAGACGGCAATTGCATCATACTCACAGGCAGTAACAGATGAAACTACTTGAGAGTCAATAAGGAAGTAGTCAATTCTAGAGTAATTATGATATACATGAGAAAAGAATGAGAGCTATTTATCATTAGGATATAAAAACCTCCAAACTTCTAAAATTCCAGAATCAACTAAAAAGGAATTAATAAAAATAGCGGATTTGTTTGGAAGTACCTGACTGGGCGCAGACCTGTCCATCGAGGGATTCAGGCAACAGCTAAAATCTCCGCCCATTATCAACGTATATTCTTTTAAATTAGGAAGAGATACAAATAAGTGCTTAAAGAATTCAGGATAATCGGTATTTGGTTCAAAGATAGTAACCACAACAAATTTTTGGTTATAAAGTAAACCATTAATTAACAGAAATCTACCATTCAGGTCTGAAATTGTTTCATAGTGAACAAATGAAATCGGGGAATCTATAAAAATAGAGACTCCTTACCTTATTCTGTGGATTGGAGTGAAATTGTTATTCCTTCCAAAACTAAAAAAACGCTGATTATCCTCCTTCCTGACAGGAGTTTCCTGGGCAAAGATAATCTGATAATTCAATCTATGAAAAACTTTAAAAATTTTCTTCTGTTTAATCGGATGATTCAAACCATTCGTATTCCATGAAATAAAGTTAATAATATTATCCATTGTACTGGAATAAACTATATGGCGTGTAAAGGGTTAACCTTACTGCATAGGAAACTCATGAATCAGGAAGAGGGAAAAAAGTTTAAAGAGGAACTGGAAGTCACAACAATTCAGACATATTTGTAGTTTCAGATCAGCGCAAATGGAAAACACTGAAATAAAATTGTCCCCCCCACACACAAAAGCCGGAAAACTGGCCAATAGACAGCCAGAAAGCTACCTAGACACTTCCCTACCCCTATCTCTCTTGTAGGCAAGTCTTCAAAATTGAAAAGAATTCAAAACACCACCCACAGTCAAAACATTGAGAAGAGACTGCCATTAAAAAAACACCAAACAAGTGTTAAAAAAAACAGCCGTTTGCAAAACAAGATCTTGGAAAATGAAACACAATACAATCTTATTAATATTTCAAGAAAAAAAATCAATCACCAAATCAGATTCTTAATTATTTTCAAAAACAAACAATTGAAAATAATAAAATAAAATAATAAAGGGAGAAAAAAAGGAACTTTAACATAAAAGCATGATAAATATCCATACTCCAAAACAAAGTACAAGCATTATCAAACCAAGGGCAAAATTCTTCAAACTTTAAAAGTCCAAATCAATGAACTGGTTATTAACTTATAAACCAAATGAATACAGACATGAAAAGACAGTAAGTTTATTAGACATCTGAGATCGAACGTTGATCCTCAAGGAATTGATGAGCTTTGTCCGCAGATTTAAACCACTTATGTAATTTAACAGGCAGAAAAACCCTTAGGCGAGCTGGTTGGAACTTTCTTTAATAGAACTCTGACATCACCGGTTTAAAAAGCGATCTTTCTCGCATTACCTCAGGACTGTAATCTTCGACCAAACGAAACTTGAGGTCTCAATATTCAATAACCCCTTTCTGATGGGCAATTTGAATTAAATGTTCCTTGCTATGCACATAGTGGAGTTGGAGTATGAAAGGTCAAGGTTTCAGTTTTTTAGGGGGTTTTGCTCTTAAAGCCCAGTGGGCGTGATCACATATAGGGGAAGTAGAAAAAACTTCAGAGCCGAACACATCCATTAAAAATTGAGAAAAAATTAAGTAAAGTCACCACTAACAACGTCTTCACAGAGTCCGATTATTCGCAAATTCTGTCTACGACTACGAGTTTCCAGGTTGATAATTTTTGCTTTATATTGTTCCAGTGTTTGAGTGGTCGAGGTTAATTTCTTTTCCAACAAATCTAGCTTGCAGTCTTTCTGTCTCCCAGCTTCATCGAGTCAGAAATTTGTCGTCGTTGTTTTTCACACTCCGTCTTAAGTGCTCCCAGTCTACTTTAAACCGCCTTTAACAATACTTCCAAATTAGAAAATCTTGTATTGATCTTATCATCCAGAAACTTCGACATAGCTTCCAAAGTGAGTTGAGACTTAGGCTGTTGAGAGTCACCTTCTTTCCTTCCATTTCCATTACCGGCTTCCTTGCCTTCGGCTAGTGCTTTTTTCCCTCTGGTACTCATTTCCAGTGAGTAAAAATCAAAGTTCAAGCATATAAAAGTGTTATAAACACTTTAATACAGATAGTAAAAGGGTGGTAAAAAGATTGAAAAATGAACAGAGCAAAGCCAAAATCGACTTACTCCATCTAGTGCCCCAAGAGACTCCTAGATCCTATCTCTAAGAACTTTTTCCAACAGCTTTGCCACCACAGACATAAGGCTCACTGACCTATAATTACCCGAACCATCCCTACTACCATTTTTGAACAAGGGGACAACGTTCGCCTCCCTCCAATCCTACGGTGCCATTCCCATGGACAACGAGGACATAAAGATCCTAGGCAGAGGCTCAGCAATTTCTTCCCTCGCCTTGTGGAGCAGCCTGGGGAATATTCCGTCAAGCCCCGGGGACTTATCTGTCCTAATGCATGGGACAGGGTTTCAGGTTTCTGGATCATTGGGATCTCTTCTGGGGGAGGTATGACCTAAACATAGAAACACAGAAACATAGAAAACCTACAGCACAATACAGGCTCTTCAGCCCACGAAGTTGTGCCGCACATGACCCTAGAAATTACTAGGGTTTCCTCGTCCTGACGAAGGGTCTCGATCCGAAACGTCGACTGTACCTCTTCCTATAGATGCAGACTGGCCTGCTGCGTTCACCAGCAATTTTTATGTGTGTTACCCATAGCCCTCTATTTTTCTAAGCTTCATGTACCTATCTAAAAGTCTCTTTAAAGATCCTATCATATCCACCTCCACCACCGTTTCTGGCAGCCCATTCCACGCACTCACCACTCTCTGATTAAAAAAAACTACCCCTGACGTCTCCTCTGTACCTACTCCCCAGCACCTTAAACCTGTGTCCTCTTGTGGCAACCATTTCAGCCCTGGGAAACAGCCTCTGACTATTTACATGATCAATGCCTCTCATCATCTTATACACCTCTATCAGGCCAATACACCGTACGCCTTCTTAACCACAGCCTTGAGTGTCCTATAGACTCGGACCCCAGGATCCCTCTGATCCTCCACACTGCCAAGAGTCTTACCATTAATACTATATTCTGCCATCATATTTGACCTACCAAAATGAACCACTTCACACTTATCTGGGTTGAACTCCATCTGCCACTTCTCTCTTTTCTGTAATTTATTTTTTATTAAAGTTCATCATCAAACAAGCATAAGGTGTAAGATGTAGTTCAGATACTGTACATATATATCATACAATCATATTTTTCACAAATTTCCACATAATATTTATCTGAGGTACACACTTATGGAAAGGAGAGGAAAGAAAGAACAATCGAAAGAAGAAAACTATGTACATAGTGATTTTTTAATATAACATATTCATTGACTTGTGAGAATAAAATCAGACCTATGAGGTGTTATGTAGTTAAACCATTTTTCCCAGTATGAACCAAATTGTTCCAACTTATGATAAACAGATGTTGTTATCTTCTCCATTTTGTAAATGTCCATTGTAATTTCCATCCATACATGTAAAGTTGGGCTCTCCTGTGATAACCATTTCCTGGTAAGGGTCTTTTTACCAGCCACCAGACGTACACTCATTAAATATTTATCTCTTTTCAACCATTCTTGAGGTATATACCCAAAATATATGGTCTTACCCTCTAAGGGTATTTCACATTTAAAGATATCTTGTAGGGCATTATGTATCCCACTCCAATAGTCTTTGTTAATGGGGCATTCCCAGAAAATATGATAATGGTTTGCATTTAGATTTCCACAATTTCTCCAGCAAACAGGGAGGTTACCATCATAATGGGATTTCTGAGAGGGTGTAATAAAATATCTTATCAAGTTTTTCCACCCGAACTCCCTCCATTTCTGTGAACTGGTACACTTCCATTGATACCTCCATATTATTGTCCAATCTTCCTCAGATATTATTATCCCTCCCTCCTTCTCCCGTTTTGTCTTAATAGATGAAGTCAAATGTGTTTTAAGATTTGACAAACCCTTATACACGCTTGAAATGATTCTACTAACATTGTCTGAATTATATGCTTTTCTAAATAGCTCTATCAGCCTTGGTTACATTTTTAACCATCCTGTTAATATACAGTCGCATCTGTAAATAGTAATAAAAGTCTTGTTTTTCTAATAAGTGTTTCTCTTTGAGCATTTCAAAACTGAACAGTGTTCCTTCTTTCATTATATTGCAAATAGCTGTTACTCCTTTAGCTGTCCAGTCCTTAAATCTAGCATCCAGTTTATTCGGCGTAAAATCGGAGTCATATGCACACCATTTAAGAATTGCAATGTCTCTCTCTAGTTTATATTCTTTTATAATAGTTTTCCATATTTTAAGAATCCATTTCACCCATGGGTTATCAATAGTATTTATGTAACTTTGTAGTTTATCAGCCAAAATTGCCTGTATGGGGATTGAAAGTATCCTCTCCTCAATGTTTTTCCATTGAGCGTCACGTGATGAGTTGCACCAGACTTCCAAACATTCCAAGAATCTGTGGAATTCTCTGCCACAGGAAGCAGTTGAGGCCAGTTCATTGGCTATATTTAAGAGGGAGTTAGATATGGCCCTTGTGGCTACGGGGGTCAGGGGGTATGGAGGGAAGGCTGGGGCGGGGTTCTGAGTTGGATGATCAGCCATGATCATAATAAATGGCGGTGCAGGCTCGAAGGGCCGAATGGCCTACTCCTGCACCTATTTTCTATGTTTCTATGTTTCTATTTGACAATGTAGAAGTCAAGTACATCAAATCTTGGTAGAGAATTGTACAGGAATCCAAAGAGTATTTGCAATGTCCAGTAATTAGTAATGATGTTTCCACTTGAGAGAAGACCAAAACTAGGGACCATAAATGTAAAATAATCACTGATAAACCTGGAATTAGAATCAGAAACAGAATCAGCCTTATTATCACCAGCATGTGATGTGAAATTTGTTAACTTAGCAGCAGCAGTTCAATGCAATACATAATCTAGCAGAGAGAAAAAAAATAAAAATAATAATAATAATAAATAAACAAGTAAATCAATTACATATATTGAATAGATTTTTTAAAACATGCAAAAACAGAAATACTGTATATTAATAAAAAGTGAGGTAGTGTCCAAAGCTTCAATGTCCATTTAGGAATCAGATGGCAGGGGGGAAGAAGCTGTTTCTGAATTGCTGAGTGTGTGCCTTCAGGCTTCTGTACCTCCTACCTGATGGTAACAGTGAGAAAAAGACATGCCCTGGGTGCTGGAGGTCCTTCATAATGGATGCTGCCTTTCTGAGACAGTGCTCCCTAAAGATATCCTGGGTACTTTGTAGGCTAGTGTCCAAGATGGAGCTGACTAGATTTACAACCTTCTGCAGCTTCTTTCGGTCCTGTGCAGTAGCCCCTCCACACCAGACAGTGATGCAGCCTGTCAGAATGCTGTCCACGGTACAACTATAGAAGTTTTTGAGTGTATTTGTTGACATGCCAAATTTCTTCAAACTCCTAATATAGTCGCTGTCTTGCCTTCTTTATCTACATTGATATGTTGGGACCAGGTGAGATCCTTGGAGATCTTGACACCCAGGAACTTGAAACTGTTCACTCTCTCCACCTCTGATCCCTCTATGAGGATTGGTATGCATTCCTTCATCTTACCCTTCCTGAAGTCCACAATCAGCTCTTTCGTCTTATTGACATTGAGTGCCAGGTTGTTGCTGTGGCACCACTCCACTAGTTGGCATATCTCACTCCTGTACACCCTCTCGTCACCACCTGAGAATCTACCAGAAAGGAATTCAGTTAAAACTTATTTGCCTGGATAATATTTAGAATGTCAAAGTACTTACCGCAAGAAAGATAAAGATATCGGTGCATTTAAGTGTAATGCCCTGGTTCATATTTTTACTGTTATTCCATATGTATTTCATTTTGGCAGCTCTATAAGAGCAGTCTGTTCTGTTTTCATGCTTGTTGGGTTACCCACAGCTCTAATCTGCTAATTAAGTTTGTCAACAACACTACATTGATTGGCTTAATCTCAAACAATAATGAGGTGGCCTACAGGGAAGAAGTCATGCAGTGTCAAGAAAACAACCTCTCCCCCAATGTCGCAAAAACAGAGAAGCTGGTTGCAGATTACAGAAGGAATGGAGACAGGCTAACCCCTATTGACGTCAATGGATCTGGGGTTGAGAAGGTAAACAGCTTTAAATTCCTCGGCATCCACATCACCGAGGACCTCACCTGTTTGTGCACACCAGCTGTGTGGTGAAGAAGGCACAACAGCACCTCTTTCACCTCAGACGGTTGAGGAAGTTTGGTTTGGGCACCCAAATCCAAAGAACTTTCTACAGGGGCACAATTGAGAGCATCCTGACTGGCTGCATCACTGCCTGGTATGGGAACTGTATCTCCCTTAATCGCAGGACTCTGCAGAGAGTGGTGTGGACAGCCCAGCACATCTGTAGATATGAACTTCCCATGATTCAGGACACGTAAAAAGATTGGTGTGAAAAAAGGGCCTGAAAGAACATTGGGGACCCGAGTTACCCCAACCACGGTTTCTCCAACTGCTACCATCCAGGAAACAGTACCGCAGCATAAAAGCCAGGACTAACAGGCTCCGGGACAGGTTCTTCCACCAGGCCATCAGACTGATTAACTCACGCTGATTTGAGTGTATTTCTATATTACATTCCATTTATCATAAACTATTGTAAATTACTATGATTACATATTGCACATTTAGACAGAGATGTAACGTAAAGATTTTTACTCTTCATGTATGTGAAGGATGTAAGAAATAAAGTCAATTCAATTCAATTCAATTACATTTGAAGGTAAGAGATGAGGAGGATTGTGTACCACCCAATTAGGACAGTCAGATTAAGGGGAGGTTTCTCTGATGAGGGACACTAAGGTTGGACTTGGGGCTTTTGTCTGATCTGGTGGGAGACCCATTTGTTCGAGGTGGATTGCGAGCAACTTTAGGAAGGTGGTGTGTGCTTTCACGTTGACTGAGGGCCCAGCGCATGAGTGACAGAGAAGTTCAAGATGAGCTCCAACTTGTGCACATTTGACTGTTTAATTAGAATAAGCCCTTTTCTTTTTGTTATTCTTTACTAACCCTTCAATTAAGATTCACAAATATAATTCTTTTAATCGTATGCAGTGTGCTGTCTGTTATCTTATGGCACTAATTTGTAACAGGGTAGCGAATTACACAGCAACCCCACAAACCGGGGTTTGTGGTGGGAGAGCCGTCTCAATCTCACGAGTTTGGTGGGGCCAGAGATTGTCTTCTCTAGACTTATGCAGCCAAGGAAACCAAGGGCTTTCATTGGGGGAGTATTGCCCAGGATCAATGTCGTTGGATGCTGTGTGATTGCCCTGAGCATTGATCCAGTGGGTTGTGTGTTTAAGTCTGTGTTAAACTTATGTCTGGTAGAGTGATTACGATACGTGGGTATGGATGCTGCAGGGGTGGAGCGGAGGTTTGATAAAATGGCAGGTAAAGACTTTGTTCTAGTTCAGACTAGCACTGACGTAATGGCAATAGAACTGCCTGGCACTATTGGGGCCCCGAGAGAGGGGGGCCATATGCTGTTCATACTTTCCAGGAGGAGGGGAGTGAAGGCAAGTGTGCTGAATCAGAAGCCGAGTTTCCCGTAGCTGGGGGCAGAGACTTTAAAGACAAGTTGCTCTTGTTTCTGCAGAGCGAGGGTAAGGAGTGGTCTGGTGTAGAGGGTCTAATGAGTCCTTCAGTGAGGGCTGAGCATTCTGGATTGATAGTGGCCCTTACCACCCTCGTGAATAAGTGGCAAAATGCCCAGGTTCAAAGTCCCAGCTATCATAGGCTCAGTCTGTTCTCAGGAAAAAAGTCTACCCCTAAAGGGGAAGAGAAGTATGAGACTTGGGTGGAGCAGACCTCTCAGATGCGGTGCTCTGATGACGAAAAAAGACAGTGATTGGTTGAAAGTTTGAGTGTGCAGGCTGCTGACGTAGTGAGATCTGTAAAGACACAGAACCCCTTTGCTACCTCTGCGGGCTACATGCAAGTGCTAGAAAATGTGTTTGGCATGACGGGAAGCCCAATGGAGCTCATGACGGGGTTTCAGAGCATGCTTCAGGAGAAGGGGGAAAAGCTTTCTGCCTACATTTTTCAGCCAGAGAGGCAGCTAAGTTGCTTGCGGCATAGCAGGGTCATTCAAATGGCTGAGGTGAATCAGTTAAGAATGGGCCAGATAGCAAAGGGCGCCCAGTCCCAGGACCTGATCACGTGGGGTCTTTGACTGTCTTGTAAGATGCGCGCCCCCTCTCTCGTTTGTCGAGCTGATCGGAGAAGTAAGAGAATGTGATGGAAGCTGGGGAGGCCTCCGTCAGAAGGGTACAGTCCTCGGTAGTGGTCCCAAGGCTGAGGTGACCACTGATAACCCATCCCAGGGGGTGGTGAAGGAGCTCGTGGCAGAGTTTAGGACTGAGATATCCTGGTTGTTATCAATGGGTGAACCCCCCCCCTCCCCGTACGATAGAGCTGATAGGGAGGTCGACCCCCTAAGGGGATGGACTATGCAGAGGTCTGCTAGAGACTGGGGACCCGTGAGAAGGGGAGCGGCTGGTACTGTCTGTTATAACTTGGTGAAGAGGGACATAGCTCAGGAGTTAGAGCACTGGTTTTGTAAACCGGGGTTGTGAGTGGTACATGGAACTTAGAAAAATAGAGGGCAATGGGTAACCCTAGGTAATTTCTAAGGTAAGGACATGTTTGGCACAGCTTTGTGGACTGAAGAGCCTGTATTGTGCTGTAAGTTTTCTATGTTTCTATGTTTTCTACTTCAGGAGGGAATGTGAATGACGGGAAACCCCTCGGAGAGTGAGCACCCGGGTACCTAAGAGGAGAGTCCCAGTGAGGGAATGGCCTGGCATCTCGGGCCGTGTGGTGTGGGTTGGGGGGGAAACACGTTTCCAGCAATATATTCAGGAACACCCTAAAGCAAAAACCCTATTCCTGAAGGCTTAGTGGGTCCAAGCTCCAGTGTATTGCTATGGATTGAGGGTATTTATGCTAGAGCCATGCTTGACACAGGGTCACAGGTCACTTTGCTTTACTGTTCGTTTTACAACTGGTATTTGATGCATTTACCGTTGACGCCACAGTGCACTAGAGATCTGGGGTCTTAGTACAGATGACTATTGGTACGATGGTTATTTGTCATTGAAACGGGAGTCTTTGGAGGCAGATGTGGGAATAGCTGAGGTCCTTGATACATTAGTGGTGGTTTGTCCGGACCCGGTTGAGAGAAACGAAACTTCAGTTCTCGTGGTGATGAGTACTCCTAGTGTGAGGAGGCTAGTGGGAGCCTGCAAGGAGAAAGTTGGAAAGAGCTTTCTGAAAACATTGTCCATTCACCCTGTGTTCAGAGCTGCTTTTGAGGAAGTGCTTGCTACACTGGGCTGGATGTTGAGCGAAAACAAGGGACTGTGTGATTCACCCAATTACGGGCTGGGGAAGTAGCGAGAGTGGTGGGAATCTCTAAATTTCCTGGAATGCCTGAGGCCGAGGCCCTCTTGGTGGATACTCCAGAAGACCACGAAGAGGAGTCAGGCTTAGCTGCTGGGGTACTGGTGAGGCCCAAACTGCAGAAGCTCTCAGTTGTACAAGTGAACAGGATGACAGTGAGTGTCAGGAACACTTCGGAGTGGGAGGTCACCCTCACATGGGGGATGCCAATGGCACCCCTCTTCCCAGTGATGGTAATGTCTAGTGTCCCTGTGAGACAAGCCAGGAAGAAACGCTCTCTGAAAAGAGGAAAGATGACTGTCGAGTCATTCAACTTTGGGGACTCCCTGGTACCTGGAGGATGGAAAAAGAGGTTGATAGAGAAAATGTTGAAGCTGAAAGATGTCTTTTCTACTGACAAGTTTGATGTGGGTTGTTCCAAGAGCACTCACCACACCATCTGGATGACAGAGGACAACCCGCTGAGAGAAAGGTCGTGGCGACTGGCCCCTACAGAGGCAGAAGACGTTCAGCAGCATCTGTAAAACTCGAAGGAACTGGGATCATCACTGAGTCCAGAAGCCCTTATGCATCTCCAATTATGATGGCCAGGAAAAAGAATGGGAAGGTACGGATGTGTGTGGACTATTGGACTCTGAACAGGCCCCGACCGGTATACAGTTCTGAAAATCGAGGCCACGCTAGCCTACCTGAATAGTGCGACATGACTCAGAGTGCTGAACTTGAGGAATGGGTATTGCCAGATACCCATGAGTGAGGCTGATAAAGAGAAGACTCACCTGAAGTCTGTGCCTGATATGGGAAAGGAGCTGAAAAAGACTTAGGAATTAGCCGGGGTCACTGCTGCCAAGCAGAATCAAGGAAATAAGAGGAGGTATGATCAAAAAGTTAGGTTCTCCAAACTCATGCCTAGAGACAGAGTCCTCATAAGGAATTTGGGGCTACCTGAGAAGCATAAGTTGGCTGACCGTTGGGTGGCTACACCCTATGTAGTGGAGAGGTCCATGACAAGAGGTGCGGGTTGACCCAGAGCCTGACCTGGACCTTACACCTAATAAGAGGACATTGAGGTGACGTGGAGAGACTGAAGGACCAACAGCAGGAGAGATTAGACTGGCCCCCGCCCCTGAGTGGGATATGGATTCGGAGGATGAGGAAATGGGGGTGTGGTATATGCTGCCTTTTGCTAACTCCCCACTAATTGAGGAATAGATTCTCAACCCTTCTCACACTGAGGCAGGTGGAATGGGGGGGTCTAGCAGTGGACAGGCAGGTTTGCAGCTGGACCTCGAAGGGGGACTGGGCTCTAAAGTAACTGGGAATAAAGCTGAACTCAGCCAAGTGGCAGAGGGGTCTGCGATACCGGAAGGCACAAGTTAGAGACAGGGGTGGGGAGGCATCGCCATATAGACCAGGAGTATCCCAAGGTCTGGCTGAAACTGAAGATGTAGATGATGGGGTACAGAGGTCTCAAAGAGTCAGGAGACCCCTAGAGAGGCTGGCCTATGTAACACTGGGGGAACAAAGTGTTGCGACTATCCCCCAGTGAGATATGTCACTACCATTTACAAATGGATTTGAGGTCCTGACATCACGAAATTCCTTTAAAAACGGTGTCATTAATGACAGGATGACAAATAATTTCGAAGTCATGAAGACATAACTATTTTGGTGGGAGGAGAGTGTAATGCCCTGGTTCATACTTTTACTGTTATGCTGTATGTATTTCATTTTGACAGTTCTGTAAGAGCAGCTTGTTCTGTTTTCAGCCTGTTTGGGTTATTGTTGAAGATAAGGGAGAGGAGGAATGTGTGCCATCCAGTTAGGATGGTCGGATTAAGGGGAGATTTCTCTGGTAAGGGACACTAAGGTTGGGCTTGAGGGTTTTGTTCAAGATTTGATGAAGAGAGAAGGCGCTGGGGAGAACTGGTCGTAGTGTACGATCCGGTGGGAGACCCGTTTGTTCAAGATGGATTGCGAGCACCATTCGGAAGGTGGTGTGTGTTTTCCCGTTGACTGAGGGCCCAGCGCATGAGTAACAGAGAATTTTAAGATGAGCTCCAATTTGTGCACATTTGACTGTTTAATTAGAATGGGCACTTTTCTGTTTGCTATTCTTTACTAACCCTTTAGTTAAGATTGATAAATATAATTCCTTTAATTGTATGCAGTGTACTGTCTGTTATTTTGTGGCATTAATTTGTAACAGGGTAGCAAATTACACAGCATCCACACAAACCGGGGTTTGGGGTGGGATCCAATGCACCTCAATCTCACGAGTTTGGCAGGGCTGAAGATTGTCTTCCCTAGACTTATGCAGCCAAGGAAACTAGGGTGTTTCATAAGGTAAAAGAAAAAAGTACAGAGACTGCAGATGCTGTATGCGGAGCAACATGAAAGGTTCTGGAGAACTCAGCAGGTCAGCCAACATCTCTGAAGGCAAATCGACAGTTGATGTTCCAGGTTGAAACCCTTCACCTAGACTGGAAAGGAAAGAGGAAAAAGCTTGTATAAAAATGAATGAAGAAGTGGAGCAGGATGATGTATGTGATAAGTGGATACAAGTGAGAGGGTAGTAGGCAGATGAGGGTGTGAATGACGTCAGAAGCTGAGAGGTGATAGGTGAAGTGACAGATGGCAAAGATAATGGAATATGGTAGGAGGGGACACTGGAGGTTTGAATACAGGGAAGATGATAGGAAGGGAAACTAGTGGGAGGAGTGTGGATGATGGGCAGAGAAAGAGGAGGAGGATCAGGAGGAGAAAGAGAAAAACATGATACAGGTCCTCTCCAGATTACAAGTACCTGACTCATGGAATGTTTGGGAGACCAGCAGAATCAATTTGGCAGCTGCTGTATGCTGTAGGCATATTCTGCTGGTTGAAACAGGGGGAATTCTGCCTGCATTCTCTCCCCTTCCTCCTCCAAAGCTACAACTGAGCTAAGCAGAGCTGGGAACACTGGGTTAGTGAGCCTGAACTACTTGCTTCTGAATTATGAATTGTTCAGGTTACAATCAGTTCTCAAAAGCAGAAGCCTATCATAACCTGGAAAGGTCCTGTAAACATTCGGGAGAAAGCAATTAGATTTGTTGGTGATAAAGGATGAAGAGTGAAAAAGGAGGAAGACTGAGTGTCGCATCATAATTGGTATAGATTAATTGTACCAAATGGCCCATTGTGCATCTAACTACAGATAATCCAGGTTAAACCTAAACCCTTCATTATTTGCACAGTTAGTTTAATTTGAATTCATTATAAACCAGTAACCTATTTTCCAGTTGGATTAAAATATGTGTGATGATATAGAAGCGCAGGAAAACCTGTATGCCATTGATTAATTCCTCATCGTTTGGTTGTTCAGAGCAAACATGTAAGTAAATTGTGGGCTTATTTAATTCGATATTGCAGAATCGTGATCATGTTTTTGGATTGAGCAGAGGCTGTATGATGGTTTTTCATGAACATTAATTCACTTATACCATTTAGTTGTTTGATCAATGTAATCTTTGTGACAGAGTATAAATCCTTCATAATTGATGCTGTTGCAAAAATTATTCGTATTCTAATTTGTTGTGCGACTGTGCCAGTAAGTCATGCTGAGTAGGATTAAGACGACAATAATCAGAACAATGACTGCAAAGAAGCTGCCTGCTGTAGTTTTTATTGCAAATGCAGTAAAAGCTGTGACATTTAATGAACAGAATGATTCAGTACTGAAATGCTCAAGGAAAGTTGTAGAAAACAAATGAACATATCAATCAACCAATAATAAAGATGCATTATAAATTAAATAATTACAATGATCATAGAATACCATACTATTATTAACTGTACACAAATTCTTGTCTTGACTGAATTTATTAACATTTATGATATTAGGTATTATCTTATAAACCATGCTCTTAAATGCACCGACACACACACAATACAATGCATGATGGCATCAATGATAGCATGGTTACGTAGTTAGCATCTATATCCAACAAAAATCTCTGTCCCATTATAGCTTTAGACATCAAAATACCATGCGTGCTATCCAAAGCCTCTTTCCAATGCCAGCTGAGCAGGTCTGTGTGAGTCTCCCATACAGCAGCCCTTCAACATGTGCATGAGGCATATTTGAGATCCTGATTTAGGAAGAATTGAATTCAATCCACACAATATGACCCAAATAAGTCACTTCGGCCGACACATCCACAGAGTTGATATTATCTGTAGTGTACTTGACCAATGAAAATCAGGAGGTACAATGCAAACTCTCCAAGTATCCTTAAAACCGTGGCATTTGACAGAAAATATATTGATAGCCAGGCAGAGTCACTAACACAAGGTCCTGCTTATTTTAGCAGTATCACGGTTGGTTCAATTGACCAGCCAGGCAGGCAAGCAGTTACTGCCTTTTGCAGTTTAGTATCATCAATTGCAAGTTCCTGTGAATAAGATACAAGATATAGCAGAAGCAGAACATTCCTGTTCCTTGTTCCTGTTCTGGCATTCAATAAATTCATGCCTGGTCTTTAACCTCAGCACCACTTTCCCATAGTAACTCGATAAACCTTAACTCCCTAAATAATTCCTGTCTTGAATATATTCAATGTCTGTGCCTCCATACCCAAAATTCACCACCCCATGAATAGAAAAAAAATTCTTTTCACTTCAGAGCTGAATAGTCAAACCTTGATTTTGAAACTATGACTCATGGTTTCAGGCATCACAACCAATTCTCATTTTTCGAAACTCTCAAGATTATGGGTTCATTCTGCTTAACTTTACCTCACATGACATGTGGTGAACCTTTGTCTCCGTCTTCTTCAAGCAGAGACCAAACATATACAGAGTAATCAAGCTATCTCACACCACGGCCCATTATAATGGAGCAAGACCTCAGCACTCTTGGACTCAAATCCTCTTGCAATGGAAGCAAACTTACCACTCTTCTTCCAAAGTGATTGATGTACCTGCGCATTGACTTGCTTAAATTTGAGTACAGGGCACTCATGTTCCACCGAACAACAATACCTTCGAAATCTCTCACCATTTTAAAAAGAATACTCCATATTCCTATAGTTTGTCTGAACTGAGTGACACCACCTTATATCCCAGTTGCCATGTCCTCACCCATTCATTTCACCTGCCTGTATCCCTCCGAAACACACAAAGCTAACTAGCTTTGTATCTTCAGCAGACTTAAGTAATGTACATGATCTCCTCATCCAAATCATTGATATAGACTTTGGATAACTTGGAACCCAGCACCACAACATTATTTTTACCCAACCCAAGAGGCTCATTTATTCCTATTCTCTGTTTTCTCTCCCTTAACAAATCCTCAACAATCAGTATTTTTAATCCCTACCCCCACACCAAATTCCAGACATTTTATTTAAGGTCTCTAAATAATCCCTGGAAAGTTGCAGAGGCAAAAGTTTCCCTTCTTGGGTACAGATGGAATCAAATAAGATGGGGTTAAGAAAAGTGAGGCTGAATTAAAAGATCAGCAAGGCAGATAGGAGGAGCTAACCAGCCTCCACTTGCTTCTGCTGCTCATGTTCCTGAACATAGTTAATAATCTCCAACCTCAATTCTGACTTCAACGTATACAACTCCTAACCACTATTCCCAATTTCCTGGCCAGAAATGCAAGTAATAGTCCTGCTCTTACCATGTTTTTGTTCTTCCAGACACATTTTTTGTTCTTCACATCAGTATTTTCTAAAAATAAACAAGAGAAAATCTGCAGATGCTGGAAATCCAAGCAATACATACAGAATGCTAGAGGAACTCAGCAAGCCAGGCAGCATCTAGGAAAAGAGTACAGTCGATGTTTTGGGCCGAAACCCTTCAGCAGGCTATCGAAAAAAGCTGAGGAGTAGATTTAAGAGGTGAGGTTGGGGAGAGAGAAACACAAGGTGATCAGTGAAACCTAGAGGGGGAGATATGAAGTAAAGTGGTGGGAAATTGATTGGTGAAAGAGACAGAAGGCCATGGAAGAAAGAAGAGGGAGGAGCACCAGAGGGAGGCAATGGGCAGGCAAGGAGATAAGGTGAGAGACGGAAAAGGGGATGGGAAATAGTGAAGGAGGTGGGGTAGTGGGCATTACCAGAAGTTTTAGAAATCGATGTTCATGCCATCAGGTTGGAGGCTACCTAAATGGAATGGGGCCTCCAACCTAAGTGTGGCCTCATCACGACACAACAGTGGAGAAGGCCATGGATAGACCTATCAGAATGGAAATGGGAACATCGATTTCTCAAACTTCCAGTAGTGCCCGCCACCCACCCCCCACCTTCACCATTCCCCATCCCCTCTTCCCGCTCTCACCTTATCTCCTCGCCTGCCTATCACCTCCATCTGGTGCTCCTCCACCCTTTTCTTTCTTCCATGGCCTTCTGTCTCTTTCACCAATCAACTTCCCAGCTCTTTGCTTCATCTCTTCCCCTCCAGGTTTCACTTATCACCTGGTGTTTCTCTTTCCCCTCCCCCCCACCTTCCAAATCTACTCCTCAGCGTTTTTTCTCCAGTCCTGCCAAAGGGTCTTGGCCTGAAATGTCAACTGTACTTTTTCCATAGATGCAGACACAAGGAAATCTGCAGATGCTGGTAATTCAAGTGACACACACACACAAAATGCTGGTGAACGCAGCAGGCCAGGCAGATGAAGGGTCTCGGCCCGAAACGTCGACTGTACGTCTTCCTATAGATGCTGCTTGGCCTGCCGCGTTCACCACCATTTTTGTGCGTGTTTTTCCATAGGTGCTGCCTGCCCTGCTGGATTCTTCCAGCATTTTGTGTGTGTTACTAGTAGTTTCTAAACACTTTGTTGGAATAGTAATAGAAGTCTGTGCTGTGTAAATATGTCATGAGATTGAAATAATATCACAACAGCTATGGCAGAACCATCAATATAGATTTTATATAAAACTTCATTTTGAAGTCATGATGAACAATTATGGAAACAGATTTGTCAAAAAGATAAATGTAAAATTTTTGTCCAAAGTTTTAACAACTCATCTGTTCAGCTGATGAACAACAATGTAATTTGTGTCACTACATCATCTGTGATAAAACAAAAAATGATTTCCCAAACATATATTTATGAGTTTATGTTTCTCTAAAGATTGCAGGCATAAATGATCTATACAAGCAGATTGGTAACACACTTTGACAACTGCATTATCATTGTAATAATCATTATAATTATTTTTCTTGTTTCAGGCCATCTAAACTGCAATTAATAGAATAATGCAGGATTTAGTGAGTCATTTTCAGATCATTATCTCAGCAATTATGGTTTAGGCTTTGATCATGAGAAAAGCATGTTACAGGTGGGTGGGAGTGGGCACAAACATGACATCTACGGCATTCATGAGATGTGAACTGTGAAGACTTAGGCAGTAAGAGTTTATTACACTGTCTTTCTCAAAGTCCCATGGATGAAGCTAATGATATTTAAACTGTCATTGTCCCTAGTTACTCCATATGGTTTCGACTTTCTTCCTACAGTTTTGATAAAAGCAATAGCATGGTTTTCATAATTCACACAGATCTCTTGCAAAACTCAAGTGAGGCAGCAAGCCATAAACAATAGCAGATGACAACACAGGTCATAAGATCTCATTCAATGATCTTATCTACATCATAAGTGCAAACTTTTCAGCCTTTTTTAAAATTAAAACCTGTGACAAAATGAGCAAGATTATACACAGAACTATTAAGACAAGAATGGTACAAATATTTGAAAAGTAATGAAAAAATACCAAACACGAGGAAATCTGCAGATGCTGGAATTTCAAGCAACACACATAAAAGTTGCTGCTGAATGCAGCAGGCCAGGCAGCACCTATAGGAAGAAGTACAGTTGACGTTTCAGGCCGAGACCCTTTGTCAGGACTAACTGAAAGAAGAGCTAGTAAGAGATTTGAAAGTGGGAGGGGGAGGGGGAGATCCAAAATGATAGGAGAAGACAGGAGGGGGTGGGATGGAGCCAAGAGCTGGACAGGTGATTGGCAAAAGGGATATGAGAGGATCATGGGGCAGGAGGCCTAGAGAGAAAGAAAAGGGGGGGGGAAGCCCAGAGGATGGGCAATAACGGATGGGGTACGAGGGGGAGGTGGGGCATTAACGGAAGTTAGAGAAGTCAATGTTCATGCCATCAGGTTGGAGGCTACCCAGTCAGAATATAAGGTGTTGTTCCTCCAACCTGAGTGCGGCTTCATCTTTACAGTAGAGGAGGCCGTGGATAGACATATCAGAATGGGAAATGGACATGGAGTTAAAATGTGTGGCCACTGGGAGATCCTGCTTTCTCTGGAGGACAGAGCGTAGGTGTTCAGCAAAACAGTCTCCCAGTCTGCGTCATGTCTCGCCAATATATAGAAGGCCGCATAGCCGACTCACAGGTGAAGTGTCACTTCACCTGGAAGGACTGTCTGGGACCCTGAATGGTAGTGAGGGAGGAAGTGTAAGGGCATGTGTAGCACTTGTTCCGCTTACAAGGATAAGTGCCGGGAGGGAGATTGGTGGGGAGGGATGGAGGGGGGAACGAATGGACAAGGGAGTCGCGTCGGGAGCAATCCCTGTGGAAGGCAGAGAGAGAGGGGGAGGGAAAGATGTGCTTAATGGTGGGATCTCATTGGAGGTGGCGGAAGTTACGGAGAATTATATGTTGGACCCGGAGGCTGGAGGGGTGGTAGGTGAGGACAAGGGGAACCCTATTCCTAGTGGGGTGGCGGGAGGATGGGGTGAGAGCAGATGTGCGTGAAATGGCAGAGATGTGATTGAGAGCAGAGTTGATGGTGGAGGAAGGGAAGCCCCTTTCTTTAAAAAAGAAAGACATCTCCTTCGGCCTGGAATGAAGAGCCTCATCCTGAGAGCAGATGCGGCGGAGATGGAGGAATTGCGAGAAGGGGATGGTATTTTTGCAAGAGACAGGGTGAGAAGAGGAATAGTCCAGATAGCTGTGAGAGTCCATAGGCATCAGTAGATAATATAGTAGACATCAGTAGATAAGCTGTCTCCAGAGATAGAGACAGAAAGATCTAGAAAGGGGAGGGAGGTGTCGGAAATGGACCAGGTAAACTTGGGGGCAGGATGAAAGTTAGAGGCAAAGTTAATGAAGTCAATGAGCTCAGCATGCGTGCAGGAAGCAGCACCAATGCAGTCATCGATGTAGCGAAGGAAAAGTGGGGGACAGATACCAGTATAGGTTTGGAACATGGATTGTTCCACAAAGCCAACAAAAAGGCTACACATGGCTACACCTTTAGTTTGGAGGAAGTGGGAGGAGCCAAAGGAGAAATTATAAAAAATACCAAGAACACATGAGGTTAAGTCTCCTTTGCCTAGAAATTCAAGAACTTAACAATTTTTTTGAGGTTCATGTGATTTCAAAATCATCTTTTTTTGGGAATAAATACTATCATAACCCTTTGGGTCATAACACGTCACTTTAGGAATACTGCTGCAAAAACCACACAAGTTATGCATGTACTACACTCTCTATGGGGTACTACAGGGAAGCAAAGATATTCTGGAAGCAACCGTACTTGAACACTCCAGGGTAAACCATGTTTTACTGTCCCTTACTAGATTGGAACCTGTAAGGTAAGTCCCTCAATTAACACTGATAACTCAAGTCTCCAATATAGAACAACAGACCCGCCCTCACACCTAATTTATCCAAATCCCTATGCATGAATTCTCAAACCTCCAATGTCCACCAAGGCAACCTTATGCTTAATGCTCCACCCCTGCCACACCCAATATTCTTCCAGAGTCCCAACTTGCTGATCCACCACTTTTAAAATCCTCTATCAATCACATGCCTCACCTGCTGATCTTCTTTGCAGAGCACCCCTCTCAGTCAATGGTCACCCAAACCCCCAATTCCACCTTCTCACAATGGCTTACCCACTTTTCATCCCTCCAGTCGGTTACCTCTCCACCCAGCAGGCCCTTCCCATGTTTCCCTCATGAACTTGACTTCATTCCTGTGTGGTAAACTTTTAATTATATATGTATTCAATGTTGGGTGTCCATTAGAGAAATGTGATAGGTGCCTTGATTCAGTATCAGTTGGATGCACCCCAGAATTTCCAGTCACATGATCCAGAATATATTTGGATTTTTTTTCAGTATGCATCTGGGAACAATGTGAACAATGCTATAAAAGTTATTTCTTGTAACAATACAAACCTCTGAAGGATTCCTGAAACAATCAAATTACAGGAATGTTGTGTTACTGCATAAATATCAATTCAAATAATAAGATCCCAATCTAAGCCCTGCCAGACTTGCAGAGAACGGAGAAACAAGGTTAAAATGGTGGACAGGTAGAAGCCTGATTTCCTTTCCCTCCATTTTAACTATTAGGACTCTGAGAGCAGATGGCAAAGCTGTTATCTTGTAGCAGCAGAGACCTGGCTTCAATCCAGATCTCAGGTGCTGTCTGTCTGAAATCTGTATGTTCTTCCTGAGACTATTAGGGATTTCCTCTAGGTGCTTTGGTTTCCTCCCCCATCCCAAAGATATGAGGGTTGGCAAGTTAATTTGCCACTACAAATTGTCCTTAGTGTATGTAATCTATTGAGAACTGATAAGGAAGTGGGGAGAATAAAACAATAAATTAGTGTAGGATTCACATAAATGGATGTTTGATTGTCATTGTGGATTTGGTGGACTGAAGACCTGTTTCCCTGCTATCTTTCCCCATTACTCTTAACTAAAATGTGTGCATTACCTGATGGCATCATCACTGCAGCAAGATTTTATCATAAAATCACAAGTGGCCCATGCAGCTCCAAATGTACAAACTCCACACAGCTGTGGAGTCAGGTAACCAGCCTCCCCTCCATCACCTCTATCAAAGCTTTTTTAAAATTGTCTTCTTTCCCCACTTCCAACTGGGCAGATTTTTAAAAAAAAAGCCTGAAAGCACGTACCACCAAGCTCCAGGACATATTTCTATCATTGTTACAAGACTATTGAATGGTCTCCAATACAATAATATGGACTTCTGACTTCACAATCTACCTCATCATGGTCTTACACCTTACTGTCTGCCTGCACTTCACTTTCTCTGTAATTGTAACACGTTATTCTGCATTATATTGCAACTTTTCCCTTGTACTACCTTAATGTATTGATGTAATGAAATGATCTGTATGGAAGGCATGAAAAACAGATCTTCATTGTATCTCAGTACGTGTAACAAAGCTAAACTAATTTGCCAATTTCGAAAACTATACTTCACATTGTGCAGAATGGACTGGAGACAAGTTTCTAGTTGTTCTTCTATCCCATCACGAGCCTTGTTAACTTAATAACATTGTTACAAATCCCAAATTGAAGTTTCTAAAGACTATGGACAACAATTTATACCTGCTTTAAGACTTTGCTAGAATCCAAAATAAATTCAACTGTCCTGTTCTCTCCCAAAAGCAGTATGTCTCAATTTGAGATGTTTTTCTGCTTATTTATAGCAGTTGCAATAGCCCACCCCACTGAAAAGGTGTTCTTTGTTCCAACATCTATTTTAAAAATGTTCTTCTTACCTCCCTCCTCACATCTTTAATAACAATTTTAAGTTGATAACTTTTTATCATGAACCAAGTCAATTCTTTTTGTAACTTTCATAACTGTCATTATTTCAAGGAATTAGTATTACATTTCTCTACCGTAGTGAGCTTAAACTAGTATTATCAAACTCTCCTTATGATTATGGTCTCCAACAATGTAAAAATTGGAGCAGGTTATCTAGTAACTCAAGCACCTTTTGTGGATCTGTGATGTACTGCATATTGCTTAATAGTTTTCATTAGCAATTTCTGGCAATTTTATATTTGAACAATTGTGCCTGAGTCCCAGCTAGGGCAGCTGAGGAAATGGTAGAGAGAGGGATAGGGGAATTGCAATGAGGATCAAGTACAGCAACAATCTACATGGTGGAGAAGCAATAATGGATTGGAGATTCCAGCCTTTAGCTGTCAAATCACAAGGTTAAGATAGAGATTATTGAATGGTGACCAGGGTTTTATGCAAACAGACCGAAAGATGAAAGGCAAGGAATGGTTTTATTTGAAAGAGGTGTCAATCTAGTACTAGACTGGGAAGTCTTTGTTGTCCTTGGAGTCTTGTGATAGTTGCTCTGGGACAGGGAATTATGTTGTCACAGCAGAGATTCAAAGGTCAACTTCCAGACTGAAGTGAAACAACTAGGAAAGTGTATGGTTATGCACTTTGACAGAAAAAATAAACGGGCAGACTATTATTTAAATGGGGAAAGAATTCAAAGTTCTGAGATGCAACGGGACTTGGGAGTCCTCGTACAGGATACCCTTAAGGTTAACCTCCAGGTTGAGTCGGTAGTGAAGAAGGCAAATGCAATGTTGGCATTCATTTCTAAAGGAATAGAGTATAGGAGCAGGGATGTGATGTTGAGGCTCTATAAGGCACTGGTGAGACCTCACTTGGAGTACTGTGGGCAGTTTTGGTCTCCTTATTTAAGAAAGGATGTTCTGACGTTGGAGAGGGTACAGAGAAGATTCACTAGAATGATTTCGGGAATGAGAGGGTTAACATATGAGGAACGTTTGTTCGCTCTTGGACTGTATTCCTTGGAGTTTAGAAGAATGAGGGGAGACCTCATAGAAACATTTCGAATCTTGAAAGGCATGGACAGAGTGGATGTGGCAAAGTTGCTTCCCATGATGGGGGAGTCTAGTACGAGAGGGCAAGACTTAAGGATTGAAGGGCACCCATTCAGAACAGAAATGAGAAGAAATTTTTTTAGTCAGAGGGTGGTGAATCTATGGAATTTGTTGCCACGGGCAGCAGTGGAGGCCAAGTCATTGGGTGTATTTAAGGCAGAGATTGATAGGTATCTGAGTAGCCAGGGCATCAAAGGTTATGGTGAGAAGGTGGGGGACTGGGACTAAATGGGAGAATGGATCAGCTCATGATAAATGTCTAACTGGGAAACAGCTATCCTTACAGTTCATTTTGGAAGGGAATTATTTTTCAGTCACATAACAGTAATACACAATTTAATTTTGAACCAAGTACAATTGGCTCAAACAACAACAAGTTGGGTGCTACGGTAGCGTAGCGGTTAGCATGATGCTACAACAGCTCAGTGCATTCTGGAGTTCAGAGTTCAATTCTGGTGCTGTTCAGTAAGGAGTCTATGTACGTTCTCCCCATGGAATGCATGGGATTTGCCCAGATACCCCGGTTTCCTCCTACAGTCCAAAAAAGTACTGGGTAGGTTATTTGAAGTAAGTAAGTTAGATTTGGTCCACTTATAACAAATTAGCCACATTTTTTCACACCCTTCCCAATTATCCTCACCACTGTCATTGAGAATAGTGCCAATTCACCACGAATTGTTTTACATGAAAAATGTAAAATAATCTGATACTTGCAGAATAATTTTCTGACATGCTTTTTGTCAGAAAACAGTTAACAAACAGGAAGAATTTCATAAAAGAATTGGGACCAGGACCACCGTTCCCTCTAATCTGAGCAGGTGCGCGGCCACGCAGTAACTGAAATATTCCAGTGTACATAACCTTTGTTGCTGTGCAGCTGGAATTTTCTTTAGTATAATGTTAATATAATTTTGAAATTAGGCTAATATAATTTTTAAATCTATATTAATATAATTATGAAATACCCTGTAAATAATTATATGTTAATGACTATTGTCCAGAAATGCTCTAAATAATAAACATACCACAACCTTTACTTTGAAACATTTTAGAGCTTCAACATATTTATCTTGTCAGTGTTTCTAGTTACAACACTGTTACGTATTGTAACAGTAAACACAGAATGGGAGTTGATTGCTTATTGACATCGTTTAAAGTTCAAAGTGCAAAGTAAAATTCATTATCAGAGTACATACATGTCACCATATAGAACCATAAGACCATAAGACATAGGAGCAGAACTGAATTAGAGCTACTGGCTTGCCTTTTTCATAACTGCATTAATGTTTTAAGCCCAGGATAGATCCTCTGAGAGGTTAATTCCCAGGAACATGAAGCTGCTCATTCATTCCACCACTGACTCCTTTCCGAAGTCCACTATCAATTCCTTGTTCTTGCTGATGTCAAGAGTGATGTTGTGATACCATTGAATCAGCTGAACTACCTCACGCTGCCTTGTCACCATCTAAAATTCTGAAACAATTGGTATAATTAGTGAATTTATAGATGGTGGTTGACTTGTGCTTAGCCACACAGTAATGAGGGTAGAGAGCAGTGGTCTAAGCACACAACTTTGAGATGCGTCAGCAAGGAAATGTAAGTATCAATCCATACTGACTGTGGTAACCCAATATGAAGTCAATGATCCACTTGCAGAGGGAGACATAGGTGAGGGGTTAATGGTGTTGAATGCCCAGCTGTAATTGATAAGCAACAGCCTGATGTATGTTTCACTGTTGTCTAGGTGCTCCAAATCCAAGTGAAGAACTGGTGAGATTGCTTCTGCTGTAACTAGTCCCTATTTACAATGTCCTTCTACTTCTACATGTCAAAATTAATCCCCATGAACATTCTCTTCTGTTAAAGCTTAATCTCATGAAACTGAAGGCTTATAAAAAAAAACTACAAAAAAAATTCTAAATAGAATTTTTACAAAGGTCTACCATGTTGCTTACATTTCCGATCTCATACCCAACTGATATCACGGAAAACATTTTAGGTTTAAATCCTTATTAGAAGGGATTAATAGCAACTATATATGATATCATTATGAAAATACAGCCAGGTATATCTGATAAAATTTAAAATAAATGGGAAAGGGAACTTCAACTTCACTTATCTATAGAGAAATGGGAGAAAATTTTTCAATTAGTTAGCTCTTCCTCCTATATGTGCTATAGATACGCTGATACAATTTAAGGTACTGCATGGGGCCCACATGTCTAAAGATAAACTAGCTTGTTTTCACTCCCATATAAATCCCATTTGTGACAGATGTCACTCTGAGGTGGCTTCTTTGATTGATATGTTCTGGTCTTGCCCTCTCTTGGAAAAAATTTGGAAAGATATTTTTGATATCGTTTCAACAGTTTTGCGTTTTGATTTACAACCCCATCCTATTACGGCAATTATTGGTTTGCCAATGATGGACATAGATCTTTATCCTCTTCAGCCTATCAGATGATCACATTTGTGATCTTTCAGGAAGGTCTCAAAGCTCTACGCTTCTTTTTGGATTCCAGACCTAATCGGTTCCCCCCTACCACCGCTCTGCTCCGTCTAGTGGAATAAGTCCTTACTCTTAATAATTTCTCCTTTGGCTCCTCCCACTTCCTCCAAACTAAAGGTGTAGCTATGGGCACTCGTATGGGTCCTAGCTATGCCTGCCTTTTTGTTGGGTTTGTGGAACAATCTATTTTCCGTGCCTATTCTGGTATCTGTCCCCCACTTTTCCTTCACTACATCGACGACTGCATTGGCGCTGCTTCCTGCACGCATGCAGAACTTGTTGACTTTATTAACTTTGCATCCAACTTTCACCCTGCCCTCAAGTTTACCTGGTCCATTTCCGACACCTCCCTCCCCTTTCTAGATCTTTCTGTCTCTGTCTCTGGAGACAGCTTATCCACTGATGTCTACTATAAGCCTACTGACTCTCACAGCTATCTGGACTATTCCTCTTCTCACCCTGTCTCTTGCAAAAACGCCATCCCCTTCTCGCAATTCCTTCATCTCCGCCGCATCTGCTCTCAGGATGAGGCTTTTCATTCTAGGACGAGGGAGATGTCTTCCTTTTTTAAAGAAAGGGGCTTCCCTTCCTCCACTATCAACTCTGCTCTTAAACGCATCTCCCCCATTTCACGTACATCTGCTCTCACTCCATCCTCCCACCACCCCACTAGGAATAGGGTTCCCCTGGTCCTCACCTACCACCCCACCAGCCTCCGGGTCCAACATATTATTCTCCGCAACTTCCACCACCTCCAACGGGATCCCACCACTAAGCACATCTTTCCCTCCCTCCCCCCCCCCCTGCTTTCCACAGGGATCGCTCCCTACGCGACTCCCTTGTCCATTCGTCCCCCCCATTCCTCCCCACCGATCTCCCTCCTGGCACTTATCCTTGTAAGCGGAACAAGTGCTACACATGCCCTTACACTTCCTCCCTTACCACCATTCAGGGCCCCAAACAGTCCTTCCAGGTGAGGCAACACTTCACCTGTGAGTGAACTGGGGTGATATACTGCGTCCGGTGCTCCCGATGTGGCCTTCTATATATTGGCGAGACCTGACGCAGACTGGGAGACCGCTTTGCTGAACACCTACGCTCTGTCTGCCAGAGAAAGCAGGATCTCCCAGTGGCCACACATTTTAATTCCACATCCCATTCCCATTCTGACACGTCTATCCACGGCCTCCTCTACTGTAAAATGAAGCCGCACTCAGGTTGGAGGAACAACACCTTATATTCTATCTCGGTAGCCTCCAACCTGATGGCGTGAACATCGACTTCTCTAACTTCCGCTGGTGCCCCGCCTCCCCCTCGTACCCCATCTGTTAATTATTTTTATACACACATTCTTTCTCTCACTCTCCTTTTTCTCCCTCTGTCCCTCTGACTATACCCCTTGCCCATCCTCTGGGTCCCCCCGCTTGTCTTTCTCCCTGGGCCTCCTGTCCCATGATCCTCTCATATCCCTTTTGCCAATCACCTGTCCAGCTCTTGGCTCCATCCCTCCCCCTCCTGTCTTCTCCTATCATTTTGGATCTCCCCCTCCCCCTCCCACTTTCAAACCTCTTACTAATGTGACGAGAATACACATAAAACTAAGATGTTTGCTGGCCTGGGTTAGCATCAGTGACATCAGCAGTTGGTCTGCCACCTGTCCTCAGGGGAAGGAGAGATAAGGAACAATGGAGCAGCGTCTGGAGATGTGTAATAAAGGGACGGGTGAGAGAGCTGTCTGGAGCGGCTCCCCCTTTGAACCCTGAACTATTTGAAGTGATGGACAGGCGATCTGGAGATGTGTAATGAAGGGACGGGCGAGAGAGCTGTCTGTAGCGGCTCACCCTTTGAACCCTGAACTGTTTGAAGTGATGGACAGGCGATACCCCAGTAGGGGGATAAAAAGGGACAGGCTCGCTAAGGCAGGACACACGACACCCGAGGTAACAAGACCCTGGAAGCGGTGTGCCTCTCACGAGTCGGTGGGAAGTACCGGACAACGCACAGGGTGGAAAGATACGATCAGCGGGAACCCGGTGTGTGTCCGCCCTTGCTTGGGTGCCGAGTTCACTGCAGAGGATCGACCGCATCTGGAGGAGGGTTCACAGTCGGTGACCTCAGGTGACATCATCAAGGACCTGCCCAAAATCTGCTTGTGAGCAATTATCGCTGGTCTGTGAGTGGAAGCCGTTTCTGAATGATCAGTCGTTCCCGTTCTCTCTCTCTCTCCCCCCACGTTGTCCATCACCATGGCAACGATTACTGCGAACTGAACTACTAAATTGGACTGAACTTTGTGTCACTCTGAAATTGGTCATTTACCCCTAGACAACGATAGAGCTTGATTGATGCTGTTAACTTAATTCTGTGCACATGTGTGGTTATCATTGCTGAACTGTTGCATTTATTATCGTTTCGATTACTGTGTTGCTTGTTTCTTTAATAAAACTTTCTTAGTTCTAGTAATCCAGACTCCAACTGAGTGATCCATTTCTGCTGGTTTGGCAACCCAGTTATGGGGTACGTAACATAAGTGGGGGCTCGTCCAGGATTTTGAACGCTAAATTTGGGACGGAGTAAATTGGTTGGGTTAAAATTCCCGAAAGAAAGAAAAGACAAACAGCAGAAATGGAGGCTGAGGAATTTATAAAGGCGCCGACCTTGGAGGCACGAGAGGATGCCAGGAAATCGGAATTGGTAGCTGTGGCCAAACGGTTGAATCTTGCTAAGGTGAAGTCGACAATGAGGAGAGAGGAGATACACAGAGCTATTGTAGAGCATTATGTATCTAAGGGTGTGTTTCCCCAAGGCGAGCTGGAGGTGGTGTCTATTGAAAAACCTGCCGGAGACGCGGTACAGGTGCAGCCTGAAAAACTGAGACTCGAGCACGAGTTCCGGGTACGACAGTTGGAGCTAGAAGAGAAGGAGAGAGAGAGAGACAGTTGGAGAGAGAAGAGAAAGAGAGGGACGGACAGTTGGAGAGAGAGGAGAAACAGAGGGAAAGGGAATTCGAATTGGAGAAGTTAAGGTTAAGGGCAGAGCAGGGGCTCGTGCCAAACCAAGGTGGCGGGTTCCGGGCGACCCAGGAGGTTAGGCTGGTTCCCCCATTTGACAATACCGACGTGGATCGGTACTTCCTCCACTTTGAAAAAGTGGCTATAAGTCAGGACTGGCCGAGGGATAAGTGGGCTGTGTTACTTCAGAGTGTACTGAAAGGGAAAGCCCAAGAAGCTTACTCCGTTTTGTCCGCGGAAGATGCCCAGAGGTATGAGGTGGTAAAAGAGGCCATCCTCAGGATTTATGAGTTGGTCCCGGAGGCATACCGGCAGAGGTTCCGGAATGCGAGGAAGCAGTGGGACCGCACGTATTTAGAGTTTGACATATTGTGAGCGTTGGTGCGCCTCAAAGGGGTAGAGGGGGATTATGACAGACTGCTACAGCTGATCCTCATTGAGCAGTTTAAAGGTTGTGTCCCTGAGGATATGAGACCCTACCTCGATGAGAAAGAGGCAGCCACGTTAGCCGCAACTGCTAAGTTAGCAGATGAGTATGCATTGACGCATAAAATGAAGTTTGCCCCGAGTAAAGGCTACCAGAAGGGTCGTCAGGACGGCGGGGAGAGTCCGCCGGAAAAGTCAGAAAGTAAGCCGGGGACTAGTGAGAAGGATAAGGTAGACCGGGAGCAGTCTGGTAGGAAGTCTCCTGGGGTCGTCTGTTATAATTGTGGGAAAGTCGGATACTTTGCGTCCAGGTACTTTGCCCCAAAGAAGGAGACAGGAAAAGGAAAAACAGCGATTTTGAATGGCTGTATCGAGCTGTTAAGCGAACCGCTAGGACAGGACAGGTCTGCCAAAGTTCAGGAAGGGCGCGAGAGGTTTATCTCGGCCGGATTGGTGTCAGTGAAGGAGGGGTTGAAACCAGTTCCAGTGCGGATCTGGAGAGACACGGGAGCGTGTCAGTCACTAATACTGAAGAGTGTATTAGAGTTTAGCTCAGAGACCCAGACTGGGGAGGTCAAGGTCAAAGGTGTTGGGGAAGGGACAGAGTCAGTCCCTTTGCACCAGATACACTTACAAAGCAACCTGGTCTCTGGACTAGTCACGATCGGGGTGAGGTCCGAATTACCGATGAAAGGCGTGGAAGTCTTGCTCGGTAATGACATCGTCGAGGGAATCGTGTTCCCAGCCGTGAGATTGACAGGTCAGCCTGCCAGCATTGAGGCCCCGCCCATGGACTCACAGGTTCATCATGGGACTGCGGTAGTGAATTTAGCTGACACGTTTCTGCCAGTCTTGTACGAGACGGGGGGTAGAAAAGGAAAAGGAGTGTAGTGAGACAAGAGGTAGTGAGGGAGCTGGGACAGACGTAGCAGTAGCCAGGAAAGAATTTGTGCCGACGCAGGAACGAGACGAGGGGCTGATGGTTTCGGCAGAGACAGCTCTCTCTGACACAGACTTAACAAGGGAACTAGAAGGCTATTGTGCGGAGGAGGAAGTGCTAAGGTAAAAAGGGAAATCAAGTACAGTACCCGCAGATGAGGAGTGGGGGGTGGTGCAAAAGAGTTATGGGGATGAGGTTTTTAACATGGCCCACGAGGTACCCCCCGGTGGACATTTTGCGGTGCTGGAGGAAACAGTTGGTGGAATCATGAAAGAGGTTTACCGACTGCCCAGGAGGAAGGATGTTATTGATCATGACCGACGCGAACTGAGACGGTCACAGGCTTTTGATATGCTAACAAACCTAGTCGGTGTTAGCGTGGAAATCAATGAAGCTAGGGGCCCCCTGATAAGAGGAAAAAACCATTTTGAAAAGATTCGTATGGGATCGATCAGATAGGAGAAGGCTATTGTTTTGGCCAGGTCTACTGATAAGGTCTCTCCCTTAATCCCCGAACAAAGCGAATCTTTAGCAGAAGTAATTAAACGACTCGCACCCGTGTGGTTGATTGTCCCGAGGCGATGCAAAGAACTGGGACATTGGGTGATGTCTGTTACAATAGGCCAGCCTAGTAAACAACAGCCATATATAATGAGTAATTCAGTGACTAAAGGGCTGATGAACACAGAGGTGTGTATTGGCAATTTAATACGGCTGTCTGAAGCCAGCTTGATAGTGAACCTTGAAAAAAATGAATTCGGCCACACAAGGGTCACTTACCTGGGAATTGTGGTGACACAGGGGCAGCTGGCAGCGATGCAAGCTACAGTGCAGGCTATCGCTGACCTCCCAACCCCGACAGACAAGAGGGCCCTCAGAAGGCTCTTGGAGATGGTGGGGTACTGTAGGAAGTTTTGCAATAACTCTGCAGTCACTACCCCTCCCCCTCCTACTAAGCCCTTGCGAGAGGAAACTAGGTCGGAATGGGACGACCCTTGTTATTGTGGTCCGGGACAAAACCAAATGAGAGGTTACATTGATCGCAATTCATCAGTGTTTTTGGCCACTATGAAGTTTGCTGAGTTGGAGCCTGGTCTAAGGGATTATTAATAACACCTATAAAAGGAACAGAAAATGTGATGACTGTCTGTCAAGGTGTTGACAACTTCAAATTCTCTGTATTAGCCAAATAGCTGATAAAGATGTATATTTGTGTGTGTATCAAATAATGTATTCATGTTTGTAATTTTTACCTCCCGGTAAAAATCCTTAAAGGGGGGAAGTGTGACGAGAATACACATAAAATTAAGATGTTTGCTGGCCTGGGTTAGCATCAGTGACATCAGCAATTGGTCTGCCACCTGTCCTCAGGGGAAAGAGAGATAAGGAACAATGGAGCAGCGTCTGAAGATGTGTAATGAGGGGACGGGTGAGAGAGCTGTCTGGAGCGGCTCCCCCTTCGAACCCTGAACTATTTGAAGTAATGGACAGGCGATCTGGAGATGTGTAATGAAGGGACGGGCGAGAGAGCTGTCTAGAGCGGCTCCCCCTTTGAACCCTGAACTGTTTGAAGTGATGGACAGGCGATACCCCAGTAGGGGGATAAAAAGGGACAGGCTCGCTAAGGCAGGACACACAACACCCGAGGTAACGAGACCCTGGAAGCGGTGTGCCTCTCACGAGTCGGTGGGAAGTACCAGACAACGCACAGGGTGGAAAGGTACGATCAGCGGGAACCCGGTGTGTGTCCGCCCTTGCTTGGGTGCCGAGTTCACTGCAGAGGATCGACCGCATCTGGAGGAGGGGTCACAGTCGGTGACCTCAGGTGACATCATCAAGGACCTGCCCAAAATCTGCTTGTGAGCAATTATCGCCGGTCTGTGAGTGGAAGCCGTTTTGAATGATCAGTCGTTCCCGTTCTCTCTCTCCTTCCCCCCACATTGTCCATCGCCATGGCAACGATTACTGCGAACTGAACTACTAAATTGGACTGAACTTTGTGTCGCTTTGAAACTGGTCACTTACCCCTAGACAACGATAGAGCTTGATTGATGCTGTTATCTTAATTCTGTGCACGTGTGTGTTTATCATTGCTGAACTGTTGCATTTATTATCCTTTCGATTACTGTGTTGCTTGTTTCTTTAATAAAACTTTCTTAGTTCTCGTAATCCAGACTCCAACTGAGTGATCCATTTCTGCTGGTTTGGCAACCCAGTTACGGGGTATGTAACACTAACTCTTCCTTCAGTTAGTCCTGACCAAGGGTCTTGGCCTGAAATGTCGACTGTGCCTCTTCCTAGAGATGCTGCCTGGCCTGCTGCGTTCACCAGCAACTTTGATGTGTGTTGCTTGAATTTCCAGCATCTGCAGAATTCCTGTTGTTTACATTTGTGACATTAATGGCCAGAAGATCCATTTTATCAAATTGGAAAGAGACCAATCCCCGTACTACATTTCAGTGGTTTTCCCAAACTATATCATGTTTAAATTTAGAAAAAATTATAAGTGTCATTTTTGATCCTTCGGTTAAATTTGAAGAGACCTGGAAGCTATTTATTCAACACTTTCATATGATGTAGTTTGACCTTTTCTGAAACCTTTTTATTAACTTCGAATATATGAATAGAAGAGCGGAGTTGACGACATTAATAAATGTATTCGATCTAATATATTGGTTCAGCCCTGTTTTGTTCTCTTTGGTTTTTTTGGGGTTTGGTAATTTAGCTCTTTTTTTTTTAATTTTTTGTTTGTTTTTTGGGGGTTTTCTTTGTGATATCCTTTTCTTTTTATTTCTTTTCTCTTCATGTTTAATTATATTAGGAGTTTGGAAGTCTATTACACTTGTACTATTTGTAGTTTCTTTTATATATGTTTATTACCAACAATGTAATTCCAATCTCTTTGTATCACTATTGTTATTATGTCTATTAACATGAAAACTAATAAAAGGATTAAAAAAGAAAGAAAGAATGTTTACAAAGGTCAGAATGTTACATTGCAAAGAAGTTTAGGCAATTCTTCAAAACTCATGAAGTTAAGTATAAATGAAATTTTAAAGCCATGAAATTCTCCTTTTAACCAGTGTGTTGTCTTTGAGTGCTGCCAAATGATATTTAACCAAAAACTCAATCAATTTCTTGCATTGTTCCTGAAAAGTACAATATTTTCTTGTCCAGACATGTACAATGACATCAAATAGTTGTTACATCAATGAGCAAGATTCATTCTGCATGCATGCCTACAGCCAGCATAAGCCAGACCTCACAAGACGGGTAAGGTCTGCTTTAGGATAGCTTAAAGCGACTAGCCAGAATTGGTCAATAGCCACAATATCTACTACATGGATCCTACTGCAAACAGGTCCACTTTAAGGCTTATACATACTCCGTCCTCCTTCTCCCAAACACACTCATTTTGAATGTCTTTCATTTCCCTTATCACAAGATGGCAGGCAGTTTCTAACTTCTCTATCTACTAGCCAATCACATCCTTGGACAACAAACCACAAAAGGTTGTTGATAAACACCCCAGGCCTACTTCCCTCCAATTTCCACATCTCAATTCCAAGTTCCAAGTTAGTATAATGCTTCAAACTGAAGTTCAAACCTTCCCAGCTCAGGCTCCATTTTCCAGTCTTTTCTCAAGTGTACTCCACACCAGTGCCCCAATATGACCTGGCTGAGAAAAGTTTGATATGGGACCTTCATATTGCCATCCGGAGGACTGGGGAAGATACAGCATATTCGGGGGGCGGGGGAAGAGGCAGGATGCTAGGAAGACAGAAAAGCAGCAGGATAGGAGAGGATTAGGAAGAGATAGTGTTGGGAAGATGGGAGAAGAGATGGTGTTGGGAAGATTGGGGAAGAGGCTAGATGCCTGAAGGACTAGGGTAGCATCCACACTTTCCTTAAACATCTGAGAATTGGATTAAATGCTGCTCAGTATGTCCAATATAAGGACTGTGACTGAAATGACTTGTCTTTTCATGCCAGTGTGCATCCACAGCCTAAATAATGAAGCTCATTCACCTGTCATTTACTCACATGAGACATTGTAATAATGTATCTCCTGTCATTCAGCTGGGCAAGTAGGCTGACATCTCCATCACTGGCAGCCAAAGTCTCAAAAGGGGCATTAAACCACGTGGAGTAACACCAACTCTATGCTTAAGTTGTATTATGTAGTATAATTATGTTTCATCATTTAGGCTGCCCTGTCTTCCCAGTATCCTGCCTATATCACAGCACCCTAATATATCTGCATCTTCCCTGGTCCTCCTGATATCCTACCCTATTGTCAATCTTTCTGATATTCCACCTCTTCCCTAAGCCTCCCACATCCTCCTTCTTTCTTATTTTCCCAAACTTTTATCTGATTCCTCCCAACTTTTTGCCTCTTCCTCATATCATGAACCTTTCCCCTGCCCCTCTGAAGACTTACCTCTTCCCAATGCTCCCCATACCCTGTCTCATCCTAGCCTGGAGTTCCAGCTCTGTTGAAACCATCGTGAAGTCCAGAGGCAGAGCTGGGTACTGTCCCCCAATTGGCCATGGGCCTGGTACCTGAAGAGAGGCTACATCCTGTGGAACAGCATGCTACTCAAGGGTGTTATCAGGAATCCATTCTTCCTTCCAGTGCAATACTAGTCAGTCATTTTGTAGGACTACCTTATTAATTTCTTTGTTCAGTTTCCAAGCTGTAAGATCGCCATTGTCCTTAGTAAACCACAGTTAGGCCCATATTGACAGTGTATCCTCATGTCCTATCAAAGCTTGCACCCCCTAGGACACATACTCCTTTGCATCTATCCAATGACCAGTCAAGCATCCTTCCTGCAACCTGGCCATTCTGCTTAGACAAGGCTTTCCCTCCTCTGCCTGTCACTGTCCAGTCATTCCCAAGTACTTACCTAGGAGAAGCCGCCAGCAGTGGGTCAGACACATTTAGTCCTTTGGAGTCCTTTTCCCAAGAGTAGCAATGGTTAATACTAGAGGACATCATTTTAAGGTGAATGAAGAAAAATTTAGTGGAGATGTCAGAGGTAGGTTTTTATAGAGAGTAGTAAGCATCTGGAATGCACTGGGTGGTATTGAGGCTGATACATCAGGACCATTTAAGATACGTTTAGGTAAGTACATGGATGAAAGATAAATGGAGGGTTATAGACTGTGAAGGAAGGAAGGGTTAGATTGATCATACAGTAGGTTTATAAAAGTTGGCACAGTATCATAGGCAGAGGGCCTGTACTGCGCTGTACTGTTCTATGTTCTATGAAGGGTCTCAACCCAAAATATCAACTGTCTATTTCCTTCCATTGATGCTGCCTGACCCGTTGAGTTCCTCTAGCATTTTGTAATCCAGTTCTTTCCTGCTTGGGACAAGGTATGTCCCAGCTGAAGTCAACTTGCCTAGACCTTTGCAGAACTGATACTAAACCAGGTGGGTGATGGGCAAATGGCCCACTTCAGCCTATTTGCCATTCTCAGAGAGCTAACAGATTTTTGGGTCAGAAAATCCAGTCCAATATCAATTAAAAGTAACTCCCTTCTTCTGTATTGCTATTTTTTGTAATTTACTTTCAACCTATGGTGACAGCTCCTCTGCCCGCGCAGATTTGGAACTTCCACTGGGCGATCATAATCCATGTGAAGTATTATGGGCAATTCCCATTCATTATTTTGGGAAATGATTCAGAAAATAAATGGAATACATAATCTATGTGGTGTCAGAAAAAACTCAGTAAAAATGTATTTCACAAGAAAATAAGGTCAGAAATAGGCCATCTGGACCTTCAAGCTGCAGGACTCAACTCCTGATTTGTGAAGTCCAAGTCAATGGCCAACATTAATTATTTGTTTCTGTTCTATATTTTTTAAATGTAAAGCTATATCTTACTTCTTACACTGATCATCCTACACACATGACTCCCATTCAAATATGTGCCTATCCATTGTATCTGCTGAAATAGGTTCTCAATTGTATAGCTTAAAATGATGCAAGGAAGAACAATTTGAGAAATGTAAGAGAGAACTGCAAACACCTCCCAGTTCATAGCACCAAGCCACGAACGGAAAAATAGGGCAGTAATGTGTCATCTGAAGGAAAGATGTAATATTAGGTATAATATTTGTATAGCATTCTTTTCCTGCAGCTGGATCAGAAATATTAAAACAACTGAGGTCCACAATGAACAGAGATTAAAATTAGGATTTTAAAGGAAGGTGCAATTCAGTCAATTAATGAGGTGATGTCAGAAATGGTAAAAAAGGGAACAGTTTAATAAGATAGAGTAAGAGCAAAACTACATTTGAACAAAGTTTAAGAAACCCATTACAGAAAGACGTTATATTTATAACACTAAACATACACCACTGTACCCTTTAGCCCATGCTGTAGTGTTGACTCTTTAACCTACTCTAAAATCAATCTAACCCTTCCCTTCCACATTGTCCTCCATTTTTCTTTCACCCATGTTCCTATCAAAGAGTCTCTTAAATGTCCCTAATGCTTCTGCTTCTGCCACCACCCCTGACAGTGTGTTCCATGCACCCACCACTCTCTCTATTGCACACCTACCTCTGACATTCCCCCATACTTTCCACCAACCACCTTAAAATTATCCCCTATCATATTAGCCAGTTCCACCCTCAGAAAAAGTCTCTGGCTGTTCACTCAAACTCTGCCTTTTGTCATCTTGTACACCTCCATTATGACACCTCTCATCCTCCCATGCTCCAAAGCGAAAAACCCTAGCTCACCTAACCTATCCTCATAAGACATGCTGGTAAATCTCCTCTGCACCTTCTCTAAAGCTTCTATGCCCTTCCTAAATTTGCATTTAGCAATTAAGTTAATATTTTGAAGCAAGAAAAAACTGGTATTGTAAATTGCAAAGTTCCTCTGTTTATGTTCATCGTTTTTGGGTAGACTGCATCAATAATAGCTTTAAAAATTACCTCCAAGTAGCTCATCACTACATATCTCTATATTGCTTTGTATTTTTCAGATATTTTAACAACTATTGTTGCTGCCTTTCCTACACATAACAAATATCCATTGAAATTTAACAAAGTCTACAGTTTTATTGCAAAGAGTATCTTCAGACCTCATTTACAAATCAATAATGCAATATAGATTAGAAATAAATTGTGAATGTTTAAGTTCACATTTCACAATCTAAGCAAGCTGTGGATATTTCAGCTTTCTTGATGATAATTAAGGTGCATTGTTATCCAGACAATGAGAACAAGAAAAGACCATGGAAGATGAGTAAGTCTGCACCGTACAAAGACAATGGTACTGTTTTATGAGACAAATACCCTCAGTTATGAATCCATTGTGGACAGGTCAGCAGGTTAATTTATATGGTTAAGTGACATTTCAGAGATTCTGAATGCATTTTGCATATTTGGCAAGTATTAAAGGAAGACTGTCCCCGGGGTTGTCTAATATAAAACTGAATCTACAATTCGCTTTGTACTTTCCTAAACAAGACTTCCTTCTTCAAGCAATTCCTTTCAATAATCTTTTTTTTCACTTTCTGGAGGGACATTTAATAGTACTGTTATGACATCATTTTTGTGGCGTATATGATTCTGGAATGACTGACTGATGAAATCTTCACATTTTTTTTCTAAATACAGTTAGGTCATTTGCCATTTTCATTTGGCCCATTACCAGTAATTCGTTTAGCTAGGCATAAATAAAATAACTATACAAAGGATAAATGGTGTTTTGATCAAATTGTAATTCATAAGTTTCAGAAATATGCAAAGGACTTTTGTAATGACCATTCATATTGCAAATTATGAAACACTGGTGCTACTAGAATTGGCCTTACCCACACCCCCCCCACCATGATCTAGAACTGAAAACAATTTAGCATGTGAACTTTTAGTATGGTTCAGGATACATGTGGTGACCTTCTTGACCGATTGGCTCACTAATAATGTCTAAGTGTAGATAAAACACAAACAGGAGTACAGTCCTAAGGAAATTTAACACAACTTTAAGTGAAGTTTATTGTCATTTAACTACATACATCTATATAATGTATATAGAAATGAGAACATTTCTTCAAACATGGGTGTAAAGCACGTAACACATGGTAACTTATGAAGGTAAGGATAAAATGTACAGATGAATCATACATAAATAACAAACTAAAGTGCATTAATATTAAATATTGGAAGGTACAGAACAGATTAACCAGTGATACATCGAATACGATGCGGCCGGAGGAAGAAACTGTTTCTCATCCTGACCGTTCTTGTGTTTATGTATCGGAGTCTCCAGCCTGATGGTAGAAAGTCAAAGAGGATGCTGGAGGGATGGGTGGGATCCTTAATGATGCTAAGGGCCCTGCGTATGGAACGCTCCTGAGAAATGTCCCTGATGGATGGTAGGGAGACCCCTATGATCTTCTCAGCTGTTCTCACACTCCTTTATAGGAACTCCCAGTCCGATGCTTGGCTGCTCCCATACCAGAATGAGGAATGAGATGCAATTTGTCAGGATACTGTCAATGGTGCTCCTGTGAAATGCAAACAACAGGAATTCTGCAGATGCTGGAAATTCAAGCAACACACATCAAAGTTGCTGGTGAACACAGCAGGTCAGGCAGCATCTTTAGGAAGCGGTACAGTCGACGTTTCAGGCCGAGACCCTTCGTCAGGATGCATTCTGACCCTTCGCCTGTGAAACGCAGTCAGGGTTGGGGGAGTGGGGAGGGAGCCTCTTTTGCCTCAATCTTCTTAGGAAGTAAAGGCGCTGCTGTGCTTTCTTGTTCAAGGAGGTGATATCAAGGGACCAGGTGATGTGAACTCCCAGGAACTTGGTGCACTGAACTCTCTGTGTATTCCAGAGGGGGATGGTTTGTCTGCAGCTTCCTGAAGTCCACAATGATTTCCTTTGTCTTCTCCACATTCAGGCATAGGTTGTTTTTCTCACACCAATCCAGTAGCCACTCCACTTCCTCTCCATACTCTGTCTCGTCATCGTTCTTGACAAGGCCAACCACTGACGTGTCACCCACAAACTTGGTGACACAGTTTGAGCTGGATCCTGTGACACAGTCATGCGTCAGCAGTGTGAGCAGCAGCGGGCTGAGTGTATAACCTAGGGGAGCGCCGGGGCTCAGTGTAATGGGACGAGAGACATTGCTGCCCACACGGACTGACATTGGCCTTACTGTTAAGAAGTCCAGTATCTACTTAAAAATAATTCTAGACTTCAAAAAAAACTGATGAGAAACATATTGAGAAATTCCTTCAACCTAATGTCAGACCTGAAAATATTCCAATGTGCAAAGAAAAGAAAAATATTGACGGAGAGGAGGCAGCTATTGGTTTCCAGATGCTGCCAAACTACGTGCAGAGTTAGTACTGCAACATTCCAGAGTGTGCAAATCTTCCAAATTTATATGTGGATTCGGACTTGAGATGGACAAATAAATCAGTATCTTTCTCATGCACACTCTAATCTCATCTTCCTCTCTTGTATTATATATTCTTCTTCTTAGGCAGTTCCTTGGAAAGGAATATCATCTACCTTCATTCTATTTTTTGGGTTCTGAAGAGACTGATAGGCTATGTGCGATCACAAACATCTCCACAGAAGGACAGGTGGCACCCTGCAAGGCAGGCAGCTTGTGATTGGTGCACTCTATTACCATTCATGAAGGGCTTCTGCAAGCTCCCAATTCATGTGCTCGAGGCCCTCAATACCATCTTAAACGTTCCTTCTCCACATTGAGTAGATACAGAGGCATAAGAGACTGCAGATGCTGGTTCTCAGTCCTGATGCAGGCTTTCATAAGACCATAAGATAGAGGAGCAGATTTAGGCCACTTAGCCTGTCACTTGTGTCACACAGGTGAGAAACTGCTAGAAAGGTCAGCAGTTTAATGAACAAGGAGGAAATTAAAAGAGAGAGAGAGAGAGTATGGCGTGAGCTGAGACACAAGCTGGGAAGTCACTATGGTTACAGCTCATAGCGGTTGATCTAACGGACACTGGAATTTTGGATGGATTATAAAAATTGGATCCTTTGGTCTGATAATGACAGAGGAGACACGACACGAGAGAACTGCGGAAGCTACCCGAGAAACCACTGGTGGAGTTTAAGACCACCACGAGGGTGGAGGCGACGGACTGATTAATTTCGACCCGTGATTACCAGTGCAGGTAAGAGCTTGCCTGTGGGGGTCTGCTGGTGGTGAATCCGTGCCGTGGGTTAGTAGACCGTTCCCTAGAAGGGGCTCTGTCCATCTGTGTCTGTGTGGGGGTCATACCAAGTGACTCTGAAGACCTCAAAAGCAAGAACAACGAAAGCTGCCAACTTGAACATCAACTTTCTCTCTCTTCATCAATTCAACTCGACACAACACAAAGTGAACTGAACTGCTTAAACTTACCTGACACCATAAGACTGATATCCACCTCCTGGACTATTATTTTTGTATCCACACACACACATTTACAGATATATATAAAATAGTTTATAACCTGTATTGTATTATTCAGTTTTAATGAAATTAATTCGTAGTAGTAATAAATATAGTCTTAATTTATAGTAAACCAGACTCTAGGTGTGTTCCATCTATGCTGGTCCTTTTCAACCCGTCACGAGGTTCGTGACACTTGAAATTTGATAGGGAGAAAGTAAAGTCTGACATAGCAGTATTTCAGTGGAGTAAAGGAAATTACAGTGGTATGAGAAAGGAGTTGGCCAAAGTAAATTGGAAGGAAATGCTGGCAGGGATGTCAGCAGAGTAGCAATGGCTTGAGTTTCTGGTAAAGATGAGGAAGGTGCAGGATAGATGTATTCCAAAAACAAAGAAATACTCAAATCGCAAAATAGTACAACCGTGGCTGACAACAGAAGTCAAAGCAAATGTGAAAACAAAAGAGAGGGCATACAACAACGCAAAAATTAGCAGGAAGATAGAGGATTGAGAAGCTTTTAAAACCCTTCAGAGAGCCACTAAAAGAGTCATAGGAGGGAAAAAATAAAATGTGAAAGCAAGCTAGCAAACAATATCAAAGTGAATAGTGAAAGCTTTTTCAAGTATGTAAAAAATAAGAGAGATGAGAGTGGATACAGGGCTGCTGGAAAATGAGGCAGGAGAAATAGTAACGGGGGACAAGGAGATGGCAGATGAACTAAATGAGTACTTTGCGTCAGGGTGAGAGGGAAGAGAAGTGAGTGCAGTTACTACTACAAGGGAGAAAGACTGAAAGACCTAACAGTATACAAGTCACCTGATCCAGATGAACTGCACCATAGGTTTCTGAAAGAGGTAGTGGTACATAGAACATAGAACATAGAAATCTACAGCACACTACAGGCCCTTCAGCCCACAATGTTGTGCCGACCATGTAACCTGCTCTAGAAACTGCCTAGAACTTCCCTGGCGCATAGTTTTCTATTTTTCTAAGCTCCATGTACCTACCTAAGAGGCTCTTAAAGGACCCTATTGTACCTGCTTCTACCACTGCCACCGGCAGTGCATTCCACGCACCCACCACTCTCTGTGTGAAAAACTTACCCTAATTATCCCCTTGGAACCTATTTCCAAGCACCTTAAAACTATGTCCCCACATATTAGCCATTTCAGCCCTGGGAAAAATCCTTTGGCTATCCACACGATCAATGCCCCTCATCATCTTATAAACCTCTAACAGGTCACCCCTCATCCTCCAACGCTCCAAGGAGAGAAGGCCAAGTACACTCAACCTATTCTTATAAAGTACGCCCTCCAATCCAGGCAACATCCTTGAAAATCTCCTCTGCACTCTCACATCATATCGACAACCTTCTGTCACAACCACGGATTCAGCAGCATAGCAGATATGGCAATTGTGCTTGTGAATATGCACATGTCAGCTAATTATTTCATAGTGAAACTATTTAACTCCATTCATTCTGTCGTAGTGTTGGCGAGACTCGAACACAGCATAGCAATGTTTCGCTGCCTGCTTGCATTAGGCCTTGCCTGAGAAATTGGACTGTCAAGTCAACTGACTCTGAAGATAGCAATAATCGTTTTATCCTTAGTTGTTATTTTCAGCCGCAGTGTAGGCTTCGTTTTCTATTTGAGAGTTTTAGTTAACAGCCCTGTTTGGCCTAGCGTTTATTGTTTTCTTTTCCCTTTAACACTGTTCGCATTAAAATCTGTGGAATATCAACTGTTTTAGTGTCTTTCACTCCGTGCTTCAGCCATATCCAAACCGGGTGACACTTTCTTAATGTCTATACACTCAAACATTTCAGTCCGCTGTAAGTCATCCCCACAATTGCCAAGGTCTTTTTCACTGTTGAATACTGAAGCAAGGTATTCATTAAGTACCTCTGCTACTTCCACCAACTCCATGCACACATTTCCACTATCCTTCCGTACAAACTCCCTACAAGCTGTCACTACTTGTGAGCCAACCATCCCATCCTCTGCCTCTTCACTTCAGTTCCCACTCCCCTGCAAATCTAGTTTAAACACTCCCCAATAGCATTAGCAAACCTCCCTCCCAGGATATTGGTTCCCCTCCAGTTCAGATACAATCCGTTCCACTTGTACAGGTCACCCCTTCCCCAGGAAAGGTTCCAATGATCCAAGAACTTGAAACCCTGCCCCCTGCACTATCTCCTCAGCCACTCATTCCTCTATGTTATCTTCCTGTTCTGACCTTTACCGATTCATAGCATTGGGAGTAATCCGGAGATCACCACCTTGGAGGTCCTTCCTAACTCCCTAAACTTACTGCGCAGGACCTCTATCCCTCTCCTGCCTACGTCATTGATACCAACAGGTACCATGACCTCTGGCTGCTCACCGTCCCCTTCAAGAATATTCTGCAACCGCTCAGAGACATCCTGGGCCCTAGCACCCGGGAGGCAACACACTATCCTGGTGTCTCTTCTGCTGCCACAGAATCTCCTATCTGTCCCCCTAACTACTGAGTCCCCTATGACTATTGCTCCACCTGACTTCACCCTTCCCTTCTGAGGCTCAGAGCTGACCACAGTGCTATTGGTCTGGCTGCTGCTGCCTTGCCCATTTTACTATTTTTACTATCAATAAAAATGTAACAGACAGATTGAAATAAATGAAGCATTTTAGAAAACCTGTTCAAAAATGATTAATATTAATCCAAAAGACAATTGAACAATTATATCAGTTCTAAATATTACTGTTATTGTACCTCAAATATAACATAAGAAATGTGAACAGTACAGCTACAACACCTAACTTGCATCTCCGCTGTTTCTCCTACTTTTGTTCTCACCCTGTCTCCTCCCAGAGATGGTGTTCTCCAGGTCCTCATCTTTCACCCCACGAGCCTTCTCATCTAGCATACTATCCTTCATCAATTCTGCCAGACGAAATGTGATCCTACCACCAACCATGTCTTCTCCCTCGTCTTTTTGACCTTGGGCATGGACAACTCCTTCCCTAACACCCATGTTCATTCATCTCTCCACATTCATTACTCCTGGCACTTTCCTCTGCCCTTGCAATAGATAAAATATTCCAGCATTTGTTGTGTCTATGTCTAAAGGCTTTTCTCGGACATTTAACTTTAAAGACTCTCTGCGGGACTCTTTCTCAAAATATACCAAAGAGGATTTACTACCTTCTTGTATTTTGACTCGCACTAGAATCATCAAGTACCCCAACCCTATACTTCTGTAGAAATCCTCCACCCGAGAGTGCTGTGATTGGTCCTATTCTCTTACATCTTATCCTCTTGCTCTTCACATACCTGTAGAATGCCTTGGGGTTTTCTTTAATCCTGCTCACCAAGACCTTCTCATGGCCCCTTCTGGCTCTCCTAATTCCATTCTTAAGCTAGCTTCCAAGCAACCTTGTAATATTCTAGAGCTCTAACAGTAGCTAGTTTCTTGAACCTTTGGTAAGCTTTTCTTTTCTTTTTAACTAGATTTTCTACATCCTTTGTATACCACGGTTCTTTTACCCTACCATCTTTTCCCTGTGTCAATGGAACATACCTATGCAGAACTCCATGCAAATGTTTCCTGAACATTTGCCACATTTCTGCCGTGCATTTCCCTGAGAACATCTGCTCCCAATTTATGCTCCCAAGTTCCTGCCTAACAGCATCATATTTCCCCCACCCCAATTAAATGCTTTCCTAAATTGTCTGCTCCTATCCCTCTCCAATACAATGGTAAAGGAGATAGAGTTGTGGTCACTACCTCCAAAATGCTCTCCCACTGAGAGATCTGACACCTGACCAGATTCATTTCTCAATACCAGATCAATAGAGCCTCTCCTCTAGCTGGCTTATCTACATACTGTGTCAGGAAACCTTTCTGAACACACCTAACAAACTCCACCCGATCTAAACCCCTTGCACTAAGTAGATGCCAATCAACATTAGGAAAATTAAGTAGAAATTGTGGAGATTGTCAACATGCCACACATGAGGCTACGTCCCAAGTTAAGAGCTCATGGTATTAGAGGAAAATTACTGGCATGGTTAGACCATTGGCTGAATGGTAGGAGGCAGTGAGTGGAAATAAAAGGATCCTTTTCTGGCTGGCTGCCAGTGACTAGTGGAGTTCCACTGGGGTTGGTGTTGGGACCACTTCTTTCTTTGCTGTATATCAATGCTTAGATGATGGAATAGATGGCTTTGTTGCCACGATTGCAGATGATACAAAGATTGGTGGAGGGGCAGATAGTGTTGAGGGAAGAGATAGACTGCGGAAGGATCTAGGCAGATTACGAGAGTGGGCAAGAAAGTGGGGAATGAAAGACAGCATTGGAAAATGTATGGTCATGTACTTTGGCAGTGGAAATAAATGTGCAGACTATTTTCTAAATAAGAAGAAAATCCAAAAATCTGAGATGCAAAGAGACTCGGGAGTCCTTGTACAGAACACCCAAAAGGTTAACTTGCAGGTAGAGCTGGTGGTCAGGAAGGCAAATGCAATGTTTGCATTCATTTCAGGAGGTCTAGAATACAAGAGCAAGGATATGATGCTGAGGCTTTATAAGGCACTGGTGAGGCCTCACCTTGAGTATTGTGAACAGTTTTAGGCATCTCTTCTAAGAAAAGATGTGCTGGTGTTGGAGAGGGTTTAGAGGAGATTCACAAAGATGATTCTGGGAATGAAAGTGTAATCATATGAGGAGCGTTTGATGGCTCTGGGTCTGTACTTGCTGGAGATTAGAAGAATGAGGGGTGATCTCATTGAAACCTTTTGAATGTCGAAAGGCCTAGACAGAGTAGATGTGGAAAGGATATTCTCCCTGGTGGGGGAGTCTAGGACAAGAGGGCACAGCCTCAGGAGAGAGGGGCGTCCATTTAAAACAGATGTAGAGAAATTTCTTTAGCCAGCGGGTGGTGAATTTGTGGAATTTATTACCACAGGCAGCTGTGGAGGCCAGGTCATTGAGTGTATTTAAAGCAAGGGTTGATAGGTCTTTGATTGGACATGGCATCTAAGGTTACGGCGAGAAGGCCAGGGAGTGGAGCTGAGGAGTGGAAAAGAGGATCAGCCATGTTTGAATGGTGGAGCAGACTCGATGGGCTAAATGGCCTAATTCTGCCCCTATGTCTTATGGTCTTATGGTCTAAGTCTGCTCCAACATTTCATCCATTTCCCCCTTAGCCCCAAACTCCTGCTTTCTCCCCATATTCCTTCACGTTCTGACTAATCGAGAATCTATCAACCTCTGCTTTAAATATACATGAAGCTGTGGCCTCCACAGCTGCCTATGGCAACAAATTCTATAGATTCATCACTCTCTGGCTAAAGAAATTCCTCCTCATCTCCATTCTAAATGGACATCCTGTCATGGTCCCTTTAAATTTACCTTGTTTATGTTACGATCCGGACCATTTTTTCCCTGTTTTCCCGTGTCCCTCGGCTTGGGTGATTAGAGGCAATTAATGCTCGGCTGAACTGGTAGTTTATAGTCTCCGGCTTTCAGCCGTTCGGCGCGGGAGCATCTGTAAAGTCACCAAGGTACGACGTGCCAATGACATCTGGCTGGAGCAAGCCTAGACTCCGCCCGAAGCGAGTGCCGGTAATTCACCTTTCCTCACCAGAGCAACCCTGTCCAGTTACCTCGCGAAAGCGAGCCTGCAGAGTTTCCTCACTGAGGTGGGTCTGTCAGTTAACCCGCCGGAGGGAACCAAGAACCGCTGTCTACTGTTCCCGGGCCGAGTCGAGAGCTCGCCACTACCCGGAGGTTCCAAGTCAAGTCCTGGCTCCGGGGGCATCCAAGCTCCAAGTCAAGTCCTTTCCCTGGCGGCATTCTAGCACCAAGTCGGGTCCTGGCCCTGGCGGCATTCAAGTACCAAGTCGAGTCCTTTCCCTGGCGGCTTCCCAGTTCTGAGTCAAGTCCTAGCCCTGGCGGTCTGTGATTCCTGTCCTACCCCCTTGTCTGAATCCCTTCTCTGCCCCTCTCACCTCTAGCCCTCGTCTGCAGCCCCCACCTGCACTTCGGTCTAGTTCCATTACCGGAGCTAGACAGGTACTGTCTGGTGTTCATTCGTGTTGGTCTTGTCTTGTCTTGTTCTCGCCTCCGTGGGGTAAGTCAGGCCATCTTGCCGTTGTCCCGCGGGGAGTCATGTCTTGTCTTGTCTTGTCCTCACCTCCGTGGGGTAAGTCAGGCCGTCTTGCCATTGCTCCGCGGGGGGTCATGAGTCCCGGCCCTATGTCCTGTACCCAAGGAGGGGTCCCGACTCTGTGTTCTGTGTATGTGTCCGTGGTTCCATGTACCTGCTCCCCGAGACCGAGGCTCTGTTTTCCATGTTCCTCCTCTCCCTAGCCCATGTCATGTCCATGCCTGGTTCTGGGGTCCGAGCCCGAGGCAAGACCCAGGTACTGGGTCCTTGCCCAGTCTCGGGCTCAGAGTCAATACCCTAGCCTCTTCATGTCTCCTCTAGTCCTGGGAGCCGATTCCGAGTCCTAGCCCAGACCCTTGGTCCCAGCCTAGTCATGGTCCTGAGACCTTATCCTGTTCGCTATTACTGCTTCTGCTTTGCTCTCCTGGTATCAAACAATAAACTAAATCTGATTAACCTCACAAGATGTGTCTTGCACTTGGGTCCATCCTTGCTCCCAATGCCCCACCATTGTGACACATCCCTCTATTCTGAAGCTTGACCCTCTGGTCCTAGACTCCCCCAGCATAAGAAACATCCTCTCCACATCCACTCTGTTGAGGCCTTTCAACATTTGATAAGTTTCAATGAGATCTCCCCTCATTCTTTTGAATTCCAGTGAGTACAATCCCAGAGCCTTGAAACACTCCTCACACGACAAGCCATTCAATGCCAGAATCATTTTCGTGAACCTCTTTTGAACCCTTTCCAATATTAGCACCTTCCTTCTTAGATAAGGGACCCAAACCTGCTCACAATACTCCAAGTAATGCCTCACCAGTGCCTTATAAAGCCTCAACATAGATCCTTGCTTTTATATTCTAGTCCTCTTAAAATGAATGCATTTGTCTTCCTCACCACCAACTGAATCTGCAAATTAACCTTCAAGGAATCCTACATGAGGACTCATAAGTCTCTTTGAACCTCATATTTTCTCTCCATTTAGTCTACACTTTCATTTCTTCTATCAAAGTGCATGGTCATACACTTCCTGACATTGCGTTCCATCTGCCACTTCTTTGCCCATTCTCCTAATCTGTCTCAGTCCTTTGCATCCTCCCTGCCTCCTCAACACTCTTGGCTCTTCCACTTATCTTCATTTTATCTGCAAACTTGGCCACAGAGCCATCAATTCCATCATCCAAATCATTAACATATAATGTAAATGAAGTGGTCCCAATACAGACGCCTTTGGGACACCACTAGTCACCAGCTACCAACCAGTAAAGGCTCCCTTTATTCCCATTCTTTGCCTCCTACCAATCAACTAATGCTCTATCTATGTTAGTATCTTTCTTGTAATACCATGAGCACTTAACTTGTAAAGCAGCCTCATATGTGGTACATTGTCAAAGGTCTTCTGAAAATCTAAGTACAAAACATCCACTGATTCTCCTTAGTCTGTCCTGTTAGTTATTTCTTCAAAGAATTTCAACAGCTTTGTTAGGCAAGATTTTCTCTTAAGGAAACTATGCTGACTTCGGCCTATTTTATCATGTGCCTCCAAGTACCCCAAAAACACATCCTTAACAATCGACTCCAACATCTTCCCAACCACTGAGGTCAGACTAGCTGGCCTATAAGTTTCTTTTTTCTGCTTCTCTCCCGACTTGAAGAGTGGAATGACATTTACAATTTTCCATTCCTCTGGAACCATGCCAGAATTTAGTGATTCTTGAAAGATCATTACTAATGCCTCCACAATATCTTCGGCTATTTCTTTCAGAACCTTGGGATATTGACTATCTGGTCCAGGTGACTTATCTAACTTCAGATCTTGCAGTTTCCCAAGCACCTTCTCCCTAATAATAGTAACTTCACACACTTCATTCGTGAGGCAGAGGCAGAAATAGAGAGGAGTTACAGAGAGATAGTCACCCCTAAGAGTCAGGAGACAGGCAGCTGGTGACTGTCAGGAGAGGAAAGGGGAATAGACAGAATGAGCAGAGCACCCCTGTGGCCGTCCCCATCAACAATAAGTATACCGTTTTGGATACTGTTGGTGGGGACGACCTACCAGGGACAAGTTGCAGTGGTCGCGTCTCTGGCACAAAGACTGGACTCTCAGCTCAGAAGGGAAGGAGGGAAAAGAGGAGAGCAGTAGTGACAGGGGATTCAATAGTTAGGGGGACAGATAGGAGGTTCTGTGGGAGAGATCAAGAATCCTGGATGGTCTGTTGCCTCCCTGGTGCCAGGGTCCGCAATATTTCATATCGAGTTCTCGGTATTCTCAGGAAGGAGGGTGAGCAGCCAGATGTTGTGGTCCATGTTGGGACCAATGACGTATAATGGAAGAAGGAGGAGGTCCTGTAAAGAGAGTTCAGGGAGTTAGGTACAAAATTGAAGGACCGGACCTCCAAGGTTGCAATCTCAGGATTGCTACCCGTGCCACGTGCTAGTGGAGCTAGAAACAGGAAGATAATGCAGCTAAATACGTGCCTAAGGAGTTGGTGCAGGAGGGAGGGCTTCATGCTTCTGGACAATTTGGCCTTGTTCCAGGGAAGGTGGGACAACAGGACGGGTTGCACCTGAACTGGAGGGGGACTAGCATCCTTGCGGGAAGGTTTACTAGTGCTGCTCTGGGGGGTTTAAATTAGATTTGTAGGGGGAGGGGAACCAGAGTGTTAGAGCAGATAGTGAGGTGGAGGAGGATAAAGGTCATGCGAGAACTGCAAGTATAGTGCATGGAGTAAAGCCAGATCTAACATATAAAGAGGCTTTGAGGAAAGAGAAGCAGAATAAAGGGTGTAAAGGTAGTAAGGTAGAAGAGCTAAAGTGGGCGATCAGTTTAATTCTATTTCCCATTTTACCCATTTTCACCCATTTTACCCATTTTCACCCATTTTAATTCTATTTCCCATTCCCATTCAGACATGTCAGTCCACAGCCTCCACTTCTGCCATGATGAGGCCACACTCAGGTTGGAGGAACAACATCTTGTATTTTGTCTGGGTAGCCTCCAACCTGATGGCATGTACATCAATTTCTCGAACTTCCAGTAATTGCCCCCCACTTCATCATTCCCACATTTGTTTCCCTTTCACACCTTATCTCCTTACTTGCCCATCACCTCCCTCTGATGCTCCTTCCCCTTCCCTTTCTTTCATGTTCTCCTGACCGCTGCTATCAGATTCCCCCTTCTCCAGCCCTTTATCTCTTTCATCAATCAACTTCCCAGCTTTTTACTTCACCCCTCCCGGTTTCACCTATCACCTACCACCTTGTACTTCCTCCCCTCTCCACTTTCTTATTCTGACTTCTTCCCCCTTCCTTTCCAGTCCTGATGAAGGGTCTCGACTGTTTATTCCCATCCATAGATGCTGCCTGATCTGCTGAGCTCCTCCAGAACATTATGAACATATTTATGATCAATAGTTTTCGTGGAATTTTGGATTAAACTGTTTCTTCCACCCCCCCCCCACCCCATTTACATTAAATAAAAACTTGCCCACAGTGAAGATTGTTCTCCACAGTACCTCCATTGATCCTGTGTATCAAGCAGCTTCAATCTATCTTCAGGAGACACCACAAAGCAGCCACCAAAAAACATCACTAAGCTCCTCAAGCCTCTCCAACCACACAGTACAGTGGCCAACAGGTTGTACAAATGGTAAATTTACAGAGGATTGTAAAACAATCCAGAAACGTTTGCAACCAAATTTCATGTAAAATAAGCAGCAACACACAACTTAATTCCTAAGAAGATTTATGTTAAGTGCCTGTGGAGCTTCTCTGAACTTAACTAGGAGGCACACCACTGGAGGCTCAGACATAGAATCATAGAAAGATATCGCAAAGAAACAGGCTCTTCAGCTCATCAAGTCCACACCAATCGTCATGCACCTATTTTCACTCTAATGCAAGCCAAACCAATGTTATTTTCCCCATATTACAATCGATTCCCCCCAGGTCCTACCACTCATCTACAGACGAGAGGCAATTTACAGTAGTCAATTAATCCACCAACTCAAATGACTTTGGGGTGAGAATTGGAACACCCAAAGGAAACCCACATTTTCACAGGAAAACATGTAAACTTCATGTAGAGTGGGAAATTAGGATTGAACACGGGTTGCTATGAGGTACTAACTGGGCCACCTTAAAGTTTAACAGGGGACAAATACAGAATACAGATTCCTCTCTGTGCATGTGTCAAACTGCATCATTCACTCAACATGAGTTAAGCTCCTATCAAACTGCCAAATCAGAGATGGAGACAAACTGTAAGAGGCAAAGAAACTCCTAGTACCAGTTATATTGACAAAATCCAGGTTAGGCAGCGGTCTCAGTAAATTTCCTTACAGTTGCAAGGGCCTAGTCAGCTCCTGGTCTCATCTCATCTTCAATACCAAGGGTTTCTGATTGAATCCATATATTGAATATATTGAATCTAGTAACCTTTCTTCAATCCCAGTTAATGTGCTGAGTCAACTTCTCTTTCTCCAGCTGTTCATCATCATGGCCGAAAGTGAGGCAGGAGGGGTACTACAAGCCAGGCTGAAACGCAGAAGAATGAAGCCTCCTCTACCCAGCATCTTGTTTGCGAATACGCAGTCTCTGGAGAACAAAACTGACAATCTGAGGGCAAAACCACTGTATGGAGAGAAATGAGAGCCTGTTGTATTCTACATTTGACCTAGACTTGACTTTCTCCAAACACAGCAGATATAGCAATCAGACCCAATGGCTTCTTGATTTACAGAATGGACCAAACTGCTGATTCCGATAAAGTAAAAGGTGGAGGTATGTGCTTCTTGATAATATCTCAGTGGTTCTTCAATGTGGTGGTTTTCTCGAACTCATGTTCCCCCGACTTGGAACACCAAGCGGTCAAATGCTGTCCATTCTATTTACCAACAGAATTCTCATCCATGATCCTGACCGCAGTTTACATACCACCACCAGCTGACTATAATCAGGTGCTCTCTGTACTGCGTGACGCCATCTCCAAACAAGAAACAGTCCATCCCAATGCATTTCAAGTTATAGTCGGGGACTTCAGCCAGGCTTGTTTGAAGAAAACCATGCCCAATTACCATCAGCATATGACCTGCAGCACCAGAGGTCCCAACACACGAGACCTCTGTTATACTAAGATAAGGAAAGCCTACTATTCCATGCCCAGACCACATTTCGGTAAATCTGATTATTTGGCTATCCTTCTCCTACCTGCATACTAAAGAGCTAAAGAGCAAAGCTCCAGAGATTAGGACAACAAAGAGGTGGTCGTGGGAGGCAGAGGAGCAGCTGCAGGATTGCTTCAAGTCGGTGGACTGGGTCACGTTCAATCACTCATCTATGGATCTGAATGAATACACCGTGGTTGTCACAGACTTTATTAAAATAGTTGTAGATGAGTGTGTGCCCACAAAGTCATTCAGAGTCTTCACCAGTCAGAAACCCTGGATGAACTAGGAGATCTGAAATCCACAATCTGCTGGGGTCAGGTCAGAGGCATTCAACTGTGTGACCAAGAAAGTTACAAGAGATCTCTGGAAAGCCATCTCACGGGCGAAGTGGCAATTCCAGACTAAACCTGAATCAACAAAGGATGCTCAACAGTTGTGGCAGGGCTTGAACACTATCACCTTATAAAATTAAATCAAGCGACATAAGCAACAACAGGGCTTCACTTCCAGGTGAACTCAATTCCTTCTTTGCTCGTTTTGACATGAAGGAACATGAAGGAACCATCACAAACTCCTATGATTTCAGTATCTGAGGCTGAGTGAGAGCATCCTTCAGGAGGGTGAACCCACAGAATCCACAGAAAGCATCTGACCCAGAGAGGGTACCTGGGCCAAGTTTTAAAGACCTGTGCTGATCAACTAGCTAGAGTGTTCACTGATATCTTTAACCTCTGGATCCGGCAGTATGTGGTACCCACCTGCTTCAAGCAAGCTTCAATTATACTGGTGCCCAAGAAGACAGTGGTGACCTCCCTCAATGACTATTGACTGAGGTGCCCAGTTGCACATATATCCACAGTGATATGGTGTTTTGAGAGGTTGGTGATGAAACATATCAATTCCTGCCTGAAAAGTGACTTAGATCCACTCCTGTTTGTCTACCAGAGTGACAGGTCCACAGCAGATGCCATCTCATTGGCTCTTCACTCAACCCTGGAATGTTTGGACAGCAAAGATGCATACATCAGGATGCCCTTTATTGACTACAGCTCAGCATTCAGCACCATCATCCCCTCAAAACTAATCAATAAGCTGCAAGACCTTGGCCTCAGTACCTCTTTGTGCAATTAGATCCTGGATTTCCTCCCTTGCAGACCCCAGTCAGTTTGAATTGGCAACATCTCCTCCCACAATCTCCATCAGCACAGGAGCACCACAGGGATGTGTGCTTAGTTCCCCGCTCAACTCACTTTACACTTATGGCTGTGTAACTAAGCACAGCTCTAAAGCCATATTCAAAATTTGCTGATGACACCACTGTTATAGGCCAAATCAAAGGTATCAAAGGTAGTGATGAATCAACATATGGGAGGGAGATTGAAAATCTGGCTGAGTGGTGTCATAACAACAATCTCTTACTCAATGTCAATTAAGACCAAGGAGCTGATCATAGACTTCAGGAGAAGAAAACCAGAGGTTCATTAGCCGGACTTCATCGCAACTTTAAATTCCTCGGTGTTATTACTTCAGGGGATCTGTCCTGAGCCCAACACATAAGTGCAATTATGAAGAAAGCACAGCAGTGTCTCAACTTCCTTGGAAGTTTGTGGTGATTTGCCATGACATCTGAAACTTTGACAAACTTTTATAGATGTGTGGTGGAGAGTATATTGACTGGCTGCGTCACAGCCTGATATGGAAACACCAATGCACTTGAATGGAAAATATTACAATAAGTAGTGGATATGGCGTAGTTCATCCCCATCATTGAGCACATCTACATGAAGCATTGTCACAGGAAAGCAGCATCCATCATCAGGGCCCCCCCACTACTCAGGACATGCTCTCTTCTCGCTGCTACCATCAGTAAGAAGCTACCCGGATAACTTCAATTCAGTCACGTAAGCTGAAATGGACTCCCTTTCCTTTTGATTCCGCTTATGAAACCTAAGGTATTCCGCAATCAACAATGGTTTAGGTTCTAAATGTCCCTGCATTACCTTCACAAGAGCAGCAAAGCTCATAAACCATAAAACCATAGAAACCATTTGGCTGGTTTGGCTGCACTAGTCAAACTTCTAAGCAAACTGTCTCCCTTTCCATCTATTACACTCAACAAAACTGACACTTGCTTTATTGGCTATTTCATTTGCTTTAAAGTACTCCTCAAGTCACTCAGTATACAATATCCAGTTATCTGTTGTGTAATTGAACATGTCTATCTTTCCAAAGTAGCTAGCCATTTCTGCTTTTTTAAATTTATGATTATTATCACCTGGTACTCACTGTTTATGAACCCGTGAATTCTGTCCATTTTCTGCTTTTTTTCTTTAACTCAAACATCTCACTGCGTTTCAACAGGTAGGTAGTTGTCTCGGATTCATTTTGAATCTTCCTCATCACCACTGTTATGTTTTTGTAACTCCAAAATTTCATTGATTAAAAAACACAGGGAGACTGGAGTAAACATGTACTCTTCATTTTCTCTTTAGTGGGGCGTGCACTGGCATTAATGACATAATGGCATAATGATGTATGTCATTCATGTATTTTTACATATAACCTGTAATGAATTATGTAAACAACAAAGGATGCTAAATCAAACAATATATTTACAATATTATTCAAACATTGCTGTAATATTAAATACACACAAATGAGCTGCCAAAATTTCTTCCACTTTTAGTTGGTCATAGGGTCAGTCCACTCCAGGTGCACTCACTGTCCAACCCAAGATGAATGTTGGTTCTGACTCTACTTACACTCCTAGATACTAAAACTTCAAGCAAAGAGTACAAGATTATAAAGATTGCCATAAAATTCTCCCTTCCATTCACTGGTTTTGGAAACCCATAATTCAATGTCCTGCTTTTAGATTGTATAATGTACCACATGGCATTCCCTCATTTTATATACAGTATACATTTTGTCCCTCAAACCTGGAGGAATGTTTTATGGGATGAGGTAGGAATAATATAATCCTTTCCATGGCCTTAAACTAAATCAATTTCCTGCAATAAGAGGCTCTGCAGGCAGTAAATGCAAGGATCGTTAACTGAACGACTCAGACTATTAACTGGAGGAACTCAGCAGGCCAGGCAGCTTCTATGGAAAGAGTACAGTCAATGTTTCAAGACAAGACCCTTCATCAGGTGGATCTCGGCCCGAAGTCGACTGTACTCTTTTCCATTGATGCTTCCTGGCCTGCTGAGTTCCTTCAGCATTTTGTGTGTGCTACTCAGATTTCCAGCATCCGCAGATTTTCTCTTGTTTGTATTAACTGGAGGACTTCACATTAGCAGCACCTCACTCACACGGTTCCTCCCAGGATCCAAAGTTTAAGCCTGTTGCCAGGAGACTTTATAAAGAAGCCATGATTAATATCACAAAATAGATGGGTGGGTTGCATGATATATTTTTAAAATATCTAGGGATACGAGTAAGGGCAGGAAAATAACATTAGTGTAAATTTTCAGCCATAATTTGACTGGATAATACAGCAAATAGGAGGGGCTAACCTGCCTTCTCCAGCCTTTATTTTTTGTGCCATGAACATGCGCAGAACTCGCCTCTGCCTCGGATTAAAAACTGGCCAAATAATTAGCAACATTTGTCGGAAAGCGAAGCAAACCCCAAAGTAAATATCTCTCAGCTGGCTGGTGATTTCAGAGTGGGTGCATGCGTGAATGTGGTTTGGAACTTGTTGAGGGAAAAAGAGTGGGGAAGGAGCAGGAATTGCTGGGAGGGGGTCGCGTGGGTCCGGTAATGGCAGACAAGGTGAGAGGGGGTGTTGAAGGAAAGAGAGTGGAGAAGGAACGGGATAGGGATTTGGGATCAGAGGTAGGCAGCTGGGGAGAAATGGATTATTGCAAAGGGAGAAATAAAGGGAAGGAGGAGATCGTGAGGGGACGGAATGAAAACCGAGACAAAGGAAATAAAAGAATAAGAAATGACAGTGGAGAGAGCTCTGAAAGTGAGGAAGATGAACAAGTTCAGGGAGAAGGTGTTGTCATAATTAGGTTTAATGAGAAGGCTCAGGGACACATGAAGAAAATTAACCCGTTTGTGCTAACAACAACTCTGGCAAATAAGATTGGGGAAATAGTATTTGCAAACGTCCTTAATGATGGCAACCTATTGGTAAGATGTGTGAATGAGGAACAACTTGAGAAAGCACTCAAGCTAAAAGAGATAGGAAAATGCAAGGTGGAATACACAGGGAGGGTGGGAGCACAAAATAGTGGTTGTAAAGGAGTGATTACTGGGATACCAATGAGTATAAATATGGAGGAGTTAAAGAGGAATATCAAAGGAGGAAAAGTAATGAATGTTCAAAGACTGAAAACAACAAAGGAGGGAATGAAAAAGGAAAGTGAAATAATATTGATTGAATTTGAAGAAGAGTGCCAAGGAAGGTGTTCCTGAGTTTCATGAGTTACCCAGTAAGGGTGTCTGTGCCAAAGCCACTGAGGTGCTATAATTGTCAAAGGTTTGGACACATAGCTAAAAACTGTAAAAGGCAGAGGAGATGTGCTAGATGTGGGGGTGATCATGAATATGGAAAGTGCGGAACAGGAGTGCAACCAAAACGCTGTAATTGTGGAGGAGCTCATAATGTTGCATATAGTGGGTGTGAGGTTGTGAGACGGGAGAATAAAGTTCAAGAAATAAGAGTGAAAAGAAAGATCACTTATGCAGAAGCTGTAAGAATGTCAAGAGAACAGAATAATGCTTCTAATGAACAGGGAGCAATAGGGATGTGAGAGATGCAACAAAGAACAAAAGACAGGATTTATGTAGACAAAAAGGCTCTAGTAACATTCATTGCAGAAGTGATTAATAGTACGTCTGAGGTAAAGTCAAAAAGTGACAAAATTCAGCTGGTGGTCAAAGCAGCAGTAAACCATTTAGGGTTAGTAGGACTGACAGGGGAAGAAGTGAGGGAGAACCTCACCAATCAGTCAAGCCAGGAAGTGTCATGTGTTGGTTAATACTAATTATGGTGATTCTTTTACAATGGAATGCAAGGAGCTTACTGGCCAATAGCCAGGAATTCAAGCACTTTATTAAAGAAATGGTTGTAAAACCGGATGTAGTGTGTATTCAGGAAACTTGGTTGAAACCAACTTTAGACTTTGTGGTATATGGCTATACAATGATAAGGAAAGTTAGAAATCTAGGGGGAGGAGGGGGTTGTGCTATGTTAATCAAGCAAGGTATACCATATAGGGTACTGGAAAAAGGAGATGATCAGGAATACATAGTGCTGGAAGTGTGGGAGAGAGGGGAGGGAGTGGTTATAATTAACTACTACAATCCATGTAAAAGTTTGGATTTGGACAGCCTATTAAAGATACAAGGACAAAACAGACATAAAGTAGTGTGGTGTGCAGATTTCAATGCTCACAGCACAATATGGGGGGATCAGATTACAGATTCAAATGGAAAGGTAATTGAAGATTTGATGGAAGAAAGGAATTTGGTGTGTATGAATGATGGTAGCGGCACAAGGATAGATATAACAACAGGAACTGAGTCAGTGTTAGATATTACGTTAGTGTCTAATACCTTGGCTGGCATTAGTAACTGGGGAGTTTGGACTGCTTCAACAGTAGGCAGTGATCACTACCCAGTTTTATGTTCAGTGGGTGAAAGAGTTGAAGTAAGACCAGGTGGCGGAACCCCAAAGTGGGTGCTTGGAAAAGCTGATTGGGGTAAGTTCCTGAAGTTGAGTGAAGAGGCATTGACAAAGATTGATATTTCTGGAAATATAGATGAATTAAACGGTCAGGTGACTTCAGCAATTATCATGGCAGCAGAAGGATCTATACCCAGGAGTAAAAATAGGATGAATAGAAAACTGTTACCATGGTGGTCAGAGGAATGTTGTCAGGCTGTAAAAAACAGAAATAGAGCATTCAGGCTAGTTAAAAGAACCCATAATATGCAGCATTTGATTCAATATAAGAAGGCACAGGCAGTGGTGAGAAGAACTATACGTCAAGCTAAAAGGGAAAGTTTGAAGTTTTTGCAACAAAATAGGAAGAACAACACCTGTGGGAGAGGTATGGGGAATGATTAAGAGGATCAGGAAGGGAATGGGAATATCTAGTAATGATATCTGAGGAGGAAACAGCAGCCTCCAGTAGGGATAAGGCTGAGATCATGGCCAAGTCATTTGTACAGATACACAGTTCAGAAAATTTGTCTGAAGAAGTGAGAAGGAGAAGGGAAAGAACGATGAATCAACACCCAGGTGTGTTAAACAGGAGGAAAGAAACAGATGATATAATTGATGATCAATTTATGTTGGCAGAAATGGTGAGAGCAATAAAGAGATCGATACCAACATCCCCAGGGAAAGATCTGATATGCGATGTTATGCTAAAAAATCTAGGAGAACATAGAACACAGAACATAGAATAGTACAGCACAGTACAGGCCCTTCGACCCACAATGTTGTGCCAACCCTCAAACTCTGCCTCCCATATAAGCCCCCACCTTAGATTCCTCCATATACCTGGCTAGTAGTCCCTTAAACTTCACTAGTGTATCTGCCTCCACCACTGACTCAGGCAGTGCATTCCACCCACCAACCTCTCTCTGAGTAAAAAACCTTCCTCTAATATCTCCCTTGAACTTCCCACCCCTTACCTTAAAGCCATGTCCTCTTGTATTGAGCAGTGGTGCCCTGGGGAAGAGGCGCTGGCTATCCACTCTATCTATTCCTCTTATTATCTTGTACACCTCTATCATGTGTCCTCTCATCCTCCTTCTCTCCAAAGAGTAAAGCCCTAGCTCCCTTAATCCCTGATCATAATGCATACTTTCTAAACCAGGCAGCATCCTGGTAAATCTCCTCTGTACCCTTTCCAATGCTTCCACATCCTTCCTATAGTGAGGTGACCAGAACTGGACACAGTACTCCAAGTGTGGCCGAACCAGAGTTTTATAGAGCTGCATCATTACATCGCAACTCTTAAACTCTGTCCCTCGACTTATGAAAGCTAACACCCTGTAAGCTTTCTTAACTACCCTATCCACCTGTGAGGCAACTTTCAGGGATCTGTGGACATGTACCCCGAGATCCCTCTGCTCCTCCACACTACCAAGTATCCTGCCATTTACTTTGTACTCTGCCTTGGAGTTTGTCCTTCCAAAGTGTACCACCTCACACTTCTCCGGGTTGAACTCCATCTGCCACTTCTCAGCCCACTTCTGCATCCTATCAATGTCTCTCTGCAATCTTTGACAATCCTCTACACTATCTACAACACCACCAACCTTTGTGTCGTCTGCAAACTTGCCAACCCATCCTTCTACCCCTACATCCAGGTCGTTAATAAAAACCATGAAAAGTAGGGGTCCCAGAACAGATCCTTGTGGGACACCACTAGTCACAATCCTCCAATCTGAATGTACTCCCTCCACCACCACCCTCTGCCTTCTGCAGGCAAGCCAAATCTGAATCCACCTGGCCAAACTTCCCTGGATCCCATGCCTTCTGACTTTCTGAATAAGCCTACCATGTGGAACCTTGTCAAATGCCTTACTAAAATCCATATAGATCACATCCACTGCACTACCCTCATCTATATGCCTGGTCACCTCCTCAAAGAACTCTATCAGGCTTGTTAGACACGATCTGCCCCTGATCAGACCATGATTCTCTGAATGCCTATAGATCCTATCTCTAAGAATCTTTTCCAACAGCTTTCCCACCACAGACGTAAGGCTCACTGGTCTATAAGAAGGAGTGCTCTTGAAGTTGCTGCATTTTTATAACAGAGTGTGGGAGGAGGGAAGATTACCAAGTGCATGGAAAGCAGCAGTCGTAATTCCAATAAGGAAACCTGGCAAGGATCTTCAAAACCCATTAGCTACAGACCAATAGCATTAACATTAAATATATGTAAGATAATGGAAAGGATGATAACAGAAAAGTTATCGTATGAGCTTGAGAAGAGGGGAATGCTGGCAAGTTATCAGAGTGGTTTTAGGAATGGAAGGAATTCCATGGACTCAGTGATAAGGTTAGAGACTGAAATAAGAAAGGCCCAGGCAAATAAAGAATCAGTAGTTGCAGTGTTTTTTGACATTGTAAAAGCCTATGATATGATGTGGAAGGAAGGATTATTAATTAACCTGCACAAGATGGGGGTTGGTGGGAGAGTTTTCAACTGGATTAAAGATTTTTTGTTTGGTAGAAAAATTCAAGTTCAGATTGGATCAGAATTATCAAAACAGTACATAGTGGGAAATGGCACACCTCAAGGTAGTGTGATTAGCCCGTTACTTTTCATCATTATGATCAATGCCTTCACAAAGGTACCAGTGGATATAGGTAGGTCACTGTTTGCGGATGATGGGGCCTTGTGGAAAAGAGGCAGGAACATGGAGCATATAGTCAGGAAACTACAAGGAGCAATTGATGAAGTGGTGGAGTGGCGATGATTGGGGATGTAGATTTTCAGTAGAAAAAACTCAAACTGTATTTTTCACTAGGAAAAGAATTGAGGTAGGGAAGAAGTTAAGGATGTATGGGATTGAATTAGAAAGGGTTGGATCATTTAAATTTCTGGGAGTTATATTTGATCCACGATTAACATGGGCAGACCATATCAGGAAAGTTGAGGAGAAATGTAAAAAAGTAATAAATGTGATGAGATGTTTGACTGGTAGGGAATGGGGAGCAAGTTGTTCAGCGTTGAAGAGAATGTATGTGACTTCAGTAAGCTCTGTGTTGGACTATGGAAATATAGCATATGGATCAGCAGCTAGGTCTCTTATAAGGAAACTGGATGTGATTCAGGCTCAGGCTTTGAGAGTGTGCATTAGGGCTTTTAAAACATCACCAGTGTCAGCCCTACAGGTAGAAATGGGAGTAATGCCTTTGGAACTAAGAAGGATGCAACTGATGGCAAACTACTGGGCTAACTTGCAGGGGCACAATGATTCTCACCCTACTAAAGGAGTGTTGCAGGAGTGCTGGGAAAATAGGAGGTTTCAGAGGGATACCTTTAGTTGGGTAGGGAATGATATCGCGAAAGAATGTGGAGTGTTTGATCTGAGGATAGGTCCTTCAGTAGTTTATCCGGTTATAGCTCCATGGAAGCTTGTATGGCCTGACATAGACTGGCATTTGTTAGAGGTAAAAAGGAAAGGAAAATATAAAACTGATTTGGTAAGTGCATTTAACTGTCATGTGATGGAAGAGTATAGTGATTATACTCAGATTTATACGGATGGTGCTAAGGAACCTGAAACAGGAGTGACACATATACAATTTGCTGGTGAACGCAGCAGGCCAGGCAGCACCTCTAGGAAGAGGTACAGTCGACGTTTCGGGCCAAGACCCTTCGTCAGGACTAACTGAAGGAAGAGTTAGTAAGAGATATGAAAGTGGGAGGGGGAGGGGGAGATCCAAAATGATAGGAGAAGACAGGAGGGGGAGGGATGTAGCCAAGAGCTGGACAGTTGATTGGCAAAGGGGATACGAGAAGATCATGGTACCTCTTCCTAGAGATGCTGAATTGGAGGAATTTATAGTTCTGTATAAAATTAAAGATCAGACGGAAGGGGAAGTAGGATTTAGAGCCCTTAATCCTTTGAAAGTGGCAGCAGCATTACAGAACCAAATAGGTAAAGGATTCCAGGCCAAGATTTTGTCTAATGGATTGCTGAAAATTTGTTGCAAAGATATTGACCAACATAACAGTGCTAAAATGGTGGGAAAATTGGTTGTGAAAGTGGAGTGTATTACTCCGAAAGAAGGGAAAGGAGTTAGGGGGGTAGTGTATGGTATTTGGCCTGGCATGACTGAAAAGGAAATTTTGGACAACATTAAAGGTTTTCGAGTGATTGAAGCCGAACGATTAAAATCGAGAGAAGGTGGTGATTGGGATTCTCCTGTTCTTCTGGTTTTTGCAGGTGATGTTCTTCCAACTAGAGTCTATCTTGGGTGCATGTCTTATCAAGTTAGAGAATACATTAGGCCTCCCTTATGCTGTTATAATTGCCAGAGATTTGGACATGTCGAGGTAAAAGAAGATGTATGAAATGTGGAGAGAATCATGATATTAAAGCATGTAAGGCAGCTGTGCCTAAATGCAGTAACTGTGGAGGGGACCATATAGTGGCGTTCAGAGAATGTTAGTAAGGCAAAGCAGATTCAGGATGTTAGTATCCAACAAAAAATACCATATGCTGAGGCAGTAAAGAGAGTTGATAGACAGCAAAGGATAAGTAAAGAAAAGATTGGAATGATGGGGAGTCAGTTTTCTCCAACTATGGTTCCTTCAGGCATGTTGTTGATGACTTTTTCGGCGTTTGTTGTTGACGTACTGGTCGGGGCTAAAACTACAGCCAAGAGGTCGGATATGATAAAAGTAGTTGTTGGAGCTGCAAAGAGATTCCTTGATATGAATCAGATTTCGCCGGAAAAATTACATGAGTATATGACAGACAAACAATCACTGAATACTTCCCAGTTGTCGGGATCAGAGAGTACGGAGGAGCTTTATGTGGGTGAAGAGGCCAAGAATTAGTATTTCAATGTTTTTAATATTACAATGGAATGCAAGAAGTTTAACTGCAAATGGTCAAGAATTAAAAAGATTTGTTGGAACTTTTAACGACAAGCCTGATTTGATGTGTATACAGGAGACATGGTTAAAACCTCATTTAGATTTTGTGATCCCTGGATATGATAGATTGAAAGCTGACAGAATGGGTAAATCTGGTGGAGGATGTGCAACTTTCATAAAAACAGGACTCCAGTTTAGAAGACTTGATTTTAAATCTAACCTTGAAATTGTGGCTGTGGAGGTTTGGAGCTCTCGTGGTCAATAACTTTGATTAACTTTTATAATCCAGATAATACGATATTATCAGATTTGGATGAAATTATGAATAAGGTAAGATCCCCAATAATCTAGGCTGGAGATTTCAATGCCCATAATCCTATATGGGGTAGTGAAAGTAAAGATAGTAATGGAGCGGTAATAGAGGAGTTTCTAGATAAATACAACATGGTACTGCTAAATGACAGATTTAATATTGTAAAGAATACTTGTAGTCACTTAGACTTATCTATCACTTCCTTAAACATAGCTAGGGTTGGGGAATGGGATGTTATGGACAGATACACACTAGGAAGTGATCACTATCCTATATTATGGAGATTTGGTAGAAATTTGATAGTAGAAGTTGAGGAGAGGTCTGCTAGGTATAATTTTTCTTTGGCCCATTGGGATGAGTACCAGGAGAAAGCTGTGGATATAATAGAAGAGATTAATAGTGAGGGCTCCATAGACGATTGGAATGAATCCCTCTGTTCTATAATTCATAAAGTTGGTCAGTTGACTATTCCGCTACGGAATGTTCCTAAGGCTCGAACATTAGTTCCGTGGTGGAATAAAAATTGTGATATAGCAGTAAGAAACAGAGATAGAGCTTACAGGAAATTAAGAAAGTACCCAGTGTTAGATAATGTTATGAAGTATAAAGAGGAAAGAGCAGGAGCAAGAAGAGTAATTAAAAATGCAAAGAGGGATAGTTGGAGAAGATTTTGTGGAACCCTATAAAGCAGCTATGGACGATCATTCACAGAATGTCAGGGATATATAGGAAACCATCTATCCCAGCTTTGCTGGAAGGAGATATTGAAGCTGTAATCAATAAGGAAAAGGCTGATATGTTTGTAGAGGTGTTCCAAGCATTACACAGTTCTGGAGAGTTAGGTGATTTGAGAAAGGAAATTATGTTGAAGGAAAGTTGGAAATTGGATAGGAGTTTGGATGATAATAGCTCCATAAATTTGTTTTTCTCCCTTCAGAAATTGCAGGAAGCTGTCCAATCAGGTTCAAACACTTCTCCTGGTATGGATAGACTGTGTCATGCATTGCTTAACCATTTAGATGACTCTGTATTGATCGGAATTCTAGCATTGTTTAATTCAGTGTGGAAAGAAGGAAAATTACCAGTAGAATGGAAGCATGCGGTGGTAGTTCCAGTTTTAAAGCCAGGTAAGGACATGTCTAGTCCTAGTTCGTATCGGCCTATAGCTTTAACGTCAGTGCTTTGTAAAACTATGGAACGAATGGTCACCAACAGACTTGTTTATTTTCTGGAAAATAAGGGACATTTTGCTGCCTATCAAAATGGTTTTAGAACTGGAAGATCAACAATGGAATATGTTGCCCTTTTAGATCATGATATAAAAAAGCATTTCAAAACAGAGAAGTAATGGTAAGTGTATTTCTAGATATTGAAAGAGCGTATGACTCACTATGGAAGGATGGCTTATTAATTAAACTCTATGGTGCGGGAATTAGAGATAGGATGTTTAATTGGATCAAAGATTTCCTTAAGGAAAGGACAATTCAAGTAAGAATAGGTGGAACAAGCTCCAAGTCAGTTAAAATTGGTAATGGTATCCCTCAGGGAAGTGTCATTAGTCCAGTTCTTTTTAATGTCATGACAAATGATATCTTTGATCAGGTAGAGACAGGATTTGGCAAATCATTGTTTACAGACGATGGTGCAATCTGGAAAAGAGGAAGAAACATCAAGTATTTATTAAGTCAGGTACAAAAGGCTTTAAGATCCGTTGAAAACTGGGCTACTAAATGGGGTTTCAGGATCTCTGCTTCTAAGTCCAAATATATGATTTTTGGCTTTAGAAGAAAGATTGTGAATTGTGTCTATATGATTCTCTGCTAGAAAAAGTTAAGGTATTCAAATTTTTAGGTGTCTGGTTTGATGAAAGATTTTCTTGGAGGGTTCATATAGATAAAACAATTGGAAAGTGTGAGAAAGGTTTAAGCGTTATGAGAAGTACTGCTGGATGCGACTGGGGAGCAGGGCGGGAAACTATGTACTTACTATATCTAGCTATGATTAGATCAGTTATAGATTATGGTTGTATTGTTTATGGTTCCGCTGCTACGGCAGTGCTTGGAAAACTAGACACTGTGCACTTAGACACAAAGCACTTAGACTCTGTTGTGGAGCTTTTAGAACAACATCAGTCCCAGCACTATGTGTGGAGATGGGAGAAGTGCCTCTGCATTTAAGAGGAATTCGGTTGGGCCTGCAGTATTGGGTAAAACTAAATGGATTCAATCACAACTGTCCATCAAAGTGTCTCTTGCAGGGGAACTCAGAGTGCCAAAGTAAAATTAAAAGATATCCATTTGGTTAATAATTGGGCTGTGAAATTGAAACTGACTGAGGAAGATATAGTTGACCAAATTTGCTTGCCTCCCGTCCCTTTTTGGCTCTTGCCAGAACCAGAAGTAGACCTATTCCTCCTTTTTCAGCTTCAAGGAAGCAGAGCAAATTCATCAGCGTTGATCACAAATGAATATTTAAATAATAAATGGGGATCTTATCTGAAGATTTTTGCTGATGGCTCAGTGGACCCAGAGAACAGTAGGGCAGGATTTGGGATGTATGTGTCTCAATTTGGAGTTAAGATTGGACACTGGGTTTCAGATGGTGTTTCTGTCTTTGCAACAGAATTATTAGCAATCCTCTGGGCCTTATGGTGGATAGAAGACTCTCGAACATGGGGAGTTATCGTCTGTTCGGATTCTGCTGCTGCCTTAGAGGCTATAAAAGGGAATAAATCAAAAGCTCGCCCTGACACAGTTCAAAGTTGCTGGTGAACGCAGCAGGCCAGGCAGCATCTGTAGGAAGAGGTACAGTCGGCGTTTCGGGCCGAGACCCTTCATCAGGACTAACTGAAGGAAGAGCTAGTAAGAGATTTGAAAGTGGGAGGGGGAGGGGGAGATCCAAAATGATAGGAGAAGACAGGAGGGGGAGGGATGGAGCCAAGAGCTGGACAGGGGATTGGCAAAAGGGATATGAGAGGATCATGGGACAGGAGGCCCAGGGAGAAGGAAAAGGGGGAGGGGGGAAACCCAGAGGATGGGCAAGGGGTATAGTCAGAGGGTCAGAGGGACAGAGGGAGAAAAAGGAGAGAGAGAGAAAGAATGTGTGTATATAAATAAATAACGGATGGGGTACGAGGGGGAGGTGGGGCATTAGCGGAAGTTAGAGAAGTCAATGTTCATGCCATCAGGTTGGAGGCTACCCAGACGGAATATAAGGTGTTGTTCCTCCAACCTGAGTGTGGCTTCATCTTTACAGTAGAAGAGGCCGTGGACAGACGTATCAGAATGGGAATGGGATGTGGAATTAAAATGTGTAGCCACTGGGAGATCCTGCTTTCTCTGGCGGACAGAGCGTAGGTGTTCAGCAAAACGACCTGACACAGTTATTGAGATTCTCTTAGTGTTGTTTAGAGTAGGGAAGATGGATTGTAGAGTCAGATTTTCATGGATACCTGGGCATGCTGGGGTGGAGGGAAATGAAATTGTGGATGGCATTGCAAAGTCTTCCTTACAGAGCAGGCAAGTAGAAATTAGAGTTCCCCTAGGCAGAGCAGAATTGAGAAGTAGGATTAAAAAAGGTATAGAGAAGAAGTGGCAGGAGGATTGGAAAAATGAATTAAGGGGCAGGCATTATTTTTCTAGTCACCCACTAGTTAAAAAGGTCTCAGATTGTTACCGTTTAAGTCATAGAGATATGGTGAAATTTACAAGACTTAGGTTGGGGCATTGTGGGCTAAATTATTATTTAAAGATAATAGGAAAACATCCTACTGGATTATGTGACTGTGGTAGTCCAGAGACAGCCCAGCATGTTTCGCTGAGCTGTAATCAATACAAAATTGAAAGAAGCATGTTGTTTAAGAGGCTATCTGGCTTAAATTTATTTTCGTTTTCTATTAAATCTTAGTTTGGCCATCAAGAGAATCAACATCTGATTGAAGAGTTTATTATTCAGTTTATACGTGAGACTATGTTGTATTCGAGAATTTGAGTTCCTTGAAGTTAATTATACATCCCGCGGAGGACGGTAATATGCCCAAACGCGTCTGAACAGCCGGAAATAGAAGAAGAAGAACCTTCCCAAAATACTGCATAATCACAGAGTAGCAGATTGCGGTCCGACATCACGTGTCTGCCCTTGTCGTTGAGCATCCTGGGTGTTGTAGTTCTCATTGCATCATTCAACCTCGTCTTCCAGCAAAAAAGACGACATTTCCCATGATGTGCGAAAATCAACTGCAGTTGCGTTTGCAAGATGAAGATTAGGGGGTTGAGTCTGCGCAGTGGGAGCGTGGAGGTGACCGTGTGGCCTTGGTCATAGCAGCAGCTGGTGAACATTGTTTTATTCGTTTTTTCCTCATTATTTTGGGCCGTTTTCTGAAGCCAGGAATGGCCACGAAAGTTCTGGAGACCATTGGGAAGTTTGGAATCGGGCTGGCTATTGCTGGAGGGATCGTGAACTCGGCGCTTTACAACGGTGAGCTGTCCTCAGCGTGTGGTTTTTGGCGGGGGCCCATTCCTCGGGCCTGCATTCACCTGCCGGAGCTCGGCCTGTCAGCTCTGGGCTAGAGGCTATGTATTCCGCGTCCTCAGCTCTGTAGGTGTCTTTGAACTTTTCCTCTTAGTCTCAGACGAGCGAGTCCGAAGCTCAAGCTGTTTCCCCACGTTGCGTCTCGCCATTATGCAATCTGCAGGTTATTCAAAAATTGCAAACTTATTCTTTCGGGTGTCTAACTTCCAATTTGGGCTGCCGCAGGATAAAGGGAAATTTCGTTTAATAGTTTGGAGTTTGCTGATTTGGAAGATCATGAGTCATTGTCCTGAATTAACATTGTTAACGTTTGATGTTCATCTGCCAAAGTGGCATGTAGTAGCAAAATTTATTTAATAAGTAACAATAAAAATATAAATGTTAAGATATTTCTTTTATGGTGTTGTTACAGCTATGGACCGAAACATCGACTGTTTATTCATTTCCATAGATGTTGCCTGACCTGCTGAATTCTGAATGCATTTTGAGTGCGTTGCAATGGATCTCCAGTGTCCTTCCCCTCTCCTCCCTTTTTATTCTGATGTCTCCCCCTTCCTTTCAAGTTCTGAAGAAGGTTCCTCCAGCATTTTGTGTGTATTTTGCTTTGGATTATCAGCATCGGGAGAATTTGTGTGTCATAGTCATACTTTATTGATCCCGGGGGAAATTGGTTTTCGTTACAGTTGCTCCATAAATAATAAATAGTAATAGAACCATAAATAGTTAAATAGTAATATGTAAATTATGCCAATAGATTATGAAATAAGTCCAGGACCAGCCTATTGGCTCAGGGTGTCTGACCCTCCAAGAGAGGAGTTGTAAAGTTTGATGGCCACAGGCAGGAATGACTTCCTATGATGCTCAGTGCTGCATCTCGGTGGAATGAGTCTCTGGCTGAATGTACTCCTGTGCCCACCCAGTACATTATGTAGTGGATGGGAGACATTGTCCAAGATGGCATGCAACTTAGACAGCATCCTCTTTTCAGACACCACCGTGAGACAGTCCAGTTCCATCCCCACAACATCACTGGCCTTACGAATGATATGATGTTTCTTTCTTTCTTTCTTTTTAAATCTTTTTATTGAATAAGTATACAAAAAGGTAAGCCATATAGGCACTAATACACTGTTAGAATATAATAAAATTACAGGAGATATTAATACAAAAAAAATGATACAAACAATGTAATTTAAACATAACATACTAAGGTAACATAATAGTATACTAATTTTTTATCAATAGAGAAAAGGGAAAAAAACCCCCAAAAAAAAACCACCGTGCAACTAACTAAAAGCAAAGCAAAGCAATGGGCTAACTTGAAACCAAACAGAGTTAAAAAACTTAAAATCACGTCCTCAATCCCGACCTCCATTAAAAACAGTAAAACAAAACAAGAAGGGTATATAAATATAGAGCAAAAAAAGAGAAGAAAAAAAAATTACATTAAATGAAAATACTGAATAAAAGATCTCCAGGTCTGTTCAAATTTAAGTGAGGAATCGTAAAGATTGCTTCTAATTTTCTCCAAATTCAAGCATAATATCGTCTGAGAAAACCAAAAAAAGGTAGTTGGAGCATTAAGCTCTTTCCAATGTTGTAAGATACATCTTTTCGCCATTAAAGTAAGAAATGCAATCATTCTACGGGCTGAAGGAGAGAGATTAGTCGAAATTTTAGGTAATCCAAAGACAGCAGTAATAGGGTGAGGAGAGATATCTATATTCAATACCTTGGAGATAATATTAAAAATGTCTCTCCAAAAAGTTTCCAGAGTAGGACACGACCAAAACATATGAGTTAAAGAGGCTACCTGCCCCGGACATCTATCACAAAAAGGATTAATGTGAGAATAAAAGCGAGCTAATTTATCTTTGGACATATGTGCTCTATGAGCAACTTTAAATTGAATTAGGGAATGTTTAGCACAGATAGAGGAAGTATTGACTAATTGTAAAATCTGCCCCCAGTCATCCACGGAAATGATAGACCCCAATTCCTGTTTCCCAATCTACCCTAATCTTATCAAATGGAGCTTTCCTAAGTTTCATAATAATACTATAAATCATAGCCGATGCACCTTTCTGACATGGATTAAGGTTAATTATAGTATCTAAAATGTATGTAGGAGGAAGCATTGGAAAAGAAGAAAGTATAGTACTTAGGAAATTTCTAACTTGTAGATATCTAAAAAAATGTATTCTTGATAAATTATATTTATTAGATAATTGTTCAAAAGACATAAGGGAACCATCTAAAAATAAATCCAAAAACCGTGAAATACCCTTAGTCTTCCAAATTTGAAAAGCACGATCCGTAAAAGAGGGAGGAAAAAATATGTTACCTAAAATAGGAATCACTAGCCCAAATTGGTTAAGATCAAAAAATTTTCTGAATTGAAACCAAATACATAAGGTATATTTAACTATCGGGTTAGATACCTGTTCGAGGCGTTTCAAATCAAAAGGAAGAGAGGAACCTAAAATAGAGCCAATTGTATAGCCCTGAACAGATTGTAATTCCAATGCTACCCATTTAGGAATGGATAGTATATCCTGGTCAAGTAACCAAAATTTCATATGTCGAATATTAATTGCCCAATAATAGAATCTAAAGATAGGTAATGCTAAACCTCCATCTCTCTTAGCTTTCTGTAAATGTATTTTACCCAGTCTTGGGTTTTTATTTTGCCAAATAAATGAAGAAATTTTTAAGTCAACTTTATCAAAAAAAGATTTTGGAACAAAGATTGGTAATGCCTGAAATATATATAGAAATTTTGGCAAAAAAAACATCTTAACTGCATTAATACGACCAATCAAAGTTAGATATAAAGGAAACCATTTAGATGAAAGTTGAATAATATGGTCAATTAAGGGTAAAAAGTTAATCTTAAATAAATCTTTGGATATGATGTTTATAGTTAATCTGTTAATTGTGGCGGTTTATGAATAATTTTTACTCGTGTTCTGATACCTCTATATTATATCTGAATGCCAACTTTCTAGAGACTACTTTAATATTGTACTGCAGTATTTTTCTCATTTGTGTTCAAGTCTTGGAGTGGGATTCCAATGTTGCTGAGAGTGCCAACTGAACTTGGTTCTGAGATTTTTTTCCCCCGGTCATTGATTAGAAGTGTTGAGCGTTAAGTCAACTAGAACCCTTGCAACTATATAGCAGGCTTCCAGCTCGAGAAATGTGGTATTGCATTCAGTGAAGGAGGCCTAAATAAACAATGTTTCTTGGGTGATATATATTAAAAATGCCACTTAAAATGAACCAACAAGCATTTTAAAAAAAAAAAGCACCTGTCTTTCATTTCCATAGTTGATGCTGGACACAGAGCAGTGATATTTGATCGATTTCGTGGTGTTCAAGAAGTTGTTCGTGGTGAAGGCACACATTTCCTTATTCCATGGGTACAAAGGCCAATCATTTTTGACTGCCGATCACAACCAAGAAATGTTCCAGTTGTCACAGGTAGCAAAGGTCAGTATAAAAATTTCTTTTTTTTTGGTCAGTGTTAATTGTTAAGAATTTGTGGAAATATACTGAGAATTCGAAGAATTAATGTGCAGTTGAATTGATAAAATGTTAATATAAATTTTTGCTGAGATGAACAGTTCGACCTCTTCATATTAAATTATAAGATGCCAGCAGTGGAGTATAAAATTGAATGTGTCATACATTATACTAAAATGATGAAATTTGGACAAAGGTCTTGAATTACACAACTTTGTTTTCCTGTGTTACAGATTTACAGAATGTAAATATCACACTGCGTATACTGTTCAGACCAGTGACTGACCAGTTGCCCAGGATTTACACCACCATTGGTGAAGATTATGATGAAAGAGTTCTGCCATCTATCACAACAGAAATCCTGAAGTCTGTTGTTGTGAGTACCTTAACAGTTTATGATGATGGGGAATAAGGATAAATACTTCAAGAATTAAAAATACTTGTACACTTATGGCACATTACAAATCTAGCGTTCTTCCATTGGATCTGTTAATGATGGGAATATTTCACCACTAACTCAATATTAAAGCTATATTTTAGCTGCTTTACTGTGTAATAGTTTTTGCCCCTTAAATTTTTTATCACCTACAAGTTGCAGAGCTAGAAACATGCATATTTGTTTCTGCAGTTGGTTATTGCACTTTGTCAACCTGTTTCAAAACAATGTTGTGCGGATCTTTTAACCAAGATCAATCTAACTCTTCCCTCCTACATAACCCTCCATTTTTCTTTTTATCCATGTGCCTATCTAAGAATTTCTTAAATGCCCTTAATGTATCCCCTCTACCACCACCTCCGGCAATGTGTTCTATGCACTTAACATTCTGTGTGTGTACAAACACCTGTCTCTGATATTCACCCCTTCAGTCACCTTAAAAATCTGTTTTCTCATGTTAGCCATTACTGCCTCTACTCAGAGACCTCCAGACAGAACACGCTTCATCTAGTACCACCCTGCCTTCTGTGGGCAATCCAATTCCAACTCCATGCAACCAAGTTTCCCTGGATCCTATGGCTCCTGACCTTCAAATGAACATGGAGAACCTTGTCATATTCTTAACTAAAATCCATACGCGCTGCATCCAGTACTCTACCTTCATCAGTTTGTTTTGCCATGAACTATCCTTCCCCCATATGCTCAAATGCGCTACAATAGTTTGCCCACCATTGATGTAAGACTTGTTGGTCTATAATACCCAAAATTATCCCTTCTACGTTTCTTCAACAAAAGATAGCCATCTTCCAATCTTGTACTACTCCTGTGGCCAGTGAGGACATGAAGATTGTCTAGTGGCACAACAGTCTCCTCCTTCACTTTTTTTTGTAGTAACCTGGGGCATATCCTGTCCGGCCCTGAGACTTGCCTATCCAAATGTACTTCAAAGTTCCAACACATCATCTTTCTTCACCTTGACATATTCCAGCATATTAGCCTGTACTAAGCTGACCTCATTTGTCAAGGTCCCATTCACTGGTGAATACTGAAGCAATATTCATTAAGGACCTCCCCTACTTCCTCTGAATCCAGGCATGTTTGTTCTTTTATCCCTGATCGGTTCTACTGTCTCTGTAGTTATCCTCATGTTCTTCACATACACGCTTAATGCAACTTCCCATGGCCTTCTCATGTCCCCTTCTAGCTGTCCTAAGTCCCTTCTTAAGCACTTTGCTGATTACCTTAATACTCTCAAGAGCACTATCACAAACAAGAGAAAATCTGTAGATGCTGGAAATCCAAGCAAGACACACAAAACGCTGGAGGAACTCTAGGACTAAACAGTCGATGTTTTGGACCGAGACCCTTCATCAGGACTGGAGAAAAAAATGAGGTCAGAGTAAGAAGGTGGGGGGAAGAGAGGAAGAAATGCAAGGTGGTAGGTGATAGGTGAAACCAGGAGGGGGGGGGAGGTGAAGTAAAGAGCTAGGAGGTTGATTGGTGAAAACGATATAGGGCTGGAGAAGGGGTAATCTTATAGGAGAGGGTGGAAGATCATGGAAGAAAAGGAAGGGGGGAGCATCATAGGGAGGTGATGGGCTGGTAAGGAGATATGGCGAGAGAGGGAAATGGGAATGGTGAGGGGGGAGGAGGATTACCAGAAGTTTGAGAAATTGATGTTCATGCCATCTGGTTGGAGGCTACCCATAAGGTGTTGCTTCTCCAACCTGAGTGTGGCCTCATCACGGCAGTAGAGAAGACCATGGATTGGCATGTTGGAATGGGAAGTAGAATTAAAATGGGTGGCCACTGGCAGATCCCACTTGTTCTGGCAGGTGGAGCATAGGTGCTCAGCAAAGCGGTCTTTCAATCTACGTTTGGTCTCACCAATTATACAGGGGGCCACACTGGGAGCACCAGACATTGTAGATCCCAACAGATTAACAGGTGAAGTGTTGCCTCACCTAGAAGGACTGTTTGTGGCCCTGAATGGTAGTGAGGGGGCAGGTGTAGCATTTGTTCTGCTAGCAAGGATAAGTACCAAGAGGGAGATCAGTGGGGAGGGACAAATGGGCAAAGGAAATATGTAGGGACTTTCTTCTGGCACTCGTTCTGCTTGCAAAATAAGTGTTACACCTGCCCCTACACTGCCTCCCTTACTACCATTCAGGGCCCCAAATACCCCTTCCTGGTGAGGCGACACTTCACGTGTAAGTCTGTTGGGGTCACCTGAATCTGGTGTCCTTGTGTATCGGTGAGACCCAACATAGAATTGAAACCGCCTCGCCAGGCACCTACGCTCCATCCACCAGAAAAAGTGGGATCTCCCAGTGGCCACCCATTCCAACATGTCACTCCACGGCTGCCTCTTCTGCCATGATGAGGCCACACTCAGGTTGGAGGAGCAACACCTTGTATTCCGTATGGGTGGTCTCCAACCTGATGGCATGAACATCGATTTTTCGAACTTCCTGTAATGCCCCTTGCCCACTCACCACTCCCATTTCCCTCCCACGTTACCTCCTTACCTGCCCATCACCTCTCTGGTTTTCCTCCCCCTTCCCTTTTCCCAATGGTCTTCTAATCTATCAGATTCCTTCTTCTCCAGAACTGCATCTCTTTCACCAATCGACTTCCCAGCTCTTTACTTCAACCCCCCCACCCCAGGTTTCACCCACCTTCTTAATCTGATTCCTCATCTTTTTTTCCAGTCCTGATGAAGGGTCTCAGCCCAAAACATAGAATGTTTACTCTTCTCCTTAGATGCTACCTGGCCTGCTGAGTTCCTCCAGCATTTTGTGTTTGTTTCTCAAGAGTCCTATTTGATTCATGCTTCATAAACCTTAAGTATCCTTCCCCCTTAACTCTTGACTAAATGTTCCACCTCTTGTCAACCATAGCTCCTTCAGCATACTATTTTTTCCCTGCCTCAGTGGGACAAACCTGCCCAGAACCCCATGCAAGTGCTCCCTAAACAATCTCCATATTTGCCTGAGAATATTTGTTCCCAATTTACACACCCAAGTTCCTGCCTAATAGCATCATAATTCACCCTCTCCAATTAAATATTTCCACATACCATCTGCTCCTGTCCTTATTCAGGTCAACACTAAAGGTCAGGGAGTTGTGGTCTGTCTCCGAAATGTTCACCTGCTGAGAAGTCTGTCCCCTGACCGGGTTCATTGCCTCGTACAGATCCAGTATGATCTCTCCTCTAGTCTGCCTCTCCACGTACTGTGTCAGGAATTCTTCCTGGACACACCTAACAAATTCCACCCCATCTAAACCTCTTGTACTAAGGAGGTATTAATTAATATGAGGGAAATTGAAGTCACCCATAACAAGAACCTTGTTATTTTTGCACCTTTCCAAAATTTGCCTTCCAATCTGTTCCTCATTGTCCCTGTTCCTACTGGAGAGTCTATAGAATACTCCCAATAGTCTGATTGCTCCCTTCCTGTTTCTGACATCCGTGCTGACTCAGTGTATCCAAAACAGGTATTGCAAATTGTTCCAATGCCATATAAATGCACTATAACAAAAGGAGATCAGAGGGACAAGATTTTCCCCACACAGAAATGATTATCTGGTATCAGCTGCCAGTGGAAGCAGATGCGATTGCATCTTGAGAGATGTTTAGGCATACTTTATAGGAAAGATGCAGAAGAATATTGATCTTATGCAGGCAAAAAGGATTAGTATAGGTAGGCATTACATTGGTATCAACAGGGTGGGTTATAATGGCTCATTTCTGTGCTATAAATTTCTGTGGTTCTGCTATATTTTCTCTGATATATAGCATACGAAGTTTCACTGACTTTCAGGTAGGTGGAAAGGGTTATGTATTCAGCCTTTTGCAGGATATTGGATTGGACATTTTAAAATTTGTGCACTAGCCAGATGTGCTTTATTGTTTTCAAATGTCTCCTGAAAAAATTTGTATCTGCTCTTGGCATTCCTGTTTATTCCAACAATATTCTAAATCATTTCAACTGTGAAGCTAACGTTTCAAAGTCCACCATATAAAAGGACTGATTTAAGTTCTGCACAACAGCAATGTATTGCATCCATATGCAGACAGGCAGGAATGAGTATTAATCATCTGAACAAGTTTTCAAATAGAAATGAGCCATTCAGCCCAGCCAGCTACACTGCACTCTTGTTTTTATCCATCAGTTTAAGCCATGTATGTGTTTGTCTTAGATCAGTAGTTTTTCCACATTTTGTCATTGAATTGTAAAATTTTAAATTGGAATCATTTGGATGCATTTATACAGACAACTTAAAACAAATATCCAGAGTTAGCGAGTTTCATATTGTCATTTCTACTCTATAATTATTTGCTAAGCAAATACAAAATTGTGTATGTTCCAGGCTCGATTTGATGCTGGTGAGCTAATCACGCAGAGAGAGCTGGTCTCCAGACAGGTTAGCGAGGATTTGACAGAGAGAGCTGCGACTTTTGGACTCATCCTGGATGATGTGTCACTGGTAATATTTGCATTTTCATCTGCTATCTTCCCTGCATTCTTATGGCTTCTTGGGTTATTTAACCTTGATTCAGTATTTTAATTATCCGCATTCTTTAAGAAGAAATTTTAAATTATGGTTCAGTAAAGCTCAGTCTTGCAATTTCTGTGATATATTTTGTTCCAGTAATGAATTTGATTGCTTCTGTTATCTTAGGCATAGCTAAGAGTGGTAGGGAGGTGACAATGACACGTTTTTGCTGAAAAGCTGCATGAAATATGTATTCCAAGCTTAAAGTCAACAACTTACAGCCATCTATCTTCAGAAAATACCACTGTAATCTGATTTTGTGAAAAATGTCATTATAACATTTAATTTCATTGGAGTCCAGATCTTTTTATGCCAATATAATTTGGTCTGAATTATCAACATTTGAAATAAGGAACAGCAATCTCATAGCTATCAGTAAGAAACTTTGAGTTAAATGAAAATTTTAAAAATGTGCAAAAGCTGGAAATCTGAAATAAAGACAACTTGTTGGAAAAAAAACATAACAGGTCAGGCAGCAATTGTGAAAAGAGAAACGGCCAACATTTCAGTCACAAACAAGAGAAAACCTGCCAATGCTGGAAATCCAAGCAACACACACAAAATGCTGGAGGAACTCAGCAGGACTGGAGGAAAAAAAGCTGAGGAGTAGATTTGAAAGGTTGGGGGAGAGGAGAGAGAAACACCAGGTGATAGGTGAAACTTGGAGGGGAGACATGAAGCAAAGAGCTGGGAAGTTGGTTAATGAAAGAGACATGGGAGAAAGAAGAAAGGCAGGGGGAGAGGAACACCAGAGGGAGACAATAGGCGGGCAAGGAGATAACATGAGAGAGGGATAAGGGGATAGGACATATTGGAATGAGAAGGAGAATTAAAATGGGTGGCCACTGGGAGATCCCCCTTGTTCTGGCAGATGTAGTGTAGATGCTCGACGAAGCCACCTTCCAATCTATGTCGGGGCTCACCGATATACAAGAGGTCACACTGGGAGCACCAAACACAGTAGATGACCTCAACAGACTCACAGTTGAAGTGTCGCCTCACCTCGAAGGACTGTTTGGGGCCCTGAATGGTCGTGAGGAAGGAGGTGTAGCACTTGTTCCACTTTCAAGGATAAGTGCCAGAAGGGAGATGAGTGCGGAGGGACAAATGGACAAGGGAGTCGTGTTGGACACGATCCCCGTGGAAAGCAGAAAGTGGTTGGGGGGGGTGTGTTTACTGGTGGGATCCGGTTGGAGGTGGCAGAAGGTGAGGACTAGAGGAATATTCTCCTTGGTAGCGTGGCGGGAGGATGGGGTATAGACATGTGTGAAATGGAAGAGATGTGGTTGAAGGCGGCATTGATGGTGGAGGAAGGGAAGCCCCTTCCTTTGAAAAAGGAAGACATCTCCTTCATTCTAGAATGAAAAGCCTCATCCTGAGAGCAGATGCAGTGGAGTTAGAGGAATTGAGAGAAGGGCATGGCATTCTTACAAGTAACAGGGTGGGACGAGGTATAGTCCAGGTAGCTGTGAGAGTCCGTGGTTTGTAATAGACATTGGTGGATAAGCTGTCTGCAGAGATAGAGACCGTAAGATCGAGAAAGGGGAAGGAAGTGTTGGAAATGGACCAGGTGAATCTTGAGAGCTAGGTGGAAGTTGGAGGCAAAGTGAATGAAATCAACAAGTTTAGGTCTGTGGCCGTTCATCTGTTCTGAAGGTGAATGGACTCACTTAAAATATTTATCGTTTCTCTTCACACATGCTGCCTGACACACTAGGTTCTTCCAACATTTTCCTTTTCTAAAGTTCTGTGTAATTTCATCACTGAACTAGATTCTAGACCACCCAACAGTCTGCGGGATTTAGAGGAACAAATTCACAGAGATTGTGGACAGTTGCAAGAAACATAAGGTTGTGATAGGCGATTTTAACTTTCCACATATTGACTGGGATACCCATGCTGTAAAAGGAGATTGAAAAGAGTTTGTCAAATGGGTTCAGGAAAGTTCCCTTAATCAGTACACGCAAGTCCCAACGAGAAAGCGTGCAATACTTGATCTGTTAGGGACTGAGACAGGGTAGGTGACAAGTTTGTGTCAGGGAATACTTTGCATCTAGTGATCATAATTCTATTACTTTCAAGGTAATTATGGAGAAGGATATGTTCAGTCCTTGGGTTGAGATTCTAAATTGGAGGAAGACCAATTTTGATGGAGCGTGGATTGGGACAGATTGTTTTCTGGCAAAGGTGTACTTGATAAAGTGGGGTGCTTTCAGAAGTGGAATTTTGAGAGTATAAAGCCTGTCGGAATAAAAGGTTAAAAATAATAGGTGTAGGGAACCTTGGTTTTTAGTAGTAATGGGGCCCTGGTTAAGAAGAAAGATGAGCAGATGGCTCTTGGGGTTTAAGTTCATAGCTTCCTGAGAGTGGCTACATAAGTTGATAGTGTGGTTAAGAAGGCATAGTCAAGGCATTGAGTTCAAAAGTGAAGAAGCTTAATAACATTTTCGACAGCATCTGGAGTATTGCATACAGTTCAGGTTGCTCCATTATAGAAAGGATGTCAAAGCTTCGGAGAAGGTACAGAAGAGGTTTACCAGGATATTGCCTGGATTAGAGGGCATGTGCTATCATGAAAGGTTGGAAAAACTTTGGGCTATTTTCTGTGGATCGAAGAAGACTGAGGGAAGATCAGATAGAGCTTTATAAGGTTATGAGAGGCATGGATAGACAATATCTTTTTCTAAGGGTTGAAATGTCTAATGCCAGAGGGCATGCATTTAAAGTGAGAGGGGGTCATTTGAAAGGTGATGTGAGGGGCAAGTTGTTTTTTTTTAACCTAGAGTGGTGGATGCCTAAAATACGCTGCCTGGGGTGGTGGTAGAGGCAGAAACATTAGAGACTTTTAAGAGATGTGTAGATAGGCACATGAATGTGAAGAAAATGCAAGGATATGAATGTTGTGTAGGCAAAAGAGATTAGTTAGACATTTGATTGCTGATTTAATTGGCTCAGCACAATATTGTGGGCTGAAGAGCCTGTCCCTGTGCTGTACTGTTCTCTGTTATATCTGCAGGTGTAGGTTGGGATAGGTTGTTTTCTGGCAAAAGGATACTTGGTAAGTGGGAGGACTTTTAAAGTGAAATATTGAGGGTACAGATTTTGCATGTTTTTAGAATAAAAGACAAGGCGAACAGGTTTAGGGATCCTTGGGCTTTGAGGGGTATTGAGGCTCTGGTTAAGGAGGCACATATCAAGTATAGGCAGTTTGGATCAAATAAGTTGCTTGAGGAGTGTAAGAAATGTAAGAGAACATTTGAGAGAAATCAGCAGAGCTAAAAGAGAACACTTTGCTCTGGAGATGTGAATGAGGATCCCAAGGGCTTCTAAGTGCAAAAGGATATTAAGGGACAAAATTGGTCCTCTGGAAGATTGGAATGGTGAACTATGCATGGAGCCAAAATGGGAGGAATTTTAAATGGATTGATTAGGGATAGTCATCATGGCTTTGTGTGTGGCAGATCGTGTCTAACCAATCTTAGTTTTCTCAGGATGTTACCAGGAAAGTTAATGAAGGTAAGGCAGTGGATATTATCTACATGGACCTCAGCAAGGCATTCCACAAGGTCCCACATGGGACGTTAATCAAGAAGGTTCAGTCACTTGGCATTCTGGATGAGGTGGTAAATTGAAGCAGATGTTGGCTTTGCAAGAGACGCCAGAGAGTGGTAGGTAGTAGATGGTTGTTTCTCTGACTGGAGGCCTGTGACTAGTGGAGTGCCGCAGGGCTTGGTGCTAGATTGTTCGTCATCTGTATTAACAATCTGGATGATAATGCAGTTAACTGGATCAGAAAGTTTGGGGGTAGCACCAAGATTGGGGGTATAGTGGACAGCGAGGAAGACTATGAAAACTTGCTGCAGAATCTGGATCGGTTGGAAAAATGGCAGATGGAATTTAATGCAGACAAGTGTGAGATGTTACACATTGAGAGGACCAACAACGGTAGGCACATGGTGAGAGGACAGGCAATGAGGAGTGTGGTAGGTCAAAGGGATCTGGGAATACAGGTCCATAATTCATAGGGTTGTAAAAAAAAGCTTTTGGTGCATTGGCCTTCATAAATCAAAGTATTGAGTACAGGAAATAGGATGTTATTTTGAAGTTGTTTAAGACATTGGTGAGGCCTAATTTGGGGTATTGTATGTTGTTTTGGTCACTTACCTACAGGAAAGATGTAAATAAAGTTAAAAGAGAATGTAGAAAAATTACAAGGATGTTGCCAGGACTGAAGGACCTAAGTGATATGGAAAGATTGAATAGGTTTGAATTTTATTCCTTGAAACTTAAAAGATTGAGAGGAGATTTGATAGAGGTATACAAAATTATGAGGGGTATAGATAGGGTAAATGCAAGCAGGCTTTTTCCGCAGAAGTTGGGTGAGACTACAACTGGAGCTCATGGGATAAAGGTGAAAAGTTTTAAGGGGAACATGAGGGGAAACCTTTTCAGTCAGAAGATGGGGAGAGTTTGGAACAAGCTGCCAGCACAAGTGGTGCGTGCGAGCTTGATTTCAATGTTTAAGGAAAGTTTGGATAGGTACATGAATAGTAGGGGTATGGATGGCAGATCAATGGGACTAGTCAGTTTAAATGGTTTGACATGGACTAGATGCGCCAAGAGGTTTGTTTCTGTGCCGTAGTTTTCTCTGACTCTTTAATTATAAGAAATTCGCAGAACAGAGAAGTGGTACTGGAGCTCCCATGCTCTGGAGGTGGTGTATAGCTGCTTGATTAAGCCACTCAGCAGTAGTACAGGTTGACCACCACAAATCTGGAATGATTGGGACCTGTGGATTAGTGATTTTGCTGAATCACAAATGGTTAGGTTAGGATTAAATAGATAAACACCTCTAACCCACTTGATGATCACCTCAACCTTGGATATTACAGAAAAAAGAAATGATAAGTGAAAAGCAATTTTTTCACTGGTCTGTCTGTCAACTGCACTTAGTAGCCACTTCATAAACAGGGAGCGATATTTAGCCTTCAAAGATACCATAAACATTATTCTTTACCAAGAGTTCTGTTTTTGGGTGCACAGAGTGGTTATCTAAAATCAGCATCCTCTGTAGTCAGTGTTCATCTTGGAGTACAGTGTTGGTTTCGTCCACAATGCTTGGGACTTAAATTTTCATCAGAAACTAACTTACTTGACGAACTCAGCAGCCACTTCCTTGTCTGCTGACAGTTTTTCACCATAGACTGCACGAAATTTTATGCCATGTCGCACTCATCACACTCGTAATCCAGTCCTAATTCTTCATGAAATAATTTTGCTTGTTCCTTCATCATCACTTCTGACAGTTCTACACCTTTGCTGATGTGAAGTTTAAACCACTTTATGATAACTTTGTCAATTTGTAAACATCTTCCATCTTTCATTGTTTTCCTTATGCGCATCTGTTTTTTTGATTCGCTGTCAGCAAAGAACTGGCACAACTTTTCTTTCTATTTCTTTATATCATAAACTGTGGAAGAGCCAGTGTTACACAAGACACAAATGCTTTTCACAAACACACCACTGTTGAGTTTTTCAGAACTTCCACCTTGTCTGCTATAGACGACGAATAGTGTTTGCACTTTACACCACGAGAAGTACTTCCTTTATTCAATGAAGACGTGACTGGGGCTAGATAAGCACAGGTTATAAAAGTAAATGTAGAATAACAAAGGAATGACTTGCTCCTTTTAAAGACAGTGCCAACAGCTGATTTTGTTAATAGCGCCACCAAAACAGTGGTGACGAGTTGGCACAGCGATGCGGGAAATTAGGCTGGCGCAAATTATGTTCGAACCAGCGGTGGAACTGGATTACTGAATGTCAGAGTTGAAGTGGTCGACCTGTATTATAATATGCTTCTCTTAAGATCCCCCACGCAGTAAATTTTGATTATGAACAGCTGTTTTGGTTTTCATATTTATTAAGGCGATAACACTAATCAGTACTAAAAGCTATTTTTAATTCCATTGTGTTTTTATTTCTCAATTAATTCTGCAGTTTGTCTCATTTGAAAGTTACCATCACCAGAAATGCTCCTCGTCTTATTGTGATTTGATGCTATTGTTAAAACAGTCCAATATTAATCCTACTTATCCATGTTCTCTTTCCCATCCTGTATTTATCCAGTTTTCTCTTGAAAGTTGTAATAATCTTGTGTCTGTTGTCAGTATCCCTCGGCTCTCTAGTACTTTCAATTTGGATTGTATCCAGGCTTAGCAGAACTTGATCTCTCAATTTTCTATCACAAGGTTGAAGTAATAAAAAAAATCCATCAAAGATCAGTAGCCTCGGCTTGCACATATTCTGATGATTGTTAGAATAATATTGAAATAGAGAGAGTTTTGTTATATTGCAATAGCAATGCCACAGATGCATTGGGGAGGAAGGAACGTAGATTGAATTACTTCAAACGCTGCAGACTTGGAAAAGAGTGAGTGAAAAGTGCCTAAAGTCAGTGAAAAACATTTTAGCATTTGGGCTAATGAAGGCTGCTTTACTGAGCTTTCACTTTAGCTTGTTCTGGTGAAAATGGAAATTTTCAGAACCTGCATTTAGCTGACCTTTTAGATCAGAGTTACTTCAAATGCCGATTACTCATTGACAGCTATTGGTGCAAATTTTTTGACAAATGGAGTTGCGTATACATGACTGTAATTGATCCGTTACATGTATATAAGAAAGCTTACAGAGAAAAAAAAACAATGTTGGTATTTTTGAAGTATTTAGCTAACCTAATATTAGGGTGCGTATGGTAATACATAATTATACCTTGGTTATGCAGTCCGATTCTCTGGTGAAAAAGTCTAATCGGTACAAGAAAACGTTTGACAATTCTATGTTGTGAGATTGTACCAATAGGGAAAAATGGTGAGAGTTTAAAAACTTAAATTTGAGAATGTTGAGTTTGAGATTCTAGTTCCTAAAATCCTATACCCCAGTAAATATATCACGACCAGCTACTACTTACCATTGTGACCATGAGCTCACAGTCTCTGCAAGAATTTTTCATTTAAAACTGCAGGATGAAAATGCATAAAGCCTCCTTCCCTCATTGTTGATCAACTGTGAATTCCAGCAATTATACATTCTGAAATTTCCCAGACTTGGTATAATTGGTTTGCTAGCAGTGTTTGATTATTCATTTTGTATTTCTGATCTTGATATACCCACCTTTTTTTCCCTACAGACTCATTTGACCTTTGGCAAAGAGTTTACAGAGGCTGTGGAGCTAAAGCAGGTTGCACAACAGGAAGCTGAGCGAGCCAGATTTATTGTAGAAAAAGTGAGTACTGGGTTGCTATACTAGTTACCTATTTGCAATCCAAACAAGAAAACAAATAGTTTATGAATGAAAAGTAAATCTAGTAAGAAGTTTTAAGCTCATTTGAAGTTGGTCAACCTGGACAATCATTCCCTCTAATCTTACAAATTCTAGCAGCTTGCTCCAACACAGTGGTTCTCAACATGGGCCAAAGGACCATGCTGCAAGTAAAAAAACAAAAAACTTGGAGCCATAGGGGTTTTTGGCCATTTTAATGAAATATTAAAATATATAAATTGCATTTTTTTTTTTAATTGGAACCCTGAATGAACTGAATGGGAAAATATGTTAGATGATGCAAATGAGGCAGCAAAGCGGATTAGCCTGTGCGTGGGTGGAAGGAGGGGGTGCGGCATGTCAATCTTTATCTCTACTCCGGCTTGACCATGCACCAATCACCATTCACACCCTGCGGGACAGCCTGCTGAGCCCTACTCCACCTCCACCCCCAATCACAAACTGCACTTTGGGCAGGGCAAGGCCAATCAGTGAGTATGCAGCAAGATGCTGATTCTGTTCCACTGACCTGTGCGTGTTATAATACTTACAGAGCATGGCATAGAGGCAATGGGGTCATCTGCCAGAAATGGCTAAACTGCAGAGAGGCAAGAATGTGTGAAACACTATCTACCATTACAGCTTCCATTAAATCCCTGATGCTTGGCATATTTTGAAAGGAAGTTCAGTTCACTTTTCTTGATAGTATTGCAGTGTTTCTAAGTGGGAAGATCACATCAGCAAACCACACAACCAGCGGCAACATCCTGCAGATATTTCACAAAAATTCTTCTGTATCTCCTTTCAAATATGATTCTACTATTAAGCTGCATGCAATTGGAACCTGTGAGTTACATCTTGATGGTGTGTAATTGGGCCAATTGAGCAATCTGGTGTTTTGCTGTCTCCGAGGGAGTTCAGTGAGGTTTGGACTGGAGAGTGTAGCCTGGAAGCTTGGAGACCATTTTCGACTCCATTGCTCCCCTCCAATTGAGGGGTCAAGCAAGTTTGAAGTTGATGAGAACGTGAGTGGAGGATGGAAGGGTGTTTGCCATCTGTCTGCGTTTGACCGGTCTTACTTTCCTTCTCGCTAGCTGCTGTCGGAGGAAAGTTCAAGCCTTGGGTTCCGTGCTGCAAGGATTGATTGGCGAGGCTGTGGACTTGTTTTGGGGGGGATTTTGAAGATCGTGTTGCATGTATTTCTGGATTCTGGTTACTCTTTTTGTCGCTGTTTTTGAGCAGTTTGATCGATCAGGACTGGGGCACTTCACTGCTTTGTCTGACATTTTATCTGTCAGAAATATTTGAAAAACCAAATTTATTAAAGTTACAAGAAAAAAACTGCAATCTCATAATATGCAAAGAGGCTATTACTGCTTTCCTTAGAAACTGCAAGCTTTTCAGCAGCAATACTGGACCTTGCGAGTTTAAGTAATTTCCTTCACCATCCACTCTTAAAATAGACAATAGGTGCAGGAGTAGGCCATTCAGCCCTTTGAGCCAGCACCACCATTCACTGTGATCATGGCTGATCATCCACAATCAGTATCCAGTTCCTGCCTTATCCCCATAACCTTTGATTCCGCTATCTTTAAGAGCTCTATCCATCTCTTTCTTGAAAGCATCCAGAGACTTGGCCTCCACAGCCTTCTGGGGCAGAGCATTCCATATATCCACCACTCTCTGTGTGAAAAAGTTTTTCCTCAACTCCATTCTAAATGGCCTACCTCTTATTCTTAAACTGTGGCGTCTGGTTCTAGACTCACCCATCAGCGGGAACATGCTTCCTGCCTCCAGTGTGGCCAATCCCTTAATAATCTTATATGTTTCAATAAGATCCCCTCTCATCCTTCTAAATTCCAGAGTATACAAGCCCACTCGCTCCAATCTTTCGACAGATGACAGTCCCGCCATCCCGGGAATTAACCTTGTGAACCTATGCTGCACTCCCTCAATAGCAAGAATGTCCTTCCTCAAATTTGGAGACCAAAACTGCACACAGTACTCCAGGTCTTGTCTCACCAGGGCCCTGTACAGCTGCAGGAGGACCTCTTTGCTCTTATACTCAATTCCCCTTGTTATAAAGGCCAGCATGCCATTAGCTTTCTTCACAGCCTGCTGTACTTGCATGCTTGCTTTCAGTGACTGATGTACAAGAACACTTAGATCTCGTTGTACTTCCCCTTTTTCTAACTTGACTCCATTTAGATAATAATCTGCCTTCCTGTTCTTACCACCAAAGTGGATAACCTCACATTTATCCACATTAAATGCATCTGCCCACTCACCCAGCCTGTCCAAGTTACCCTGCATTCTCATAACATCCTCTTCACATTTTACACTGCCACCCAGCTTTGTGTCATCAGTAAATTTGCTAATGTTACTTTTAATTCCCTCATCTAAATCATTAACATATATTGTAAACAGCGGCGGTCCCAGCACTGAACCCTGCTGTACCCCACTGGTCACCACCTGCCATTCCGAAAGAGACCCGTTAATCGCTGCTCTTTGTTTTCTGTCAGCCAGCCAATTTTCAATCCATGTCAGTACTCTGTCCCCAATACCATGTGCCCTAATTTTGCCCACTAATCTCCTATGTGGGACTTTATGAAAGGCTTTAAGTCCAGGTACACTACATCCACTGGCTCTCCCTTGTCCATTTTCATAGTTACATCCTCAAAAAATTCCAGAAGATATCGTCAAGCACGATTTCCCCTTCGTAAATCCATGCTGACTTGGACCAATCCTGTTACTGCTATCCAGATATGTCGTAATTTCATCTTTTATGATTGACTCCAGCATCTTTCCCACCACTGACGTCAGGCTAACCGGTCTATAATTTCCTGTTTTCTCTCTTCCTCCTTTCTTGGAGAGGGACAACATTAGCCACCCTCCAGTCCACAGGAACTGATCCTGAATCTATAGAACATTGGAAAATGAATACCAATGCATCCACGATTTCTAAAGCCACCTCCTTAAGTACCCTGGGATGCAGACCATCAGGTCCCAGGGACTTATCAGCCTTCAAACCCAACAGCCTATCCAACACCATTTCCTGCCTAATATAAATTTCCTTCAATTCATCCATTACCCTAGGTCCTTTGGCCACTATAATATTTGGGAGATTGTTTGTGTCTTCCCGAGTGAAGACAGATCCAAAGTACTTGTTCAACTCGTCTGCCATTTCCTTGTTCCCCATAATAAATTCACCCGCTTCTGTCTTCAAGAGCCCAATTTTGGTCTTAAATATTTTTTTACCTTTTCACATACCTAAAGAAGCTTTTACTATCCTCCTTTATATTCTTGGCTAGTTTGCATTCGTACCTCATTTTTTCTCCGCGTATTGCCTTTTTAGTTACCTTCTGTTGCTCTTTAAAAGTTTCCCAATCCTCTGGCTTCCCACTCGTCTTTGCTATGTTATACTTCTTTTATTTTTATACTGTCCATTACTTCCCTTGTCAGCCACGGCCTCCCCTTACTCCCCTTAGGATCTTTCTTCCTCTTTGGAACGAACTGATCCTGCACCTTCCGCATTATTCCCAGAAACACTTGCCATTGCTGTTCCACTGTCATCCCTGCTAGGATATTGTTCCATTGAACTTTGGCCAGCTCCTCCCTCATAGCACCATAGTTCCCTTTGCTCAACTGTAATACTGACACTTCTGAGTTTCCCTTCTCCCTCTCAAATTGTAGATTAAAACTTGTCATATTATGGTCACTACCTCCTAATGGCTCCTTTATCTCGAGGTCTCTGATCAAATCCGGTTCATTGCACAACACTAAATCTAGAATTGCGTTCTCTCTGGTAGGCTCCAGTACAAGCTGTTCTAAGAATCCATCTCAGAGGGACTCCACAAACTCCCTTTCTTGGGGTCCAGTGCCAACCTGATACCTCCAGTCTACCTGCATGTTGAAATCCCCCATAACAATTATAGCATTACCTTTGCGGCATGCCAATTTTAACTCTTGATTCAACTTACACCATACATCCAGACTACTGTTTGGGGGCCTGTAGATAACTCCCATTAGAATTTCTCAGTTCTATCCATACTGACTCTACGTCTCCTGATTCTATGTCCTCCATCGCAAGGGACTGAATATCATTCCTCACCAACAGAGCCACCCCACACCCTGTGCCCATCAGTCTGTCCTTTCGATAGGATGTATATCCTTGAATATTCATTTCCCAGGCCCTGTCCACTTGAAGCCATGTCTCTGTTATTCCCACAACATCACACTTACCAACTTCCAACTGTGCCTCAAGCCCATCCACTTTATTTCTTATACTCCATGCATTCATATACAATACTTTTAATTCATTACTCCCCTCACCTCCCATGTCAATTCCTATTTCACTTGGCCATACTGTACAATCCCTTCTTGAGCTTTCTGCTCTGTTGATTCTGCTGTCATTCTTAACTTTTCTTATTCTCACTTCCCCTTTATCTCCATCCTTACGTTTCCAGTTCGTCCCCTCCCCCCCACTATTTAGTTTAAACACACCCGTGTTGCAGAGGCAAACCTGCCTGCCAGAATGCTGGTGCCCCGCTTAATAAGGTGCAACCTGTCCCTTTTGTACAATTCATTCTCACCCTGAAACATACCCCAGTGGTCCAAGAATGTAAATCCTTGCTTCCTGCACCAGTTCCTCAGCCACACATTCAGATCCATTATCTCCCTGTTCTTGACCACTCCAGCACGAGGAACAGGAAGCAATAGAGAATAGGTGCAGAAGTAGACCAGTCGGCCCTTCGAGCCTGCACCGCCATTCTGAGATCATGGCTGATCATCTACTATCAATACCCGGTTCCTGCCTTGTCCCCATAACCCTTGATTCCCCTATCCATGAGATACCTATCTAGCTCCTTCTTGAAAGCATCCAGAGAATTGGCCTCCACTGCCTTCTGAGGCAGCGCGTTCCACACCACAACTCTCTGGGAGAAGAAGTTCCTCCTCAACTCTGTCCTAAATGACCCACCCCTTATTCTTAAACCATGCCCTCTGGTACTGGACTCTCCCAGCAGCTGGAACATATTTCCTGCCTCTATCTTGTCCAATCCCTTAATAATCTTCTATGTCTCAATCAGATACCCCCTCAATCTCCTTAATTCCAGCGTCTACAAACCGGAGATAACCACCCTGGGAGTCCTGCTTTTCAGCCTTCTTCCGAGTTCTCTGAAGTCACGCTGTAGAATGTCTTTCCTCTTCTTCCCCACGTCATTTCTGCCAACATGTACCACCACTTCCGGATGTTCACCTTGAGGATTCCCTGCAATCGGTCTGTGACATCCTGGATCCTGGTACCAGGGAGGCAACACACCATCCTTAAATCTCGCCTGTTGCCACAGAAACCCCTTTCTGTACCTCTCACTATGGAGTCCCCTACTACCACGGCTCTGCCTGACGTCTGTCTCCTCGGCTTTGCTCCAGCGCCAATTGTTGACTCGCAGACTGGCACTGTCTTCTGTCCCGACAGCTTCCAAGAGGGAGAACCTGTTTACGAGGGGCACATCTCCCGGGGTCTCCTGTACTTCAAGCATCCTTTCCTTGCTCATCGTCGTCCCCCTTCTCTCTTCTGGTATCCTGGGTGTAATGACCTCACTGTAGGTCCTGTCCAGAAAACTCTCGTTCTCCCAGATGAACCTAATGATATAACAGCTCAAGCGAAATTCAAACATGGCAAGGAAAATTTCTAAATAACCGGTGATATTCAAAATAAGTTTCCACAGCTTTGGGAGAAAGCCAAGTTGTTTTTAATTGGATTTTCCACCTCTTATCTAGTTGAATGTGGTTTTAGTCAAGCTCTTCAACTGCTATCAAAAGCTTGTAACTGTCTTGATATGAAAAGAGGAGATCTTTGATAATCTTTAACCAAGTTGCAACCAGATATTCAAAACCACGGTAGTTTGCATCAGTCACAAGGATCCCATAAATACCCAAAGTAAAAATGTTAATGTATTTTTTTGTTGCTGGTTGGAAGAAAATTTTATATAATAAATAAAGTATCCTATTCAGAGCTTTGACCTAGTTTTTATATACACCTGCGGTGCCGATGGTTGGCATCCGTTTGTCTCAAAGGACAATGCGTGATGATCATCACAAGTCTGGCTGGAAGGAATGGAGATTCTGAGATGCCCAGTCATCAAGATCCTCTTGGCCTCACCAGTGTAGTCCAAAGGAAAGCTTGTATAGCAATACGTTTAGCAGCAGCTTGGCTGCCGGAGCTGATGGAAGGATGTTCATTGATGTCCAGCCTCCATAGGGGCTCTACTCCGGATTTGCTGTCTGGGTTTACTCCCGTAACCTTCGTCTCTCCCGACGCTGCCCACAAGGCAGTGGGGCAACTTACCCATAGCTAGGGATCTGGTTCACGAGCACCAGGGCGCATCCACACACCAGTGGGCCTGCATGCTGCATGTGGGCCAGACCTCCTCCCTGTCCTCTGTAATTCAGCCTAAGTCTGAAAGGAGTTCAGTTTCCATGTGTCGCCAGCGAGGAGGCGCTACATGAGGCTTGCTGTTGGAGAGGCTGTGTACTGGCAGGGAAAGACTTGCAAGTCGCGAGACCGCTAGCCAGTGGTGGAAGCTGAAACTGAGAGCAACACGCAGTGCCCACTACATTACCATAGTGGACACATCACAACAACCATTTTGACACCTGTAACATAATATAATATCTCAACCTGTTAAAATATATATATTGACTGAATAAGCATAATCAGTACAGTTGATCAAAAAAAATCTTAAGCATTTAATGGAGACTATAGAAGGTGGGAACCACAGAGGTAAATTGAAGTCACAAGTGGGCCACAAACAAAGGTTGAGAGTCAATGTTGCAGTTAATTGCCCAGTTAAATAACTACCTTGCAGAAAGGTAGTAGTAGTTTTTCATGATAAACATAAATTACAACAAATGTTAATGAAACCATGGGAGCTTTTTTTTTGAGGCGCTGCTCATGTTTTGAAGCATCTTTAACTTGAAGAATTTGGGTTAAATTTCTGTAGCCACAGTGGTTTGAATATGGAATTAGCTGCCAAATGGTGTAATTAAAATGAATAACAGATGCTTTTCGGGGAAGTTGAATAAATTTGTTGGGGAGAAGGGAGTAGAACATGCTGATGTAAACCATTGTGGGAGAACGGTGTGCAGATTAGGCAGAGAAGTAATTTTCATTCTGTAACACATTGCAACATTGTTTTGTTGGATAGGCTGAACAACAGAAGAAAGCAGCTGTTATTGCTGCAGAAGGGGACTCCAAAGCTGCAGAACTCATCGCTAATTCCCTGTCACAAGTCGGGGATGGTTTGATTGAACTGAGAAAACTGGAAGCTGCTGAAGATATCGCTTTCCAACTCTCAAGGTCCCGCAATGTAACCTATTTACCATCTGGTCAGTCAACATTACTCCAGCTGCCCCCACATTAACAAAGAACTTTGTCACAATACATTGTGTGTCCAGAATAGCAAAATTTTATGTATGTCCTATCCCTCAATACCATCTTTGGTACCAAAAGTTTCATTAGTTGACCATTAGAAAGAATTACAAAAGGAAAAACTATCAATAATTTGTTCAATGTTTAATTTTTTAAGCATTCTTTCCTAGTGCTGTAGCGTGACTTATTCTTGTTCTGCTGCAGGAATTGCCAAAATTTAAAAAGTACAAATAACCAAGATCCAAAGTTATGTTATTAGAGTTCTTGGGAAAAGTAATGTTCCAGCAAAATGATATGCAATTTGTGATTAAAGCATGATGTAAAATTGAAATGTGGATTAAAATCAATGACAGCATTGTATTGATCTTTAAATGCAAACTATAGAAAATTCTGTATTCGTTCTGCTTTGAATACTCAGTATAGAAAATTATATTTAATGACTGTCATAATGCATGCACAAGTAATTTTTTAATTCAATAAATGTACTGAAGTCATTAATATTTTGTACTCCATTTAATTTTAATTGTTGTGGTCTACTGCTTTATAAATTGAATGTGCAGCTATGGAACTGAGTAGATGCAAATGTGCAGTGCCCCAGTGAGATGGATTTAATGCTGATTTCTTTATCACCGAGTTCCTTTGTGGGGATGGTGAAGAAGATAGTTAAGATGAACATTTTAATTGTTCCTAGATGTGAAGGAGCCAAAATATCATCCCAAAGATTCTTAACACTAGTAGCTGATTTAGAACAATAGTTCTGGACATGTAAAACCTGCCACTTGGTTGCCAATTATATCCTAGTGCATGGGTGGTAAACTTATGGCATACATAGGGATGGCATGCGCAAGGATTCTGTTGGCCCATAGTATGCAGTTCCGTCTTTTGATTCTGTAAGCCCAATCCTTAATAAAAAGATATATAATGATTATCTTCACTGCCAAACGAAGCAGAAAATTATTTTACAATTCAAGAGCAATCAGATGTTTTCACAGTAAATCTCTCATGCAGGAGTGTGATGTTGGATGATACATTTTGAAATGCTTGCAGAATGGGTGTACACATCAGTAAGCTGTTATAATAACAATACTATTTAGAAATGATGTTATTTTAAAAATCTTTTTAAAAGATTAATCATTTTTAACAGGTTTTCTAAAATTAATTTATTTCAAACTGTTATATTAGTACATATAAATGAGCAATGACTCGTCCTTCTTCCTTAACTTTCATAATTATTGTTGCTAATTCATCAATGATAATCTGTACAAAAATTGTCCTGGCACATGAGAATTTTTAGGTGATAGCCAATTTGGTCCCGCTCCTGTCCTTGGGATTGTGCAAGAAATCGTAAGAGGAATAGGCCGCTTTGCTATTCAACAAGATCATTGCCATCTTTAATCCTTATACTGTATATAACTTATCCCTATATCCCTTAATTAGTCTGAATTTTCAGAGATCTATGTATCTTAGTTTTGAATGCAATTCTTGACTGAGCCCACACAGCCCTCTGGAATATGGAATTTCAAAGATCCACCACCCTCCAAGTAAAGGCATTATTCCTCCTTTCAGTATTAAATGACCTCTTATTTTTAATATTGTATCTGAGTTCTCAGTGATTTGTTCAAAGAACATCTACCCATTGAGGTACATTTTAAAGGTCGCTCCTTATCCTTGAAAATAGTAGCATGGTTGCCTCAATTTCTCCTAATTACGAAGCAGCAGTCCTAGGGAACCCCCTTGGTGAATCTTCATCATACTCCTAAAGCAAATAGATCTTTTTATGTTACGGTTATGGATCCCGCAACCCATCTTGGTCATAGGGGCCCTGAACAGATGAGCACTGTACCAGTTGCCTCCATCTTTCATGGTTGTGGGCGAGTGCCTGGGTTGTGGCAAAGCACTCTCCAGTCTACTCTGCAATGATATCTGTCCATTTCTTCTTTTGTCTGCCCCTTCTGTCTTTTTCCCCTGCACTGTTCCCTGAAGAATGGTCTTTGAAAGACAACTTGATCTTGTTATGTGGCCATATCATTTGTTTCCTTTTTACTGTGGACAGTAGATCTTCGTAGTGTCTCGTGCTGGATGATGGTTCTTCGTACTTCAAACATTTGAGACATGGGCTGTATAAGAGACACTGAGGAGCTGTCTGACACATCACATTTCTACTAGGATCTTCTGTAATGCCCTGGTTCATATTTTTACTGTTATGCTGTATGTATTTCATTTAGCAGCTTTGTAAGAGCAGTCTGTTCTGTTTTCAGCCTGTTTGGGTTATTGTTAAAGATAAGAGATGAGAAATGTGTGCCATCCGTTTAGGATGGTTGAATTTAGGGGAGGTTTCTCTGATGAGGGACACTAAGGTTGGGCTTGGGGCTTTTATTCAGCGGGAGATGAAGGGAGAAGGTGCTGGGGAGAACCGGTCGTAGCATACGATCCAGTGGAAGACCGGTTTGTTCGAGGTGGATTGCGAGTGATGGTCAGAAGGTGGTGTGGGCATTCACGCTGCCCAAGGAGCCCAGCGCATGAGTGACAGAGAAGTTCAAGATGAGCTCCAACTTGTGCACATTTGACTGTTTAATTAGAATGGACCCTTTTTGTTATTCTCTACTAACCCTTCAGTTAAGATTGATAAATATAATTCCTTTAATCGTATGCAGTGTCCTGTCTGTTATTTCATGACACTGAGTTGTAACAGGGTAGCAAATTACACAGCATCCACACAAATGGGGATTTGGGGTGGGACGAGCCATCTCAATCTTACAAGTTTGGGCGGTTCTTGTGTGTGTCTTCCCTAGACTTACACAGCCAAGGAATCCAGGGTGTATCACTTCTTTTGCAGTTCTGCTGTCAAAGTCCATGATTTGTGTGCATACAAGAAGATGGAGAGTACAAGTGCATGCAGGAGTTTCAACCTGGATTTGAGAGCGATGTTATTGCCTCTACAGATTGGTTTTAGTTTAGCCAGGGTTGCTGTTGTTTGAGCTGTCTATCCAAGGACTTCAGGCTTTAATCCTTGATTGATAATGGCACCAAGATACTTGAACCATTTGACAGTCTCTAGTTCTTGTTCATTGACTGTGATTTTTGTCGTAATTGGCTCCTCACTGTTTCTCATTATTTGGTCCAGGAAAATATTGAACAGCGTGGGTGAAAGGAGGCAGCCTTGTCGGACTCCAACTGATGTGCGGACCCACTCTCCAACTGTGACTTGAGCAAGTACTAGCTTTGGTGTAGAGCTGCTTGCTGGTTTGGACCAGCTTCTGGCCCATGTTGTATCTCTTCATTGTGGCCCAGTGTGTATCACACCCTATCAAAGGTGAAGTTTAATGTCAGAGAAATGTATACAATGTACATCCTGAAATGCTTTTCCTTCACAAACATCCATGAAAACAGAGAAGTGCCCCAAAGAATGAACGATAGTTAAATGTGAGAACCCCAAAGCCCCTCCCCCCATGCATAGGTGGCAGTGAGCAACGATCCCCCCTTCCCCCACCAGCAAAAATAAACGCACATCAGTACAATCACCAAGCCCAAGCGTGTGCTAAACAATAGCAAAGACACAGACCAAAGTTACCCCAAAAGCTTTGCATTTCATCCAAAATTTGACAACCCACAGGTTCTCTTTCTCCCTGACAAGGGAGAGGGAGATGTCCCCCATTTTTCACAGCGAGCAGGAGGCATAACAACAACTCGCTGGTTTAGGATGTTAAAAGTCCATATGGTCGCTTTTTTCGAACTCTGTGTCCGAAGATCACAAAGATCTCGGGTCTTTGGGCCCACAGCGAAAGATTTTCTGCTCTCCCCAACGACACACGAGTCTCCTACCGTGACACTGACCCTCGATCTGCCCATCTCCAAAGCCCTGAGATCTTGGGCTTCCGAATTCGAGCTGGACTCTCAGGCCAAACCCTTGGCGTGCCGAACAACAACGGCTGGTCCTGAAACCCCGAGAATGGGTCCCATTTTCGCAAAGAATCGAAGTCTGCGTGTAACTTCAGGTCACGGTCTTCAAAAGTACCCCAAAAGGGAGAAATAAAGATATTAAAGGTAGAAATAGTACCTTCTTGAAGTCTATGAACACATAGAAAATACCCTGTTGGTTTTGGTTGTATTTCTCGCACAGTACTCAAAGGCTGAATATCTGTTCTGTTGTACTTCTTCCACTTCTGAATCAAGCCTGCTCTTTGGCGATTATTTCTTCTGCCTGTGGTTTCAGTCATCACTTCGCTTTCAGGGCTGATAAGACCTGTGGTTCTAAAATTCTGGCACTGCTGTAAGTTGCCTTTCTTGGGGAAAGTGATAATCAGTGATTTTGTCCATGGGTGTTGACCATTCCCCAGTCTGCCAGATTTTGTTGCAGATATTGATGAAGAAATATCTGCAAAAATCTTTTTTATGTACAGAGATCAAAGTTGTACATAATACTTAATCTATAGTTTCACTAAGACCCTACATAGTGGTAAAAATTTGTTTTTGTACTCTTGCAATAAAGACTAACGTGTCATTTGCCTCCAAGTTTCCTGCTGCATCTGTATGCTAGCTTTCAATGACTTGCATGTGAGGATGCCTGGTTTCTTTTGGATCAGGTGAGAGGTGTGTTGGAATATAAGGCAGAAGTGATCTAGTCTGAAATGATTAGTAGAGGGAAAATGAATAATGTTCCAAGGATCACTCTGCTCTGCACAAGCAAATTATTCCTCTACATCAGTAAGACCCGACACACATTGGAGGACAGCTTTGTCAAACAGATTCACTCTGTCTGCTACAAAAGGTAGGATCTCCCAATGGCTACCCATTTCAATTTGACTTCCCATTCCCATTCTGACATATCTGTCCACTACTGCCATGATGAGGCCAAACTCAGAATGGAGGAGCAACTCCTCATTCCAACTGCATAGCCTCTAACCTGATGGTACAAGCATTGATTTCTCTAACTTCCAGTAACTTCTTCCCCCTCTCTCTTTTTCCATTCCCCATTCTGGTTGCCCTCTCCTCACCTTCGTATCACCTCACACTAGTTCCTTTCCTCCTTCCCCTTCTTCCACAGTCCACTATCCTCTCCTATTCCTCCTTCAGCCCTTTACTACTTCTACCTGTCACCTCCTAGCTACTGGCTTCATCCTCCTTCCACATCCATCATCTTGTCAATTTGTCCCACCAATCACCTGCCATCTTGTACTTCTTCCCCTCCCCCCCCACCTTCTTACTCTGCTTTCTGACCACTCCCTTTCCAGTCCTGATTAAGGGTCTCAGCTTGAAAAACGTCAACTGTTTATTCCCCACCATAGGTGCTGCCTAACTTACTGAGTTCCATCAGGATTTTTATGTGTTACTCAAGATCTCCAAAAACCGGAGAATGTTCTGTGTTTATTCCTTGCTTTTACTGGCATTTTCTTTGGGCTAACCCAGGAAGTGAGGTTTCGCAAGAACTTGTGATCTAGTAATTACATAAGTTTATTCAGTAGGTTTTGAACTTGTCACTACAGTAAGTAGAATTTCAAGTAACTGTGTGATAGGGGCCTCTTATTTTTCTCTGTTAGGTAACCAACAAAGGTGGAGGGGATGTGCTGGAGACTCAGCTTGAACATCAGAGCCTTGAGTATAATCACAATCCAAGATGAGCTTTAATTTGTTGCTGAACTTGTTTATAAAGATCAGGAACTCAATTATCTTATGCAAGCAATAGTTTGTTTTGATAAGATGTAGTGAAAGTTTTGTAGAATTCTGGGAATTCTTTACTTGGTTATGCCTGTTGAATATTTACGCAGTGCTTTTGTTTCACCACACAGTGGCACCAGAGGTTTGAAAATGAAAAGTAGTTGCGTTCCTTGCTTGGGGATATATGTATGAATGCCCACTGTTAATATTTTAGAAGAACTATTCCATTTCAAAGAACCATTTCAAAGTTATTTGAAATAAGCAAATATATGAAAATAAGCCCCAACCGATTGTGTAATCTCTAATCCAGAATGCAGTGACATTGGTGCCTGTTCTGGTTGATTTGGAGAAATCATCATATTCCAGATTCAATGAGTTTTTGAATGTAATAAGAATCACAATTATAGGGGATCCACCGGGTGGAGCCAGCCACCTTGTATATTGCTTCTTTTAAGAGATGGGAAGTCTGTGATTTTTAAAGTTCTAACAACTTATTCTGATCCCTTTTGTTAACATTCATGCGGAAGACAATATTTCTCCATTTGAATCGATTCTCATAAGGGTTGAAGGATCACGTGGTATGCAAATGTTCTAATTTATGTATTTATTGAGATGCAACACGGAAAAGGCCCTTCCGGTCCTTCGAGCCTTAGCCTAATCATGGGACAATTTATAATGGTCAACTAACTTACCAACCAGTACGTCTTTACACTGTGGGACGAAACCAGAGCACCCAGAGGAAGCCACACGGTCACTGGTACTATGTTACTATGCCGCCCCAATTTTGATTTGTGACTGGTTGCAATCTGACTGCTGCCCTTGAATGCACGAGATCATTTAACTGATTCCATTACTATTCTTCCTCAACTATATTTATACAGTTTCTTCTTCTATCTTAAAGATGCACAGGTTGGTGAGGTTAATTGGTGGCTGACAGGTGTGTCAATGGAGGGTGGGGTGGGGTAATTGATTGGTATGTGCAAGCAAAAAAGTTCTTCTTCTTAAGGCCATCATCCCTACTAGGGCGTAGGCCGCCAACAGCAGCTTGCCAGAGTCCTCTGTCCTGGGCCGACAGAGGGTTGATCAGCCCTGTGGCTATCGCTTTCAACACATGACTTCAATATGTCTTCTTGGCGAAGATCCTTCCTCTCCCAGGGATAAGATCTTCAGAGCTTCTATTGACATTTCTGTGGCACTGGATTTTTACAAGATGAGGCTGTTAACATTTCACAGCCTGGCTTCGGACTGTCCACGGTGCAATTGAAAGTGTAAATTTTCACAAATAAAATGCCGTAGCAACTCATTTTGAACACCAACAAACTGAATGCAAAACCTTTTATTTAATTACATCATCAGGTCAGACCAGCCTCTTAAAGTGAACTCCAACTTTAACCCCGGTTGTGAATCCTGTACATTTACACCAATTACATTACACTACACAGGCACCCCCTTTCCCCTAGAATTCACTAAAACCAGCATTGTGAACCTGTCTGGAGCTCAGACGAGCCACCCAGCTCGCGTCCTGTGTTCCATGGGTGAAGGAAGAGCAGGTCCCTCCTGCTTTTCCAGAGGTGTGTTGACACGCTCCTCATCATGTCTTGACAGCAGGGGCATAGGAGTGGAACCTTTGAATCTTGGTGGGCCAGTTTAAGGCAATCTATCGAAATACATTCAGGTTTACCCCTCTTATCTATGATACAAGTATTTTCTCCTCATTCCAAATCATGGAACAGTCCATCATAAGGGGGCCTAAGGGTTTGTCAGTGTGTGGCATGATGGATGGTCAGTCAACAGGAACCCAAGAGTGCTGTATGCCATGATGGGAGGTTGAGATTGGTGAAAAGGAATTGAATTTACTGAGGATGGTAGAATGCTCTTGAGAGGACGACTCAGGCATTTGTGGCGTCAGGAATGAAATCACTGGGCACTTGTAACAGCTGCCCGTATACTAACTCAACCACAGATGACTGCAAGTCCTTTTTTTAAGCTGTTATGAGCCACAGCAGGACCCACAGGGGACAATCATGCCTGCCTCCAGTTTGATGGCACGGTGGGGCAAGGGCACAACATCTGGTTGAGACATCGCACAACAGAGAAATCCCAGCTTCCCTGAGCTTAATGTCAGCCAACCGCAGGCCTGTGACTGCTATTCAGTAAGCCTGGACCTCTGGGTCAGTAGCTTCGTCAGCTGCCATGCCAGCATAGTCAACGCTGATGTGGATGGCCTCAATGGCTGGTCGTGAGAGGCAATCAGCTACGGCATTATTTTTCCCCCTTAATGAATTGTATATCTGTTGTGAACTCTAATATGTAGGCCAGTTGGCGTTGCTGGCGTGCAGACCAAGAGTCTGCTATTTTGGCTATCGTGCTTATGAAGGGCTTGTGGTCAACGAACGCTGTGAAATGGTGACCCTCTAGAAGAAAATGGAAATAGCGTACAGCCAGATAGAGACCGAGAAGCTCACCGTTAAATGTACCGTACTTCCTTTCGGGGGGGGGGTCGGAGCTGCTGGCTGAAGAAGATGAGTGGCTGCCACATGCCTCCGACCAACTGTTCATGCTCAGCACCCACAGAATAGTCAGAAGCGTCAGTAGTAATGGCTATGAGTACAATGGAGACCGGCTGTACCAGTAGGGTTGCATTGGAAAGAGCTCATTTGGTATCACCAAATGCCCTGGTTGTGTCCACAGACCAGTCAAACACTTGATTAGGGGTATTGTCTTTAAGCGCACTATACAGGGGGAGCATAAGTTCAGCAGCTCGCGGAATGAAGCCGTGATAGAAATTCACCATGTCTAAAAACTCCTGTAGCTTTTTTGTAGTGTGAGGTGGTGGGAAATCCATAATAGCAGCTACTTTCGATGGGAGGGGGTTCTCACCTTTTGTGGGGATGCGATAGCTGAGAAAAACAATGGTTGACAACACAAACTGCCACTTAGCAGGGTTAATGATCAACCCGTGTTGGCTTAAATGCTCGAAAAGTGTGCAGAAATGAGATACGTGTTTGGATTTGGACGCATTGTGACAAGTATGTAATCTAGGTAAATAAAAATAAAATCTAAGTCTTTTCCTACAGAGTCCATCAACCATTGGAAAGTCTGTGCTGCATGTTTCAGCCCAAATGGCTTGCACAGAAGCTCAAAGAGGCCAAACAGGGTTATCACAGCTGTTCTGGGAATGTCCTCCAAGCACACGGGCACCTAATGTTAGCCCCACATTGGAAAATATTAATTTTCTGGCTAAATCTGCTGAAAAGTCTTGGATGCGTGGACCAGGTAAAGATCGGGAGTGGTGGCCTCGTTAAGGTGTTGGTAATCACCATGTGGGCAGCAACCACCATTGGACTTGGGGACTATATGGAGGGGTGAAGCCCAGGGGCCATTCAACCAGCATACAATGCCAAGTCTTTCCATGTTGGCAAAGTCAGCCTTCATGGTTGCCAGCTTTTCTGAGTCCAGTCTAAGCCCGGATATGGACTAGCAGGCCAGTTGTGGAAATGTGGTGCTTGACTCCATGTCTTGTGACTGTAGTGGAGAATGTGGGCTTGGTGAGGTTTGGGAATTCACCCCAGTGGTCGAGTAAACTCACATGCGGGGGTGCATGTGACTCACAGAGTCATTGTGGGGAGCTTGCTGGGGGAGCAGGGTAACGACCCAAAGTCCTTGACATCCACAAGCCATGTCCTTGGGTACACAGGAAATCTTCATCGAACAGAATTCCCATGTCCCATGTGTAACATCGCCCACTGAAGCAGAGTGTCATCCATCATGACTCGTAAATCTGGATCCTGCTGCCATTGATGGCCTCCAGCGAGATTTCATCGCTCTTTACCTTCTGATCAACAGGCGATGTTGACAGCACACTCACTTGAGCACCCGTGTCATACAGGGAGCGTCGCCCTGAAAGGGTGTCTGTAATGAACAGTAGACGACCCTGGCAGCTGGAACCCATGGTGTTCATAGGCCTCTGATGTCCCGATGCACTGGCACTGTCACAGCTGCAAGGCGGTCAGCATTTCCAAGCATTCACACCAAAGCAGGTGTAGTAAGAACACAGGCCCAGTGTCATCTGTTTCTCAGCTGCAGGCATCCTTATGTTGGGGGCCTTGCTGACCTGGCTTATTGAGGTAGAGAAAGGAAGAGGAATGATGCATAGTCTACACTCAGCCAGGTAGCTATCAGCCATTTTAGCAAGCTCCCTAGAGTCATTCATGGGTACACTAGCAAGGGCTATGCGAACTTGTTCAGGCATCAACTGCATGAAGAGTTCTTTAAAAATAAAACAAGGATGGTGATTTCGCAGGAGAGACAGCATGTGGTCCATTAGCACCAAAGGCCTACCATCAGCGAGGCCAGGAAAGGAGAGCAACTGTTTGGCGTACTCAGTCTCCTGTAGTCCAAAAGTCTGTAAAAGGTTAAGTTTCCAGCGATCGGTATTTATTGGGTTCAGGCTGGTGTTCTAGTAGGCTCATTGCTCTTGCAGCCATAGAATTACTGAGCAACGCGACCACATAAAAGTATTTGGTGTCGTCAGCAGTGATTTCTTGCAGAGTAAAGTGGGCCTCGGCTTGTACAAACCAAGCAATGGCATTTTGCTCCCAAAACTCCAGCAGTTTCAAAGCAACTGTGTTGGCCGACATGCTCAATAACTCCAGAATCATCTGGGAATATCAGGGTCACCAATATAATTTTTCACAAATAAAATAGCAGAGGCAATTTATGTTGAGGAAAACTGTAGCAATTCATTCACTGAACACTAAAAAACTGAACATAAAGCCTTCTAAAACCCTTTACATAATAATGTCATCATGTCAGACCAGCCTCTTAAAGTGAAACCCCAACTCAATGTCAGTGGTTGTGACTTATTACCAATTATGATACCCTACAAGAGAAAAGTTTGCAGGGAAAGTAAGTGGGGGACAGGTTTTGGAAGCATGATCAACTTGATGGGCTTAATGAACTATATTGCAGGACTATAAGACCATAGGATATACTGTAGGAGCAGAATTAGGCCATTCGGCCTGTCGAGTCTGCTCCGCCATTTCATCATGGCTGGTTTATTATCCCTCAACCCCATTCTCCCACCTTCTCCACATAACCTTTGACACCCTTACTAATCACGAACCTATCAACCTCTGCTTTAAATATACATAATGACTTGTCCTCCTCAGCCATCTGGGGCAGAGGCCACAATAAACCACCAATGGCACTTGCCTCTTGGAGATTATGGCTGCAAGCCTCATCCTGTGATTAACATACAGTCAATTACAGCTCAATTACAGTATAGGTCGAGCAGCAGTGTCAGAGATGATATCTTATCAATCAACTTTTGACTTCAATCCTTTCTAGAAATGTTTGTAGGATTATGCAGCATCTTTGATAAAGTAGGGTGATAATATTCCTAATCAATAGCTAATTGGGCTCAGTGAACAAACAAGGAAGATGATGTTGAGTTGGGCTGATGGTATAGGTGTGCTTCTCTGTTAGTGCTACTGATGAAAAGGAAATCAAAGGTCTGATGGTATGAAATGTAAGTGGTATTTAATGACAAAAGACATGAGAGTCCATTTCAAAAGTTAATGGTGATGATACACCCTAACAAGCAGGTGAATGTGGAGAACTTTAAAAAGACTAAAGTTTATACAAAAGAAATAGTGCTCATAATTTGTAACAGTGAGTAGCTCTTTTTGAAATCCAATGGCAATGGTATCTTTAAACTTTTGTAATGCATACCTTCTTGGGTAGTAAATTCCTTCTGCACTTTGCACTACTCATTCAACATAAGTTTGATGGTGGTATGTAGCAACAGACTAATTTGTTGGATCTGACGGTGTGCATATTATCAGGCATACTTAAGCTGATAAGACACAGAGTCACTACATTGGTTGTCATTTGTTTTGGGGATGTCCTGAAATCAAAAAGTTGCTGTATAAATACACCCAGGCAACAAAACTGCAAATACACTTCCACAGATTAGGGTAAACCATCCAATCTTACTGCTGCAGGAAGCTTTTCTGAATTCCAATCAGACTGATTCAGAGCATTTTATCAAAACCATAGCAGCTATCAGATTTATTAGTCTTTATACATGGTAGAGCTGGGTTCTGGCATAGAGTGTAACACTATCAGCTGGGATTATCAAACATGTGCCAGTTCAAATTTCAGCAACAAATTGGTAATTAGAACTGTAACACACAAAATGTCATCAATGAAAATGCACACCTGACACCTACAGGTTTCTTCAAACAAGCTTTGCCTTGGGAAGTGTAAAGCTATTGTGTAAGGTTGTAAGGTTGTAATGTTCTGGGTTCATGGGATTGCATTTTAAATGTTGCAATGATTGTAACCAAACTAGTTAAATGAAGCCTTTAACTAGGTGTTTGCTAATGAAGTAGAAGTAGACTGAGCTTGAACTGTGGTTTGGGTCTTAAAAGGAATTATGTATTTGGCAAGAGTATGCACGTGAAATAGTTTCTCTTTCATTTGTGACTGTTATTACTAATTGTGAAGCTAATGCTAAGTGCTTCATAGCAAATTGACAGAGCGGAATTAACTTAAATCCATATAGTTATCAGGGTTGTACAACTCCATATGAAGATTACAGCACAATGTGCAAATTTCATTTCTTTAGCTGTGGTCAAGATTTTTGGTATCATGAAATATCAAGTAATGAAAGTTTCTTGAAAGTGGTTGTATAACAGAGATTTTGTGTGATTACAACAGACTTTATATTATGACACAAATCCCAGATTGTATTCATTGCTTGTAATGTGCAATTCACAATGTAACTTTTCTTAAGATATTCCCTAGCATAATAAACCAACAACCAAATTCAAGGCTTCTCAAAACTAAGAAGAAAAGGACCAAATTTCAAATCTATGAAATGCTGAAAAGATAAACAATAATTTTAAAATTGCTGGATAGATGGAGGCATTTATTTTATATGTTTGAGTTAGTTTAGCAATGTAAATTTATCTTTCAACATGTACTTTGTTTACACTGAGTAATTAAGTCAAACAAATTAGAGAATTTTAAATGGAATGGTGTGTAAATTGTGCAGTTGCTATAATTGATGTTTTGATTTTGAATGCTCACCTGGTGTTAGTTCTGATACATTGTGTTTTTCTAATTAGAATTCTGCAACAGTGTAGCTAATCTTAGAACTGAAATAAGTCACGTTGCAGTCATCTGCCTTTTAATAACACCCAGGACAGTTCATAATTGCTTCTTTGTTCCTTTGTATTGTTACCGTAATGAACTAGCAATAACTTGAAGAAGAGTCCAGTTATAGGACATAAGTTATCTAAATCACAGTTTCACATTGCCAGAATCATTTTGAATCAGTAAAAAATCAGTGACATCTGATACCAAACCAGTTCTTTAAGTCCATGAAGTGAATACATGTGAGTGGGTTTGCACCAAGAGCACAAGAACAACAGATGGCCTTTGTTGGTCTGCTTCCTTGCTGCAACACTTCATTGCTAATCATCCAAGCGCAAAGAGGATTCCAAAGGGAAAACATTCAGCATCAAACTTACTGCATACCATTTAATAAAAACCCCATCTGGTCCAAGTTCCCCTCAAACTAGGCTTTGTATTTATATTGCTTTCCTTCACTAAGTGGCTCTTTTCCTATCAGGAGTCTTCAACAATTTGTCTTCAACCTAACTTTATTAGTCGATGGCCATGCCCCCAACCTTTTGGTTGCAGGTTCCCTTCTTGCCATAAAAATTAGAAAAAGACAGAGTAAGCATGGTGTTTGATAGTGGGAATGAGTCACAGTATTTACAAAGTACCAAAATGGGTGAGGCAGTTAGTTTGATTGATATGCTTCTTACCGCTTGATAAATATGCATGTTTACATCATGTTACCACCAGAATACATTGGATTGTCTCTGAAACAGTGTGCGGTCATAAATGATATTTCACAAGTTCAGTAAGTACTGAAAACAAAAATAGCATTTAGAACATAAATTTCTGTATGTCAAAACATTTACTGTACTACTCGCATGGGTCCCAGCTATGCCAGTCTTTCTTTCCGCTATGTGGAACGATCTATGTTTCAAGCCTACAACGTTGTCACTCCCCAACGTTTCCTCCGCTACATTGACGACTGCATTGGTGCTGCTTCATACAAACATGCGGAGTTCATCAACTTCATTAACTTTGCCTCCAACTTCCACCCTGCCCTCAAATTTACCTAGTCCGTTTCTGACACCTCCCTTCCCTTTCTCAATCTCACTGTCCCTATCTCTGGAGACAGCTTATCCACTGATGTCTAGTACAAACCCGTGGACTCTCACAGCTAGATTGAAAGACTGCTTCGCCGAGCACCTACGTTCCATCTGCCAGAGAAAGCAGGATCTCCCAGTGGCCACACATTTTAATTCCTCTTCCCATTCCCATTCTGATATGTCCATCCATGTCCTCCTCTGCTGTCACAATGAGGCCACACTCAGGTTGGAGGAGCAACACCTTATATTCCATCTGGGTAGCCTCCAACCTGATGGCATGAACATTGATTTTTTGAACTTCTGGTAATGCCCCCCCCCACCATTCCCCATCTCCTTTTCCCTTTCTCATCTTATCTCCTTGCCTGCTCATTGCTTTACTCTGGTGCTCGTCCCCCCTTTTCTTTCTTCCATGGCCTTCTGTACTCTCCTATTAGATTCCCCCTTCTCCAGCCCTGAACCTCTTTCACCAATCAACTTCCCAGCTCTTTACTTCACCTCTCCTCCCTCCCGATTTCACCTATCACCTTGTGCTTCTTTCTTCCCTCCCCCCACCTTCTAGCTCTGACTCCTCATCTTTTGTTCACCAGTCCTGCTGAAGAGTCTCGGCCTGAAACGTCGACTGTACTCTTTTCCATAGATGCTGCCTGGCCTGCTGAGTTCCTCCAGAACTTTGTGTGTGTTGCTTGGGTTTCTAGCATCTGCAGATCTTCTCTAGCTTGTGAGAAGTCAAGATGAAGAAGGCAGCCAAGTGAATTTTTGAACACGAGCTCAATCCGTAACTCTGTAAGGGCCTATGTGTCAAATTCTGCACTATAATGCAGAGCTACAGCAGAGAATGACAAGCTATAGTGTGCCTATATATCCTTGAAAATACATGGGCTACCTCAGGGGTGAGGAGAAGGGAAGGGCGTGGGTGATGGAGAAATGGTGTCAAGCAGCTTTAGGGAGTTTGTGAGTGCTGGTAACTAGATGGGATGGCAGATGCTGTTGCTTGGGGTTGGAACTGCACCCAGATGTCACAATATCGGAGCAGCTTCTTTGAAGGTTCCAAGATTTACATATCCCAGTTTTGGATAAAAGTTTGAGGTAAAGTCTTATCCCAAGTCCATGGATCCTTAGTTTGGCTGTGAATGTGCTGAGTGGGGTGATAACTCTCTCCTGGTTTAGTGGCAATTCCAGTGGCTAAACTTAAAGAATCACTGGGGCATATGGGCTAATAAGTTAAAAGGGTGGATTGTTTGGGCACTATTAAAATGTTCTGGAAGTTTGCACATTTTCCCTGTGACTGCATGGGTTTCTTCTCACAGAACAAAAGAGTGTAGGTCAGCAGGTAAATTGGCCACTGTGAATTGCCTCAATTGTGGATGAGATAGAAAATTTGGGGGCATAGGGGTAAGGTAATGTGTAGGTGGGAAGAACAAAAGAGAATAGGGTAGGATTAGACATAAGACATAAGACAAAGGAGCAGAAGTCGGCCATTCGGCCCATCGAGTCTGCTCTGCCATTTTATCATGAATTGATCCATTCTCCCATTTAGTCCCACTCCCCCACCTTCTCACCATAACCTTTGATGCCCTGGCTACTCAGATACCTATCAATCTCTGCCTTAAATACACCCAATGACTTGGCCTCCACTGCTGCCCATGGCAACAAATTCCATAGATTCACCACCCTCTGACTAAAAAAATTTCTTAGCATTTCTGTTCTGAATGGGCACCCTTCAATCCTTAAGTCATGCCCTCTTGTACTAGACTCCTCCATCATGGGAAACAACTTTGCCACATCCACTCTGTCCATGCCTTTTAACATTCGAAATGTTTCTATGAGGTCTCCCCTCATTCTTCCAAACTCCAAGGAATACAGTCCAAGAGGGGACAAACGTTCCTCATCTGTTAACCCTCTCATTCCCGGAAACATTCTAGTGAATCTTCTCTGTACCCTCTCCAACATCAGCACATCCTTCCTTAAATAAGGAGACCAAAACTGCCCACAGTACTCCAAGTGAGGTCTCACCAGCGCCTTATAGAGCCTCAACATCACATCCCTGCTCTTACACTCTATTCCTCTAGAAATGAATGCCAACATTGCATTCACCTTCTTCACTACTGACTCAACCTGGAGGTTAACCTTAAGGGTATCCTGTACGAGGACTCCAAAGTCCTGTTGCATCTCAGAACTTTGAATTCTTTCCCCATTTAAGTAATAGTCTGCCCGTTTATTTCTTCTGCCAAAGTGCATAACCATACACTTTCCAACATTGTATCTCATTTGCCACTTCTTTGCCCATTCTTCCAATCTATCCAAGTCTCTCTGCAGACTCTCCGTTTCCTCAGCACTACCGGCCCCTCCACCTATCTTCGTATCATCAGCAAACTTAGCCACAAAGCCATCTATTCCATAATCCAAATCATTGATGTACAATGTAAAAAGAAGCGGCCCCAACACGGACCCCTGTGGAACACCACTAGTAACCGGCAGCCAACCAGAATAGGATTCCTTTATTCCCACTCTCTATTTCCTGCCAATCAGCCAACGCTCTATCCACGTATGTAACTTTCCCGTAATTCCATGGGCTCTTATCTTGTTAAGTAGCACCTTGTCAAAGGCCTTCTGAAAGTCCAAATATACAACATCCACTGCATCTCCCTTGTCTAGCCTACTGGTAATTTCCTCAAAAAATTGCAATAGGATTGTCAGGCAGGATTTTCCTTTAAGGAATCCATGCTGAGTTCTGCCTATCTTGTCATATGCCTCCAGGTACTCTGTAACCTCATCCTTGACAATCGACTCCAACAACTTCCCAACCACCGATGTCAAGCTAACAGGTCTATAATTTCCTTTTTGCTTCCTTGCCCCCTTCTTAAATAGCAAAGTGACGTTTGCAATATTCCAGTCCTCCAGAACCATGCCAGAATCTATCGACTTTTGAAAGATCATCGCCTAATGCCTCGGCAATCTCCACAGCTACTTCCTTCAGAACACGTGGGTGCATTCCTTCTGGTCCGGGAGATTTATCTACCTTTAGACTATTCAGCTTCCTGAGTACTTTCTCTGTCGTAATTGTGACTACGCACACTTCTCTCCCCTGCCACCCTTGAGTGTCCGGTATACTGCTGATGTCTTCCTAAGTGAAGACTGATGCAAAATACTCGCTCAGTTCCTCTGCCATCTCCTTATCTCCCATTACAATTTCTCCAGCACCATTTTCTATCAATCCTATATCTACTCTCACCTGTCTTTTACTCTTTATATACTTGAAAAAGCTTTTAGTATCCTATTTGCTATTATTTGCTAGCTTCCTTTCATAGTTAATCTTTTCCCTCTTAATGGCCTTCTTAATTTCCTTTTGCAAGCTTTTAAAAACTTCCCAATCCTCTGTCTTCCCACTAATTTTTGCTTCCTTGTATGCCCTCTCCTAATGTAAAAATGAATGCTGATGGTCAGTACGAGCTCAACGGGTTGATGAGCCTGTTTCTAAGCTGTATCTCTTCATGATTAAGTCTCTATAAATGGGATTTCCAGTAGTATCTGCACCTTAAGAAATGGTGGAATTCTCAAGCTTCAATTCCATCATATTTTAAATTGTTAAGATAATAAAATAATGTTGGAGCCAATTTTTACCCTCATCTCTCAGATTAAGACTAATTTATTGTTATATACACATATATTACAGAGTAAACAGTATACTGTACATAATAATAAATACAATGACAAGTGCAAACTGAAATAGTGCAAAAAGAAATGCTAAAGTAATAATAATGAAATAAGTGAGAGAGGTAACAGTAAGTATGTTAGAACATTGAGAAGGGATTGAGAATGGGATTCAGAAGTCTGATAGTAGAGGAAAGAAGCTGTTCTAAGTCTTATGTCTTCTTTTCCCTAAAGACTACTGATGCTGACAATACAACACCAATTTGAAAATGAAACTAAAGGATGTTCAACACAACATCTAAGGTCAACACTACACAAAGACAAAGAACAACCCACAACTTGTTCATTCGCCTGCAGAAATGACAGAGTGAGCAGAAAGTGAAAAATTACTTAGACCATAAGACCATACGATATAGGAGCAGAATTAGGCCATTTGGTCCATCGAGTCTGCTCCACCATTTCATCATGGCTGATCCATTGCCCTCTCAGCCCAATCTCCTGCCTTCCACCCATATCCCTTCATGCCCTGACCAATCAAGAATCTGTCAACCTCTGCCTTAAATATACATAAAGATTTGGCTTCCACAGCGGCCCATGGCAAAGAATTCCACAGATTCACCACTCTCTGGCTGAAGAAATTCCTCCTCACCTCCATCCTAAAGGACGTCCCTCTATTCTGAGGCTGTGTCCTCTGGTCCTAGACCCTCCCACCATAGGAAACATCCTTCCCACACCCACTCTGTCCATATATGTATGAAATTCTTGTGACCGAGTAAACTATACCTTTTCACTAAGTCATCTGATTCTGCTAGTTCAATCAAATATACAAAACAGCTAAAGTAGTTACTTGTGGAGGGTGAACATTGCTCCATTGTCTTTGGCATGTATTGTGCAGTTAATTATTTCTGGGTTATTATTACACTTTAATAAGTTCCGTATTGCATATCTTCCCATCAAAGATGCTGTTTTCCATGTTACAAGTCAGTACTAAAAAGACCTCTGAGCTGTATTTCATCTGTGAAGTTCAGATTTGTGGAAATCTGGATCATATTTTTAACGCGTTTGATTTAAGAACTACAATATAGTTTGTAGTTGGGTATCACTTTGCTTTTCCACGTAAATGCTGCGGTTTGCAAGTGCTGAAACCAATAAAGACCTCTTATCGTAATTCAAGCTTAGTAATACTCAGAATTTTCCAACTCTCTGAAGCCACTTCCTGCATCAGCAATTTCTGAAAGCTGCTGAAAGGAAGTTTAAGTGTTTTTATCAAAGGAAAGAGGGCAGCACTTTGCCACAAGAGAGGTTAGAGATGTGACATTTCATGCCTCTTGACGACTATCTCACAAAGCTGAAAATCACTTCAATAATGAAGATCATTATTCTTAAACTGTTTTGTTGTGATCCAGTGTTGTAACCCCTTCATCTGTTTCTCAACAGCTTTTGTGAACTCAGTCTTGTGATAGTTTACAAAATCTGAATCAACCGTTACTGTTACAGACAGAGGGCACATTCTGTGCTCCCTTGAACTGGATGAAAGAAAAGTGATCACAATCCTCTTACTGCTCAAAACCATTGAGTTGCTTAGATCAGTATTTTCTTCCTCTAAAAGTTTGCAGGCTTAATGTTAGTACCACCTTTATTCCCTCGTAGATTTCTGTTCAAAATATAATTTCATTCAGTTACAGAATGAGGCCAACAGTCATTGCTCACCTCTCACTCCTTTGAGAAGGTGATAGTTAACAGCCTTATTGAAGCATCATTTTGTAAGTATCATCCAGATTTCACAACTGGAAGGTTTCAAAAGGAAAAATTATTAAGGTAAGCCTTATTCTTGAGTTCTGACTTCATTGATGTGGAGTATTCTCTGTCTCAAATGTAGAACACACAGAAGCTTCCATAACTTTTCACCATGTATTCTCTCGAGCCATTTATTTCAATAGTTGTATTTGTCACAGAACAAAAACATAACATGCTCATGGAGTCAGGCACAGGATGTGACAAACATTTCTGCTTTTATTTCAGATTTCCACCATCAATATTATTTTAATTTGAATTCTACTTGTGCCATATTCAGATTTACATAATCTTACATATTTAAGTCAGTTAATAGATAGAAATTTCCATTGACTGCGTGTAAACAAGGGCAGTGCATCTAACCCCTACAACTATGCAATGCATAGAAGAAGAAGAAGAATATCTTTATTGTCATTGTTGTGGAGCAGCTCAACGTTTTGCAGCATGACAAAGAATATATACACAAAATAAACTCTAAAACCTCAGGAGTGCATTCCAAAATTAATAATATATGGATGGGGGCTAGGACTATTGCACACCTGTCATTCCTGGAAGTGTGATGCATTTAGCTGCTGCCGTCTTAGGAAGGGGGCAGGAGAAGGGAAGGGGGTGTTATACATTTCACTGCTTGTGGGTAGAAGCTGTTAAGGAGTCTCTTTGTTTTCATCCTTAATGCTCTGTATCTCTTCCCAGAAGGTAGAGGGGAAAACAGGTGATGTCCAGGATGAGTGGGATCCTTTGAAATACAAGTAGCCTTCTTTTGAAGTCTGCCAGTATAAATGTCTCTGAGGGAGGGTAATGTTGTGCCAATAACCCGCTCTGCTACCCTCACCACCCGCTGCAAGTCCTTCCTGTTCTGTTCTGTGCAGCTGGCAAACCACACTGCACAGCAATACATCAGGAGGCTCCCTATAGTTGTCCGATAGAAGTTGATCAGCAGGTGATGAGGGAGGAGAGCGTGCTTTAGCTTCCTTAGGAAGTAGAGCCTCTTTTGGGCCTTCCCCACCTGATAAGAGGTATGGGCAGTCCAGGTGAGGCCAGCCAAGATGTGGACGCTGAGGAACTTGAAACTCTCTACTCTCTCCACCTCTTTCCCGTATATGTGCAGAGCAGAGTGCTCGACGCGCTTTAATTTCCTGAAGTCTACTATCAGCTCCTTGGTTTTTGTGATATTCAAGTCCAGGTTATTATGACAACACTATCCTGTCAAATGCTGTACCTCCTCCCTATAGGCTGTCTCATCACAGTCTGATATGATACCTGTTAGGGTGGTGTCGTCAGCAAATTTGACAATGGTGTTGGTGGAGTGAATGGTAGAGCAGTCATGGGTGAAAAGAGAATAGAGGATGGGGCTGAGAACACACCCCTGTGGTGTACCGGTGTTCAGGATGAGAGTAGATGATGTGTGTTCTCCCATCCTGACACTTTGGGGTCTGTTACTCAGAAAATCCAGTATCCATGAGCACAGTGAACTGCCAAGGCCCAGGTTGCTCAATTTCTGCACCAGTTTGTAGGGGATGACTGTATTAAAAGCTGAGCTGTAGTCCACAAACAGCATTCTTACATAGGTGTTATCCTGATCCAGGTTTGTAAGGGCTGTGTGGAGAGCTGTGATGACTGCATCCTCTGTCGATCTGTTTGCACGATACGCAAACTAGTATTTATCAAGGTCAGCAGGTATGGCAGACTTAATATAAAACAGTATGAGTCTCTCAAAACATTTCATGATGATAGGAGTTAGAGCAACTGGGCGGTAGTCATTAAGGCAGTTCACTGTACTTTTCTTTGGTATGGGTATTATTGTGGCTGACTTAAGGCAGGTGGGGGACTACAGACTGTAGTAGCGAGAGGTTGAAGATGGTAGTAAATACTCCCGCTAGTTGATCTGCGCAGTCGTTAAGAATCCTTCCGGTGACTCCATTTGGGCCAGCTGCTTTCCTCGCATTGACTCCGGGCAGGGCGGATCTGACCTGGTGTTGGTGTAATTGTATAGGGTCATCCTTCTCTGTTAGTGCTGACTGGATGCCGACTTCTCCATTCTGACTGTCAAAGCAAGAAAAGAACTGGTTCAGAGTGTCTGGCAGTGTCCTATCTGAGGAGTTTGTGACTGTATAGCATATGTAATAAGGGCAGCAACATGCGATCTTAGCTTCAGATTAGGTATCTGGGATGTGCTATCCACAGAAAAATATAGACAGCTTACATTGATTCAAACAGGTCTAGTAAAGGTTGGAAAAAACTAACAAAAGGATGGCTCCAGGCACTGCAATACACTGTAAACTGCAGTTACACCAATACTTCCTCATTGGTATTCCAGGTGACAAGAATATCAGTACAAAATCAGGTTTGTTATCACTGATATATGTCATGAAATCTATTGTTTGCTGCAACAGTACAGTACAAGACATAAAAGTTATAATAAGTTACAAAAAATAGTGCTCCTAAATGGAAAGAATCTATTTTCCAGTTGGAAATTAGCAATGGTCTTTTGATTAAAATAATTGACTTTTATTTGCTGAATCCTACATTATATTGAATTTTGCATGAATCCATTTTTGTTAATTTTACTGAATAAAGACTTTTTTTGACTTGCTAGTTGGCATGTGGCCAAGTGGTTAAGGCATTCGTCTAGTGATTTGAAGGTCGTTAGTTCGAGCCTTGGCTGAGGCAGCATGTGGGTCCTTGAGCAAGCCACTTAACCACACATTGCTCTGCGACAACACCGGTGCCAAGCTGTATGGGTCCTAATACACTTCCCTCGGACAACATCGGTGGCGTGGAGAGGGGAGATATGCAGCATGGGCAACTGCTGGTCTTCCATACAACCTTGCCCAGACCTGCGCCCTGGAAACCTTCCAAGGCGCAAATCCATGGTCTCATGGGACTAACGGATGCCTATAACTTGCTAGTTGCAAGCTCTTTTTCTTTATTTTAAAATGCTTTTCAATAATTCGTTATTGAAGTTGAGAAGTTACTTTCATTTTGAAAAAACAACTGAATATCAAGATGGAATTTAACTTCCTATTGAGTATATTCTTCCATTGTTTCTTTCTCTTATATCCACGGAGTAATCTGGTGGAATTTGACATTGGTTAAGGGACATGTTGCTCTGCCACTAAACTGGTTTATTTTGGTTATATTTCAAACTTAGTAAAATTTGTCATCTTACAAATGAGGAAAATGTGAAAACTGTATTTCAAACAGTATAAGCAGGTTTCTCATTGAGTTGGGAGTCTTTCGAACACTGTCTTTCAAAAGATAGTGAAAATTAAGTCTATGAATACTTTAAAGGTAGAAGCAGACAGATTCTTAATGAGCAAGGGGGTGAAAGGCTACCAGGGTAGATGGGAATGCAGAGTTGAGGTTACAATATTCCTTGGTCCAGGTGTGAGTGCTGGATTGGTTTAATCCAGCTTCTCTGTGTGTTTGTGAGTCACCATGTTAATGAAAGTTACTGTGATAATTTGCTATCCCATACAGTCAAATCCACCCTAAAAGGGCACTCCAGACACAATTAATAGATACACCGAGCAACTCTTCAATCAACTGCTTTATCCACAGCGCCTTTCTTTTCTATCCCAGTTCACTTTGACCTTATTTCTCCTCTTTCAGTTCATCATCCCTGTTTACTAATTCTCAGATACTCTCTTCAATGGCTCTGACTCCAGTTCCACTTTTGCCTTGAGCCTGATGCTCACCATCAGTTGGCTTCTCAAGCTCCATTGTCCCATTCCTTTCTTCACCTCAATATCCAACACACACAAATAATGGCTTCAAGCTTCTCATTCCTGAGGCACAACTCTTAAGCCCTGAAGTGCCCCTGATTGCCATATCCCATAAGCAACAATGGCTTGAAGACTTGAAATCACGCTTGTAGCTCCAAGTGTTCTAAATGGCAGCAGTTCATGGATAGGTCCTTCAGCCCACTGAGTCCATGCCATCCCGTATATTTATATAGGTCCTACATTAAGATCTTTGTTTATTCTTCCTGCATTGTACTGCATCTAAATATGACATGTACACGATATATGATGCGCACACATGTGTTACAGGCTTGTTGGTACAAGAAGAATAGCCAAGAAGCAGAAATTTAAACAATTTTCTATGTTTCTTAGTGATTCATTATATTCCCAGTAGAAACCAGAGATTGTTGGCATAGTTAAAATCAGATGGAGTTTGCTGATCTGCCAAACAAGGACCGGATTTTTGGCCTACACCCACCTCTGGGCTCAGCAGAGGCATATTTAGAATCTACAAATCATGTATTGATCAAAATTGTGTCCTTAATTGGTGCAGAATGGTTGTTCTAAATGAAGAGATCAGCACCTTTAGGGGATATTAATGAGACTTTCCTCAACTAAATTTGACTTGTTTTTAAATGTCTCTTATCTGGACTTTGGGAAGCATACAAGGTAAACAGAGGTAGGAATAAGTGGATATTTAAACATGGATGATTGATTTGATTAAAGTCTCAACTCTCTGACATTTGATAGATGGTTTCTGTGATAAGATAGCTTTGCCTCACCCAATCAGGTACTTCCAAACAAATCTACTATTTTTATTAATTCCTTTTTAGTTGACTCCGAAATTTTAGAAGTTCGGAGGTTTTCGCATCCTAATGATAAAGAGTTCTCATTCTTTTCTCATGTATATCACAATTACTCTAGAATTGATAACTTTTTTATCGTCTCTCAATTAATTTTGGTCTGTTACTGCCTGTGAGTTCGATGTAATCACTGTCTCTGATCATGCACCCTTGAAACTTTCAATCAAATTAACTGATGTAACTTTCAGCACTAGACATTGGCGGTTCAATTCTACTCTGCTTCAGGACTTAAACTTTGTTAACTTTATTAAAGAACAGATTGCCTTTTTCTTTTCAACTAACTTTACGGAAGAAATTTCCAATGGGATAATATGGGATACTTTCAAAGTATATATCAGTGGGCAAATTATTTCATATTCTGCTGGATTGTAAAAAATGAATTATTAATGAAATATGTACATTGGTTGATAAGATTAAAGAAATTGATAAAAAAATATTCTGCTGCTCCTAAACTGGTGCTTCATAAAAAGAGAGTTGAATTTCAGATGCAACACAGTTTGTTATTAGCATCCCCGATTGAAAATCAATTACTTAAAACTAAGAGTCAATTTTATATACATGGTGATAAATTGTGTAAATTACTCACCAATCAATTGAAAGCTGCTTCGGCTAAACATCAGATTATTAAAGTTCGTAAACGGGATGGTATTTTGATAGTTGACCACGATGAAATGAATAAATCTTTTCAAAAATTCTATACCTCTTTTTACCAATCAGAATTTCCTGACAATTCTACCATAATGCATGAATTTTTAAGGAAATTGAATATTCCAAAATTACCACTTAATGAATGTTTAACACTAGATGCACCCATTACGGAAGAAGAAATAATGAAAGTAATTTTCTCAATGAGTTCTGGTAAAGCACCCGGTCTGGATGGGTATACAGTAGAATTTTTAAAATTTTTTTCAAATCTACTTTCTCCTTGGTTATGTAGAATCTTTAAGGATGCCTTATTTGTAGGTAAATTACCACAGTCCTTTTATGAAGCATCTATTTCTTTAATTCCTAAAATAGATAAAGACCCCACTGAATGTGCATCATATAGACTTATATCCATGTTGAATGTGAACTCCAAAATCTTTTCCAAAATATTAGCAATTAGATTGGAAAATGTATTGCCACAAGTTGTCTCTGATGACCAGACAGGATTTATTAAAAATCGTTATTCGTATTTTAATGTTAGGAGGTTAATGAACATTGTATATACTTATGTCTCCCCTTCCCCCACCACCACTCTGCAACCCCGTCTCCCTCAGATCCCACCGTCAGCTCCTGGGCCCTCAGAGGCTCCATCTTCCTCTCATCCCAACCATCCCCTCTCCACTGACACCCCCAGCCTCCCCCCTCCCCCCTCTGATCCCAGCTCTCAAGATTCCAGCCTTGAACTCCAGGCCGGGTCTTTATGTGTTGCTGTTGTGACTCCCGTCTACCCTTCCCCCAACACCACTCCGCAGCCCCGTCTTCCTCAGATCCCACCGTCAACTCCTGGGCCCTCGGAGACTCCATCTTCCTCTCACCTCAACCCCCCCCTCCATTGACACACCCAGCCTCCCCCCTCCCCCCTCTGATCCCAGCTCTCAAGATCCCAGCCTTGAACTCCAGGCTGGGTCTTTATGTGCTGCTATTGTGACTCCCGTCTCCCCTTCCCCCACCAATACTCTGCAACTCCGTCTTCCTCAGATCCCACCGTCAGCTCCTGGGCCCTCGGAGGCTCCATCTTCCTCTCACCCCAACCCTCCCCTCTCCATCGACACCCCCAGCCTCCCCCCTCTGATCCCAGCTCTCATCCGTGCCAGGTCTTTACCATCTCCTCCGACCTTCAACTGTCGGAGGCAGAACGCTCTGTCCTCAGTAAGGGCCTCACCTTTGTCCCCCTTCGCCCACACCTCAGCGAGTTCCGTGTTCGCCATGATGTGGAACTTTTCTTCCGCCGTCTCCTTCTCCAAGCCTACTTCTTCTGCAAGGACTCTTCCGCACCCACCGATGACCCCTTCTCCCGTCTTCAACCCTCCTCTTCTTCATGGACACCCCGCTCTGGTCTTCTGCCTGCTCTGGATCTCTTTATCGCTAACTGCTGACGGGCCATCAACCGTCTCGACTTCACCGCACCTTGTCCCCATTCCAACCTCACTCCTTCGGAACGCTCTGCTCTCCACTCCCTCCGCACTAATCCTAACCTTATTATTAAACCCGCCGATAAGGGGGTGCTGTTGTAGTCTGGCGTACTGACCTCTACCTTGCCGAGGCACAGCGACAACTCGCGGATACCTCCTCTTATTTACCCCTCAATTGTGACCCCAATAAGGAGCACCAGGCCATTGTCTCCCACACCATCACCGACTTTATCCGCTCAGGGGATCTCCCATCCACTGCTACCAACCTTATAGTTCTCACACCTCGCACTTCCCGTTTCTATCTCCTACCCAAGATCCACAAACCTGCCTGTCCTGGCTGACCTATTGTCTCAGCTTGCTCCTGCCCCACCGAACTCGTTTCTGCATACCTCGACACGGTTTTATCCCCCCCTTGTTTAATCCCTTCCTACCTATGTTCGTGACACTTCTCACGCTCTTAAACTTTTCGATGATTTTAAGTTCCCTGGCCCCCACCGCTTTATTTTCACCATGGATGTCCAGTCCCTATATACTTCCATCCCCCATCAAGAAGGTCTCAAAGCTCTACGCTTCTTTTTGGATTCCAGACCTAATCAGTTCCCCTCTACCACCACTCTGCTCCGTCTAGCGGAATTAGTCCTTACTCTTAATAATTTCTCCTTTGGCTCCTCCCACTTCCTCCAAACTAAAGGTGTAGCTATGGGCACCCATCTGGGTCCTAGCTATGCCTGCCTTTTTGTTGGGTTTGTGGAACAGTCTATGTTCCGTGCCTATTCTGGTATCTGTCCCCCACTTTTCCTTCGCTACATCGACGACTGCGTTGGCGCTGCTTCCTGCATGCATGCAGAGCTCGTTGACTTTATTAACTTTGCCTCCAACTTTCACCCTGCCCTCAAGTTTACCTGGTCCATTTCTGACACCTCCCTCCCCTTTCTAGATCTTTCTGTCTCTGTCTCTGGAGACAGCTTATCCACTGATGTCTACTATAAGCCTACTGACTCTCACGGCTATCTGGACTATTCCTCTTCTCACCCTGCCTCTTGCAAAAAACGCCATCCCCTTCTCGCAATTCCTCCGTCTCCACCGCATCTGCTCTCAGGATGAGGCTTTTCATTCTAGGACGAGGAAGATGTCTTTAAAGAAAGGGGCTTCCCTTCCTCCACTGTCAACTCTGCTCTTAAACGCATCTCCCCCATTTCACGTACATCTGCTCTCACTCCATCCTCCCGCCACCCCACTAGGAATAGGGTTCCCCTGGTCCTCACCTACCACCCCACCAGCCTCCGGGTCCAACATATTATTCTCCGTAACTTCTGCCACCTCTAACGGGATCCCACTACTAAGCACATCTTTCCCTCTCCCTCTCTCTCTGCATTCTGCAGGGATCGCTCCCTACACAACTCCCTTGTCCATTCGTCCTCCCCATCCCTCCCCACTGATCTCCCTCCTGGCACTTATCTGTGTAAGCGGAACAAGTGCTACACATGCCCTTACACTTCCTCCCTTACCACCATTCAGGGCCCCAAACAGTCCTTCCAAGTGAGGCAACACTTCACCTGTGAGTCGGCTGGGGTGATATACCGCATCCGGTGCTCCCGATGTGGCCTTTTATATATTAGCGAGACCCGACGCAGACTGGGAGACCGCTTTGCTGAACACCTACGCTCTGTCTGCCAGAGAAAGCAGGATCTCCCAGTGGCCACACATTTTAATTCCACATCCCATTCCCATTCTGACATGTCTATCCATGGCCTCCTCTACTGTAAAGATGAAGCCACACTCAGGTTGGAGGAACAACACCTTATATTCCGTCTGGGTAGCCTCCAACCTGATGGCATGAACATCGACTTCTCTAACTTCCGCTAATGCCCCACCTCCCCCTCGTACCCCATCTGTTACTTATTTTTATACACACATTCTTTCTCTCACTCTCCTTTTTCTCCCTCTGTCCTTCTGAATATACCCCTTGCCCATCCTCTGGGTCCCCCCACCCTCCCGACCTCCTTGTCTTTCTTCCCGGACCTCCTGTCCCATGATCCTCTCGTATCCCTTTTGCCTATCACCTGTCCAGCTCTTGGCTCCATCCCTCCCTCTCCTGTCTTCTCCTATCATTTTGGATCTCCCCCTCCCCCCCAACTTTCAAATCCCTTACTCACTCTTCCTTCAGTTAGTCCTGACGAAGGGTCTCGGCCTGAAACGTCGACTGCACCTCTTCCTAGAGATGCTGCCTGGCCTGCTGCGTTCACCAGCAACTTTTATGTGTGTTGCTTGAATTTCCAGCATCTGCAGAATTCCTGTTGTTTGTATATACTTCTTCATCTAAAACTCCAGAATGTGTTATTTCGCTTGACGCCAAGAAGGCGTTTGATAGGGTTGAATGGGAATATTTATTTAACATGCTTGAGAAATTTAATTTTAGCCCAAAATTCATATCTTAGATTAAATTGATATATCATAGACCTTTGACTTCTGTACTTACCAATAATCAGAGATTCCCCCTTATTTAGGCTTTTTCGAAGTACTAAAGGTCCTTTAAGCCCTTTACTATTTGATATTGCTTTGGAGCCCTTGGCAATCGCTCTTCATGATTCACCCAATATATTTGACATTATTTGTGGGAATGGGACGCATAAGGTATCACTATATGAAGATAACTTGTTACTATATATCTCTAACCCAGAGAAATCCATCCCTGCAGTAATATCAGTTTAGTAGTTTTTCTGGTTATAAATTGAAACTTAATAAGAGTGAGTTTTTCCCATTAAATATGCAAATTCCACTCTATAGACAATCACTATTTAGACTGGTTACTGATTATTTTACTTATTTGGGTGTTAAAATTACTAAGAAACATAAGGATCTATTTAAAATTAACTTTTTACCCTTAATTGATCATGTTAAACAACTGCTTACTAAATGGTCCCCATTGTCCTTATCATTGATTGGTTGAATCAATGCTATTAAGATGGTGGTTTGGCATTGCTGAACTTTAGATTCTATTATTGGGCAATTAATATTCAATATCTATCGTTCTGGACACAAGATTTGTATGAAATTCAATGTCCACGATGGGTGAACCTCGAGTGTAAGTCTGTACAGGGGTTTTCATTGGCTTCTGTTTTAGGGGCTCTGCTTCCCTTTGCACTTACTAAACTGAATAAACAAATGATTAATCCAATAACTAAACATACAATACGATTATGGTTTCAATTTTGTAAATTTTTTGGATTGAATAAATTTATCCTATCAAGTCCTATTATATCCAGTTTTTTCATCCAAACATCCAGAACTGATCAAGCTTTTCTTTTATGGAAAATGAAGGGAATAACATGTTTTTGTGATTTATTCATGGATAATTGTCTCATGTCTTTTAAACAGTTGTCTAATAAATATAATTTGCCTAGAACACATTTTTCCAGATATTTACAGATTAGAAACTTTTTGAATGTTATTTTACCTACTTTTCAGATACCACATCAAACTCAAATTACAGAAAAAAATTTTAGGATTAAATCCCTATCAGAAGAGTTTAATAGCAATTATTTATGATTTAATTATGAAAATACATCTAGGTATTTCTGATAAAATTAAGAATGAATGGGAAAAAGAACTTCAGACATAGAGAAATGGGAGAAAATTCTCCAACTAGTTAACACTTTATCAATGTGTGCTAGACACGCTTTGATACAACTTAAGGTGGTTCATAGAGCCCATATGTCCAAGGATAAGTTAGCTCGTTTTTATTGCCGTATAAATCCGGTCTGTGACAGATGTAATTCTGAGATAGCTTCCTTGACACATATGTTCTGGTCTTCCCTCTTTTAGAAAAATATTGGAAAGACATTTTTGATATTATTTCTGATGAAGGGTCTCGGCCCGAAATGTCGACTGTACCTCTTCCCAGAGATGCTGCCTGGCCTGCTGTGTTCACCAGCAACTTTGATGTGTGTTGTTTGAATTTCCAGCATCTGCAGAAATCCTCGTGTTTACGTTTGATATTATTTCAGTGGTTTTGTGTATTGATTTACAACCTCATCCTATTACTGCAATTTTTGGATTAGCAGTGATGGACTCTAGTCATTTATCCCTTTCAGCTTGTCATTTGATTGCACTTGTTACCTTAATAGCCAGACAATCCATTTAATTTAAATGGAAAGATTCTAATCCCCCTACTACATTTCAATGGTTTTCCCAAACTATAACATGGAAAAAAATAGGAGTGGTACTGTCGATCCTTCAGTTAAATTTGAAGAAACTTGAAGGCCATTTATTCAACATTTTCATATGATGTAAGCTGACCTTTTCCAAATCCTTTTCAATAACTTTTTGTTTGTGCATAGAGGAGTGAACTAATGACAAATAATGATTTTAACCGATGAAACATGCCAGCCCAGCCTTTGTTTTGTTTTTTTTTTTAAGTGTAGGGGGACTTTTTCTTGTATAAAATTTTCTGAATCTTTTTCATGTTCAGTTATTAAGAGATTGGGAGGCTTAAATTACATATGTTATTCGGAGTCTGTGTCTGTATACGTTAACTGCTATCAATGTAATCCCTACCTTTTTGTATCATTATTATTGCTATGTTTATCAATTCGAAACTTAACAAAAAAGATTGAGCTTTAAACATTGCAGCCTTTCAAACAAGATCAGCATAGATTTAACTGACAGCAAATCATATGGCTCTGCTGCCATGACAATGGTCAGGATAAACAGACACCTAGATTTGCCTCTTTTGTTGGAGTATCAGCAATATTAAAGACCAATCAATCAGAGTCAGCATTTGGAGCAGTTTATAAAAATACAATTAGTATGCATCCACTCAAAGAAGTTCATGCAGGTATATATAAGGTACCCTGGAACAGCTTTGATCCACACATATCTAACATTCCCAACCCTCTTCCTTCCAAGAAAGGCTGTTTATTAGAAGACAAGAGCCGCTTTCAGGCAGGGTTCATAACACTGTGAGGTACCCCAACAATGAGGTACATAAGTATTAATGGAAATACTTAGGAAGTCGGGCTACATGTGTAGGTAGTGAAAAATCAATATTTCAGGTCAGAGGCCATTTGTCAGAACTGAAAAGAAGCTTCCCTCTTCCCATAGTTGCAGCCAGACCTGCTGAGTATTTCATTTTTAGATTTTAGATTTTCAATATCTACAGTTCTTTTTGATTTTCATATACAATTCCAATTCAGGTAGAAATGTTTCCATGCAGATGGAGGTAGGGGATATGCTCACCATAGACCACAAGAAATAGGAGCGGATTTAGGCCATTCAGCCCATCGAGTCTGCTTCGCCATTCCATCATGGCTGATCCTGGATCCCAGTCAACACGATCAGGAAATTATCAACTTCCGCCTTAAACATACATAGAAAAACATAGAAACACAGAAAACTTACAGCACAATACAAACACTTCAGCCCACAAAGCTGTGCTGAACATTTCTTTACCTTAGAAATTACCTAGGGTTACCCATAGCCCTCTATTTTTCTGAGTTCCATGTACCTGTCCAGGAGGCTCTTAAAATACCCTATTGTATCCGCCTCCACCACCATCGCTGGCAGCCCATTCCACACTCTCAGCATAAAAAACTTACCCCTGACATCTCCTCTGTACCTACTTCCAAGTACCTTAAAACTGTGCCCTCTTGTGCTAGCCATTTCAGCCCTGGGAAAAAGCCTCTGACTATCCACACAATCAATTCCTCTCATCATCTTGTACACCTCTATCAGGTCATCTCTCATCCTCCTTCACTCCAAGGAGAAAAGGCCGAGTTCACTCAAACTATTCTCATAAGGCATACTCCCCAAACCAGGCAACATCCTTGTAAGTCTCTTCTGCACCCTTTCTATGTTTTCCACATCCTTCCTGTAGTGAGATGACCAGAGCTGAGCACAGTACTCCAAGTGGGGTCTCACCAGAGTCCTATATAGCTACAACATTACCTCTTGGCTCTTAAACTCAATCCCAATTTATTTTCCTTCCTCTCTCTTCTCTTCCCCCCATCCTCCCATCCATACTCATTGCTTAGACACCAGAACTCAGCTGCCACAAACCTGATTCAAAAGCGATCTAGTGGGAACTGAGGGGGTGGATAGGAAACACTTGGAGACAGATGCTGCTTCATTGCAACTCAGCATGCACATGTGAATGACACATGAAAACTAATCTTCATGACCACTCTCTCCCATATTTTCCATTTCATTTCAAATGTTGATGTTTAAGGGGATTCTTAACCAAAATTAGGAATATTTTATCTGACTGATGTGAGCAATGTTTTATGAATGGGAGTTTCTTGGGATTGTTTTTAGCATGAGGAGTCAGAGGTCTTTATGTTTCTTACATCTAGCGTCAAGTTCTTTCAGGTATTATGCAATGCTGGTTCGTTGTAGTGCAGAACTCCTGTAAATTCCACTTGTTATTCATGGAATGATCCTCATATTTTGCAAGAACAACAATCCACTTCTCATAATAGATTTTATCTGACTTTTTGAATAAACTTCAAAAAGCACAGATGTTGCAGGAAGTTTCTGCCATGACTTGAGGAGAAGTTAAAAGTTACACTTTTCAAAGATGGGCTGGATCTTCTCTCCAGAACTTGCTAGGCACCATAGAAGAATTTTTATTGGCTGTCTGGTCACTCTATAACAGTAAGGCATGCTTTTGAGCAAGAGTTCATGACTTAAATAGGTCTTTATGGAACATTGAACAGAAATGCGCTCAAAATGGTCATAATTGAGCATAAGTATAGCGGTGCTAGTCAGAAACAATAGTCTAATAATTGAACTTGAACCCGCACCATCTTTTCTATCAAAGTTGATGACCTTGCATTTTCCAAATTATATTCTATGTTCTTATGTATGTCTAATATGTTTTGCCCCTTTTCTTAACCTGTACATACTACATATCCCACAGAAATCTCTTCGCACCTTCCTCACAATGCACACTGCACCTAGTTTCGTATCCACAAATCTCTTTTCCATTCTGTATGAAACAAAGGAACTAATTGTCAAAGCTCATGATGGATAAATTAACATTGGCTGAACGTGTTAATTATCTTTACCTGTTCTGTCAACCCATGCTCAAAATGTCACAGCTTAATTTAATTACTGCACATACACTTGTATTTGGATGTCAGCAGTGGAAAGCAATATGGTGGAGGAATTGCAACACACAATTACTTGACATGTGACACAATCATTACAGGGCACACATATGACCTTTCAGTTGTGCACCCACTGTTGCCAGCTGCTGATTTGTTCTTTGCCACTTAGGAACCCATACAAAAGAATGTACCATGCAGGAGCAGGGCTGATTTAAGGATGTCATGGAAAGAGAACCATTCATTGTGTGTTTTCCTGGTGCTCTAGCTTCATTCTAGTACTGTAAACTACTCCTTATTGTGGGTTAATTACAAAAGAATCAAAGGGAAGTTGATGGGTGTGTGAGATACAGGATGAATTGCAATAGTGAGGAAAATAGGAAGGGGCTTGAACTAATAAGATTTCTCCCTTGGCAAGGATCTGATGGTGTAATGGCTTCTTCCGCATTGTTATAAAATAAAGGCATCTGAACTATCAGAGGACTGGGATCATTTGGGGATTTTAGGTTTAGGGTCCATTAAGTGAGTTCAGGAAGATGGACATTTGGGCATCAGGGGGTTGAGCATTAGGTCAGTGAGTTGGAGGGAGATGGGTTTTATACACAAAATATAGGACGCAAGTAATGGGGAAGGGAGGGAGTCCCAGTTCAGCCAGTGAAATCCATTTGTAGTGGGAATCACCATTTGATGCAAATGGACAGCAACGAATTTCCAGAGCCATAAAAAATGACCTGGAAATAGTCATTAGTGCATTTCCTAGAAATGAAATTTCTACAGCTGTATTATTGAATAAAGTACTTAGGTCAAGGAGCTTTAAAGGGCACACTTCACATTCCTGTTGTTGGGGAAGCCTTTTAGGACCGAGATTAGGAAAAACTTCTTCACACAGAGTGGTGAATCTGTGGAATTCTCTGCCACAGGAAACAGTTGAGGCCAGTTCATTGGCTATATTTAAGAGGGAGTTAGATATGGCCCTTGTGGCTACGGGGGTCAGGGGGTATAGAGGGAAGGCTGGGGCGGGGTTCTGAGTTGGATGATCAGCCATGATCATACTGAATGGCGGTGCAGGCTCAAAGGGCCAAATGGCCTACTCCTGCACCTATTTTCTATGTTTCTATGTCTGCAGTCCGCCACCAGGTCTTCGTACCTCGCAAGCTTCCTCTCATGAGCCTCTTGGCATCGGGTCTCCCATGGTACTGTCAGACTTATTATCAGAGAAAACCATATCAAATAAAGCAACAGAAATATCCATAAAATTTGAGAATAATTAAGAACTGTCTGAAGGATGAAAAGCAGTGACTATTGTTGGAAGAGTTATGTGAAAATATAGGATCAGAGTTAAGTGGGTACAATCTTGGGACACCTGACATTTCTAATCTGATTGCCAATTTTTAATCAGAAGCTATATATCAGTTAAATCGCAAGTTGGAGAAACTTTTAAGTCAGAAGGGTGGGGCCATATGGTGGGCAAGATTGTGGTCAGGAATTATAAAATAGTTTATATTTAATGCTGAGGCATTCATTCTCAGCTATTTCAAAAACTTTAATTTAGTACTTAGGGGGACCAGCTTGGAGCTCAATGGGACTTGGAAAATGCTCTATTCAGCCTTGAAAGTAAGTAGTTAGAAAGAGATCTGATGGATCTACATATACAGTTTTTGAAATAGCTGAGAATGAATGTGTCAGCATTAAATATAAACACTGTTTTCTGTTTAATTAAACTACAATCTGTGGAAAAAGAAACTACATCTGTTTCTCTTTCCACAGATGCTGCCTGACCTGCTAAGTGGTAAATCTCCTCTGTACCCTTTCCAATGCTTCCACATCCTTCCTATAGTGAGGTGACCAGAACTGGACACAGTACTCCAAGTGTGGCCTAACCAGAGTTTTATAGAGCTGCATCATTAGATCGTGACTCTTAAACTCTATCCCTCGACTTATGAAAGCTAACATCCCATAAGCTTTCTTAACTACCCTATCCACCTGTGAGGCAACTTTCAGGGATCTGTGGACATGTACCCCGAGATCCCTCTGCTCCTCCACACTACCAAGTATCCTGCCATTTACTTTGTACTCTGCCTTGGAGTTTGTCCTTCCAAAGTGTACCACCTCACACTTCTCCGGGTTGAACTCCATCTGCCACTTCTCAGCCCACTTCTGCATCCTATCAATGTCTCTCTGCAATCTTTAACAATCCTCTACACTATCTACAACACCACCAACCTTTGTGTCGTCTGCAAACTTGCCAACCCACCCTTCTAACCCCACATCCAGGTCGTTAATAAAAATCACGAAAAGTTATCATGGAAAAGGATAGAATCAGAGAGGACAGAAAAATTTTTAATTGGGGAAGGACAAATTGTGAGGCTATAAGGCTAGAACTTGCGGGTGTGAATTGGGATGATGTTTTTGCAGGGAAATATACTATGGACATGTGGCCAGAACAAAAGTCCCAGAACAGATCCTTGTGGGACACCACTAGTCACAATCCTCCAATCTGAATGTTCTCCCTCCACCACGACCCTCTGTCTTCTGCAGGCAAGCCAATTCTGAATCCACCTGGCCAAACTTCCCTGGATCCCATGCCTTCTAACTTTCTGAATAAGCCGACAGTGTGGAACCTTGTCAAGTGCCTTACTAAAATCCATATAGATCACATCCACTGCACTACCCTCATCTATATGCCTGGTCACCTCCTCAAAGAACTCTATCAGGCTTGTTAGACACGATCTGCCCTTCGCAAAGCCATGCTGACTGACCCTGATCAGACCATGATTCTCTAAATGCCCAGAGATCCTATCTCTAAGAATCTTTTCCAACAGTTTTCCCACCACGGACGTAAGGCTCACTGGTCTATAATTACCCAGACTATCCCTACTACCATTTTTGAACAAGGGAACAACATTCACCTCCCTCCAATCCTCCGGTACCATTCCCATGGACAACGAGGACATAAAGGTCCTAGCCAGAGACTCAGCAATCTCTTCCTTCGCCTCGTGGAGCAGCCTGGGGAATATTCCGTCAGGCCCCGGGGACTTATTCGTCCTAATGTATTTTAACAAATCCAACACCTCCTCTCCCTTAATATCAACATGCTCCAGGACAACAACCTCACTCATATTGTCCTCACCATCATCAAGTTCCCTCTCATTGGTGAATACCGAAGAGAAGTATTCATTAAGGACCTCGCTCACTTCCACAGCCTCCAGGCACATCTTCCCACCTTTATCTCTAATCGGTCCTACCTTCACTCCTGTCATCCTTTTTCTCTTCACATAATTGAAGAATGCCTTGGGGTTTTCCTTTACCCTACTCGCCAAGGCCTTCTCATGCCCCCTTCTTGCTATCCTCAGCCCCTTCTTAAGCTCCTTTCTTGCTACCCTATATTCTTCAATAGACCCATCTGATCCCTGCTTCCTAAACCTCAAGTATGCTGCTTCTTCCACCTGACTAGATTTTCCACCTCACTTGTCACCCTACCATTCTTTATCTTCCTCACCGGGACAAATTTATCTCTAACATCCTGCAAGAGATCTCTAAACATTGACCACATGTCCATAGTACATTTCCCTGCAAAAACATCATCCCAATTCACACCCGCAAGTTCTAGCCTTATAGCCTCACAATTTGTCCTTCCCCAATTAAAAATTTTTCTGTCCTCTCTGATTCTATCCTTTTCCATGATAACGCTAAAGGTCAGGGAGTGGTGGTCACTGTCCCCCAGATGCTCACCCACTGAGAGATCTGTGACCTGACCCGGTTCATTACCTAGTACTAGATCTAGTATGGCATTCCCCCTAGTCGGCCTGTCCACATACTGTGAAAGGATTCCATCCTGGACACACTTAACAAATTCTGCCCCATCTAAACCCTTGGAACTAATCAGGTGCCAATCAATATTAGGGAAGTTAAAGTCACGCATGATAACAACCCTGTTACTTTTGCACGTTTCCAAAATCTTGGTGTGGAGATGAAGTTAAGTCCTGGCTTGTCGTAGGATAAGTCCTGGCTCTATATCTATGTTCTGTCCTGTCTCAAGTTAGTGTTGTGGTAAAGATGAGTCCTGGCTTGTCGAAGGATAAGTTCCGGCTCTTTGTTGATGTTCAGTTCCCAGTCTGTCTCTCAGCTCCAGTCTCCGAGTTATCAGCCTCCGTATTTCAAGATGAAGGCTCCAAGCCGCAAGGATCCCAAGCCAAGCTCAAGCTCCAAGAACCCAAGCCTCGAGGATCCCAAGCCAAGCTCCAAGACCCCAAGCCTCGAGGATCCCAAGCAGCTCCAAGAAAACAAGCCTCGAGGATCCCAAGCCAAGCTCAGGACCCAAGACCCCAAGCCTCGAGGATCCCAAGCCAAACTCAGGACCCAAGACCCCAAGCCTCGAGGATCTCAAGCAGCTCCAAGAAAACAAACCTTGAGGATCCCAAGCCAAGCTCAGGACCCAAGACCCCATGCCTCGAGGGTCCCAAGCCAAGCTCAGGACCCAAGACCCCAAGCCTCGAGGATCCCAAGCCAAGCTCAGGACCCAAGACCCCAAGCCTCAAGCCATGTCATGTCCTTGCCTGGTTTCGGGGTCCGAGCCCTAGGCAAGACCCAGGTTCTGGGTCCTTGTCCAGTCTCGGGCTCGGAGTCCGAGCCTTGTCTTGTCTCCAAGCTCAGGCCTCTAGACCCCAGCCATGTCCTGTCCTGAAGCCATGTCATGTCCTTGCCTGGTTCCGGGGTCCGAGCCCGAGGCAAGACCCAGGTTCTGGGTCCTTGTCCAGTCTCAGGCTCGGAGTCCAAGCCTTGTCTCTTAGTCTATGGTTCCTAGTCCTAGTCCTGCTTTCCCTAGCCCAACTCTGCACTCTTGTCCCTGCTCCTTGCCTGAATCCTGTCACATTCCTACTCCAGTCAAGTCCTGCTCCTTGTACTTTAGTGTCTGTGTCTTGCATTTGGGTCCATTCCCAGCAACCCATTGTGACACCGACATTTTAAATATATCTGCCAGGGCCCCTGAAATTTCAACACTAGTCTCCTTCAAGGTCCGAGGGAATACCCTGTCAGGTCACGGGGATTTATCCACTTTAATTTGCCTCAAGATAGCAAGCACCTCCTCCTTTTCAATCTGTACAGTTTCCATGATCTCACTACTTGTTTCCCTTAATTCCATAGACTTCATGCCAGTTACCTTAGTAAATACAGACGCAAAAAACCTATTTAAGATCTCCCCCATTTCTTTTGGTTCCGCACATAGCCAACCATTCTGATCTTCAAGAGGACCAATTTTATCCCTTACAATCTTTTTATTCTTAATACACCTGTAAAAGCTCTTTGGATTATCCTTCACTTTAACCCAAGCCAAGCTCAGGACCCAAGACCCCAAGCCTCGAGGGTCCCAAGCCAAGCTCAGGACCCAAGACCCCAAGCCTCAAGCCATGTCATGCCCTGGCCTGGTTCTGGGTTCCAAGCCCGAGTCCGACGCAGATTGGGGCACCGCTTCGTCGAGCACCTCCACTCCGTCCGCCACAACAGACAGGATCTCCCGGTAGCCACCCACTTCAACTCTGCTTCCCATTCCCATTCAGATATGTCCATACATGACCTTCTCTACTGCCATGATGAGGCTAAACTCAGGTTGGAGGAGCAACACCTCATATACTGTCTAGGTAGTCTCCAGCCCCTTGGTATGAACATAGAACTCTCCAACTTCCGGTAATTCCCTCCCCCTCGCTTCTTCTATCCTTATTTCACATCACCTCCCTCATAGTTCCACCTCCTTCTACTACTGTGCATTGTTCTCCTGCCAATCACCTCCCTGCTTCCCCTCCCCCACCCCTTTGTCTTTCAAATTACTGTTTTTTTCAACTACCAGCATTCTTCAAACTCTCCCTAAAGTTCTTCCTTCAGTCCTGACGAAGGGTTTTGGTCCGAAACATCGACTAATCTTTTCAACTGATGCTCACTGACCTGCTGAGTTCCTCCAGCGCATTGTGAGTGTTCCTTTGACAACAGCATCTGCAGATTATTTTGTATTATCCTTCACTTTGACTGCCAAGGCAACGTCATGTCGTCTTTTAGCCCTCCTGATTTCCTTCTTAAGTATTTTCTTGCACTTTTTATACTCCTCAAGCACCTTATTTACTCCCTGTTTCCTATAGATGTCATACAACTCTCTCTTCTTCTTTATCAGAGTTGCAATATCCTTTGAGAACCAAGGTTCCTTATTCCTATTCACTTTGCCTTTAATCCTGGCAGGAACATACAAGCTCTGTTCTCTCAAAATTTCTCCTTTGAAGGCTTCTCACTTACCAATCACATCCTTGCCAGAGAACAACCTGTCCCAATCCACGCTTTTTAGATCCTTTCTTATTTCTTGAAATTTGGCCTTCTTCCAGTTTAGAACCTCAACCCTAGGACCAGATCTATCCTTGTCCATGATCAAGTTGAAAGTAATGGTGTTATGATCACTGGAACCAAAGTGCTCTCCCTACACACACCTCCGTCACTTGTCCTAACTCGTTTCCTAATAGGCGATCTAATATATGAAATACACTGTTAGGAAGTGTACGCTCATGCACTTTGGTAGAAGAAATGAAAGAGTTGACTGTTTTCTAAATTGAGAGAAAATACAAAAAACTGAGGTGCAAAGGTACTTGGGAGTCCTTGTGCAGGATTTTCTAAAGATTAATTTGCAGGTTGAGTCTGTGATGAGGAAAGAAAATGCAATGTTAGTGTTCATTTCAAGAGGACTAGAATATAAAAGCAAGGATGTAATGTTGAAACTTTATAAAGAACTGGTGAAGTCTCACTTGAAGTATTGTGAACAGGTTTGCGCCCTTTATCTTAGAAAGGATGTGCTGAAACTGGAGAGGTGCGAAGGAGGCTCACGAAAATGATTCCAGGATTGAATGCCTTGTCATATGAGGGGCATTTGATGGCTCTGGGCCTGTATTCACTAGAATTCAGAAGAATGAGGAGTGACCTTATTGAAACTATCAAGTGGTGAAAGGCCTTGATAAAATGGATGTGGAAAGGATGTTTCCTATGGTGGGAGAGTCTAAGACCAGAGGACACAGACTCAGGATAGAGAGACGTCCTTTTAGAATGGAGGAATTTCTTTAGCCAGAGAGCAGTGAATCTGTGAAATTCTTTGTCACAGGCAGCTGCGGAGGCCAAGTCTTTATATCTATTTAAGGCAGAGGTTGGTAGATTCTTGATTAGTCAGGGCTTGAACGGATACGGGGAGAAGGCAGGAGATTGGGTCTGAGAGGAAAATTGGATCAGCCATGATGAACCAGACTCAATGGCCTAATTCTGCTCCTGTACCTTATGGTTTAACTTCTGCCTTGTCAATAGTGAAAAGGTTTGATGTGCCATAATGTGTTCCTGTTGGGTTTCTGGAAATAATGACCTGACAAGGTGTTAATGAAAATGTCACTGAATGACAGAATAGGCTCAAAATACTTATTAGCTTATTGAATTCCTTTGAATGCTCATGCTTAACGGAGCGTAGTAAAATGTATGTGGATTCAGTGCAGTGTACAACATGAGGCTGCTGTGAAAATGTAATCAAAAATATATTAATATCAGTATTTGAGTCTTTTTATCTGGTGTCATGTGTGATGCCAAGCAGAGCTACCGGACGGATGAGGCTAATGAGAGAGATAATGGAAGACAATGGAGAAACATTCAAAATGCTAATAAGAGAGAAGAGAGAGATTAACAAGAAAGAAACACAATTCAGATATTGACGGACTGTTTGCTTTGAACCTGAAGTGTCTTAAGTTTGATAGACAGGTGATACCCCAGCAGGGGGATAGAAACAGCAGGTTTGCTAAGGCATGACACACCATGAGACCCTGGAAAGAGCAGTGTGCCCCCACAAGTTGGTGAGTGTTTGGAGGACCGGTTCACGGGAATTGGTCAGAGGCTCACAGGGTGTAAAGGTATGATCGGTGGGAACCTGGGGTGTGTGTCCGCCCTTGCCTTGGTGCCCGGTTCACCACGGAAGAACAATCGTATCCGGAACGGAGGGGTCACAGTCGGTGACCACAGCGGGATCAGGAGACATCAAAAGGTCTGCCCAAAACCAACTGCGTCTCTCTCTCTCTCCCCCCCCCAACGGTACAACAACAGCGATTACTTCGAACTGCACTAAACCGAACTGACCTCTGCTTCACTTACCCCTAGACTGAGATAGAGCTTGGTTGATTCCTATTATCCTATTTCTGTGTACATGTGTGTATTATCATTGCTAACCTGTTACATTTATATCTTTGCGAATAGTGTACTGCATTACTTATTTCTTTAATAAAACTTTATTAGTTCCTAGTAATCACAGACTCCAACGAGCGTTCCATTTCTGCTGGTTTGGCAACCCAGTTACGGGGTACGTAACATAAGTGGGGATCTCATCCGGGATTTTAAACGCCAAAATTGGGATTGGGTATATTGATTCGGTTAAAATTCCCGAAAGAAAAAAAGGGCAAACAGCAGAAATGGAGATTGAGGTATTTCTAAAGGCGCCAACCTTGGAGGTATTAGAGGATGCCAGGAAATCAGAATTGGCCACTGTTGCCAAATGGTTGAATCTTTTTAAGGGGAAGTCGACAATGAGGAGAGCGGAGATGCACAGAGCTATCATTGAGCATTATGTATCTAAAGGTGTGTTTCCCCAAGGGGAGCTGGAGGTGGTGTCTATGAGCAAATCTGGTGGAGAAGCAGTGCAGCTGCAGATGGAAAAATTAAGACCCGAGCACGAGTTCCAAGTAAAGCAATTAGAACGAGAAGAGAAGCAGTTAGAACGGGAAGAGAGAGTAAGGCAGTTAGAATGGGAAGAGAGAGTACGGCAGTTAGAATGGGAAGAGAGAATAAAGCAGTAAGAATGAGAAGAGAGGGAGAAGGAAAGGGAGTTTGAGCTGCAGAAGTTAAGGATGGAGCTAGAGAGGGGCCAAATGCCGAACCAAGGTGGAGGGTTCAGGGCGACCCAGGAGGTTAGGTTGGTTCCCCCATTTGAGGAGGCCGATGTTGATCAGTACTTTCTACATTTTGAAAAAGTCGCTGCAAGTCAGGGCTGGCTGAGGGATAAGTGGGCTGTTTTGCTTCAGAGCGTACTTAAGGGGAAGGCTCAGCAAGCTTACTCGGCATTGTCAGCAGAAGATGCCCAGAGGTATGATGTGGTGAAAGAGGCTATACTCAGGATTTATGAGTTGGTCCCAGAGGCATACCAGCAGAAGTTCTGGAATGTGAGGAAGCAGCGGGGCCGCACATATTTAGAGTTTACCCATGAGATGCAGATGTATTGTGAGCGTTGGTGCGCCTCGAAAGGGGTCACTGAGAATTATGACAGACTGCTACAGCTAATACTGATTGAGCAATTTAAAGGTTGTGTCCCTGAAGGTATGAGGCCCTATCTAGATGAAAAAGAGGCAGAAACCTTAGCCGCAACTGCTAAGTTAGCGGATGAATACGTGTTAACACACAAAGCGAAGTTTACCCCGAGTAAAAGCTACCACAAGGGTAGTCGAGAGGGCGGAGAGAGTCCGCTGGAAAAGCCAGAAAGTAAGCCGAGGACTAGTGAGAAGGATAAGGAAGACAGGAAGCAGTTTGGTAGGAAGTCTCCTGAGGTCGTATGTTATAATTGTGGGAAAGCCAGTCACTTTGCGTCCAGGTGCTTTGCCCCAAAGAAGGAGACGGGGAAAGGGAAAACGACTCCGATTGGCTGTATTGAGCCGGCAAACAAACCGCTAGGGGAGAAGAGGTCTGATAGAGTTCAGGAAGGGCGCAAGAAGTTTATTTCAGCCGGATTGGTGTCGGTGAAGGAGGGGTCAACCCCAGTTCCAGTACGGATCTGGAGACACTGGGGCTTGTCAGTCATTGATCTTAAGGAAGGTGTTAGAATTTAGTGCAGAGACCGAGACTGGGGAGGTCAGTGTGATAAAAGGCATTGGGAAAGGGACTGACGCAGTACCTTTGCACCAGGTACACCTAAAAAGTGACTTGGTCTCCGGACCGGTCACAATAGGGGTGAGGCCCGAATTACCGATGGAAGACATGGAGGTCTTACTCGGTAACGACCTTGCAGGTGGAGATGTGTACCCAGCAGTAAAGCTGACGAGCAAGCCTGCCAGGACTGAGGACCCGCCCATGGACTCACAGGTTTATCCCGTTTGCGCAGTAACTCGGCGCATGTCGAGGAAGGCTGCCGAAGCGAATGTAGATTTAGCTGAGACGTTTTTACCAGCCTTGTACCAGGAGGGGTTAGAAAGTGAGAAGAAGGAGCATAGTGGAGTGGAAGGAAGTGAGGGAGTTGAGGTAGATTTATCATTAGCGAGGAAGGAATTTATACAGGCACAGGAACGAGACGAGGAGCTGATGGTTTTGACTGAGACAGCTCTCTCCGAAGCAGAAATAAAAAGGGAACCCGTGGGCTATTATGTGAAGGAGGGAGTACTGTTGAGGAAGTGGAGACCAAGTACCATGCCCGCAGATGAGGAGTGGGGGGTGGTACACCAGGTGGTAGTGCCGAAAATTTATAGGGACGAGATTTTTAACCTGGCCCACAAGATACCCCTCGGTGGACATTTTGGGGTGAGGAAGACAGTCGATAGAATTATGAAAGAGTTTTACTGACCGAACATGAGGAAGGATATTATTGAATATTGTAGACTGTGTCATTCCTGTCAGGTGGTAGGAAAGCCGAACCAGGTCCTGCCTAAAGTGCCCCTTCGACCGATACCCACTTTCGGTGAATCTTTTTCCCAAGTAATTGTGGATTTTGTCGATCCCCTGCCCAGAACTGCAAGTGGGCAAGAGTATGTGATGACTATGATGTGTGCCACCACCAGGTTTCCAGAGGCGGTGCCCCTGGCAAGCATCAAGTTTCCCACAGCAGTAAAGGTGCTTGTGAAATTTTTCACTACGGTGGGGCTGCCCAGGGAAATCCAGTCAGATCAGGGGAGTGTCTTCACATCTCACACATTCCAACAGATGTTGGATGAGATGGGAGCAAAGCAGATTTTGGCCTCCACGTACCACCCGGAGTCCCAAGGGGCATTGGAAAGATTCCACGCAACATTAAAGACCATGATTAAAATTTATTGTCAAGAGAACGCTAGGGGCTGGGATGATGCCTTGCCTCTCCTGTTATTTGCTGTAAGGGACACGGTTCAGCCCATTCGAGCTCGTCTTCGGTCATCGGCCCAGAGGACCTCTGACCTTACTGAAAGAGCAATGGTCTCTGGTTACAAGTTAAATCTTAGTAAGAGTGAACTTTTCCCAATTAATAAGCAACTTCCCTTGTATCAGAACCTTCCATTTAAATTGATTAATAATCATTTTTCATATCTTGGGAATAAAATTACCTGTAAACATAAAGATTTATTTAAGACTAATTTCTTACCCTTAATTGATCATATTACTCAACTTTCATTTAAATGGTCTCCATTTTATTTAACCTTGATTGGTCGTATTAATGCGGTTAAGATGTTTATTCTGCCAAAATTTTTATATGTATTTCAGGCACTACTGATTTTTGTTCCAAAATCCTTTTTTGACAAAGTTGACTCTAAAATTTCTTCATTTATTTGGCAAAATAAAAACCGGAGACTGGGTAGAATACATCTACAGAAAGCTAAGAGAGATGGAGGCTTGGCATTGCCTAACTTTAGATTCTATTATTGGGCAATTAATATTCGACACATGAAATTTTGGTTACTTGATCAAGATACACTATCCATTCCTAAATGGGTAGTATTGGAATTACAATCTGCTCAAGGTTATGCACTTGGCTCCATTTTAGGTTCTTCTCTTCCTTTTGATTTGAAACGCTGTAAACTGGTTTGTAACCCGATAGTTAAATATACCTTATGTATTTGGTTTCAATTCCGAAAATTTTTCAATCTTAATCAATTTGGGCTTGTGATTCCTATTTTAGGCAACATATTCTTTCTCCACTCTTCCACGGACTATGCTTTTCATATTTGGAAGACTAATGGTATTTCACGGTTTTTGGATTTATTTTTAGATGGTTCCCTTATGTCTTTTGAACAATTATCTAATAAATATAACTTACCAAGAATACATTTTTTTTAGATATCTCCAAGTTAGAAATTTCCTAAGTACTATACTCTCTTCCTTTCCAACGTCACCTCCTACATATATTTTAGATACTATAATTAACCTTAATCCATGTCAGAAAGGTGTAACGGCTATTATTTATAATACTATTATGAAATTTAGGAAAGCTCCATTTGATAAGATTAGGTCAGATTGGGAAAAGGAATTGGGCTTTATTATTTCGGCGGATGACTGGTTGCATATTTTACAACTAGTCAATACTTCCTCTATCTGTTCTAAACACTCCCTAATTCAATTTAAAGTTGTCCATAGAGCCCATATGTCCAAAGATAAATTAGCTCGTTTTTATTCTCATATTAATCCTCTTCGTGACAGATGTCATGTGGAGATAGCCTCCTTAACTCATATGTTTTGGTCCTGTCCTATTCTGGAAACTTTTTGGAGAGACATTTTTAATATTATTTCAAAGGTATTGAATATAGATATCTCTCCCCATCTTATTACTACTATCTGGATTACCTAAAATTTCCAGTAATCTTTCTCCTTCAGCCCGTAGAATGATTGCATTTCTTACTTTAATGGCGAAAAGATGTATTAGTTGCACGGTGGGTTTTTTTTTGGGGGGGGAGGGTTTGGGTTTTTTTTTTCTTTTCCTTATTGATTTGTATGAAAATTAGTATACTATTATATTATCTTATATCTAAACTGCACTGTTTGTACTAATTTTTTTTGTGTATTAATATCTTTTGTAAAGTTATATTGCAACAGTGCATTAGTGCCTATATGGTTTACCTTTTGTGTACTAATTCAATAAAAAGATTTAAAAAGAAAGAAAGAAAGAAAGAGCAATGGTCCAGTCCAACTGTACAAGTCAATATGATTGATTATGTTTTAAAATTTTTAATATTATCTCAAAGGTATTGAATAGATATTTCTCCCCATCCTATTACTGCTATCTTTGGATTACCTAAAACTTCCAGTAATCTTTCCCCTTCAGCCCGTAGAATGATTGCATTTCTTACTTTAATGGCAAAAAGATGTATTTTACAACATTGGAAGGAGATTAATGCCCCAACTACAGTTTTTTGGTTTTCTCAAACGATACTATGTTTAAATTTGGAAAAAAATCAGAAGTAATCTTTACGATACTTCAGTTAAATTTGAACAGACCTGGAGATCTTTTATTTAACATTTTCATTTAATGTAACTTTTTTTTCTCTTTGACCACATTTGCATTTCCTTCTTGGTTTTTAACTGTTATTAATGGAGGTCGGGTTTGAGGTCGTGATTGTTTAAGTTGTTTAAGTCTACTTGATACCTAGTTAGCCCATTGCTTTGCTTTGCTTTGTAGGTTAGTTGCACAGTGGGTTTTTTTTGGGGGGGTCTTTTTTTGGGTTATTTCTTCTCTTTATTGATATACATGGAAAATTAGTATACTACTATATTACCTCATTATTTTATAACTAAACTGCACTGTTTGTACTTTTTTTTTAATGTATTAATATCTCTTGTAAATTTATATCGCAACAGTGCATTAGTTTCTATATGTTTTACCTTTTGTGTACTAATTTAATAAAAAGATTTAAAAAGAAAAGAAAGAAAATTTTGTGAGAGGCTTACAAGGATCTGTGACCTTGCCAAAGAAAATCTACGACACTCCCAAACTAAAATGAAACAGTGGTATGATAGGCATGCCCGCGAACGAGTGTTTCAAGTGGGCGATAGGGTCTTAGTTCTGTTTCCAGTGGTAACCAACCTCCTCCAGGCGAGATTCCACGGTTCATACAAAGTGATTAAAAAGATAGACTCTTTGAATTATGTTATTGAAACGCCGGACAGACGTAAGCCGACACAATTAGTACATATTAATATGTTAAAAGCTTACCACGATCAGAAAGCAGATCTAGTCAGTGGTATCACAAAAATAAGTGAGGCTGGGGTGCCAAATGATAAGGGGAAAACCCATCTTGAAAAGATAAATATGGTGCCAACCAGATTGGAGAACTCTATTGTTTTGGCCAACTTTGCTGATAAGGTCTCTCACTTAACCCCTGAACAGAGCGAGCCATTGATAAAGCTAATTAACCGGCATGCAGATGTATGTCCGGATGTCCCGAGGCGATGCAAGGGGACAGTACATGATGTTGTCGTTACATCAGATCAGCCTATTAAGCAACAACCCTATAGGATGAACTTGGAGAAGGGCAAGCTAGTTGAGAAAGAAATTGAACACATGCTAGCCACAGATATTATTAGGCCATCCAAATCAGAATGGGCCTCTCCCTGTGTGGTTGTCCCGAAACCCGATGGGAGCATACGATTCTGTACAGATTACGGAAAGGTGAACGCCATCACAAAAACTGATACCCATCCCAAGGGTAGACGATTGCATCGATAAAGTGGGGAGAGCTAAGTACATCACAAAGATCGATTTGCTGAAAGGGTACTGGTGTGTTCCTTTAACTGACCGGGCTAGAGAAATCTCAGCATTTGTCACTCCATCCGGGTTATACGAGTATAATGTTTTACCTTTTGGCATGAAGAACGCCCCAGGGACCTTCCAAAGGATGATTAATTCAGTGATAAGAAGGTTAAAGAACACAGAAGTGTATATTGATGATTTAGTGGTCTGGAGTGACACATGGGAGGAGCACATTGTGGCAGTAGAGGAGCTGTTTAAACGGCTGTCTGAAGCCAACCTGACAGTGAACCTCGCGAAAAGTGAGTTCGGCCACGCTAAGGTCACATATCTGGGATTTGTGGTAGGACGGGGCAGCTGGCACTGATGCAGGCTAAGGTGCAGGCTATCTCTGAAGTTCCCATCCCAACGGACAAGAGAGCCCTGAGAAGGTTCTTGGGGATAGTGGGGTACTATTGGAAGTTTTGCAAAAACTTTGCGGATAATACCCTCCCTCTCACTAAGCTCTTGCCGAAGAATGCGAAGTTTGTGTGGAACGACCTTTGTCAACAAGCCTTCAAGAGTCTGAAGGCGATTCTGTGTCACCACTCTGTATTGAATGCGCCTGACTTTTCAAAACCCTTCTCTCTAGCAACAGATGCTAGCGACAAAGCAGCAGGGTGGTGCTGTTGCAGACAGACAAAGAGGAAATTGAACACCCAGTGACTTATTTTTCTAAAAAGTTTAATGTCCGTCAGAGAAATTATTCCACTGTGGAGAAGGAATTATTGGCTATCATACTGGCATTACAACATTTTGAGGTTTATATTTGTCCAGCACGGAAACCACTGATAATTTACACTGATCACAATCCATTAGTGTTTTTGGCCACAATGAAGGATAAAAACAAACGCTTATTAAGTTGGAGCCTGGTATTACAGGAATTTGATATTAAGATAAAACATATAAAAGGAACTGACAATGTGATTGCTGATTGTCTGTCAAGGTGTTAAATCTTAAAGTTCTCTGTATTAGCCAAATAGCTGATGACTACCTGTATATTAGTGTGTATCTTATAATGTGCATTCATGCCCATAATTTTTACCCCGGTAAAAATCCTTTTAAGGGTGGGGGTGTCACGTGTGACACCAAGCAGAGCTACCAGACAGATGATGCTAATGAGAGAGATAATGGAAGACAATGGAGAAACATTCAAAATGCTAATAAGAGAGAAGAGAGAGATTAATGAGAAAGAAACACAATTCAGATATTGACAGACCGTTTGCTTTGAACCTGAACTGTTTGAAGTTTGATGGACAGGTGATACCCCAGCAGGGGGATTAAAAAGAGCAGGTTTGCTGAGGAATGACACGCCACAAGACCCTGGAAAGAGCAGTGTGCCCCCACAAGTTGGTGAGAGTTTGGAGGACCGGTTCGCAGGAATTGGTCAGAGGCTCACAGGGTGTAAAGGTACGATCGGTGGGAACCTGGGGTGTGTGTCCACCCTTGCCTGGGTGCCGGGTTCACCACGGGAGAACGATTGTATCCGGAGCGGAGGGGTCACAGTCGGTGACCACAGCGGGATCAGAAGACATCAAAAGGTCTGCCCAAAACCAACTGCATATCTATATTTCCCTCTCTCTCTCTCTCTCTCTCTCCCTCTCTCGCTCCAACGGTACAACAACAGTGATTACTTCGAACTGCACAAAACTGAACTGACCTCTGCTTCACTTAAGACTGATCATTTTACCCCTAGACTGAGATAGAGCTTGGTTGATTTCTATTACCCTATTTCTGTGTATATGTGTGTATTATCATTGCTAACCTGTTACATTTATATCTTTGCGATTATTGTACCGTATTACTTATTTCTTTAATAAAACTTTATTAGTTCCTAGTAATCCAGACTCCAACGAGCATTCCATTTCTGCTGGTTTGGCAACCCAGTTACGGGGTACGTAACACTGGTACATTGACTTTTATGCCATGTCTGTTTATGCATTCTTCTTTATTTTGGAATATTATTGAAAATGATTTGATAAATAAAGTCTTTCATTTAGAGAAGTAAAAATAGCGCAATATAAAGGAAGAATGGCTTTCACTTTTGCAAAAGCATTGAAAATTACAAAAAAAATTCACCTGCAGCTTGCATTGGTATGATAGAAACTTGCAAAATGCATCACTTTGTGGCAAGATTCTCAGTGTAACCAACTTTACTGGGATCCTACTGACAGAAATAAACAGGAAACAAAGTACAAGTCAAGGCAGGCCACTCTAGCACAACAGCTAAATTTCAGTTATAATGTGGCAATACAACAAACTGATAAACAGGTTAACTAGATAAACAAGTGTTTGGCTTATCAGCAGAACATAAATGTAGAGGACAGCATTTCATTAGGATGTATGCATTATGCAATATTACATTCTGGAGTTTTGCATCCAAGCAATATATTTGAGGTTGCCTTCACACATCTCATTCAACAGCTTTTTAATTGTCTTTTCACAATACTGTATATCCCTGCCTCTTTTTTTACTGGACCCCCAATTCCTTACATCAGCTTGTCTATTGAGTTACTAGTTTATTATGCATTGTCTCTGCTGCTGTGTTATGACTAATATAAATTTAGTTCTATAACTGCATTCTTGCATTCAGCACTGTCTGTCATTGTTTTAATTTTTCTAAGCTTGATAACTTCACGAGGGTTTACTCTCACTGCTCTGTATCTACTTAAATGATAATGTAAGTGTTACAATAGCTATTCATTGTAACCCAAAATAAATTTTTACTTCTGCACTTTCACAGTCTCCAGGAAGTGTAATGATTAAAATGTTTGCTGAAGGAAGAATTGAATCAGCCAACACTGAGTTATTTCACAATAAAGTGAACATGACTGTGATCATAAACACAAGAGATTCTGCAGATGCTGGAAAGACAGAGCAACACGCTTGCTCCATGATTCTCTTATCCATTCGCCTCTCCCCACTGAACTCCCTCCCAGCACTTACCACTTCAAGTGGAACAAGTGCTACACCAGCTCATTCACCTCCTCCCTCACCACCACTCAGGGTCCCAAACAGTCCTTCCAGGTGAGGCAACACTTCACCTGTGAGTCTGTCAGGTTCATCTACTTTATCCGGTACTCCCAGTGTGGCCTCCTCTACATCAGTGAAACCAGACATAGATTTGGGGACCACTTTATTGAGCGCCATTGTTCCTCCTACAACAAGCATGACTTCCCGGGGGCCAGCCATTTTAATTCCAGTTTCCATTCCCATACTGACATATTGGTCCATGGCCTCCTCTACTGCCGGAATGAGGCCTCTATCAGGTTGCAGGAGTAACACCTTATATTCCATCTGAGTAGCCTCCAGTCTGACAGCATGAACATCAACTTCTCTAACTTCCAGTATTTTCTTCCCCCTCCCCCCCCCCACTTTCTTCTCCTCTTCCATTCCCCACTCCGGCTCCCCTCTTACCTCTTCTCTTCCCTTTACCTGCTTATCACCAACCTCTGGTGCCCTCTACCTTCCCTTTCTCCCATGGTCCTCTCCTATCAGATTCCTTCTTCTCCAGCCTTTACCTTTTCCACCTATCACCTGCCAGCTTCTCATTTCACCCCCTCCCCCACCTACCTACCTTCCCCCTCAGCTGGCTTCAGCATCACCTTCTAGCTTGTAGCCCTTCCACCACCCGCCATCCCCCCCCCCAACCGTTCTTCTTATTCTGGCTTTTACCCCATTCCTTTCCAGTTCTGAAGCAGGGTCTTGGTCCAAAACATCAACTCTTGTTCCTTTCTGTAGCTGCTGCCTGATCTGCTGAGTTCCTCCAGCATTTTGTGTGCGTTACTGGTAATTGTGGCCATATCCAATTAACTCAGCTACACTATAATGTAGAAAACTCAATACAATTGCCCACAGCAGATTTAAACAGTCACACCTAAAATTTGGCTCACGTATAAGTGTATCAGTATAGAAAACTTGTACTTCATACAAGCATCATCAATAATGTGAAAATTCTGTTATTTTCAAACTTCCTATCATGATAAGCACCAGAGTGTATCAGATTTTCAGCATGTAGAGCACACTCTGAGTGATATCATCCACTCTATTTTGTAGTACTCCATTCAGAGTAATGGCACAATTTAAAAGACAATCAGTTCACTTAGTTGGCAATTATGTCTGCAATCTAATACAGGAGGAGGCTGACTGCAGACTTGGAGATTGCCGATAGTCAACACACAGCATCCAGGGGACCTATTCTGCAAATTGTAGATTACTATGATTTAGCTATTAATTTTCTGTCATAATCCCTATGGTGGTGCTGCAGGAGCCACCAAGAGAAACAGAGCAGGCAAGCACAGAGATCCCAAGAAAGAAGGGAAAACAAGGGCTCATGTCCAATCTGATGAATTTTTAATCTGGTAATTTAATATTTATGCTATGTCTGTTTAGGCATTCCTCTTTTTATTTGTCAAGAATGTTCACAGAATCTTCTCTACGGTTTCTCAAAGAACAAGAGGCTAAGTGTTTCCAAACCATGAAGACAAAGAACTATCACCTGCTGTAGACAGAACTACACCAGGCACCCATATTTACATTGCTCTGTCAGAGATAAAGGTCAGTATCGTCCTGAACTTCACAGTCTTTGGATTATTCCAGGAAACAGTAGATCTTCAATACCACATTTTCCAGTATGCTTCACACAAGCTTTAAGAGTACAGCCACTCAAAGATAAAGCCCTTCATCCTCATTAGCTTTAGAAGATAGACTGGGCATGATATTAGAGCATCATACACTTCCCCAGGGAGTGACAGATCTGTTTTCCTACCTAGTTCCATTTACACAAGTCCAGAGCACAGCTTTTCATCTGTGTACCTATCCAAATTTCTCTTAAGTGTTGCAATTGAACCTGCATCCACTGCCTCCACTGGCAGCTCATTCCACCCTCTGAGTGAAGATGTTTCTCCTCAGGTTCTGCTTGTATATTTCACCTCTCACTTAAACCTATAACCTTTAGTTCTAGTCTCACCCAACCTGTGGGGAAAAAGCTTGCCTGCTTTCACCCCATCTATACCCTTTGTATACCTCTATACGATCTCCCCTCAGTCCCCTACGCTCCAGGGAATAAAATTCTGACCTATTCAACCTTTCCTTATAACTTATGTATAATGCATTTCTAGAAAAGCTTCACATGGATCAGGACCAATGGAAGATCTTGGACCATGTATTTTCTCTAACTGATTTGAGACAGTCTGCTTCTAATACAATAATAAAAAAGAAATTACATTTTTAAAAACAAGTCAATGTAAATAACTGTCAAATATAAAGCAGATATTTTGCACGTATGTACCAGAGAGAGTTAAACACCATGGAATCAGGTCCTTTGGCCCAACGCATCCATAGTTCAATACCTAAACTAATCGCATTTGCCTGTGTTTAGCCCCTTTCCCTCTAAACCTGTACTTTTAATCAGTGGTTCTCAATGTGAGGTATTGAGGGGTCACAAGTAAAAAACAAGAAACTGGGGGCCACAGGAGGTTTCTGAATGGACCATGATAAGTTTACTGTTTTAATGAAATATTATTAAAATATATTAAAAAAAAGTGAATACATGCAAATTAATTGGAACCCTAAATGAAATCAATGGGGAAATATGCTAGATGATGCAAATGAGGCAGCAGAATGGCTTAGCCTGGGTGTGGGAGAGGGGGTGGTGGCACGTCAATCATTATATCGGCTCTTGCTTGACATTTTACACGCTGCAGGGTAGACCACTAAGCACAGCTCCATACCCATCCCCAAATGACAAACTGCAGACTGGGCAGGTGGGGCTTTCTGCAGCAAGGCGAATCAGCAAGCATGCAGCAGGAGGCTGGTTCTGTTTGCCTTCCACTGACCCATGCGCGTTATAGAACATAGAATAGTACAGCACAGTACAGGCCCTTCAGCCCACAATGTTGTGCCGACCCTCAAACCCTGCCTCCCATATAACTCCCCACCTTAAATTCCTCCATATACCTGTCTAGTAGTCTCTTAAACTTCACTAGTGTATCTGCCTCCACCACTGACTCAGGCAGTGCATTCCACGCACCAACCACTCTCTGAGTAAAAAACCTTCCTCTAATATCCCCCTTGAACTTCCCACCCCTTACCTTAAAGCCATGTCCTCTTGTATTGAGCAGTGGTGCCCTGGGGAAGAGGCACTGGCTGTTCACTCTATCTATTCCTCTTATTATCTTGTACACCTCTATCATATGTCCTCTCATCCTCCTCCTCTCCAAAGAGTAAAGCCCTAGCTCCCTTAATCTCTGATCATAATGCATACTCTCTAAACCAGGCAGCATCCTGGTAAATCTCCTCTGTACCCTTTCCAATGCTTCCACATCCTTCCTATAGTGTTTTATAATACTTATAAAACATGACACGGAGGCTGCAGTTACTGCAGTGGGGTCATCTTCTAGAAATGGCTAAAATGCACAAAGGCGTGAAGTCTACCTCTGTATCATGACCTAACATCACAACTGCCATTAAATCCCTGGTGCAGCATATTTTAAAAGGAAGTTCAATTCACTTTTCTTGGTTTATTACTCTTTATTGCCACAGAATTTGCATATATAATAGCATTTAAAAATATTTGCTTACAAAATTAAATCCTGATTTGGTGGTGGATTCATTTGGGGTGAATGTGAATGATGTTGACACCACACTGAAAGAATGTCTCATTGACCTCTGTGCAGAGTGATAGAACAGCTCAAGCAAACTTCAAACGCAGCAAGCAAAATTTCTGGATAACTAGTGATATTCAAAATAAGTTTCCACAGCTCTGGGATAAAGCAAAGTTGTTTTTAATTGGATTCTTATCTAATCGAATGTGGCTTTAGTCAAGCCTTTCACCTGCCATCAAAAGACTGCCATCTTGATGTTGTGAAAACAGGTGATCTTTGATTATCTTTAACCAAGTTGCAACCAGATATTCAAAAGCTCACGAGTTTGCATCAGTTGCAGGATCTCACTAAATACCCAAATAACATTAAGTGTTTTTTGTTGCTGGTTGGAAGGCAATTATATATATAATAAATAAAGAGCTTTGAAATTATTTTTATTTTTCCACATACACCTGTAACATTATATGTAACATGTAATACCCAAAACCTGTTAAAATATAAATATTGACTGTATATCAGAATATTTAGTACAGTTGATAAAAAAAACTTTAGCAACTAATGGAGACTTTGGAGGGTAGGGCCTCCAAAGATAGGAAGCTTCTCGTTCTGAACTCTTTGCTCTTACAAAATAGCACTCTGCTCCCCAGTGACGTCAAGCAGAGCAGTGATTGGAGTAGTCCGAAACTCCACGGGGATAGAAAGATTTTGACTGCATCAATGGAAGCAGAAATTAGCTCAGCATCCGGTGCCCCTGGGAGTTTCTGCACCAGTGGCACTGAGGATCCACCCGAGACAAGTTTCCAGTGATGGATTCCAGAGCTTGAGTAGGTCCCTTATGACCTATAATGAAGCAGGTCTTACAAGAACTTCTGCATGAGTGACCAATGTTATTTGTGGGCTGAATGTGTGGTTCAGAATCATGGGAGTGGCATTCTGGTGAGTGCTGCACACCATTGTACATGTGTAGAGTTCTCTGAGCCTTTTTCCTTTCAATTGATTTCAATCATAATTAAATCACATAGGTGTGTAAGGTGTGTAATTTCACACTCGGATTTCTCATCAGTTATATTTTCTTCCATGCTGTACACATTTGGCCGGTAGATGTTATATGTACTTCTTTTCACATTTGCATTTCATGGGGACATTTTAATGTAGTTTAGCAGTTGACAGGGAATCATCAGTGCAAATGAGAGGTCAAAGATTTATTTTCTATATATTGTAATTATTTGGCACTAAATTATATGTCAGTTTTTTTTCCATCGGCTTTCTCTATTTTTGCAACTGTAGCATTCTAACCAAGGTTTCACCAGTGCAAAATGAGATGGTGTCAAACATGTATACAGTTTATATATTGCATCCTCTGGAAAGTATATACACCTCCATACAAATGCAGCAGCAATAAGTAACCTAAAGTGCAAACGTGTATTGCAAATATCACACTATCATTGGTCAAATTGGTCAAGGAGCTACTGTATGATGGTCCAGCCCAAGAAGCTGATAGGAAAAGGTTTAAAAAACAGTTAGTCATACAGGCTGTATTTTTGTTTGTGTTGTTTTAATTCAAACGTTGAAAACTGATGAATTTGGCAGTGGAAGGTCTAGAGCAGAGACATGGTTCTTTGATGTGGGAATCAATAGAATACCAGGTAAAATGTCAATGCTTAGATGTTGATGAGTGATAACATAGTGGCAAAACCTCAGGTTAAAAATATTCAACATGCAAAGCATTCGCTAAACTGAAATATAAAGAAACAGGAAAGATGCTTACCCATTAAGAATGTTAGTAACATTCAGATTTTGCAGACAAAAGAATTATTTTGTCTCTGATCACAAGCACATTCAATTTGATTCATTAAAACAAGTCATAACACCATCAGTTAAAAATAGTTATATCTAGTCTCTGATTAGTGACTCAAAATATCTAGCAAGGCTTTATCCTACACCACTGCATTGTCACTGATGGCATGTGCCATTGTGCCTTGTTTCGCAAATCATTAAGGCTAACAAGAAAAAAATAATATACTATTACCCTAAAAGTCATGAGAAAATTATGACTATATATGAATCTGCAATAGCATCAGTGCTCCCTAAGTGGCTACAAAATATTTTGGCCAAATTCCTGATTTTCCACACCCCCCCTCCCCCCAGTCCTGGAAAGAACATGTGTTGACAACAGGATGGTCTTCCCTGTGAGGTGCTTTCTTTCACTCTCTGGATTTGCACATCATAATTAGGTACTTGATAAAACTAATTGCTGTATTTGTATTGCAAGTGAACATGCACATGCAAGTGAGCAAACTGCTACATTGAACAAATGTGGAATAGAAGTAGCTGCTTATTTTTCTTTCTTTTTTATTCTTTCTCTCACTCTCCTTTTTCTCCCTCTGTCCCTCTGAATATACCCCTTGCCCATCCTCTGGGTCCAACCCCACCTCCCTCCTTGTCTTTCTTGCCGGATCTTCTGTCCCATGACCCTCTCATATCCCTTTTGCCAATCACCTGTCCAGCTCTTGGCTCCATCCCTCCCCCTCCTGTCTTCTCCTATCATTTTGGATCTCCCCCTCCCCCTTTCAAATCCCTTACTCACTCTTCCTTCAGTTAGCCCTGACGAAGGGTCTCGGCCTGAAACGTCGACTGCACCTCTTCCTAGAGATGCTGCCTGGCCTGCTGCGTTCACCAGCAACTTTTATGTGTGTTGCTTATTTTTCTCTTAGTATTGGCCTACACAGTTTGCATAGTGCCTCTAATATAATGTCCCTAGTCTTTATTCATGATTACAAATCCCAGATTTATTGTTGTCTTTTCCCATTCTCTCCCCTCCCAATGTCTCCACTTTCCTAGTCTCTTCTCCTCTTCATTACCCTGATCATATGGAGTGATTAATGCCTGACCTTTAATGCAATGGTGAAAAAACAATGAGCAGTCCTTTTCTTTCAGAGCATATTACTGTCATCCAGGTTTTTAACTGAGCTGAAAACCAAGAGTTTTGTTTTTCAATATATTCTTTAGTTTGTGTCTGGCAAGAAATACCACAACCAGGAATTAAATGCTGAATAATGAAAGAGGAAAAGCATTAGTAAGTTGTTTTTATCTAACTCACTTTTTGCTCTGATTAGGTAATGTTTTCCTTGTTATATCAATATATATGTCAATAGAAAAAAGTTGAAAGAGCAATTTATCATAAAGGCAAACACTGGACATATTTTTAAAAGTAATTACTAGTTATGTATTTGAACACCAGAGTTTTGAGCACAATGAAAAAAATTGATAAAATTACTCATAATAAGCAACCATTGTTGCAGACTTATTATTTTTACTTATTATTAGCACCTTTCTCATAGCTTTTCATTCACCATCATATTGAGATAGCCTTTCATTTTCTGCACATTCTCCAATATATAGAATAAACTTCTTTATTCTGTAAATAGAATATCACATGAATCACCTTCATTTTCTCTTACAAAATAAGTTGCACAATATGCAACTCTGTCACCCACATTCCTCCCACAGCTTACACCCACAATATAGTTTCTCCCTATCTTCTTCTCCATAACCTGTGTTGACCCTGATAGACACCCACTCACAGAACCAGAAATTGCGGACAAGTTATCTATCCTCCTTCTGTAGCACAAGGCCACATATATCTGCAACAGGAAGTGTGTCTAAATTGCTGTCAGAAGATATCCAGCTCAGTTCTGACTATAATAAAAAAAGAAACTTGACCACAGACATTAATTCTGTATCTCTTTACACAATGCTGCCTAACCAATTGAAAGATTCTAGCATTTTTGTTATTTCAAATTTGTAGCATTTGTAGTTTTCTTTTGATTTTCTTACCTTACTTTATTCAGAGCCAGTAAATGGTTTTCTGAGGATTGCAATGTGGTGGTTATTTCGCTAGCTGTCACAGGTGCTGTCTGATGCTGAATCCATCTTGAAGTTAAGTCCTTTAGAAACCTCCAGCTGGGTCAATAATGGTGCTATTCCCCATATGGGCAAAGCAGTTTTTCTCTCAGAGCATATTAAAATATGTCCATCCAACCAATACACTGTCATCCTCCTTTGGCCTATAAATTTCTTCCTCATTATTAACAAGAGTAAATTTTGATTCCTTTTAATCATAGACCTTCCATTTAAATCCAAATCTATAATATACCAAGAAAGTAACCACTCTCATACTGAGCATTGTAAAAATTATCCACTTCGAGTCCTCCATTCACAAAACTGTCAATTGTGACTCATAGCTTTCTCCCACTGAGCTAATTTTTAATCCAATAACACGTTCCCTTAGATCCCATGAATTTTACTTTGCTAATCTGTTGCATATGGAACTTTACAGCATAAACAGGTGATCATTCAGCCCAGCGTGTTCATGCTAATCGAAAGCTGACCTTCCCAGCTTGTGTTCCATTACCTTACAGCAGCGGTCCCCAACTACCGGGCCGCGAGGAAGCGATATGATTTGGCGATATGAGTCAGCTGTACCTTTCCTCGTTCCCTGTCACGGCCACTGATCAGCCATTACGCATGCGAGGTCATCCGTGTCAGGGTGGGAAGGCGATCAACTCCTCGAGCTTGCAAATGTCGGCGGGCTGAAAAGTATGTTTGACATAACATCTGTCGGCATTTTGGATCAAAGTCAAGGCTAAATATCCTGAGATAGCCACGAAAGCACTGAAAACGTTGCTTCCATTTCCAACATTTTTCTGCGAAGCGGAGTTTTCTGCAATGAATGCAACGAAAACTAAACTGCGGAATAGACTGGACATAAGGAACCCCCTTCGAGTATCGCTGTCTCCCATCACCCCTCGATAGGACCGTCTTGTTGCAGGGAAACAAGCCCAGGGCTCCCACCGATTCAGCGATATTGGTGTGTTGCAATGATTTTATATGTTCATACGGGGAAAATATGTGCTGTGTGTTTAACATCCAAACGTTACTTAAAATGTTATGATGCTATTGACTTATATAACCATATAACAATTACAGCACGGAAACAGGCCATCTCGGCCCTTCTAGTCCGTGCCGAACGCTACTAAGACCTGCACACAGCTCATAACCTTCCATTCCTTTCCTGTCCATATACCTATCCAATTTTTCTTTAAATGATAATATCGAACCTGCCTCTACCACTTCTACTGGAAGTTTGTTCAAAACTTACTTCAAGCTCCCCTGTCCTCCCCTGATAATTGACCTATCACTGTATTCATGCGAGGAAAATATGCGCTGTGTGTTTAATATTAAATTCGTTAGATAAACTCTTTTAGATACAAAATTGAGTGTATTACCCACTTATCGCCTATATTCCAGTAGTGATTAACAGCCACCCCCACGAACAGAATCGCCAAAAGGGATTTGCTGGGGGGGGGGGGGGGGGGGGGGAGAGATCAGCAGGTCACGATGCGCATGCGCACTGGTGCCCGCGCAGGGCTTCATGGTCATTGTAGTCTTTCTGGGTAAACAACGCATTTGACTGCTATTCTTGTCCATTGGCAACCCTACCCCCCCCCACTCCCCACCCGCCCTCCCCCCCCCCCCCCCCCCCCCCGGGTCGGCCGGTCCCCAAGAATATTGTCAATATTAAACCAGTCCGCAATACAAAAAAGGTTGGGGACCCCTGCCCTACAGAGTATAGCTCTCCTGAGCCTATCCAGACACAATTGAAACAAAATGGGGTATTTGCCACGACTGCCCTTTTAAATAGTGAGTTTCAGATCTTTTAGTACATTTTCCTGTCTTTTCCTTAGTTTTCTAATCTTTCTCCTGATTAACTTAAATCATGTTCCCCTGAAATTGATCTTTCTGTTAAAGGGAATAGATCCTCCTTATATATCTTGTCTAGACTTCGTAATTTTATACACCACAGTTCAATCTTCCAACCTATCCAGTCTTCGCTCATAATTAATTCTCCAAACCTGGCAATGTTCTCATAAATCCACTCTGCATCATCTGTACCAATTACATCCACTCTGCAGTATGGAGACCAGAAATGTACACAGTGCCTTAACTAATGTTGGTACTTCTGCCATGATGTCTGTCACAATGTGCGCTAGCAATATCCGAACCCAAGTGGACTCTGATATGGAGACGGCAATGAGAGCTTATTCATAAGAATTCCGAAAGAACATCAGTGGCTCAGCTGAATGACACTACATTCTCAAAAGAAGGATCCTGCAATTAGGCTAATCAGCATCCACTTAAGTAATACAAGTAACATGGAATCCCCGAGCCTATCAAAATAAACTTAGCAAGCTTAAACAGGTAGCACCAGGAGACCGCATTACAAAGAGTGAGTCGCTTGAGAAAAACAGAATCAGAATCAAAATCAAGTTTAGTATCACCGGCATATGTCATGAAACTTCTTGTTATGCAGCAGCAGTACATTGCAATACATAATAACAAAAAAATGTAAATTACTATATCTACATATCTCTGTATATACATATATATATATATATTTAAAACATTGAATGATATAAATAGTGCAAAAAGAGAAAAAAAATAGTGAGGTAGTATTCATGGGTTCAATGTCCATTCAGAAATCATTTGGCAGAGGGAAAGAAGCTGTTCCTGAATCACTGAGTGTGTGCCTTCGGGCTCCGGGACCTCAATCATGATGATAGCAATGAGAAGAGGGCATATTCTGGGTGATAGGGGTCCTTAATGATGGATGCTGCCTTTTTGAGGCATCGATCCTTGAAGATGTCCTAGATGCTGTGGAGGCCAGTGCCCCATGATGGAGCTGACTGAGTTTACAAATTTCTGTAGCTTGTTTTGATCCTGAGCAGTGCTACACAGTTATAGGTGTAGAGGGAGCAGAGCAGTGGGCTAAGCACACGTCCCTGAGGTACACAAGTGTTGATTATTAGCAAGGTGGAAATGTTATGTCCAATCAGCACAGGCTATGGTCTTCCAGTGAGGAAATTGAGAATCCAGTTGCAGAGAGAGCTATAGAGAGAGCTTTTTGATCAGAACTGTAGGAATGATTGTATTAAACGCTGAGCTGTAGTCAATGAACAGCATCCTGACATAGGTATTTGTATTGGCCAGGTGATCCAAGGCCGTGTGAATAGCCGATGAGATTGCACCTACAGTACACCAATTGTGGTAACAGGCAAACTGCAGTAGTTCCAGGTCCTTCCTGAGACAGGAGCTGATTCTAGCCATGACCAACCTCTAATCACTGTAGATGTGAGTGCTACTGGATGATAGTTGTTAAGGCAACTCACCCTGCTCTTCTTAGGCACTGGTATGATTTCGAAGCAGTTGGGAACTTCCAAATGTAGCTATGAGACATTGAAAATGTCTTTGAACACACCTACCAGTTGGTTGGCAGAGGTTTTCAGTGCCCTACCAGGTACTCCATCGCAGCCTGTCGCCTTGTGAGGGTTCACCTTCTTGAAAGATGTTCTGACGTCAGCCTCTGAGACAGAGATCACAGGGTCACCAGATACTGCAGGGATCCTCATGGCTGTAGTTTTATTCTCCTTTTCAAAGCGAGCATAAAAGGCATTGAGCTCATCTGGGAGTGAAGCATCACTGCCATTCATGATGTTAGGAATGCTAAATGATTAACAATACTCATTAAACAAGAATTAACCAATTCATGTGATCAGAACCCTTGGAGCCCAACGTTCTCCAGCACCTCAGACGAGCGCAAAGAATGCATTACAGATGTCCCTATTCTTGAACTCTGTGGTAAAGAGAAAGATTCTATATGATTCTTAACCACTTATCTACTTAACCTGCTATTTTCAAGAATCTGTTGGACATGTACTCCAAGATCCCTCCAGTCACCTAAATTCCTTATTAGGTTCAATGGGTACATTTAATGTCAGAGAAATATATACAATATACATCCTGAAATTCTTTTTCTTCACAAGCATCCATGAACACAGAGGAGTGCCCCAAAAAATGAATGACAGTTAAGCGTTAGAACCCCAAAGTCCCCCCTAGCTCCCCCCCACGCACAAGCAACAGCAAGGCGATGGCCCTTCCCCCCAGCAAAAGCATCGGCACCATCCACCAAGCACTCAAGCATGCAGAAAGCATCAATAAAGACATAAGTCTTGTAGTACCCCAAAGACTACTCATTCACCTGGTAATTCGACATGCCACAGGCTCTCTCTCTCTCCTTAATAAGGGAAAAAGAGATGTTCCCATTTCACAGCGAGAGGGGAGACATAACAAACAACTTATGCCATCCTTTATCAAATATAACCTTCCCTTGTTTGCTCTCTCACACTCCACCAAACTTGTACTATCTTTGTCTCCATTAAATCTTACCATTGAAATGTTCCTGCAGCTGACATCTTTCTTCCTCACAACAACACAACCAATTTTGGTATAATTGACAAATTCTTTGTTCGGGATTTCAACATTTAATTTTAAATCATTAATATCTACTTTGAGGGGGCCTAATACTGAACACTGTAGAGTTCCACTGCCTTCAGTAATCACAAGTGAAGCCTTTTCTTTCTCCCAGTGACGCAATTTTTAATCGAGTGCTTCTTTCCCTTGGATCCCAGGGACTTTTACATTTCTAATCAAACTGGCTTCTGGACATTTATGGATTTTAGCAATGCATTGAACAAAGACCACATGAGATGCATAATGTTGACTTGCCTTGTTACTTCTCTTCATAACAAATCCTTCCTGACCATCTTTGATAAAATGTGCCACTCTAAATGTTATTTCAAGCTGTTCCTTAAATCTTTTTCTAATAAGACAAAAGACACTGCAGATACTGAGATCTGGAACTTGACTGCCCTATAGAAATGCAGTTCATCCCTTTCTCTGTATTTTAGATGATGGTAGTCTTCCAATATCATGGTTGTAGCTAAAGAGCACTAGAAAATGATTGTCACAGCCAGCGATTTTTTTTTGCCTACTGGGGATTTATCCACTTTTATCCACTCTTGCCCATTACCTGTGGTTGGTTCTGTCCCTTCCTGTCCCTTGCCTCCGTTGGGTAAGCCAGGCCGTATTGCCGTTACTTACGGTTGGTTCTGTCCCTTCCTGTCCCTTGCCTCCGTTGGGTAAGCCAGGCTATATTGCCGTTACCTACAGTTGATTCTGTCCCATGCCTCTGTCAGGTGGTGATCCATGTCCTGTCCAGGGGTACTGCGTCCTGCCCAGGTGAACCGTGTCCTGCCTCCTGTCAAGCCTCATCTCTAGCCTCAAGCCTGAAGACCCCTGCCTCCTGCCAAGCCTCGTCTCTAGCCTCTAGCCTTAAGCCTGAAGACCCCAGCCTCTAGCCTCTAGCCTCAAGCCTGAAGACTCCAGCCTCCTGCCTCGCCTCGCCTCTAGCCTCAAGCCTGAAGACTCCAGCCTCGTCCTGCCTGCCAAGCCTCATCCTTGCCTAGTTCTGGGGTCCGAGCCAGGGGCAAGACCCAGGTACTGGGTCCTTGTCCAGTCTCTGGCTCAGAGTCCAAGCCCAGGCTCCTAGCTCTCTTGTCCGGTCCTGTTCAGGGTTCCTGGTTTTCGTGTCCATGTCCTTGCCCTCAGCCTGTATCCTAGTCCTGTCCTTAGTACTTCAGTGTCTGTGTCTTGCACTTGGGTCCGTTCCTAGCCACCGCCTTATGACAGTAATGTATTACCAGTTCCTATACCTCACCTCCACTTTTGTGATTTACCCTTCCCCTTTACACATTTAGAAAAATGATCCTTGGGCTTTCCATGATTTTATTTGCTAGTATACTTTGATTTACCTAACTTTCCTTCTACTTTCTCCACTGCACTCATTTTATACCCCTCTAGGCTTTCTGCAGTGTTAAACTCTTGGGATTTGCCATAAGCATCCCTTTTTTTGCTGATCCTGCCCTCTACATCACCATCCAGATTTGTGATTTCCTCTTTTATTTGCAGGATATTTGCTCTGAACATTCACTTTCATCTCCTTTTATGCAGTTCACTGCATGAACACTGATTTATCTTCAGCTATCTTTTATTCAAGTTGACTTTTAGCAAATACTGTCTCAACTTATCCTGTTCAATGTAGAACTTTACTCCTGGTTTATACTTGTTCTACCTGATTTATAATTGCTGCCTCCAAATGCTGTCCTGCTGCTCCTGTTCTATTATTCAAGAAGGGAACCAAGTATAATCCTGGAAACTATTGTCTGGTGAGTCTCACATCAGTGGTCAGCAAGTTACTGGAGACAATTCTCATGGATAAGATATATGAGCACTTGGAAAATCATGGCCTAAGTAGGGAGAGCCAGCACGTCTTTGTGCTGAACAACTCGTGTCTTACTGACTTGATTGAGTTTTTTTGACAAGGTGATGAGGGTAATTGATGAAGGTAGATCTGTGGATGTTGTTTACATGGATTTTAGTAAGGTGTTTGACAAAGTCCCTTATGGGAGGCTTATCCAGAAGATTAAGCTGCATGAGCTCCGTGATGAACTGGCCGTTTGAATTCAGAATTGGCTTGCCCATCAAAGACAGAGGGTAGTGGCCAAAGGGACTTATCTAGCCGGAGGCCTGTGATTAGTGGTGTTCCACCAGGATCTGTACTGGTTCCGCTGCTATTTGTGATGAATATAAATGACCTGGATGAAAATGTAGCTGGGTAGATTAGTAAATTTGTATATGATACAAAGATCAGTTGTGTTATGAACAGCATAGAAGACTGGCAAAGAATATGGTTGGCTATAGATCAGTTGCAGATATAGGTTGAGAAATGGCAGATGGAGCTTAACCCAGATAAATGTGAGTTGCACCTTGGTAGGTCAACTGTAAAGAGACAGTCCACTGTTAAAGGCAAGTTCCTGAACAGCCTTGATGAGCAGAGGGATCTTAGGTCCAAGTTCATAGTTTCCTAAAAGTGGCTACACAGTTTAATAAGGTGGTTAAAAAGGCTTATGACATCCTTGACTTTATTGGTCGTGGCATTAAGTTTAAAAAGTGAGGAAGTTATGTTGCAGCTTTATTAAACTCTAGTTAGGCCGCATCTGGAGTATTGCATACAGTTCTATAGGAAAGATGTCAAGGCTTTGGAGCAGGTGTGGAAGAGGAGTAACAGGATGCTGCCTGGATTAGAGGGCATGTACTATATAACAAGAGGTTTGACAAACTTGGGTTGTTTTCCCTGAGCAGCAGCGGTTGAGGGAAGATCAGATAGAGATTTATAAGATTATGAGAGGCATATCTTTTTTCCAAGGGGTAAAATGTCAAATACCAGAGGGTGTGCATTTAAGGTGAAAGGGGGTACTTTCAAAGGAGGGTGAGGGGGGGGGGGGGTAAGATTTTTAACCCAAAGAGTGGTGGGTGCCTAGAATATGCTGCCTGGGGTGGTGGTAGAGACAGAAATATTGGAGACTTTTAAGAGACATTTAGATAGGCACATGAATGTGAGTAAAATGGAAGTACATGGACATTCTGTAGGCAAAAGGGATTGGTTTAGTTAGCCATTTACTCATTTTACTAATTTAATTGGTTTGGCATAATATTCCTGTGCCGTGCTGTTCTATGTTCTATTTCACCCTGGTTTATTCCCTAAAATTAAGTCCCCGGGCTTCTATTGACTGATTTAAAATATATCTTGAATGTACTTTCATGAGTTCTTCATCTCATATCCTTTACTCTGTTTATTGTTCCATTTAATATTAGACATTTGAAATCCCCAATTACAGATATTACACTTTTTTATTTCTGTACTTTGGGTACTTATTTTCTCTTCCACTTTACTCAGTTTGAGTTGCCATGGCACACTCCTGGTAATGTGATTAGCACTTTTTTTCTGTTTCACAATTCAATCCATATGACCTTTCTGGCAACTTTAATTGTCACTCTCCTTTCTGTTTTATCTCCCAATCTATTGACGTGAACTGCAAACCATGTAATTAGGAATGCTGAGCCACTAATTACATGGTTTGCAGTTCATAACAATAAATCCTTATGTTTAAGTTTTGTTTCATTATTGGCTACAGTGTCATAACAGCATGAGTTTACCTGTACCTTCAATTACTCAAGTTCATTCCCTGGAATCCTTGCTTTAAAGCATGAACAATTTAGAACTGCCAACACACTTTATTAACCTTTTTTCCCTTTGTCTTCAAATTTATTTACACTCAGTGGTTACTTTATTAGGTACACCTGTACACCTCATTAATAAGACCATAAGATATAGGAGCAGAAGTAGGCCATTCGGCCCATCGAGTCTGCTCCACCATTCAATCATGGGCTGATCCAAATCTTCCAGTCATCCACACTCCCCTGCCTTCTCCCCATACCCTTTGATGACATGGCTAATCAAGAACCCATCGATCTTTGCCTTAAGTGCTCCGAATGACTTGGCCTCCACAGCTGCTCATGACAACAACTTCCACTGATTTACCACCCTCTGACTAAAGTAATTTCTCCGCATCTGTTCTAAATGGACGTCCTTCAATCCTGAAGTCGTGCCCTCGTGTCCTAGCTCTGCCATATCTAATCTGTTTGGGCCTTTTAACATTCATAATATTTCTATGAGATCCCCCCCTGGTTCTCCTGAACTCCAGGGAATACAGTCCAAGAGCTGCCAGACGTTCCTCATATGGTAACCCTTTCATTCCTGGAATTATTCTCGTGAATCTTCTCTGAACCCTCTCCAATGTCTAAACATAGTCTAAAGGTTCAGTTGTTCAGACCAAACATCAGAATGAGGTAGAAATGTGATCTAAGTGACTTTGACTGTGGAATGATAGTTGGTGTCAGATGGAGTGGTTTCAGTATCTCAGAAACTGCTGATCTCCTGGGATTTTCAAACATAACAGTCTCTAGAGTTTTCAGAGGATAGTGCAATAAACAAAAACATCCAGTGAGTGGCAGTCCTGTGGGTAAAAATGCCTTGTTAATGAGAGAAGTCAGAGGAGAATGGCCAGACTGGTTCAAGCTGACTGGAAGGCGACAGTAACTCAAATAATCACGCATTACAACAGTGGTGTACAGAATGCATAAGGCATTGAAACTTAAAATGGATGGGCTACAGCAGCAGAAGAACATGAACATACACTCAGTGACCACTTTACTAGGTACAGGAGGTTCCTAGTAAAACAGAAACTGACTGTATTAATCCCTATCTTCTACATTTCCATTCTAGGCCCCTGGATAATAAACAGGAGAAGGAACTCCTGTTCCTTATCCAAATGCCCAGAACAAAAATGCATGATTTCAGGCTAGGAAAAGATTGGGTTCCTTATGATTCAATTGATAATTAAACAATTGGTTCGCCAAGGTAGTGTAGTAGTTTGATACTATTACAGCTCGAGATGTCAAATTTCAGAGTTCAATTCTGACATCATCTGCAAGGAGTCTGTACATCCTCCCAGTGGAATGCATGAGTTTTCTCTGGGTGCTCCGGTTTCCTTCCACAGTCCAAAAACATACTGGTTGGTCTTTGTAAATTGTCCTGTGATTAGGTTAGGGTTAAATTGGGCTTGCTGTGGGTCATGACTCAAAGGGCCTGAAAGGCCTATTCCACATTGTATTTCAATAAATAAATAAATAATACTTTCTGGCAATAATAGGATGTTGTTTTTCTCCGACACCCTACGAAACTAACCAGAATTTAGTGGCAAAAGGTGGTTATAAATGCTCCCATTATTGGAGAGGAAACTAGTCAAAATCATTTAATGATGGCATTTGACTGAAAATAGATCTTGGGAAGATCCTGCATCTCAGGAAACTAAATGTAGTATCTAGCAATATGACTATGCATTGACTACTGGCACAAAGTTGTATTTGTTACTCATTAAATTTACCAAATGATTATGGCTTGTACATTCTTCTGCAGCAGGACTTTTAGGAAGGAAATAGAAAGGAAATTACTGCTAAATAATCTCTCTGGCACTGATGGAGTCTTAATTCTCTGGATCATAATTATTGGTAGAAATTTAAAGGAAATAAACTTTTTAACCATTTCTGTCTCTTATCTTTCAAACATAAGAATGTGTGAACGTGACTTAGCATGAAATAAATATTCAAAGGCTTGTACTTCCTTCTCAATAAGAACTCTTCAACTTAGTTTAGGAAAAATAATAATTTTGTTCTTTTCACAAGATCACAGATGGATTGTTGAAATTGCCACATGAAAATGTGTTCCTATTACAGCTGGTCCCAGAACTAAAGCCCAAAGAAAGTTTAATGAATGGGTAGTGCCATTCCTTCACAAAGGATAAAATGTGGGCCATTAAATACAATTCACACAAAACACTGGAGGGATTCAGTAGGTCAGGCAGCAACTATGGAAATGGATCCTTCGGGCTGAGGCCTTTCATCAGGACTGGAAAGGAAGGGTAAAAAGGTGGAGGGAGGGGAAGTTTGGACATACTAGAAGGTGATAGGTGAAGCCAGGTTGATGGGGGAGTGTGGATGAAGTAAGAAACTGGGAGGCGATAGGAGGAAAAGGCAAAGGGCTGGAGAAGGAATCTGATAGGATAGGAGAGTGGACCATGGGAGAAAGGGAAAGAGGAGAGGCACCATGGGGAGGTGATAGGCAGGTGAGGAGAAGCTGTAAGGGGCCAGAGTAGGAAATAGAAGGGGGGAGGGGAAAAAGTTTACCATAAGAAGAAATCAATGTTCATGCCATCAGGTTGGAGGCTATCTAGACGGAATAGGAGGTGTACTCCTCCACCTCATGGCAGAAGAAGAGACCATGCACTGATATGTCGGAATGGAAATGGTATTGGGAATTAAGATGGTTAGCCACTGGGAAAATCAGCTTTTGGTAGATGGAGCTGACATGCTTGACAAAGGGGTTCCCCAATTTATGTTGGGTCTCACCAATGTAGAGGAGTCCATATCGGGAGCACTGGATAGAGTAGACAACCCCAACAGGTTCACAGGTGAAGTGTTGCCTCACCTGGAAGGATTGTTTGGGGCCCTGAATGGAGGTGAGGGAGTAGGTGAATGAGCTGATATAGCATTTCTGTCACTTGCAGGGATATATGCCAGGAGGGAGATCAGTAGGGAGGGATGAGTTGACAAGGGAATCATGGAGGGAACAATCCCTGCAGAAGGTGGGAGGGTGGGGGTTGACAAACATACGTTTGGTGGTAGGGTCCTGTTGAAGATGGCAGAAGTTGCAGAGAATGATGTGTTGGATGCAGAGGCTCATACAGTGGTGAGGACAAGAGGAACTCTATCCCTGTTAAGACAGCAGGAGGGTGGGGTGAGTGTGAATGAGTGGGAAATGGAGGAGATGCAGTTGAGGACAGCATCAATGGTGGAAGAAAGGAAACACTCCTCCACATTTTACGCATCTGACAGAGAATTCTCTGCAAACCTCCGCAATGAGGCCATTCTCAGGTTGGAGGGCAACACCTCATATTCCATCTAGGTAGCCTCTATGGCATGAACGTTGATTATTCTGAGTTCCAGTAAGTTTTTCCTCTCCCATTCCCTCTTCTTTAATTCCCCACTCTGCCCTCTTACCTTTTCTCCTCACCTGCCTATCACCTTCCCCTGATACCCCTCCTTCCCTTTCTTCCACGGTCCACTCTCCTTGCCTATCAAATTCCTTCTCCCACACTTTAACCTTTTCCACCTATCACCTCCCAGCTGCTTACTTCATACCCACACCCCTCCACCATCCACCTGGTTTCACTTATCACCAGCTAGCTTGTCCTCCTTCCCCTCCCCCACCTTCTTACTCTTTCATCTTCCCCCTTCCTTTCTAATCTTGACGAAGGGTCTTGACCTGAAAGTTTGACTGTTTATTCATTTTCATCGATGCTGCCTGACCTGCTGAGTTCAGCCAGCATTTTGTATGTGTTGCTTGGACTTCCAGCATCTGCAGAATTTCTTGTGTCAAATTTTATGTGACCAATTTTGTTGATTAAAGGAATTGGAGCATATTTAGGCATTAGGTAGAAGTTGGAATTGAGGCACAGGATTCATCACAATCATGTTGAATGGTGGAGAAGGCTTGAGAGGCTATGTAACCTTTTTCCTATTTCTTTTGTTAGCTGAGTTATATATATTGGTCATGAGCATGAGGAATAAATCCATGCTGTTTAACTGATGGCATTACCAATCACTGCACTGAACGTTGGAGGCTACCAAGATTATGTGTGGCTTTAAAACCACAAGTACACTTTGGTGATTCCTGATTAGAATTATAGATATGATTTCCACTAAACTAAATGTGGCCTTTTCCATTTCTACTCAATTATGTAACAACATTGTTTCATGAAGCTGCATAAGCTTAAGCCATGCTCTTAGTTACATAAACTACTGGAAATACTCAGTGGACTAATTACTTATTTCCTCGATGTAATAGGAGGCAAACTACTGAGTGAAATATTAGACCATAAGACTATAAAATGTAGGTGCAAAATTAGGCCATTTGGTCCATTAAATCTGCTCCAGTTTCATCATGGCTGATCCAAATTTCCTCTCAGTCCCAATCTCCAACCATCTTCATACCCTGACCAATCAAGAAAGTATCAAATATACCTTAAATATACATAAAGACTTAACCTCCACAGCTGCCTGTGGCAATGAATTCCACAGATTCACCACTCCTTGGCTAAAAAAATTCCTCTTCAATTTTGTTCTAAAAGGACGCCTCTCTATTCTGAGGCTATATCCTCTGGTTTTAGACTCCCCCACCATAGGAAGCATCCTCTCCACATCCACTCAATCAAGCCTTTTCACCATTCAATAGGTTTCAATGAGGTCAACCCTCATTCTTCTGAACTCCAGTATCATCAAACACTCTTTATACGACAAGCCATTCAAACCCATAATCATTTTCATGAACCTCCTTTGAACTCTCTCCATTTTCAGCATACCTTTTCTAAGACAAGGGACCCAAAACTGCTCACAATAGTCCATGTCAGGCCTCACCACTGCTTTATAAAGTCTCAACATTACATCCTTGCTTTTATATTCTAGTCCTCCTGAAATGAATGCTAACATCACATTTGCTTTCCTCACCACAGACTCATCCTGCAAATTAGACTTCAGGGAATCTTGCACAAGCGCTCCCAAGTCCTGTTGCGCCTTGATTTTTTGTATTTTTTCTCCATTCAGAAAATTTTCATTTTCTTCCACCAAAATGCATGACCATTCACTTCCCAACACTGTACTCCATCTGCCACTTCTTTGCCCATTCCCCTAAACTATCTAAGTCCTTCTGTAGCTTCTCTACTTCCTCAAAAATACCTGCGTCTACCTTTGTATTAGCTGCAAAGTTTGCAACAAAGCCAGCAATTCCATCATCCAAATCATTAACATATTGCATAAAAAGCATCGGACTCCTGTGGAACATTACCAGTCACTGGTAGCCAACCAGAAAAGGATCCCTTTATTCCCACTCTTCGCCTCCTGCCAATCAGCCACCACTTTATCCATTCCCTGTAATACCATGGACCCATAGCTTGTTAAGCAGCCTCATGTGCAACGCCTTGTCAAAGGCCTTCTGAAAATCCAAGTACACAGCATCAACCGATTCTCCTTTGTCTGTCCTGCTTGTTATTTCTTCAAAGAATTCTAACAGATTTGTCAGGCAAAATTTTCCCTCAGGAAACCATGCTGACTGTGCTCCATTTTATCATATGCCTGCAAGCACCCTGAGGCCTCATCCTTAATAATCAATCCTAACATCTTCCCAACCACTGAGGTCAGACTAACTGGCCTATAAGTTCCTTTCTCCTGCCACTCTCCCTTTTTGAAGAGTCGAGTGATATTTGCAAATTTCCAGTCTTCGGGAACCATTCCAGAATCTAGTGATTCTTGAAAGATCATTACTAATGCCTCCACAATCTCTTCAGCCACCACTCTTAGATCCCTGGGGTGTACAGCATCTGGGGTGACTTATCTACCTTCAGATCTTTCAGTTTCCCAAGAACCTTCTCCCTAGTAATTGTAACTTCACGACCTTCATGACCCCTGACACCTGGAACTTCCACTATACTGCTAGTGTCTTCCACAGTGAAGACTGATGCAAAATACTTGTTCAGATCATCCGTCATTTCCTTGTCCCCCATTACTACTTCTCCAGCATTGTTTTCCAGTGGTCCGATATCCATTCTCACCTCTCTTTTACACTTTATGTATCTGAAGAAACTTTTAGTATCCTCTAATATTATTAGCTAGCTTACTTTTGTATTCCATCTTTACCTTCTGAATGACTTTTTTCATTACCTTCTGTTGATATTTGAAAGCTTTCCAATCCTCTAACTTCCCAGTAATTTTTTGCTCTATTATATCTCTTTGGCTTTTATGTTGGCTTTGACTTCTCTTGTTAACCATTGTGTCATCTTGCCTTTAAATACTTCTTCCTCTTTGGGATGTATATATCCTGTGCCTTCCAAATTGCGTCCAGAAATTCTAGCCATTGCTGCTCTGCCATTATCCCTGCCAGTGTTCTTTTCCAATCAATTTTGGCCAACTCCTCTCTCTCATGTCTCTGTAATTCCCTTGATTCCACTGTAATACTGATACACCTGACTTTAGCCTCTCCTTCTCAAATTTCAGGATGAATTTGATCATATGATGATCACTGGCTCCTAAAGGTTCTTTTACCTTAAGCTCTCTAATCAATTCTGGTTTATTGCACAAAAACCCAATCAAAAATAGCTGATCCCCTAATGGGCTCAACCACTAGCTGCTCTAATAAGCCATCTCATAGGCATTCTAGAAATTCTCCTTCTTGGAATCCAGCACCAACCTGATTTTCAAAGGTTTCAAAGGTGCATTTAATGTCAGAGAAATGTATACAATATCCATCCTGAAATGATTTTTCTTTGCAACCATCCATGAAAACAGAGGAGTGCCCCAAAGAATGAATGACAATTAAATGATAGAATCCCAAAGTCCCTCACCAGCTCCCCTCCCTCCTGCGCGTAAGCAGCAGCAAGCAACAATCCCCCTCCCCCTACTGACAAAAAAGAGCATCGGCACCTGCCACCGAACACTCAAGTGTGAGCAAGGTAACAGTAAAGACACAGACCCGGCACTTGACATACCACAGGCTCTCTCTCTCCCTAATAAGGGAGAAAGAGATGTCTCCGTTTCACAGCGAGATGGGAGACATAACAAACAACTTGCTGGTTTACAATGTTAAAAGTCTATTGCGTTGCTTTTATCAAGCTCTGTGCCCAAAGATCTCGGGTCTCTGGGCACACAGCCGTAGATCTTCCGACTCCCCTGACGACACACCGATCTCCTGCCGTGACACTGACCTTCGATCCACCTGTCTCCAGAGCCCCAAGATCCTGGGCCTCCAAAGGCGAGCCAAACTCTTCGGCCGAGCCCTTAGCGTGCCGAACAACGGCCAGTTGTGAAATCCTGAGAGCCGGTCCTATTCCCTCAAAGAACCTTAGTCAGCATGTAACTCCAGGTCAGGGTCTTCAAAAGAACCCTGAAAGGGAAAAACAGATATTAAAGTTGGAAATAGAGCTGTTTCTGAAAATGAAAGCAAAGGAGGCACCGTTCAGCACCTTCATCACTTTGATCCGCCCCTTGAATTTTCCCAATCTACCTGTATATTGAAATCCCCCATGACTATCTTCAGTTATAATTTTTAGACCACATCCTTACTACTGTTTGAGGGTCTGTATATAACTCCCATCAGGGTCTTTTTATCCTTGCAATTTGCTTAGCTCAATCCACGATGATTCAACACCACCTGATCCTATGTCAACTCTTTCTAATGATTTAGTTTCATTTTTGCCAACAGTGCAACAACACCCCCTCTGATTTCCTGCCTGTCCTTTTGATACGGTGTCCTTGGACATTAAGCTCCCAGCTATAATCTTCTTTCAGCCATGATTCAGTGATGCCTAGAACGTCATCCATGCCAATCTGTAACTGTGCTACAAGTTCATCTACATTATTCCATATACTGTGTGCATTCAAATATAACACATTTAGTCCTGTATTCACCTTTTTCGACTTTGTCCACCTTTTACGCTGCAACTCATCCTGTTGACTGCAATTTTGCCCTATGAACAGCCTCCCCTTGCTAGGAGTCTCACAACACATTTCCTCTGTTTATAAACCAACTACCTTATCCTCAGCCCTATCACTCTGGTTTCCACCCCGCTGCCAAATTAGTTTAAACTCACTCGAACAACTTTAGCCAAACTGCCTGCAAGGATATTGGCTCTCCTCTGGTTTCAGAGTAACCCCGTCCCTTTTGTACAGGTCATACCTTCCCCAGAAGAGATCCCAATAATCCAGAAATCTGAACCCCTACCCCCCTGCACCAGTTCCTCAGCCATGCATTTACTTGCCAAATCATTCAATTCTTACCCTCACTGGCACATGAGGGACCTCCAGGTTCCACAGGACCTGCTCAGCTTGTTTACCCATGTCATTGGTGCTAATATGTACCAAGACTTCTGGCTGCTCACCCTCCCCCTTTCGAATGCCACATTCCTGATCTGAGATGATCCTGACCCTAGCACCAGAGAGGCAACATACAATCCGGGTGTCTCTATCGCGCCTACAGAACCTCGTCACTGTTCCTCTGACTAAGGAATCTTGTATCAAAACTGCAGTCCTCTGTTATTGTACTCTGTTGTATTCAGTTATTGTACATTGTACACAACTTAATGACCATAATTAACTTAATTTCACCACGTAGCTAGATTGAAGCAAAGTCACTTGGGATTTTACAAGAGCAAAATAGAATGTACAGTTTAAAAGTGTAGATTTGCTCTTTATATCCACATTTCAAAATGAAACTAAATTGTTTGGCTAAAGAGCTAAATATTTTTTATTAAAAATGTAATCAATCACCACTTTCATTGCACTAAAATACACATTCTTGTTTTTTTACTACCCATAGTCTTCATCCACCACCCCCCCATAATATCCTTCTGTCCTGTAACCCTCTAATATCTTAAGAGCTCTATTTCTGGTTTTTAAAGCAATCCTGAGTTACTTTGCAATCCCATTAGCAGCAATGCCTTAGATATCAAGCTCCCAAACTCTGGAATTCTCTCACCAAATTTTACACTACTTTCTCTTTGTGACATGCCTTAAACCTTAACCCTCTGTCTTAACATGCCCTTATGTGGATCAATGTCATATTTTTTAGTTTTATCACCTCTGTAAATTGTCTTCGCACATTTTACAACATTGAAGATGCTATATAAGTGTGTTCATACTTTCTAGTTAATTATAACAAAACCATTTTGGCATTTTTAAACTTGCAATTTATTTTGTGTCAACTTATAAAATCTAGGAGGAGTTGCTTCACCTTCTGTTTTTTGAGTTTCAGGAAGACTCTTCAATTTCCTTCAGTAAGAATCCCAAACTTCAGTATTTCCTCTGAATTGATTTTAATTCAAAAGCATTAAAAAGATGAAAGGTATACTTTTTAAAGGCTATGAGGAATGTGGGCCTAACGCAGGCAAATGGGACAAGCTCAGATTGAGAGCTTAGAGAACATGGGTGAGCTGGATCAAAGGGCCTGTTTCCATACTATATGACTCGATGATTCTAAATATTTGACAACTCAAAGAAAAACAGGAAGTGCTAAATGGAACCGTGGGCTTAGAGCAAAAAGGAACAATAAATGGTAAAGGGTCTTGAAAATCTAAATAGGGTTCCATCAACTTCTAAAGCAGCTTTTCTCAGTCAGATGGAACTGCAACTTATTTTGAATAATAAATCCCAGTTATTTGCAATTATAATTGCTATAAACATCTTTATTATAAGCAGCAGTTGTCATATTTTAACATATGAGAATGAATATTCACAAGAAAACTTGATTCAACATGCAGCTGCTACATGTTGCTAAGGATACATCTATTTGTGGCAGATTATTGCCGATTGCAGCTGCTACAACTGGCAAGAAAAGCGAGGTTTAACTGTCTAATCCACATTATCATCTCCATGGCAGATTTTGGAACACATGCAAATATGCAACACTAATACAAACTGTTTCTAGCATAAACAGGTATTTGTGTTTGCTATTTATGGTTCTATTTGGTATTTCAGATTTGCAATTTAAAAAGTGGAGAGGTTGTTTTCCTATGACTGATCAACGTCTATTAGTTTAAGAGGAAAATGACTCTCAACTACATTTCAGTTGTAAACATCCTAACTAAAGACACTGTATACTTTATTGCTGCAGAAGAAAACACTGATCTCCTTGATGCTCTGTATTTTTTTTAAATAGTTGCAACGTTTACTTGATTCATAGTAAAGTGGAAATATCTGCAATTTCACCTCCCACCTGAATACTGTAACTTGTGATTACTGCTAAATTCCAGAGGTCAGAGCAGTTGTTTAACAGCAGAAAATATGACTGCTTGGATCATCTGTTGCTATTTTCACATTTACTACTATAATTCTACTCCTCTGCATTTTCCATACAACATTCAATCAAACTCAACAAGGAACACCAATTAAGGTAAATGCTACATGATGAAGGTGACTAAACTAACAATGTTTTCTGTTTTAGATAAATTTAAACTTAATTTACAGTAATTAGTCATAATTAAAAATAGAATAGATAAGATGGACACTCAGGTATAATACGGGGCATTTTGGGCCCCAAATATAAGAAAGGATGTGCTGGCATTGGAGAGGGACCAGAGGTGGTTTACAAGAATGATTCCAGGAATGAAAGGGTTAATGTATGAAGAGTGTTTGATGGCTCTAGGCCTGCATTCGCTGGAGTTTAAAGGAATAGGGTGGAGTAGATTCTCACTGAAACATAGCGAACATTGAAAGGCCTCAATAAAGTGGATGCAGAGAGGATGGTTCCGATAGTGGGAGAGTCTAGGGCCCAAGGGTCATCCTCAGAATACAAGGATATCCCTTCAGAACAGAAATGAGGAGGAATTTCTTTAGTCAGAGGGTGGTGAAACTGTGTAATTCCTTGCCACAGATGGCTTATAGGCAAAGTCATTGGGTATATTTAAGGCGGAGGTTGATAGATTGAGAGGAGAAATAAATCAGCTATTATAGAATGGCAGGCCAGACTCAATAGGCCAAATGGCCTAATTGTGCTCCTATGTCTTATCTTATTGTATTATGTCTCAGCCAAATGTTTCCTTTGCTCCTTGAAGTTTAGCAGCATCTGAGAATGGAAACAAAATGGGATTCTGTAGGTGTTTTCAACCATTTCATTCCCACTAGTTATCTACTTAGCTCTAGCTGTATGTTTTGTTTTGGTTTAATTTTCTCAAACAATTTGGGTCACAAGCTTAATGACTACCCTTGTGTAGTGCACCTTTAAGAAAAGTGTTGTTCCTGTAGTCTGATTTTAATATGTTGTACAAGACACTACTGTTTAGTTCGGAGTTTCTGCCTTCAATAAATGATGTTCTGTTTATCACTATCTCCTGCAGACATTATATCTTGCCAAATGGTTACTGAGCTCACTGTTCCAGTGTGGCCATCAATATTGTGTTATAATTTCCTTGCAGATAGGGTTGACTAAATTCTCATTACCCGCAGTACTACATCCAGCTATGTGTAAGAGAGAGACATTTGTTTTTTTCCAGTGCTCAAATTTGAATAGTCTGCTCCAAAGTCCCTCTCTATTATTTGAGCCAAAGTCAGTAGGGAATTCAAAAATGGGCCACGTATGATGGTCAGTGCTGCACCTTGTATTTCTCTTGGCAGATTGAAAATCAGCACCATTGTGCCTCTAAATGGATGGAATACACACAGTAATTCAGGAAACCTTTCCTTGTGACAGGGAGATAATCAAGTTTGTTTCTTTCCTTGCACAATTACAATGACCCTGATGTCACCAAGCATGTCCTCCTTTCCCAGAAAACTCTTTGAAACTTTGCTAAGATTCAGAATATCAACCAGGATGTTGGCTGAGGCCTCTGTGTTTGCAATTTGGCAAATCCTTTTCCAACTTCTTGCTGGTTAAGGTTGGTTGTTGGGCTAGACTGGATACATTTTTCTGTAGCATGGAACCACTGACACTTGCATCATGGAAAGGACATCAGTTGAGGATTTTTTTGTGCTTTGAAATTAAACTCTCCTCTTGATAGACTCCACTATTTTTGGCTCATAAAGGGATGGAGTCTTCATACTAGGGCTTAAATTGCCCTTGATATTTCTCATGAATCTGTGCATGTTACCTACATCATTTGTATATTTATGAGGCATTGTCCAAGAAGAGCAAACTTTGTGGAGTCCTTGAGAATTTCAGCATTAATTATCTTCTGATATTGTTTCTGTCACTGCCCTCATCTGACCAGGCTAATATCAATATATACAAATAATAGCATTTCTATTAACTATCAGAAGTACCAGATACAGAGTTTCACTTGAGGAAAATTGGTTAGAAATGACCTACCAGGCCCTGATGCCCTGACCAGGAAAAGGTCAGGGTGACGGGGCCAGTGTTGAAGGACTGGCTGGTTCGGCTCACTGTTCCATGGGGCTGTGGTCTGCAACTAATGGGCTCTGGATCGGCTGCAGTGATGACCAGCTCCGTTTCTGTGGACTCACTTTCGTGAACTTCAGTTCTGAAAGTTACTTGCTTACCTTTATTGTTTAGACAATTTTTTTTCCCCTGCACATTGGGTGTTTGATGGTCTTCTCTTTTAATTGGTTCTATTGGGTTTCTTTGGTTCGGGGCTGCCTGTAAGGAGATAAATCTCAATGTTGTATACAGTATACATACTTTGATAATAAATGTACTTCGAACTTTGAATAAATCCATGTTGACTATCTCTAATCAAGTCCCTGTCTATCCAAATATTTATATATCCTTTTCATTCGAATACCTTCCAATAATTTACCTACTATTGACATCAGGCTTATCAGCCCATACTTTTCTAGCTTATTCTTCGAAACTTTCTTGAACAATAGAACAACATTAGCTATTCATCAGTCATCACCCGATGCTGAGGATGTTCTATGAGTCTGTGGTGGTCAGTGCTATCATGTTTGCTGTTGTGTGCTGGGGCAGCAGGCTGAGGGTAGCAGACACCAGCAGAATCAACAAACTCATTCGTAAGGCCAGTGATGTTGTGGAGATGGAACTGGACTCTCTGACGGTGGTGTCTGAAAAGAGGATGCTGTCCAAGTTGCATGCCATCTTGGACAATGTCTCCCATCCACTACATAATGTACTGGTTGGGCACAGGAGTACATTCAGCCAGAGACTCATTCCTCCGAGATGCAACACAGAGCGTCATAGGAAGTCATTCCTGCCTGTGGCCATCAAACTTTACAACTCCTCCCTTGGAGGGTCAGAAACCCTGAGCCAATAGGCTGATCCTGGACTTATTTCCTGGCATAATTTACATATTACTATTTAATTATTTATGGTGCAACTGTAACGAAAACCAATTTCCCCCTGGATCAATAAAGTATGACTATCACCCATGGCTAAGGATGATTTGAGTACCTCTGCTAGGGCCATGGCAACTTCTGCACTAGCTTCCTGCAAGGTCTGAAAAGACATCTGGTAATGCCTTGGGGACTTATCCACCCTAATTTGCCTCAAGACAGCAAGCACCTCCTCCTCTGTAACCCTTATATGGTCAATGACCTTACTGCTCTTTTGTCTCACTTCTGTAGACTCCGTGTCTGTCTCCCACATAACTACAGATGCAAAAAATCCACTTAAGATCTCCCCCATCTCTTTCAGCTCCATGCATAGATGACCACACTGATCCCTTGCAATCCTTTTGCTCTTAATGTATCTGTAGAAGCCCTTGGGATTCTTCTTCACCATGTCTGCCAGAACAACCTCATGTCTTCCTTTAGCCCTCCTCATTTCCCTATTGTGTTGTCTTGAATTTCTTATAATCCATAAGTACCTCATTTGTTCCTTGCTGCCATTTCCTGCCATCTGCCTCCTTCTTCTTAACCAGGGCCTCAATATCTCTCAAAAACCAAGCTTCCCTGAATCCATAGAGAAATGTACTATGAACATGTGGTCGATGTTTAGAGATCTCTTGCAGGATGTTAGGGATAAATTTGTCCCCGTGAGGAAGATAAAGAATGGTAGGGTGAAGGAACTATGGGTGACAAGTGAGGTGGAAAATCTAGTCAGGTGGAAGAAGGCAGCATACATAAGGTTTCGGAAGCAAGGATCAGATGGGTCTATTGAGGAATATAGGGAAGCAAGAAAAGAGCTTAAGAAGAGGTTGAGAAGAGCAAGAAGGGGGCATGAGAAGGCCTTGGCGAGTAGGGTAAAGGAAAACCCAAGGCATTCTTCAATTATGTGAAGAAAAAAAGGATGACAGGAGTGAAGGTAGGACCGATTAGAGATAAAGGTGGGAAGATGTGCCTGGAGGCTGTGGAAATGAGCGAGGTCCTCAATGAATACTTCTCTTCACCAATGAGAGGGAACTTAATGATGGTGAGGACAATATGAGTGAGGTTGATGTTCTGAAGCATGTTGATATTAAGGGAGAGGAGGTGTTGGAGTTGTTAAAATACATTACGACAGATAAGTCCCCGGGACTTAACGGAATATTCCCCAGGCTGCTCCATGAGGCGAGGGAAGAGATTGCTGAGCCTCTGGCTAGGATCTTTATGTCCTCGTTGTCCACGGGAATGGTACCGGAGGATTGGAGGGAGGTGAATGTTGTCCCTTTGTTCAAAAAAGGTAGTAGGGATAGTCCGGGTAATTATAGACCAGTGAGCCTTGCGTCTGTGGTGGGAAAGCTGTTGGAAAAGATTCTTAGAGATAGGGTCTATGGGCCTTTAGAGAATCATGGTCTGATCAGGGACAGTCAGCATGGCTTTGTGAAGGGCAGATCGTGTCTAACAAGCCTGATAGGGTCCTTTGAGGAGGTGACCAGGCATATAGATGAGGGTAGTGCAGTGGATGTGATCTATATGGATTTTAGTAAGGCATTTGACAAGGTTCCACACCGTAGGCTTATTCAGAAAGTCAGAAGGCATGGGATCCAGGGAAGTTTGGCCAGGTGGATTCGGAATTGGCTTGCCTGCAGAAGGCGGAGGGTTGTGTGGAGGGAGTACATTCAGATTGGACGATTGTGACTACTGGTGTCCCACAAGGATCTGTTCTGGGACCTCTACTTTTCGTGATTTTTATTAACGGCCTGGATGTGGGGGTAGAAGGGTGGGTTGGCAAGTTTGCAGGCGACACAAAGGTTGGTGATGTTGTAGACAGTGTAGTGGATTGTCAAAGATTGCAGAGAGACATTGATAGGATGCAGAAGTGGGCTGAGAAGTGGCAGATGGAGTTCAACCCGGAGAAGTGTGAGGTGGTACACTTTGGAAGGACAAACTCCAAGGCAGAGTACAAAGTAAATGGCAGGATACTTGGTAGTGTGGAGGAGCAGAAGGATCTGGGGGTACATGTCCACAGATCCCTGAAAGTTGCCTCACAGGTGGATAGGGTAGTTAAGAAAGTTTATGGGGTGTTAGCTTTCATAAGTCGAGGGATAGAGTTTAAGAGTCGCGATGTAATGATGCAGCTCTATAAAACTCTGGTTAGGCCACACTTGGAGTACTGTGTCCAGTTCTGGTCACCTCACTATAGGAAGGATGTGGAAGCATTGGAAAGGGTACAGAGGAGATTTACCAGGATGCTGCCTGGTTTAGAAAGTATGGATTATGATCAGAGATTAAGGGAGCTAGGGCTTTACTCTTTGGAGAGAAGGAGGATGAGAGGAGACATGATAGAGGTATACAAGATAATAAGAGGAATAGATAGTGGATAGCCAGCTCCTCTTCCCCAGGGCACCACTGCTCAATACAAGAGGACATGGCTTTAAGGTAAGGGGTGGGAAGTTCAAGGGGGATATTAGAGGAAGGTTTTTTACTCAGAGAGTGGTTGGTGCGTGGAATGCACTGCCTGAGTCAGTGGTGGAGGCAGATACACTAGTGAAGTTTAAGAGACTACTAGACAGGTATATGGAGGAATTTAAGGTGGGGGCTTATATGGGATGCAGGGTTTGAGGGTCAGCACAACATTGTGGGCTGGAGGGCCTGTACTGTGCTGTACTATTCTATGTTCTATGTTCTGTTATCCTTGCCTTTTATTCTGAAGGAAACATATAAACTCTGTACTCTCAAAATTTGACTTTTGAAGGCCTCCAACTTATCAAGTGTCCCTTTGCCAGAAAACAACCTATCCCAAACCACTTCTGCCAGACCCTTTCTGATGCCATCAAAATTATCCTTTCTCCAATTATGAATCTCAGCCCAAGGACCAGTCCTATTCCCCTCCATAGAGGAAGACACTGAGATGTGTTTTTGAAAAGATAAAGCAGAAAGAGCAATTTCTGATCCTCAACTTTTTGATTTCTGGGACTAATTGAAGTCCGTGTAATAATTTCCCCTAAAAGGATCCAATGCTTTCCTGGCATATATGATAAATAAACTCTTGTCAGGCTTCCAGCCAGGTTCAGGTATTGATTTTAACTGACGTTTCAATGACAGTTCTGACAGTGTTGCCTTCAAATACAGTGCACGAAAATAGATACAAATATTATTAATACATCTACACAATTGCTACTTAAAATATACAGTACTTTAATTTTTTGAATATACACTTCCTACATCTTCTTAGTTGCACCAGCTATTCTACCTCCTACAAGTAGACCACAATGACATACAACCCACAGACAGTACCTCTACATGGCGGTTTCAGACTGTAGATACTTTGCCTGAAAAATGTGGTTTCTTATTTTAATTTCTTTTGTGGGTTAGTCTTAAAAAGATTATAGTTGCATGATTGCTATGAATTTTGTCTTTTTACAAAGTAGTTTCACAATTATCTTGTTTGCATTTCCTCTGGTATTTAAACAGGAACAGCAGTAGTCCATTTGGCCCTTTGAGCCTGTTTTGCCATTCATAAGATCATAGCTCATCTTCTAACTCAATGCCATTTTCCATTTTTGAGTTATGCAACTGAAAATGTTTCTTGAAGCAACTGTCTCTGGGTTATTTTTCATCACGAATGAACTTTGCCCATACTTCCAGACGTGACTCACTTCTGCCTCTCTGACATGAATTCCACATGAGGTGTGTATGGGATGATGTCATTTGTTAGGCACTCCTGCGACAATCTGATTTTCCTAGGACAGCAATGGACTGGGATCAGAATCAGTTATATTCCTTACTTACTTCACAATATTCAGAACAGCGTTAGTGCACTGACTGCCTAACTAGATCCATTCCCCACCCTCTTCAGTATCATTCCATCCCAAACTCAGATTCAAATCCAACCGCCATGCAGCAGATCATACAAATCATGATTGTGCCTAAATTGTGGAGCTTAGACACAAATGAAGGTTGAAGCAGGGTGTAAATAAACAAAACCCCTGTGTAGTTCACACTTTCAGTTCACTAGAATATCTAAGCCATGATTTAGGTTGCCCAGTTCCCTATGATAGTTACCCTGGGTTAAAATAAATAGCTTTAGACTCCAGGCCTGGGGTACTGGATGCCAGCAAACATTGCCTTCCAACTTCATCTAATACTTAATATTGAGTCAGTTATTTCATTTGAGCAGCTTTGCAGATTTGTCACAGTAGCATGTCTCTTTTCATATTCACAAACACGAGGAAATCTGCAGATGCTGGAAATTCAAGCAACACACTCAAAATGCTGGTGGAATGCAGCAGGCCAGGCAGCATCTATAGAAGAAGTACAATCGACGTTTTGGGCCAAGACCCTTTGTCAGGACTAACTGAAAGACTGTCTGGGGCTCTGAATGGTGGTAAGGGAGGAAGTGTAAGGGCATGTGTAGCACTTGTTCCGTTTACAAGGATAGGTGCCAGGAGGGAGATTGGTGGGAAGGGATGGGGGGGATGAATGGACAAGGGAGTCGCGTAGGGAGAGATCCCTGCGGAAAGCAGAAAGTGGGGGTGAGGGAAAGATGTGCTTGGTGGTGGGATCCCGTTGGAGGTGGCGGAAGTTAGGGAAAATTATATGTTGGACCCAGAGGTTGGTGGGGTGGTAGGTGAGGACAAGTGGAACCCTATCCCTAGTGGGGTGGCGGGGAAGATGGGGTGAGAGCAGATCTGAGGAGCAGACCCCTTAGTCATGACCCCACTAAGGAACACCAGGCCATTGTCATCACCAACCTTATCAGCTCTGGGGATCTCCCATCCACTGCCACCAACCTCACAGTTCCCACACCCCACACTTCCCGTCTCTACCTCCTACCCAAGATCCACAAACCTGCCTGTCCAGGTAGACCCATTGTCTCAGCTTGCTCCTGCCTCACCGAACTCATTTCTGCATACCTCAACACTGTTTTATCCCCCCTTTTTCAATCCCTTCCCACCTATGTTTGTGACACTTCTCACGCTCTGAATTTTTTCAATGATTTTAAGTTCCCTGGCCCCCACCGCCTTATTTTCATCATGGATGTCCAGTCCCTATATACTTCCATCCCCCACCAGGAATGTCTCAAAGCACTCCACTTTTTTTTGGATTCAGACCTAACCAGTTCCCTTCTACCACCACTCTCCTCCGTCTAGCAGAATTAGTCCTTACTCTTAATAATTTCTCCTTTGGCTCCTCCCACTTCCTCCAAACTAAAGGTGTAGCCATGGGCACCCTTATGGGTCTCAGCTATGCCTGCCTTTTTGTTGGCTTTGTGGAACAATCCATGTTCTGTGCCTATTCCGGTATCTGTCCCCCACTTTTCCTTCGCTACATTGACGACTGCATTGGCGCTGCTTCCTGCACGCATGTTGAGCTCGTTGACTTCATTAACTTTCCCTCCGACTTTCACCCTGCCCTCAAATTTACCTGGTCCATTTCTGATACCTCCCTCCCCTTTCTTGAGCTTTCTGTCTCTACCTCTGGGGACAGCTTATCTACTGATGTCTACTATAAGCCTATGGACTCTCACAGCGACCTGGACTATTCCTCTTCCCACCCTGTCTCTTGAAAAAATGCCATCCCCTTCTTGCAATTCCTCAATCTCTGCCACATCTGCTCTCAGGATAAGGCTTTTTATTCCAGGACGAAGGGGATGTCTTCCTTTTTTAAAGAAAGGGGCTTCCCTTCCTCCACCATCAACTCTGCTCTCAAACGCATCTCCCCCATTTCACGCACATCAGCTCTTACCCCATCCTCCCACAACCCCACTAGGGATAGGGTTCCACTTGTCCTCACCTACCACCCCACCAGCCTCCGGGTCCAACATATTATTCTCCGTAACTTCCGCTACCTCCAATGGGATCCCACCACCAAGCACATCTTTCCCTCCCCCACTCTTTCTGCTTTCTGCAGGGATCGCTCCCTATGTGACTCCCTTGTCCATTTGTCCCCTCCATCCCTTCTCACCGATCTCCCTCCCGGCACTTATCCTTGTAAGCGGAACAAGTGCTACACATGCCCTTACACTTCCTCCCTCACTACCATTCAGGACCCCAGACAGTCCTTCCAGGTGAGGTGACACTTCACCTGTGAGTCGGCTGGGGTGATATACTGCGTCTGGTGCTCCCGGTGCGGCCCTCTATATATTGGTGAGACCTGACACAGACTGGGAGACCGTTTTGCTGAACACTTACGCTCTGTCCGCCAGAGAAAGCAGGATCTCCCAGTGGCCACACATTTTGATTCCACGTCCCATTCCCATTCTGATATGTCAATCCATAGCCTCCTCTACTGTCAAGATGAAGCCACACTCAGGTTGGAGAACAACATCTTATATTCCGTCTGGGTAGCCTCCAACCTGATGGCATGAACATTGACTACTCTAACTTCTGTTAATGCCCCTCCTCCCCCTCTTATCCCATCCCTTATTTATTTGTTTGTTTGTTTATTATTTTTTCCATTTTTTTTCTCTCTTTTTCTGTCTGTCCCTCTCACAATAACTCCTTGCCTACTCTCCATCTTCCTCTGGTGCTCTCCTCCCCCTTTCTTCCTCCCCAGGCCTCCCGTCCCATGATCCTCTCCCTTCTCCAGCTCTGTATGCCTTTTGTCAATCAATTTTCCAGCTCTTAGCTTCTTCCCTCCCCCTCCTGTCTTCTCCTATCATTTTGGATCTCCCTCTCCCCCTCCCACTTTCAAATCTCTTACCATCTCTTCTTTCAGTTAGTCCTGACGAAGGGTCTTGGCCCAAAACATCGACTGTACCTCTTCCTATAGATGCTGCCTGGCCTGCTGCGTTCCACCAGCATTTTGTGTGTTTTGCTCTCTTTTCATATTACTATGTTTATAATTGGAGAAACTAAGCAGATGAATGCCAGATCTTTCATTTGTATTGGGCTGATTAGAGCTTCCTAGCAAATAATAAACTTTTTTTTCAGAGATATTATATTAATTCACACATTGGCTACATCTTTAAGTGCAATTTTGTATTGGGAAATTGTGAACAACTTTCTTTTCTTTCTTTCTTTTTCAATCTTTTTATTAGTTTCATAAAATATAAACATAGCAATAATACAAATAGTAGGAGATACATTGTTGTACTTAAAATGAGTAATTGTAAGACCAAATAGTATAAATTGACAAAACTCCCAATCGTGTAGAATAACAATGAATAACACAGGACAAAAAAAAAACACGAGAAAAATCATGAAATAGAAAAACAAACCCCACCCCAAAAAAAAAAAACTAAACTAAACTAAAAGACTTGGGCAATTCTAACAACTTAAAAATGGAAAAGAAGAAAACCTTAGTGTTGACGACTCCATTCCTCTCAACCAACACAGTACAGCGAAATAAAATAAGTTTGGAAATGGTCAAATTACATCATATGAAAATGCTGAATGAATGGCCTCTAAGTTTTTTCAAATTTAATGGAAGGGTCATAAACTACACTTCTAATTTTTTCCAAATTCAAACACCATATAGTTTGTGAAAACCAATGAAATACAGTAGGAGGGTTAATCTCTTTCCAATTCAGCAAAATGGATCTTCTAGCCATTAAAGTAAGAAATGCAATCTTCCGGTGTGCTGAAGAGGTTAAATAATTTGAGTCTATCATTGGTAATCCAAAAGTAGCAGTAATTGGATGAGGTTGTAAGTCTATATTCAAATCCGTTGAAATAATATCAAAAATATCTTTCCAATATTTTTCCAACAAAGGACATGACGAAAACATGTGAATTAAAGAAGCTATCTCGAAATGACGTCTATCACATATAGGATTAATATAAGAATAATAATGAGATAGTTTATCTTTGGACATATGAGCCCTGTGCACCACTTTGAACTGTATCAACACATGTTTAGCACATATAGAGGATGAATTAACCAATTGAAGAATTTTTTCCCATTTTTCAATCGATATAATAATCTCTTTCCCAATCAGCTTTAATTTTATTGGAAACATCAGGACATAAATTCATAATTATATTATATATAATTGCTACAACACTTTTCTGAGAGAGATTTAGAGCTAAAATTTTTTCCAAAGTGTCCACTGGATATGAGTGTGGAAAATTAGGAGAAACAGTAAGTAAAAAGTTTCTAATTTGTAGGTATCTAAAAAAGTGAGATCTGGGTAAGTTATATTTATTAGAAAGTTGATCAAAAGACATATAACAATTATCCAAAAATAAATCACGAAAACGTACTATACCTTTCCAATCAAAGTAAGCTTGATCCATAGTGGAAGGTTGAAAAAGGAAATTAGATATAACTGGACTTGCTAAAATAAATTGATTAAACCCAAAAAATCTTCAAAATTGAAACCATATACGTAAAGTATGCTTAACTATTGGATCATTCATTTGTTTATACAATTTAGAAGTAAAAGGAAGCAAAGTTCCTAAAACCGAACCCAAAGAAAACCCTTGTAATGAATTACATTCAAGATTTACCCAATGTGGATTTAAAGACACATCCAAATCTCGTAACCAAAATTTTAAATATCAAATATTAATTGCCTAATAATAGAATCTAAAATTCGGGAGGGCAATCCTTTTTAGATTTCTGTAAATACCTTTTACCTAACCTAGGATTTTTGTTCTGCCATATATATGAGGAAATTTTTGAATCAACATTATCGAAAAAAGATTTTGGGATAAAAATAGGAACCGATTGAAATACATATAGAAATTTGGGCAAAATAATCATCTTAATAGCATTAATCCGACCAATCAAAGACAAAGAAATTGGTGACCATTTAGTAAACAAATGTTTAATCTGATCAATTAAAGGTAAAAAATTAGCTTTAAATAAGTCTTTTATACATTTTCGTAATTATTATCCCTAAATATATAAATGAGTCAGTAACCAATTTAAATGGTAAATGTCCATAAATAGGTACCTGCTTATTTAGGGGAAATAATTCACTCTTATTAAGATTCAATTTGTAACCAGAAAAATTACTAAATTGAGCCAACAAAGCTAGAATAGCAGGAATTGACTTCTCCGGATTAGAGATGTATAACAACAGATCATCTGCATATAGTGATAATTTATGTATTTCATTTCCGCAGGTAATACCAAAAATATTGGGCGAGTCACGGATAGCAATTGCTAAAGTTTCAAGGGCGATATTAAATAGTAAAGGACTAAGAGGGCATCCTTGCCTAGTACCACGAAAAAGACGAAAAAAGGGAGATCTTTGATTATTAGTACAAACCGAGGCTACCGGGGAGTAATATAACAATTTAATCCAAGATATAAATGTCAAACTAAAATTAAATTTCTCAAGCACACTAAATAAATAAGGCCATTCGACTCTGTCAAAGGCTTTTTCAGCATCTAATGAGATAATACATTCTGGGGTAGTAAGTGAGGGGGTATAAACAATATTCATTAACCTCCTAATATTAAAGGATGAATAGCGATTTTTAATAAATCCGGTTTGATCCATAGATATAATTTGAGGTAATACCTTCTCTAACCTAGTTGCTAAAATTTTTGAAAAAATTTTTGAATCTACATTCAAAAGAGATATCGGTCTGTATGATGCACAATCAGTAGGATCTTTATTCTTTTTAAGAATTAAGGAGATAGAGGCTTCATAAAACGATTGTGGTAATTTACCTAAACTGATTGCTTCTTTGAATATTCTAGACAACCTCAGAGAGAGAATAGAGGAAAAGAATGTAAAAAATTCCACTGTAAACCCATCCGGACCGGGTGCTTTACCAGAATTCAATGATGAGATTGCAGTTATTATTTCTTCCTCTGTAATAGGAGTTTCTAATGATAAACAATCTTCAGGTGATAATTTTGGAAAATTCAGTTTACTTAAAAAATTGTGCATGATATTAAAATCATGAGGAAAATCAGAGTGATATAAAGAGGTATAAAATTCTTGAAAGGTTTTGTTTATCCCATCATGATCAACTGTCAAAGTATCATCGTGTTTGCGAATCTTAGTAATTTGACGTTTAACCGAAGCAAATTTCAATTGATTAGCCAATAATTTACCCGATTTATCACTATGAATATAAAAATCACTTCTAGTTCTCATTAATTGATTTTCAATCGAGGATGTTAATAATAAGCTATGTTCCAATTGAAGTTCAACTCTGTGTTTGTACAGCTCCTTACTGGGAGAAAGAGCATATTTTTAATCGATTTCTTTAATTTTATCAACCAACAAAAGTATTTCATTCTTAGCACGTTTTTCAAACCAGCCGAACAGGAAATAATCTGACCACAGATATAAGCTTTAAAAGCGTCCCAAACTGTTCTATTGGAAACTTCTTCTGTAGTATTAATTGAAAAGAAGAAATCAATCTGTTCCTTTATAAACTTGACAAAGTCCGAGTCTTGAAGCAAAATGAGGTTAAATCGCCATTGTCTATTAGTACAAATTGTGAACAACTAAAAGTGCAAGTAAGTCTTTACAGGTCAGGACATGCATTTTTAAATACAATAAAAAAGGAAGAAAGCAACTGTAGTTCTGCACATAACTCTGTAGAATTATGGAAACATACAGAACAGAAGCTGAAACTTTCCACCCACTTCACCCATGCCAATAATTATGCTATCAACACTAATCCCATTTGCCAAAGTCAGGCCCATCTCCCTCTATGCCCTTCCTATCCAAGTACCTGTTCAATGCCTTCTAAACTTTATAATTGTGTCTGTCTCCACCACTTGTTCTGGCAGCTCATTCCAGTTATTCACTGTCCTTTGTGTTAAAAATTTACCCCTCAGATCTCCCCCCTCACCATGAACATGTGCCCTCTAGTTCCAGACTCCCCTGCCCTAGAAAAAAAGACTCCAACTATCCAACCTATCTATGCCCCTCATAATTTTATAAATCTCTATCAGATCACTCCTCAGCCTGTGGTGTGTTCAGGTGAGAATAAATCCAGCCTACTTAATTTCTCCCTATGAGTACAGTTCTCCATTCCAGGTAACAGCTGTACTGCGAACATATGGACAATTTGCTTCTGGGTGTATAATTCAGAAATTCAGTAGCACCATGATGCCCAATAACTAAAACTACTGGATCAGTCCAAGCTCTGTCTCTACAGTACTCTGTGAAACAGAAATTTTAGGGGGTGGAGAGTAAGTCTAGCTTAGCCTGGAAAATAGAGAGATCAATTACTGGAGAATAATAGTTGGTTAAGTCAAGGTACATGATTTTGAGTTGGGGGTGCAGGTGTTCAAGTCAGATGCAATTGAGGGATTGGGGAAATTAAATGATATTTATTTTGGATACAATCAGCGACAGAGGCATGGCCAACCACTTGTTTTGCAGTTGGGGCGTGTGATGGAGTCCTGAGGAGGGTCAGTAGTCAAGGATTTAATCAACTGCAGCAGAAGATGGGAGATGGAAACAGGTTTTTGGGATTGGGGTCAGGAAGTATAATTGATATAAGATGGCGAGTTGTCAGTGACAGGCAACACAGCCAGATATTGTGTTGGTATCTGTGGTCCTGGGGTGTTATTATCACACATGTTTTTACCTTGCAAATGTCGATTGCTACCATGAGGTTGTTGATGCTGCAACAATCAAAGGTGAACGAAGTAGGTAAAATAAATGACTCTGAGTTACCCGATTGCTCTCCTGGTACTTCCTTGGTCTGCACCCCACCACCCCTCCCCCCCCCCCCCCCCCACTTAAGCAGCAAATTTTGTAGACACTGTAGAAGTCTGTAATCTAAATCTGGTTTTTAACATGTTACACGTATGGAGGGCTAAGGTCAAAAATAAGTCCCTGTCAATACATTATATTTTTTCCGAGAAATTGACCATAATGTAAAACCATGGTGGTGATTTCTAGTGTGTGTGTCTGTCTGTCTCTCTCTCTCTCTCCCCCCCTTTCCCTCTCCCCCCTCTCTCTCTCCCCCCCTCTCTCTCCCCCCTCTCTCTCCTCTCTCCCCCCTCTCTCTCTCCCCCCTCTCTCTCTCTCTCCCCCCTCTCTCTCTCCCCCCTCTCTCTCTCTCTCTCCCTCCCCCCTCTCTCTCTCTCCCCACCCCCTCTCTCTCCCCCCCCCCCACTCTTCCGCACCCCCAGAGCATGAGACTGGACAACATGGAATTAATAGAATGCTACTTTAACAGCAATGCACAAGAAAGGACACAAGGGCATATGGGGACTCTGGCAATTCATATTCATAGAAAAACAACTAGTTACCCAGCAATCAAACATTATCACAAAGGATTGCTATCACATCTTGAATTGGAACAGAAGAAAGCAAGAGTAATAGATGTGGCAATCCCGAATGACATTAACAGTGGGAAGAAAGAATACAATAAATTGGAGAAATGCGAGGGCTTGAAAGGATGTAGAAGGTTAAACGCAGAGTAATCCTGGTGGTGATAGGTGCACTTGGAGCTGCGACACCTGGACTGGGAGAGTGGCTCCAACAAATCCCTAGAACAATGTCTGAGATCTCAGTCTGGAAGAGCACATTACTAGGAAAAGCAAAAATACTGCATCGAATCCTCAAGCTCCCAGGCCTCTGGTAGAGGACCTGAGATTGAGGGAGAAATACACATACACACCACCCACAAAGGGTGAATATATTGTGACGCCAAACCAAGCTATCAGACGATTGATGCTAATGAGAGAGATAAGAGACAATGGAGAAACATTCAAAATGCTAATAAGAGAGGAGAGAGGGATTAACGGAAAAGAAACACAATTCAGAATATTGACAGACCGGTTGCTTTGAACCTGAACTGTTTGAAGTTTGATGGACAGGTGATACCCCAGCAGGGGGATAAAAAGAGCAGGTTTGCTAAGGCACGGGACACCACAAGACCACAAGACAACGACACCCTGGAAAGAGTGGTGTGCCCCAACTAGTGGTGGGAGTTTGGAGGTCTGGTTCGGGGGGAACCAACCAGAGGCTCACAGGGTGTAAAGGTACAATCGGTGGGAACCTGGTGTGTGTGTCCGCCCTTGCCTGGGTGCCAGGTTCACCGCAGAAGAACGATCGTATCTGGAATGGAGGGGTCACAGTCGGTGACCACAGCGGGATAGAAGACATCAAAGGTCTGCCTGAACCAAATTGCATCGCCCTCCCCCCCAACGGTACAACAGCGATTACTGCGAACTGCACTAAGCTGAAATGAACTCTGCATCACTATAAGACTGATCATTTTACCCCTAGACTGCGATAGAGCTTGGTTGATTCATATTACCCTAGTTCTGCAGCCTTGAACCATCTGGTCCATGGCTTTCTGCCAGAGTGCAGGTGCAGATGCTACTCCAAAAATAAGTCTATTATAGCGATAAAACTCTTTGTGAGTGTTTAAGGTGAGAAACACTTTGGACTCTGCTTCCATCTCCATCTGTAGGTAGGCCTCATCTAAGTCCACTATACTGAAGTGTTTCCCTCCGAAAAAGTTTTCAAAAAATTCCCCTATCTTGGGCAGAGGGCATTGATCTACTTTCAGTACTGGATTGATGGTGACCTTAAAATCACCACAGCCCCTGACAGAACCATCCGTCTTGGCTACTGGGACCACTGGCATTGCCCATGGATTCCATTCAACTTTGGAAAGAATTCCATTATACTCCACGTGATCCAGCTCACTGGCTACTTTGACATATATGGTATAAGGAACTGGATGGGCTTTGTAAAACTTGGGTGTAGCATTTTCATTTAACACTATTTTACCCTTGACATGTTTGAGTTTTCCAATGCCATCTTTGAACATTGGTGTGGCATCATCCAGTACCTTGCTTAATTTGCTTTCAGTTGACTCTATTACAGGGGATGTGGCCCCACAAAGCAGGTCCTCCTGTTTTTACCACATACAATCCCAATGTGGCCTGTTGGTTGATGTACTTCGCTGTTATGAATGTCATTCCCACAGGAGTTATCTTTTCTCCAGTATAAGTTCTTAGTTGGATATCTGCAGGCTTCAGTTTGGGTATCTTTGAAGTGTTGTTCAAACTCATTTTGTGGAATGACTGAAACAGCTGAACCAATGTTTAATTTTCCATAAATTTTCCATTCATTTCTGCAGTAAGCCATATTGCAACGTCTTATGTGGATTTGCTCAATGGTTGGGAGGGTTTTACCCATAATGTACTAGGTCAAACCCATTACCTTTTGTAGGATTTCCACTCAAAGGCATTGGTGTTCCTATAGCTGGCCATAATGCAGCCAGTCACTTAACACCACACATCAAGAGAAGATTGCTAAGGTTTATCACACATAAAAATTGCTGGTGAACGCAGCAGGCCAGGCAGCATCTCTAGGAAGAGGTACAGTCGATGTTTCGGGCTGAGACCCTTCGTCAAGACTAACTGAAGGAAGAGTTAGTAAGAAATTTGAAAGTGGGAGGAGGAGGGGGAGATCTGAAATGATAGGAGAAGACAGGAGGGGGAGGGATGGAGCCAAGAGCTGGACAGTTGATTGGCAAAAGGGATATCAGAGGACCATGGGACAGGAGGCCTAGGGAGAAAGAAAGGGGGAGGGGGGAACCCAGAGGATGGGCAAGGGATATAGTGAGAGGGACAGAGGAAGAAAAAGGAAAGAGAGAAAAAGAATGTGTGTATATAAATAAATAACGGATGGGGTACGAGGGGGAGGTGGGGCATTAACGGAAGTTAGAGAAGTCAATGTTCATGCCATCAGGTTGGAGGCTACCCAGACGGAATATAAGGTGTTGTTCCTCCAACCTGAGTGTGGCTTTATCTTTACAGTAGAGGAGGCCGTGGATAGACATATCAGAATGGGAATGGGACGTGGAATTAAAATGTGTGGCCACTGGGAGATCCTGCTTTCTCTGGCGGACAGAGCGTTCACCAGCAATTTTTATGTGTGTTGCTTGAAATTCCAGCATCTGCAGATTTCCTCGTGTTTGCCAAAGTTTATGATGACATGCTGAATCTCCACAGACTCCTGAGGAAGTAGAAGCGCTGTTGTGCTTCTTTGCATAATATTTATATGATGGGTCCAGGACAGGTCCTCAGAGATAGTGACACCCAGGAATTTAAAGTTACTGACCCTCTCCACCTCTGATCCTTCGATGAGGACTGGTTCATGGACCTCTGGTTTCCCTCTCCTGAGGTCTATAATCAGTTCCTTAGTCTTATTGACATTGAGTGAGAGGTGGTTGTTATTACACCATTCAGTCAAGTTTTCAATCTCCCTCCTGTATGCAGATACATCACCCTCTTTTGATACGGCCCACAACAGTGGTGTCATCAGAAAACTTGGATATGGTGTTGGAGCTGTAGCCACACATTCATAGGTGTAAAGCAAGTAGAGCAGGGGGCCAAGTACACATCCTTGTGGTGCTCCTGTGCTGATGGAGATTGTGGGGGAGATATTTTTGCCAACTTGAACTGACTGGAGTCTGCAAGGGAGGAAATAGAGGATCCCATTGCACAAGGAGATATTGAGGCCCAGGTCTTGAAGCTTATTGATTAGTTTTGAGGAGATGATGGTATTAAATGCTGAGCCGTAACTGATAAAGAGCATCTTTGCTGTCCAGGTGTGCCAGGGTTGAGTGAAAAGCCAACGAGATGGCATTTGCTGTGGAACTGTTGCTTCAGTAGGCGAATTAGAACAGATCCTAGTCACCATTCAGACAGCTTCAACACCAGCCTCTCAAAACACTTCATCACTGTGGATGTAAGTGCCACTGGGTGATAGTCATTTAGACAGGTTACGATGCTCTTCTTGGGCACCGGTACGATTGAAGCCTGCTTAAAGCAGGTGGGTACCACACACTGCCAGAGCGAGTGGTTGACAATACCTGTGAATTCACCAGCCAGATGGTCGGCACAGGTCTTCAGTACACGACCAGGGACTCCGTCTGGACCAGATGCTTTCCTTGGATTCAATCTCTTGAAGGCAGCCCGCACATCATCTTCAGATGCTGAGAGCAAAGGTTCCTTGGGAGACATGGGGGATGCTCGATGGTTCCTCCCTATTCCAGTGGTCAAAGTGAGCATAGAAGGCATTGAGCTCATCTGGAAGCAAAGCTCTGCTGCCCCCTATGTTACAAGATACCACAGCTGTCGAGCATTCCTCTTTGATTCCAGACTAGTCCAGAATCTGTTTTGTATTTTGTCCCACTGCAACTATCAAGCACACACATTACAATACCAATGGTTGATATTAACAGTGGCTGTTTGATTGACTTGGTTTGCACAGACGTTATTGTACTGTACCAATGACTGTTAGATTTGAATTTGTTCAGGTGGTGTTTGAATAAGCTTGTTTTGAAGATTAGGTTACTTTTGTAAATTAGCTTTAATTTATTTCTCATCTGTAGTGTTAATATTACAGAATGCTTAAGGGCAATCTAAGAGAGAAAGTTGCCATGGTGACAGTTGTGTACTTTATAATGTTAAATAACTTCAAATATCTACAATGACTGATTCTGAAAGAAATACCTCATGCTGTATGTAGTACTTACTTTGTATAATGAGGTGGAGTTGAACGGATATTAAATAGTTAGGCTTAAATGTGTCTTATGACTCAAAACATAGATATGAGACTTTGTTGCCAACTCCTATGTTTGCTTGTATTGCACATATTTCCAAACTACATACTGCTTTGGGGTTTAACACGTGTTATTATCACTGATGGATAATAATCCATGTAATAGTGACAATATATTTTCAATTAAAATATCAAAATTCTTCACTACAAATGCATGCAAAGCTTTAATTTTTCTTGCACAGAATTTGATCAGGCTGTTCTTACTAGCAAATGCTGACAGTTCTATGATACACCGCCGGAAATTCCCAAACTTGGTGATTCACTCTGCAGTCTAGCAGTTGGAGCCTAGTCTTGCTGAGATTTCCCAGCAAAATGTTGGGGAATACCAAATAAATCTTTTGTCAGGCTAGACATGATGCAAGATCTAACCTTATTGATTTCAATAGGGATCCGGGGCAAAGAAAAGTGAAGTTTTTAAACCAAAAATTAATCTGAAGTGAAATAATTATGTTATAATTAAATTATATGCTTTTATTATGGAATTTTAATAGCTTTTAAAGTTCCCTGTATGTCAGAAACTTTTAAAAAGCTTTAAAAAACATTGGTAGCTTTCAGAAACTACACAGGTGGGGACAGGAATTTTGTGCTATCATTGCTTTTTAGGGGCACATAGCCAGGGTGAGGTCCTCCTCACTATGCTACCAGAGATGCTGCCTCTACTTGGACCATGTCATTGGGTCCTGGATTTTTCAGGCCGTCAAGAAAAGCCTTCTGCATTTGAAAAGAAGGCATGTATGAATGTAGCGGGCAGTAATTCTGAGAGCGGGACTGATGTAACACGAACTGGCCTTGAGTAATTAAAGCACCATTCAATGAATGCCACTCCAAAAATATTCAAAATGCACAGCATTATCCAGGAAGATGCAGCCACTTGAATGACACCTACACATTCATTTCTTCCAGCACTGGCACAAATAGCAACAGTATGTAACATCTACAAGGTGCACTAAAGCAACTCACTGAGACTCATCAATAGCATCTCCCAAATTCACTTCTGCTACCAAGGACAGCAAGAGCAGCAGGCACATGAGAACATCATCATTTGCAAAATTCTATCCCCTGTTACAAACCACCAAATTTGAAAATAATTTATAATTGCCATGAAGTCCAAATCCTGGAACCTCTGACTTCACAACACTGTGGGGAAACCTTTGAACACAAATATTTCAGCAACTTAAGGCGACCCACTGCCATCATTTCGGGGGAAATCTGCAATGAGCAATAAATGCTGAAAAAATGCTTAAGAATCAGTTTACACCAGAAGTGAACTTATCGGAAAAGTGAGTCGATGGATTTTCTTTATAAAGATGTTAGACTTCAGGATGAAAGCAAGCATGGCCTTTGTCAAAATTAAGTTCATATATAGCCAGCAGTATTTTTTCTCAGTGTTCCATAGCCAACAATGCAGTCTGTTCCTGTAATGAATGTTTATTTTACAAGAATTTTCCACCTGAATGTATGATTCATGCTCAAAAGGCAATACCAACTAGCTCCAACAAACTGTGGTTGCATTATCAGCAGGATGCACTGCAGAAAGGCACCAGGATTACTTCAATAGCAACTGCTTTCCCGGCAACCTTCACCAATAAGTCACATCATAGAAATAGGATTGGTTGTGAGACATATTATCTTTGCTTTACTACTGTTGAGTCAGTATCTTAGAATTAATTCTCAAGTAGCACCTTTATAGGAATGACATGACCAAAAGCATTGTAGCAGTTCCGGATAGCCTGTGGACATCCAAGAATGCTATTACATACCTTTATATCCAGTTCTTGAACATCTCATACTTCCCACAGTACTCCAAGGGTTACTGTGCCCACATCTTAAAAATTTTAAGCTTTTCAATTATTATCCTAAATTGTTAGCTCTCTCTTACTCTCTCTCTTTATTTAAGCAACTTAAAATGCATCTTTTTGATCAAGGTCTTGGACACTTAGCCCATTGTCTCCAGTAGCTTAGCAAAATTTTTGTCTGATTAATATTTCTGAGAAGGGCCATGGCTAGAAGTCATAGAATCATAGTACACTACAGCACAGAAAAAAGGTTCAGCTCATTTGTGCTGCCTAGTCCCATCGACCTTGACCCGGACTATAGCCTTCCATACCCCTCTCATCCACCTACCTATCCAAATTTTTCTTAAATATTGAAATTGACCCAACATCAACCACTTGTGCTGGCAGCTCATTCCACACTCTCACCATCCTTACCATTCTAATTCATATTATTTCAGCAACCTCACATCCTTGAACAAATAAAACACTGAACTGATCTACAACTTATTATTAATTGAATAACCTATTTCCCCATTTAAAGTACAGTACTGCACTAAAATTCATTTAAATATTCTATTTAATTTATTGTAGTTCAAAATGAATCTACAACCCACTGCAGGACAAAAGTCCTTTCTACCTGTAACCAAAAATCCTGATTAATGACTATAGCACTACCAACTGAATCTTAATTTTGGAATTTAATTGAATGTTTTGGTTTTAAGGAATATCTGGATTCTACATAAACCAGTAGCACAGTCTTATGATCAATAACGGTGAGGCAGACTAAGTACTTAGCAAGTAAAACACAGGCATTGGTAGTTCAGAATGTTGTTTGCTTCAATTGCTTGCATGATTTGTGTTTTTATTTCTCTTGTGCATTGGATGTTGGACTTTTTTTTCTTTAATTTTTTTTGGGTTTCTTGTTTTGTGGCTACCTGTAAACAAACAAATCTCAAGGTTGTATAATTTATACATTCTTTGATAATTGGGACCTCTTCTGGGGCAGGTGGGACCTGTACAAGAGAGACGGGTTACGCTTGAAGTACAGGGGGACCAATATCCTTTCAGGGAGGTTTGTTAGTGCTATTGGGGAGGCTTTAAACTAGATTTGCAGGAGGATGGGAACCAGAGTGCCAGAGCTGACAGTGTGGCTGGGGTGAAAATAAATGATGTTAGAATGATGCTGCAGTGCAGCGCGGCAGATTTAAAAGGGCAGAAATCCTGCTTCGGGTTTGATTCGAAGAAGGAAGTCTGAGAGTCGGAGTGCGAGTGCGGAGGAAGACATTATTGAAATTTTCAGTTTTTTTTTTCTTCAACGGCGTTCAGAGAGGCGGGACTGCGCAGGCGTGTGACGTCGGGCAGTGCAGCGCGGCAGATTTAAAAGGAACAGAGCCTCATACAGCGGGCAGCGTAGTTTGCAGGCTGCGGAGTGAGCCGGGAGCAGACTGAAGGCTTAAGGGCTTCGGCTCAACGGGCTTAGGCGGAAACAGGCGAGGCGAGGAAGGTTTGGTATTCATTTTCTGTTGTTATTTGAGGAGAGGGGCAGTATGAGTGTGAGGGCAGTTTGTTGTTCCTGGTGTCGGATGTGGGAGGCCCTGGAGTCTCCAAGCCTCCCGGACGTCTACATCTGCGCCGAGTGCATCGAGATGCAGCTCCTAAGGGACCGCGTTACAGAACTGGAGCTGCAGCTCGATGACCTTCGTCTGGTCAGGGAGAGTGAGGAGTTGATAGAGAGGAGTTACAGGCAGGTGGTCACACCGGGGCCATGGGACGCAGACAAGTGGGTCACGGTTAGGAGGGGGAAGGGGAAGAGTCAGGTAATAGAGAGTACCCCGGTGGCTGTGCCCCTTAACAATAGGTACTCCTGTTTGAGTACTGTTGGGGGGGACAGCTTACCCGAGGGAAGCGACAGTGGCCGTGCCTCTGGCACAGAGTCCGGCCCTGTAGCTCAGAAGGGTAGGGAAAGGAAGAGGAGGGCAGTTGTGATAGGGGACTCGATAGTAAGGGGGTCAGATAGGCGATTCTGTGGACGCAGTCCAGAGACCTGGATGGTAGTTTGCCTCCCTGGTGCCAGGGTCCGGGATATTTCTGATCGTGTTCAAGATATCCTGAAGTGGGAGGGTGAGGATCCAGAAGTCGTGGTACATATAGGTACCAATGACATAGGTAGGAAAAGGGAAGAGGTCCTGAAAGGAGAATATAGGGAGCTAGGAAGGGAGTTGAGAAAAACGACTGCAAAGGTAGTAATCTCGGGATTACTGCCTGTGCCACGCGACAGTGAGAGTAGGAATGTGATGAGGTGGAGGATAAATGCGTGGCTGAGGGATTGGAGCAGGAGGCAGGGATTCAAGTTTTTGGATCATTGGGACCTCTTTTGGCGCAGGCATGACCTGTACAAGAAGGACGGGTTACACTTGAATCCTAGGGGGACCAATATCCTGGCAGGGAGATTAGCGAGGGCTACTGAGGTGACTTTAAACTAGAATGGTTGGGGGGTGGGAATCAAATTAAAAAGGCTAGGCGAGAGGAGGTTAGTTCACAACAGGGGGATGGGAACCAGTGCAGAGAGACAGAGGGGTGTAAAGTGAGGGTAGAAGCAAAAAGTAGTAAAGAGAAAAGTAAAAGTGGCAGGCCGACAAATCCAGGGCAAGCATTAAAAAGGGCCACTTTTCAACATAATTGTATAAGGGCTAAGAGAGTTGTAAAAGAGCGCCTGAAGGCTTTGTGTGTCAATGCAAAGAGCATTCGTAACAAGGTGGATGAATTGAAAGTGCAGATTGTTATTAATGATTATGATATAGTTGGGATCACAGAGACATGGCTCCAGGGTAACCAAGGATGGGAGCTCAACGTTCAGGGATATTCAATATTCAGGAGGGATAGACATGAAAGAAAAGGAGGTGGGGTGGCGTTGCTGGTTAAAGATGAGATTAATGCAATAGAAAGGAAGATGTGGAATCGATATGGGTAGAGCTGCATAACACTAAGGGGCAGAAGACGCTGGTGGGAGTTGTGTACAGGCCACCTAACAGTAGTAGTGAGGTCGGAGATGGTATTAAACAGGAAATTAGAAATGTGTGCAATAAAGGAACAGCAGTTATAATGGGTGACTTCAATCTACATGTAGATTGGGTGAACCAAATTGGTAAAGGTGCTGAGGAAGAGGATTTCTTGGAATGTATGCGGGATGGTTTTTTGAACCAACATGTCAAGGAACCAACTAGAGAGCAGGCTATTCTAGACTGGGTATTGAGCGATGAGGAAGGGTTAATTAGCAATCTTGTCGTGAGAGGCCCCTTGGGTAAGAGTGACCATAATATGGTGGAATTCTTCATTAAGATGGAGAGTGACATAGTTAATTCAGAAACAAAGGTTCTGAACTTAGAGAGGGGTAACTTTGAAGGTATGAGTTGTGAATTAGCTAAGATAGACTGGCAAATGACACTTAAAGGATTGACGGTGGATATGCAATGGCAAGCATTTAAAGATTGCATGGATGAACTACAACAATTGTTCATCCCAGTTTGGCAAAAGAATAAATCAAGGAAGGTAGTGCACCCGTGGCTGACAAGAGAAATTAGGGATAGTATCAATTCCAAAGAAGAAGCATACAAATTAGCCAGAAAAAGTGGTTCACCTGAGGACTGGGAGAAATTCAGAGTTCAACAGAGGAGGATAAAGGGCTTAATTAGGAAGGGGAAAAAAGATTATGAGAGAAAACTGGCAGGGAACATAAAAACTGACTGTAAAAGCTTTTATAGATATGTAAAAAGGAAAAGACTGGTAAAGACAAATGTAGGTCCCCTACAGACTGAAACAGGTGAATTGATTATGGGGAGCAAGGACATGGCAGACCAATTGAATAATTACTTTGGTTCTGTCTTCACTAAGGAGGACATAAATAATCTTGCAGAAATAGTAGGGGACAGAGGGTCCAGTGAGATGGAGGAACTGAGCGAAATACATGTTAGTAGGGAAGTGGTGTTAGGTAAATTGAAGGGATTAAAGGCAGATAAATCCCCAGGGCCAGATGGTCTGCATCCCAGAGTGCTTAAGGAAGTAGCCCAAGAAATAGTGGATGCATTAGTGATAATTTTTCCAAACTCGTTAGATTCTGGACTAGTTCCTGAGGATTGGAGGATGGCTAATGTAACCCCACTTTTTAAAAAAGGAGGGAGAGAGAAACCGGGGAATTATAGACCGGTTAGCCTAACGTCGGTGGTGGGGAAACTGCTGGAGTCAGTTATCAAAGATGTGATAACAGCACATTTGGAAAGCGGTGAAATCATCGGACAAAGTCAGCATGGATTTGTGAAAGGAAAATCATGTCTGACGAATCTCATAGAATTTTTTGAGGATGTAACTAGTAGAGTGGGTAGGGGAGAACCAGTGGATGTGGTATATTTGGATTTTCAAAAGGCTTTTGACAAGGTCCCACACAGGAGATTAGTGTGCAAACTTAAAGCACATGGTATTGGGGGTAAGGTATTGATGTGGATAGAGAATTGGTTAGCAGACAGGAAGCAAAGAGTGGGAATACACGGGACCTTTTCAGAATGGCAGGCAGTGACTAGTGGGGTACCGCAAGGCTCAGTGCTGGGACCCCAGTTGTTTACAATATATATTAATGACTTGGATGAGGAAATTAAATGCAGCATCTCCAAGTTTGCGGATGACACGAAGCTGGGCGGCATTGTTAGCTGTGAGGAGGATGCTAAGAGGATGCAGGGTGACTTGGATAGGTTGGGTGAGTGGGCAAATTCATGGCAGATGCAATTTAATGTGGATAAATGTGAAGTTATCCACTTTGGTGGCAAAAATAGGAAAATAGATTATTATCTGAATGGTGGCCGATTAGGAAAAGGGGAGGTGCAACGAGACCTGGGTCTCATTATACACCAGTCATTGAAAGTGGGCATGCAGGTACAGCAGACGGTGAAAAAGGCGAATGGTATGCTGGCATTTATAGCGAGAGGATTCGAGTACAAGAGCAGGGAGGTACTACTGCAGTTGTACAAGGCCTTGGTGAGACCACACCTGGAGTATTGTGTGCAGTTTTGGTCCCCTAATCTGAGGAAAGACATCCTTGCCATAGAGGGAGTACAGAGAAGGTTCACCAGATTGATTCCTGGGATGGCAGGACTTTCATATGAAGAAAGACTGGATGAACTAGGCTTGTACTCGTTGGAATTTAGAAGATTGAGGGGGGATCTGATTGAAACATATAAAATCCTAAAGGGATTGGACAGGCTAGATGCAGGAAGATTGTTCCCGATGTTGGGGAAGTCCAGAACGAGGGGTCACAGTTTGAGGATAAAGGGGAAGCCTTTTAGGACTGAGATTAGGAAAAACTTCTTCACACAGAGAGTGGTGAATCTGTGGAATTCTGTGCCACAGGAAACAGTTGAGGCCGGTTCATTGGCTATATTTAAGAGGGAGTTAGATATGGCCCTTGTGGCTACGGGGATCAGGGGGTATGGAGGGAAGGCTGGTGCAAGGTTCTGAGTTGGATGATCAGCCATGATCATAATAAATGGCGGTGCAGGCTTGAAGGGCCGAATGGCCTACTCCTGCACCTATTTTCTATGTTTCTAAAAGTTCAAGCAAATCCGCTAATAGAAAGGTTGTGAGTGGTGGTGAAAATCTTCGGAGGTGTATATATTTCAATGCTAGGAGTATTGCGGGGAAGGCGGATGAATTGAGGGCGTGGATTGACACGTGGAATTATGATGTTATAGCAATTAGTGAAACTTGGCTACAGGAGGGGCAGGACTGGCAGCTTAATATTTCAAGGTTCCGATGTTTCAGAAGTGACCAAGGCAGAGGAATGAAAGGTGGGGGAGTAGCATTGCTTGTTAGGGAAAATATTACAGCAGTGCTCAGGCAGGACAGATTAGAGGGCTTGTCTACTGAGTCCTTGTGGGTGGAGCCGAGAAACAGGAAAGGTATGGCCACATTAGTGGGATTGTATTACAGACCACGAGTCAACGAGAATTGCAAGAGCAAATCTGCGGAGAGATAGCAGGCAACTGCAGGAAACAAAGTTGTGGTGGTAGGGGATTTTAATTTTCCATATATTGATTGGGACTCCCATATTGTTAGGGGTCTAGATGGTTTAGAGTTTTCAGGAAAGTTTTCTAAATCAATATATAGAGGGACCAACTAGAGGGAATGCAATATTGGATCTCCTGTTAGGAAACGAGTTAGGACAAGTGACAGAAGTCTGTGTAGGAGAGCACTTTGGTTCCAGTGATCATAACGCCGTTAGTTTCAACTTGATCATGGACAAGGATAGATCTGGTCCCAGGGTTGAGGTTCTGAACTAGAAGAAGGCCAAATTCGAAGAAATGAGAAAAGATCTAAAAAGCGTGGATTGGGACAGGTTGTCCTCTGGCAAAGATGTGATTGGTAGGTGGGAAGCCTTCAAAGGAGAAATTTTGAGAGTGCAGAGTTTGTATGTTCCTGTCAGGATTAAAGGCAAAGTGAATAGGAATAAGGAACCTTAGTTCTCCAGGGATATTGCAACTCTGATAAGAAGAGGGAGTTGTATGACATGTATAGGAAACAGGGAGTAAATCAGGTGCTTGAGGAGTATAAGAAGTGCAAGAAAATACTGAAGGAAGAAATCAGGAGGGCTAAAAGAAGACATGAGGTTGCCTTGGCAGTCAAAGTGAAGGATAATCCAGAGAGGTATATTAAGAGCAAACGGATTGTAAGGGATAAAATTGGTCCTCTTGAAGATCAGAGTGGTCGGCTATGTGCGGAACCAAAGGAAATGGGGGAGATCTTAAATAGTTTTTTTGCGTGTGTATTTACTAAGGAAGCTGGCATGAAATCTATGGAATTGAGGGAATCAAGTAGTGAGATCATGAAATCTGTACAGATTGAAAAGGAGGAGGTGCTTGCTATCTTGAGGAAAATTAAAGTGGATAAATCCCTGGGACCTGACAGGGTGTTCCCTCGGACCTTGAAGGAGACTAGTGTTGAAATTGCGGGGGCCCTGGCAGAAATATTTAAAATGTTGCTGTCTACGGGTGAGGTGCTGGAGGATTGGAGAGTGGCTCATGTTGTTCCGTTGTTTAAAAAAGGATCGAAAAGTAATCCAGGAAATTATAGGCCGGTAAATTTAACATCGGTAGTAGGTAAGTTATTGGAGGGAGTACTAAGAGACAGAATCTACAAGCATTTGGATAGACAAGGACTTATTAGGGAGAGTCAACATGGCTTTGTGCGTGGTAGGTCATGTTTGACCAATCTATTGGAGTTTTTCGAGGAGGTTAGCAGGAAAGTGGATGAAGGGAAGGCAGTGGATATTGTCTGCATGGACTTCAGTAAGGCCTTTGACAAGGTCCCGCATGGGAGGTTAGTTAGGAAAATTCAGTCGCTAGGTATACATGGAGAGGTGGTAAATTGGATTAGACATTGGCTCAATGGAAGAAGCCAAAGAGTGGTAGTAGAGAATTGCTTCTGAGTGGAGGCCTGTGATTAGTGGTGTGCCACAGGGATCAGTGCTGGGTCCATTGTTATTTGTCATCTATATCAATTATCTGGATGATAATGTGGTAAATTGGATCAGCAAATTTGCTGATGATATAAAGATTGGAGGTGTAGTAGACAGTGAGGAAGGTTTTCAGAGCCTGCAGTGGGACTTGGACCAGCTGGAAAAATGGCAGATGGAGTTTAATACAGACAAGTGTGAGGTATTGCACATTGGAAGGACAAACCAATGTAGAACATACAGGGTTAATGGTAAGGCACTGAGGAGTGCAGTAGAACAGAGGGATCTGGGAATACAGATACAAAATTCCCTAAAAGTGGCGTCACAGGTAGATAGGGTCGTAAAGAGAGTTTTTGGTACATTGGCCTTTATTAATCAAAGTATTGAGTATAAGAGCTGGAATGTTATGATGAGGTTGTATAAGGCATTGGTGAGGCCGAATCTGGAGTATTGTGTTCAGTTTTGGTCACCAAATTACAGGAAGGATATAAATAAGGTTGAAAGAGTGCAGAGAAGGTTTACAAGGATGTTGCCGGGACTTGAGAAACTCAGTTACAGAGAAAGGTTGAATAGGTTAGGACTTTATTCCCTGGAGCGTAGAAGAATGAGGGGAGATTTGATAGAGGTATATAAAATTATGATGGGTATAGATAGAGTGAATGCAAGCAGGTTTTTTCCTCTGAGGCAAGGGGAGAAAAAAACCAGAGGACATGGGTTAAGGGTGAGGGGGGAAAAATTTAAAGGGAACATTAGTGGGGGCTTCTTCACACAGAGAGTGGTGGGAGTATGGAATGAGCTGCCAGATGAGGTGGTAAATGCGGGTTCTTTTTTAACATTTAAGAATAAATTGGACAGATACATGAATGGGAGGTGTATGGAGGGATATGGTCCGTGTGCAGGTCAGTGGGACTAGGCAGAAAATGGTTTGGCACAGCCAAGAAGGGCCAAAAGGCCTGTTTCTGTGCTGTAGTTTTTCTATGGTAATTTGAATCTTGAAGTGGGTACCAGCACTTATTGTCTATACAAGCCTGCTCATGTTCTGGGCATATCAGGATATCCCATGGTTTCTTCCTCCCTCATGTGCTTATCTTGCTTCTCTTTAATTTAATCTATATTAGCCTCAACTTCACCTTGTGGTAACATCAACCACATTTATACATCTCTCCAAATTACACAAAAACTTCTGAATCCTCCAATGGATTTGTTAGTGATTATCCAATTCTGTACTGTCTCAAAGTGAAAAGGTTTTCTTTGTATCTACCCAATCATCCTCTTTCAATATTTTACTGATTGTTAAATTAAACAAAAAAATCACTGATTATGGCACACATGGAATATTGCATTCAATACTGGTTGTCTAAGATAAAAATATGTGATGGTTCAAGAGATGGTGCAATAAGAATTTTCCAGAATGGTTCCTGGAAGAGGTATTTTACTGACAACCTGGGCTGGAGAAGCTGTAGTTGTCCAATCACAAACAAGGGAAAATCTGCAGATGCTGAAAATCTGAGCAACCACACACAAAATGCGAGAGGAACTCAGCGGGTCTGATTTTGGTCCTGATGAAGGGTCTCAGCCTGAAACGTCGACCATACCTTTTTCCATTGATGCTGCCTGGCCTTCTGAGTTCCTCCAGCATTTTGTGTGTGTAAGCTGCTTGAAGGAAATGCTGCGAGGAGACTTGACAGAGTTGAGCAAAATCAAAACTGGTTTAGACAGGGTTGCAAGAGGATAACTGTTCTCCTTTGTAGAGGGTTTAAGAACCAGGAAGTACCCTGTAGATCCTTATTGGGAAACCACAGTCAGTGTAGAACAGTCAGAACACCTCTTCTTCCCTGTTAGCCCTGCCCTCCTCAAACTCCAAACTCCAGAGACAGAACCTCTGTTCCAAACTTTATTGCAGAAAGAGATTACAAGAAGTAGCCAAAGGAAAAGATTCAAGGATTGATTAAAGCTTCCTTGAAATATTAAAACATCCTTACTGACTCCATAGAATCCATTCAAAGTGGAAAAAATGCTATTTAGAAATGCCAAGAAAGAGTGCAGTAACCTCTTTTCCAAGTCGTGGAGCTGCCAGGGAACAATTTAGAGTCTGAAAACTGCATTACAGTTAGTCTGCAGTAATAATTTTAATGTATATTCCTGTAGATTGATGTAATTGCCTCAAAGAAATGTGTTCAATGAGCAGTAAATGCCATCGTTAACATGATACTTTTATCTCCAAAGGTTTGGACAATGGTGATGATATCTGCACCTTAGAATATCTCAGGCCACAGAACTTGTAGGAACCCTTTTCACCACCTCTCATCTCTCATCAGGGGAGGTGGGGAGGGGGATGGGGAAAGAGGGGGCGAGGAAGGGGGGAGGGGGAGAGGGGGGAAGAGAGACAGAGAGAGAATGAACGAGAACATCAAGGAAAGAGCCAAGCTGTTGAAGGAAGTTTTTGGTGAGAGTGGAAGTGAGCTAGAGATGGAGGTTGGTGGGAAAGAGGAACGGAATAGAAAGCAGAGGTATGGGATATCAAACTCTAAGGAGTCAGTGGATGATCAGAACAGGACAGTAAAACAATAGAAAGAAGATGAGATTAAAGCAATTATAAAACTAAGTGAAGACGGGGCATCTTTTGGTGATTGGAACCCGATTTGTTTGACGAAGATGCTCAACAAAATTATAGGTGAGATTAAAAGAGCAAAGATTTTACAAAATGGATCGCTATTAGTGATTTGTCGGATTAGTGCTCAGCAAGGCAAAGTGATAAGATTAAGTAAAATAGACGGCAAAGAAGTACAATGCTCAATACCCAACAATAGAAAGTGGACTAGAGGAGTTACTTCAGGAATACCAACAAAAGTTACTATGGGTGAAATTAAACAGAACATAAAAGGAGCAAAAATTATTGAGGCCAAACGTTTGAAAGTTACAAGAAACGGGAAAAAGTGTGATAGTTTATCAGTAATGATTAACTTTGATGAAGAGAGATTGCTGACTAATGTTTATTTAGGGTATATGTGTTATGTGGTTAGAATATATATATATACCACTGCCATTAAGATGCTATAAATGTCAGAAATTCGGGCACATTGCGGCGGTCTGCAGAGGAAAACAAAGATGTGGGAGGTGCACTGGAGAAAATGAATATGGGAAATGTGAAGCAGGAGCTAGGCTGAAATGCTGCAATTGTGGTGAGGAACACAGCGCAGCTTATCGAGGGTGCATTTATAGCAAGAAGGCGGCTGAGATATAATATGTAAAAGTAACTCATGGAATCAGTTATGCAGAGGTAGTGAAAGAATTTGATGAAAAAAAAGGCTGTCAAGCAAACAAGTACAGAGAATAATAAACTGGTGAATTGTGAGAGCTGTAATATGAAAAATAAGGATGCCCTATTAATGAGTAGAAAGGATTTTATGCTTTTTATGGTGGATGCAATTAACTGTTCAGCGCAAACAAGCAAAACAACTGAGAAAATTAAAATTATCCTGAAGTCTGCAGAAAAGTATCTTGGTATTAAAGGGATTAGGTGGGAAGAAGTCAAAGGAATGCTGAATGGAGGATCCAGCAGTTCACAGGCAGGGGAGATGGGATCTTAATGGCAGTATATTTATCGCAAATGGTCAAGAATTTAAGAAATGTTTCAGAACTTAAGGAAAATCCTCAAATTTTATGGTTGAAGCCCAGGGTAAATGTGCAGAACTCCAACAACAAATAGAAGTACCCGACAAGAACAACGGTGAGTTGGAAGGATATTGGAAATGGTTGCGAAGTGAATTATCTACATTCAGATTATAAAATGAAAACATGGAAGCAAATGAAGAAGAACTCCGAGGTCTCAGTAAACAACTGCAGGCTACGATCCAAGAAAAGGAAAACATGAAAAAGCAGATAGACTTGGAAAACCAGCAATTTTAAAAGTATAACGTGCGATAATTACTATTCTTTAACAAGACGATTTTAGTTTTACAAGTGATGTGGATGAAATCAATGTAATTGAGGTAATGCAACTACATGAAAACATGACAAAATTAGGGAAGAATAGCAGTTTGCAGCATTATCTAATGAGCGCATTAAGCATTCACGAGGAATTGCAACTACAGAGTGATGCTAATAGAGAACTGCAGGCTGAACTAGATTGTCTAAAGTACAGAACTCCAGGACATATATTTGGTTGGAACACCACAAGTCTAGCAGGTGGCCGTAATGCACTGAAAAACTGGTTGCCAACTGCCATAAAACAAAAAAGAAGTGTGGTGGTGGGTGGTGGCCAGGAGAGGCTGGGGCTGGTGGAATAGGCTGGCTGAGGAGGCTGGGGTGTTGATTGAGTGGGTGGGGACTTTGGTGTGGAGGAGCCCAGTAGTTTGGAAAGGGTAGGTTTGTAGCCTATGGCTGAAAAAGGGAGGGGGGGGGTTGAGATTGAAGGAGGAGGGTGGAAGACTCCAAAAGTATGGGGAGCCAAAAAAGGGGTGCATCAAGTGAAAGACAGGAAGTAATGGGGGACAACAAATTGAGGAAAATGGGTGAATTGGAGGAATTTATAGTTCTGTATAAAATTAAAGGTCAGAAAGAAGGGGAAGGAGGATTTAGAGCCCTTAATCTTTTGAAAGTGGCAGCAGCATTAGAGAACCAAATAGGTAAAAGATTCCAGGCCAAGATTTTGTCTGATGGATTGCTGAAAATTTGTTGCAAAGATATTGACTAACATAACAGTGCTAAAATGGTGGGAAAATTGGTTGTGAAAGTGGAGTGTATTACTCCGAAAGAAAGGAAGGGAGTTTAGGGGGTAGTGTATGGTACTTGGACTGGAATGACTGAAAAGGAAATTTTGGACAATATTAAAGGTGGTTGAGTGATTGAAGCCGAACGATTGAAATTGAGAGAAGGTGGTGATTGGGATTCTCCTGTTCTTCTGGTTTTTGCAGGTGATGTTCTTCCAACTAGAGTCTATCTTGGGTGCATGTCTTATCAAGTTAGAGAATACATTAGGCCTCCCTTATGCTATTAGAATTGTCAAGAGATTTGGACACATTGCTGGTTCATGTTGAGGTAAAAGAGGATGTATGAAATGTGGAGAGGATCATGATATTAAAGCATGTAAGGCAGTGGTGCCTAAATGCAGTAACTGTGGAGGGGACCATATAGTGGCGTTCAGAGGATGTGAGTATTTCAGTAAGGCAAAGCAGATTCAGGATGTTAGTATCCAACAAAAAATATCATATGCTGAGGCAGTAAAGAAAGTTGATAGAGAGCAAAGGATAAGTAAAGAAAAGATTGGAATGATGGGGAGTCAGTTCTTTCCGAGTTCTCCAACTATGGTTCCTTCAGGCATGTTGTTGATGACTGAGTCTTTTTCAGCGTTTGTTGTTGATGTACTGGTCAGGGCTAAAACTACAACCAAGAGGTCGGATATGATAAAAGTAGTTGTTGGAGCTGCAGAGAGATTCCCTGATAGAAAACAGATTTCGCCGGAAAAATTACATGAGTATATGACAGACAAACAATCACTGAATACTTCCCAGTTGTCAGGATCAGAGAGTACAGAGGAGCTTTATGTGGATGAAGAGGCCAATAATTAGTATTTTCATGTTTTTAATACTACAATGGAATGCAAGAAGTTTATCTGCAAATGGTCAAGAATTAAAAAGATTTGTTGGAACTTTTAAAGACAACCCTGATTTGATCTGTATACAGGAGACATGGTTAAAGCCCCATTTAGATTTTGTGATCCCTGGATATGATAGTTTGAGAGCTGACAGAATGGGTAAATCTGGTGGAGGGTGTGCAACTTGCATAAAAACAGGACTCCAGTTTAGAAGACTTGATTTTAAATCTAACCTTGAAATCATGGCTGTGGAGGTTTGGAGCTCTTGTGGTCAAATAACTTTGATTAACTTTTATAATCCAGGTAATATGATGTTATCAGATTTGGATGAAATTATGAATAAGGTAAGATCCCCAGTAATCTGGGTTGGAGATTTCAGTGCCCATAATCCTATATGGAGTAGTGAAAGTAAAGATAGTAATGGAGCAGTAGTAGAGGAGTTTCTAGATAAATACAACATGGCTAAATGACAGAAGACCTACAAGATTAAATATTGTAAAGAATACTTGTAGTCACTTAGACTTATCTATCACTTCCTTAAACATAGCTAGGGTTGGGGAATGGGATGTTATGGACAGATACACACTATGAAGTGATCACTATCCTATATTATGGAGATTTGGTAGAAATTTGATAGTAGAAGTTGAGGAGAGGTCTGCTGGGTATAATTTTTCTTTGGCCCATTGGGATGAGTACCAGGAGAAAGCTGTGGATATAATAGAAGAGATTAATAGTGAGGGCTCCATAGACGATTGGAATGAATCCCTCTGTTCTATAATTCATAAAGTTGCTCAGTTGACTATTCCGCTACAGAATGATCCTAAGGCTCGAGCATTAGTTCTGTGGTGGAATAAAAATTGTGATATAGCAGTAAGAAACAGAGATAGAGCTTACAGGAAATTAAGAAAGCACCCAGTGTTAGATAATGTTATGGAGTATAAAAAGGAAAGAGCAGTAGCAAGGAGAGTAATTAAAAATGCAAAGAGGGATAGTTGGAGAAGATTTTGTGGAACCCTGGGCCGTGAGACACCTATAAAGCAGCTATGGACGATCATTCACAGAATGTCAGGGATATATAGGAAACCATCTATCCCAGCTTTGCTGGAAGGAGATATTGAAGCTGTAACCAATAAAGAAAAGGCTGATATGTTTGTAGAGGTGTTCCAAGCATTACACAGTTCTGGAGAGTTAGGTGATTTGAGAAAGGAAATTATGTTGAAGGAAAGTTGGAAATTGGATAGGAGTTTGGATGATAATAGCTCCATAAATTTGTTTTTCTCCCTTCAGAAATTGCAGGAAGCTGTCCAATCAGGTTCAAACACTTCTCCTGGTATGGATAGACTGTGTCATGCATTGCTTAACCATTTAGATGACTCTGTATTGATCGGAATTCTAGCATTGTTTAATTCAGCGTGGAAAGAAGGAAAATTACCAGTAGAATGGAAGCATGCGGTGGTAGTTCCAGTTTTAAAGCCAGGTAAGGACATGTCTAGTCCTAGTTCGTATCGGCCTATAGCTTTAACGTCAGTGCTTTGTAAAACTATGGAACGAATGGTCACCAACAGACTTGTTTATTTTCTGGAAAATAAGGGACATTTTGCTGCCTATCAAAATGGTTTTAGAACTGGAAGATCAACAATGGAATATGTTGCCCTTTTAGATCATGATATAAAAAAGCATTTCAAAATAGAGAAGTAATGGTAAGTGTATTTCTAGATATTGAAAGAGCGTATGACTCACTATGGAAGGATGGCTTATTAATTAAACTCTATGGTGCGGGAATTAGAGATAGGATGTTTAATTGGATCAAAGATTTCCTTAAGGAAAGGACAATTCAAGTAAGAATAGGTGGAACGAGCTCCAAGTCCGTTAAAATAGGTAATGGTATCCCTCAAGGAAGTGTCATTAGTCCAGTTCTTTTTAATGTCATGATAAATGATATCTTTGATCAGGTAGGAACAGGATTTGGCAAATTATCGTTTGCAGATGATGGTGCAATCTGGAAAAGAGGAAGAAACATCAAGTATATATTAAGGCAGGTACAAAAGGCTTTAAGATCAGTTGAAAACTGGGCTACTAAATGGGGTTTCAGGATTTCTGCTTCTAAGTCCAAATACATGATTTTTGGCTTTAGAAGAAAGATTCCTGATTGTGAATTGTGTCTATATGATTCTCCACTAGAAAGGGTTAAGGTATTCAAGTTTTTAGGTGTCTGGTTTGATGAAAGACTTACTTGGAGGGTTCATATAGATAAAACAATTGGAAAGTGTGAGAAAGGTTTAAATGTTATGAGAAGTATTGCTGGATGCGACTGGGGAGCAGGGCAGGAAACTATGTACTTAATATATCTAGCTATGATTAGATCAGTTATAGATTATGGTTGTATTGTTTATGGTTCCGCTGCTACGGCAGTGCTTGGAAAACTAGACACTGTGCAGTCCAAAGCACTTAGACTCTGTTGTGGAGCTTTTAGAACAACATCAGTCCCGGCATTATGTGTGGAGATGGGAGAAGTGCCTCTGCATTTAAGATGAATTCAGTTGGGCCTGCAGTATTGGGCAAAACTAAATGGATTCAATCACAGCTGTCCACCAAAGTGTCTTTTGCAGGGGAAGTCGGAGCGCCAAAGTAAAATTAAAAGATACCCATTTTTAGATTTGGTTAATAACCGGGCTGTCAAATTGAAACTGACTGAGGAAGACATAGTTGACCAAATTTGCTTGCCACCCGTCCCTTTTAGGCTCATTCCAGAACCAGAAGTAGACATATTCCTCCTTTTTCAACTTCAAGGAAGCAGTGCAATTTCATCAGCATTAATCATGAATGAATATTTAAATAATAAATGGGGATCTTATCTGAAGATTTTTTCTGATGGCTCAATGGACCTAGAGAGTAGTAGGGCAGGATTTGGGATGTATGTGTCTCAACTTGGAGTTAAGATTGGTCGCCGGGTTTCAAATGGTGTTTCTGTCTTTGCAACAGAATTATTAGCAATCCTCTGGGCCTTATGGTGGATAGAAGACTCTCGACCACTCAGGGTTATCATCTCAAACATGAGGAAATCTGCAGATGCTGGAAATTCAAGCAACACAGTTCAAAGTTGCTGGTGAACGCAGCAGGCCAGGCAGCATCTCTAGGAAGAGGTAGAGTCGGCGTTTCGGGCCGAGACCCTTCGTCAGGACTAACTGAAGGAAGAGTGAGTAAGAGATTTGAAAGTGGGAGGGGGAGGGGGAGATCCAAAATGATAGGAGAAGACAGGAGGGGGAGGGATGGAGCCAAGAGCTGGACAGTTGATTGGCAAAAGGGATATGAGAGGATCATGGGGCAGGAGGCCAAGGGAGAAAGAAAAGGGGGAGGGGGACCCAGAGGATGGGCAAGGGGTAGAGTGAGGGGGACAGAGGGAGAAAGAGAGAGAGAGAAAAAGAATGAGTGTATACAAATAAATAACGGATGGGGTACGAGGGGGGAGGGGGAGAGGGAGTCCGCTGGGGTGATATACTGCGTCCGGTGCTCCCGATGTGGCCTTTTATATATTGGCGAGACCCGACGCAGACTGGGAGACCGCTTTGCTGAACACCTAAGCTCTGTCCGCCAGAGAAAGCAGAATCTCCCAGTGGCCACACATTTTAATTCCACATCCCATTCCCATTCTGATATGTCTATCCACGGCCTCCTCTACTGTAAAGATGAAGCCACACTCAGGTTGGAGGAACAACACCTTATATTCCGTCTGGGTAGCCTCCAACCTGATGGCATGAACATTGACTTCTCAAACTTCCGCTAATGCCCCACCTCCCCCTCGTACCCCATCTGTTACTTATTTTTATGCACACATTCTTTTTCTCCAGGCTGTTTGCTGCGTTCCGCGTCCTGCCCAGTTCACGGCACTTCGGATTGATGCATAAATGTGGATATAAGCTCTTACGGCGCATGAGCAGAACCTGTCGAATTGTGGCTATCCGAGAGAAAATGTTAAGGCGAACGTTTTGAGTTGGTAATAAGAACAATTAAATTACTTTCATTGGAGAGTTGTGATATTGAGAATTTCACTGCCAATGGGATATATTTTTATTTTTTCATTGCATAAGAAGGCGGGTTAGTTTAAATACTAAGATCTGGGATATCGCCTGCACTTTCAGCGAGCGAGCGAGTGAAACTTGACCAAGTCTGCGGCAGACGGCGCATGTGCATGGCGCCGTCAAAAACACTGCCGAGATGTAACTTATGGTGCCGAGTAGATTCACTTATTTCTGTTTCATACTTAAGAAGTGGGAGACAAAACGTTGTTTTGAAAAGAAAATCCCATGTGAAGCAAGGCGACCAGCAGCAATAAAGTCGTTGGGGTCGCGCATGCGTGCTTGGCATCGCCGGTCCAAGCAGCAATGTTTGGCAAGGTGCGCGCGGAAAGGCAGCGCGCACGCGTGGCATAGCAGTGATCGCAGCTTTCTAATGGATCGCTCATTATTTGGCAGCGCCCCCTCCATCGGCACCAACACATAGCGAGATCAGAGTGTGGCGGGCGCCTTGGGACTGGCCACGTCGGCCAGGCCTCAGCCAGTCAGGAGGACCAGGAAAGGAGGGGGAGGAGAGGGGCGGGGGGAGAGATAGAGTAAGGAGGAGGGATCGTTCTGGAAGGAAAGTGTTAAACGCCGCCTTCCCCCTTCCCCTCCCCCTCCCCCTCCCCCTCCCCCTCCCTTTTTAAGTTTGGAGACGGAGAAAAAAACTGCAATTACTCCAGTTTAATCAATAATTATTAAACAAAAGACATTGTTTTCAGAAATAGGTTACGTGAATGGGCTGAGGAAGTATGTGGCCGTTGCTTCCAGCAGGTGAGTAGCGAGTGACCGACCGGCCTCGTTCCCCGAACAACACACATCAAAGTTGCTGGTGAACGCAGCAGGCCAGGCATCATTCTCTAGGAAGAGGTACAGTCAACGTTTACTTTCGCGGAGCTCAAGCGCCGATCATTGGGTTTGAACAGCGGTCGCGGGGGCAATATGCACTCCGCCCGCCACTCACACCTCCAACTCCACCCCGATCTGGCACCCGTCGTGACATTTGCCCATCAAAATATCTCGGTACACTTGCAGCTGTCACCAACTGAAGGAGATTTATTAAACCTCATTAATGCAAGGAACAAATATAAAAATTCTACCTCCTCGCGCGAAGGTAGATTCGCCAGGGTTTGGCTAAATATTTCTGACAAAAGTCTCATGGGTTTATCCCAAACTTGGTTTGGGAAGTGTAGTCGGGTCGTTTTTTTACTGTCATTCATCATTACTTTCCCGCCTCATATTTAATATACTCCATTGTTTTTGTTTGTAATTTCTCCTTCCACCCAGTTTGTAAAATAAGCACCTTGTTTGCACGTCTGCATTTTTGGGCAGGGAATTTTGAGAGCTAGCTTATGTGCGAGTAAATTCCGAAAGCTGCAGGAAACAGGTTGAAGGAATGCTGGTGGGTGGGTGCTTATAACCCTAATACAACGTCAGTTTACATTGATTGAGATGTTTCTACGCGAGTGTTAGTCCAGGAATTGCGTGACTGCCTATTAAGATATATACCTTGTATTGGTTTGACATACTAAGTGGGTCGACACTGACAAGTTGCCCTAGTCATCTGTCACTTCAATTCACGATAGACATGGTTGTGGAAATATACCGCTTCGTCTGATGGCCTAATTCGTTCGATTTAAGTTCTTGAAATGTTGTATCCTTGTTACTGAAAATCTTGTGTTTATAAATAGTTTCCTGTTTACTTATGTGGCGGCATTTAAAACTGCACATCAACGATTGATTTGTTTGATGTGGAAGATGGTGGAGGTTCAGATGGTATGTACCAATTTATTTTATCTGTGAATAACTTGGTGCATTGAGAATACGTCTGCAGCTTTGCACCGCTTAACCTCAGGCCTTGTTTGTGCTTCTATTGAATGAGCTGTGATGTATCACGAGTAGTTGTTTAAATGCCAATTTAATATTGTGCATATTTACTTACAAATTTAGTAAGACGTAAGCAGAAAGAACGTTTCAGTAAATGTGAAATTTGTTGAATATTGTAAAGTTTTAGAAATTAGCTACCTCTGTTTTTAAAAAGTATATCTTTGTTCAACAGATTAGAAAGAGTGAACTGTTCATCAAGCTCAATATGTCACTGATAACAAAATTAGTGATAATAAATAGTTTAAGACTGATCTATTATTATCTACAGGTATTTTATATCTACTTTATTTGCTTTAATGTGGTGGTAACTGAAACTTGTGCCATTCTGTAGCTGATTAAATCGTTGGCAGCTAGACAAAAATATTTGAACCTAATCAAATAAAGGTGCTAGCATTTAACATTTTCTAAACACTTGGGGGTGGGGGGAGTTATGTGCTAGGAATTATGGTTATTTGTTAAAAATTAGGTCAGTGGAAGCATCAATGCCCTGTTCAGCATATTATACTCATTCAGCCAAAAGTGCACAAACTTTCACTTGCATACAGAACATAACCTCAACATGAGCTGCTTAAAATGCTTATCTTTTGGTGTTGAGGCTGGATTGAGCCATTACTTATCTATTTAAAATATTGGGTTGCAATTATCAAATCAATCTAACAGCTATTTCACAACTATAGGTCTCTGTAAAATTTATATTATAGTAAATTGCGGCCCTGAATTAGTGTTCTGGTCAGTTTTACCACTTAATTAAAAAGTACATGAAGTTTCAAAAAGTTCAAACTTCTTCAAAAATAGAGGAGGAAACAAATTTCTTCAATCACAAAATCTAACACTCATTTGGTTCTTATTCTCTATTTTGAACTTTGCAAACAATATAATTTAGAAGTATTAATGTAAAATGACAAGTGAATAGGGTTGACAATTTGGTGTTTCTAGGTAACTCAGGCATGCTGTCAAAACTGGCATCTAATAGCTTAAAAAAAACAGCAGTAGTTTTGAGTGTTACTTGGCTGGTTAAAGCACGCTTAGTGTTATTAAAATTGATAAGACACTAGTCTTTAATTCCAAGATGAGTTTTGTGAAAAGGAAGCTAAATTCTCTTAAATTTACAAATATGATTTGTAGATTGGAAATGCAAAATTATGGTCTGTGCGGGGTTCATAGTTACAAATTTGTGAAGTTTTAATTTTCAATGGAATTTCTTTGTAAAGGAGGATAGCATAACTAAAAGTTGTGGAAAACCAAGTTGATCTTATTTGAATCTGAAGGTTCAGTCTTTCTGTTCATGCTAATTGGTGTGCCCTGATGCCTCTAATTTAAGATTTTCAGTGTTTTATTTAAAATGATACCGTTGCACTTTCCGGTCTCCATCAGTCGTAAAGTTCCGTCAAAGTTGCCTGACCTGCAGAATATCCTGAGTGTTTTATTTTGTTAATGATTTTACTCAATTTATAATTTTTCTTAAACATTACTTTCCCTCAATCAGTTGTTTTGTGAATTAGTTAAGTTGTTGCTGTTGAACAGGCCTGCAATAATGTACTGTACATGAACTGGTGAAAAATAAGTTCTGAAATGAGTTCTGCATGAAAGTAACAGGGCAATTTCCTGTTGTAAATGAAAATTTATCTCTGAACTCAAGTTTATGGTGATCTCAATTACTCTTAACAAATATTTCTCTTGATTGCAATGGCTTCAACATCTCTGCTGCTTTGTGATGGCGGGAAGCTTCATAACACAGTAAATCTTTTGCTTTCCTTTCAGGTCCTCTAATAAAATTATAGGTTCAAAAGAAATTAATATTTCCACTTCAAAATACAGTGGTTTGTGATTAATTGGAGCAACTGCTTATTTGGGACATCTCTCAACAAAGATCAAGAAAGAAAGTAGCCAGGATTCCCTCTATTTATTTGGGACTCTGTGCTGCTTAATTCAACAGGAGACAGTTTCTAACTAGAGTCAGTCACATGCACTTGTGTGACTGTTAAACACTACACTATGCTTAAAGCGAACTGTTTTTAAATGGCTTCAGTTAGTGTTTTGTCACGGATAGTTGGTGAGAAATAAGCAGTAAGACAATTCAGAACTGTTTTGCTCACTGCAGTTTCAACAATTGAGGCTTGTAGATGTCAGGAGTGAAAATGAAATGATCTCACTACTTCAATTTTAGGAACTATGAAGAGTTTGAAGGTATTGACAGTTACATTGAATGTAACAAGATAAAAATCGGTAGATTCAATCATCAAAAGCACTGTTTGAAGGTAGTCCATTATCTGCACTTGGTTACTACATTGATTTTGCTCATTTGCAGTCAATAAAAAGAATACCGCAGAGTGCTGTGGATAACTATTTGCAACTAAATACGGTTTTATAGTACTGTGGTATTTGTAGTGTTCCAGATAATTCTGTACTTCATTTAAATACAAAATTTGTTACTTATTAAACAGTAGTTTGTCACTTAATGCTTTTTTTTAAAACTATTTCCACAAAACAATGGCTAATTGGGACAGCCACTTAACTGGGCCAAAATGTTCTAGTTCCGATGTGTCCTTATAAACTGGCATCCTCTGTATTTAACTTTTTGAGCTGAAAGGGGATACTGTTTGTTGTCAGTTGGAATCAACCTGCCAGGTATAATTCCAAGAAATAACATTTTTAAATAGGTGTGAATTTAAAAAGAACCACTATTTAATGTCAGTGTTACAAACGTCGAGTGAATTTCTGTTAATTGTTATCTGCATGCACAAAATACTGGAAGAATTCAGTCAGTTACCATCTTTGGAAATGAATAAACAGTTAACATTTCATGCCAAGACCCTTCACCAGAACTGGAAAGGGAAGGGACAGAAGCTATAATAAAGTGGGGGGAGGGGAAGGAATATTGTAGGAGCTTGTTATTTATTTGTTAATAAATAAACTAAAAATAAATGTTACTTGTCATACTGAGTTCCTCCAGAATTTTGTGTTGTTCGAGATTTCTAGCATCTACAGAATCTCTTGTGTTCATGAATTCTTAATATGCTTGTCCTCCTTTAAACTATTCAAATTGCAAGGTGTGACCTCTGTTTAGAGTATCACTTATTTCACTATTACCACCAAGCTAGAGGACCAGCTGTGATGTAGAAAGATGTGCAGAAGGGCATATTTCACATAATAGATAAGCTTGCAATGGACTAAGTGATCTACCAACTAAAGAAGTAAAGTTCATGTCTACAGCTAGTTGTTAAAGGAGGTGAGCAAATAAAAGGAGGAAAAGAATTTGCAATAATCTTCATTCAGAAACTAAGTAGAATTGAGATTGTGAGGAAGATGTAAACAAAATTCAAGGCAATTTTGGTATTGAGTGAATGGACTGATGCACTATGATGTGTATAATTCTTCGGTTATCCAGTTTGGTTGGAACAGCAGAAAGGTGCACTGTTAAACAGGGAAACTAGTGTCCAAAGGTAGTTGGGTGTCCTTACAAGCTAATCACTTGCAAGCATGCAGGTGAGCAGGCATTAAGAAAGCAAATTACTTGCTGGCTTTCTCAGCCAGAGATTTTGTTTTCTGGTACAGCAGTAATGATACTTTTAATGGCTCTGTAGGGGTATTGCATGTTGTTATGATCACATTTTAAAAAAAAAAGGTCCTGCTGAAGGGTCTCGGCTTGAAATGTCAACTGCCTGGCTTGCTGAGTTCCTCCTGCATTTTGTGTGTGTTACATAGAAAAGGATGTACTGATAGTGGGCGTGCAATTTAATAATGTGATTTGCAAGTTATGGCATATACCAATGAGAACTGTGGCATTAGTCCAGTTAAGTATTTCTAATTAGCAATTGACAGTTAATTTGTTCATAGAATAGATTAAAATTACTCAATTCTCCTTTTAGAATCTGTCCTTAATTTGGTATGTAAATTGGACAAAAATTTACAACTGAACCAGAGGAGTGAGTGATTAAAATTTCAGAGGCCAATTTTGTGAAGAACAGCTTCAGGAATAGATTTCCAGAGCTTGGTGCTGAGAGACTGAAAACATAGCTATGAAGAGTGTTGTGAAGGTTTTGGGTAAATGTGCATAAGGCTGGAAGAGTTAGATGTTTAGCATTGAAGGTTACAGAAACCATAAAGGATGATGTTAGGAAGGTATTTGAATAAAAAATAAGAGTTTTAATTTGGATGCATTGTAGATCAAGAGAAATCGTAAGTGTGAGATGAAATGAATGGTGTCTGAAGTGAATGGAATTTAGTATATTTTAAGAACACCAGAATTATATGATGTTTTTGAAGATCAGAGTGGGAAGCTGCCAGGCACTTTATTTTTAGAATTGGGACCTCTGTGTATGCATAACTGCTTCAATTGCAGGTGGCTTGAGGCTGGAAAATGGGAAGAAATTACATTAAAGATGAAGATATCACGACATGAGCCAAATTTCTATCAAAGTCAAAAACAAGTCAATTAGCCTTTTTATCTTTTATAAACCTACTGACTTCCATGGCTATCCTGACCCTACCTCTTTCCACCCTGTCTCCTGTAAAAATGCCATCCCTTTTTCTCAGTTCCTACACCTCCACTGCATTTGTCCTCAAGATGAGGTGTTCCTTTCCAGGGTATCATAAATGTCCTCCTTCAAAGAATGAGATTTATTTTCCTTCACCATTGATGCACCCTTACCTGCATCTCCTCATCTTGCAGGCATCTGCCCTCACCCCAACTTCTTACCCCCTTAGCAAGGATAGCATTTTTCTTGTCTTCACCTCCCACCCCATGAACCTCCAGCACATAATTTTCCGCACCTTCCACCATCTTCAGTGGGATCCTACCTCCAAACACATTTTTACCTTTCCTCTTCACCCCCCCTCCACCCTGTCAAATCTCTGCTTTCTGCATGGATTGTTCCCTCCATGATTCCTTTGTCCCTTAACTCACTCCCCACTAATCTTCCCTCTGGCACTTAGCTCTCTTCCCTCACCTCCATTCAAGACCTCAAACAGTTCTTCCAGGTGAGGCAACACTTCACCTGCAAATCTGTTTGGGTTGTCAACTTTATCCAGTTACCTCTATGTGACCTCCTCTACATTGTTGAGACGTGATGTAGATTGGGGACCTCTTTGTTGAGCACCTTCGGTCCACCTGCAAATAGCAGGATTTCCTGGTAGTCAACCACTTTACTTCCAATTTCCATTCTGACATGCAAGTCCAGGGCCTCCTCTACTGCCATGATGAAGCCACTCTCAGACTGGAGGAGCAACATCTCATTAGTCTGGGTAGCCTCCAGCCTTATGGCATGAACATCAGTTTCTCTAACTTCTGGTAATTTTTCCCCCTTTTCCTTCCCTCTTAAATTCTCCATTATGACTCCCCTCTACCACTTCTCACCTGCCTATCATCTCCCCCCCCCCACCATGTCCTTCCTCTTCTTTCTCCCATTGTTGACTGTCCTCTCCTATCAGATTCCTTCAGCTCTGTACCTCTTCCACCTATCATTTCCCAGCTCTTATTTCATCACCACCTCCACCATCCATGGCTTAACCTATCACCCTCTAGCTTGTACTCCTTTCCCTCTCCCCACCTTCTTATTTTGCCTTCATTCTTCATATTCCCCCACCTTCTTATTTTGCCTTCATTCTTCATATTCCCTCACCTTCTTATTCTGCCGCCATATTCTTCCTTTCCAGTTCTGATGAAGGGACACTTGGCCTGAAGTATCGACTGTTTGTTCATTTTCATAGATGCTGCCTGACCTACTGAGTTCCTCCAGCATTTTGTGCGTGTTCATGATTTCCAGCATCTGCAGAAGCTTTTGTGTTTATCAATTAGTCCACCTTGTCTGTGCTTACCATCAAGTATCCATCAATACTAGTGCCATTTAACAGCACTCAGTCTGTAAGCTTCTGTAATTTGAAAATTCAAGTACTTGTCTGGATACTTTAAATACTGTGGGTGTACCTGCTTCCATACTCTCTGCAGGTAGTGCATTCCAGATCACTGCCGTCATCTAGGCTGGACAAAACTTCCCTCAAATCCCTTCAAGCCCTCTTACTCGTTAGCTAGTTACAGGTTTTAGATGTCTCTGTTATGGGGAAAAAAACTTTCTCACCATACATCTCATCTATAATCTATAGAATTTTGTATCTCTCTATCTGGTTTTCCCTCAAACTTCCTTCTGCAAGGAAAATAACTCCAACCTATCTGGGCTCTGATAATTGAAACACTCCATCCCAGGCAATTATACCTGGTGAATCACCTCTGCAACCTATCCAGTGCAATTGCATTTAATGGAATTGCAATATCCATTTAATGGAATGGCAACCAGAACTGCACATAATACTTCAGCTATGGTTTAAACAAAGTTTTATAAATAATATCAATACGTACATGCTCTTGGGTTTTATGCCCTAATTAATAAAGATCAGCATTCCAAATGCCTTTTTTTTTTGCCACCTTGTCTACCTATACTACTATATTTGGGGATCAATGAATCTTCACACCTGTTCCTCAATACTCCTTGGGTCCCTTCATTACAACATGAATGTTTTGTAATCTATCCTGGAAGTGCTTTAAGGATTCCTTCCCCTCAGTCTTTCACTCTAAAATGATCCTAATCAGTGTCAGAAAAGTAGAAATCCTCTACTACTATAACCCTATTTTTCTTGCACTTCTGTGGTTTGCCTACATATCTGTTCTATCTTGCACTGACTTGGGAGCCTTGTGGTATTCCTTCAGCAAAATGAATATCTACTTTTTATTTTTAAGCTCTACTTGAATGGCCTCATTTGAAGAGCCTTCTGGGACTTTTTCCTTCACTACTGATGGTCTCCTTGATAAATATAATCTTTTTGACCCTGTCTATCACATCTGAAGCTTTTATACACTGAAATGCTGTTGCTGTATACGCTGAAATGCTGTTGCTGGTCTTACTGTCCTTTCAACCATGTTTTTGTGATAGCAATACTACACTCCCATGTGCTGATCATCAATGTTCATCTGCTGTACCAGTCATGCATCGAGCATTAAAATGGGTGTAATTTAACTTTCCAGACCTCACGTTACCTTTACTTGCCCATGTCTACACTATGTACTAGACTTAATTCTTCTATATTTAACTGTAATTTGCCACTGCATCCACTGGGTTCAATCCCCCATCAAATTAGTTTATACCCTCCCAAAAGCATGAGCAAACTACCCTGCCAGAATGTTGGACCTGTTCTGATTTGGTTCAACCTATCCTGCTATTACTCTTTATGATACAGGACTTAGTTCTTGTTTTTACAGATGTAATTAACCAAGGTATACTACAACTTTCTGTTTACCCTACCCTCTTAAAATATCCTGTAGCTGCTCTGAAACACTCAAGAGCCTGGCACCAGGGATATCGTTATGTAACATTCAAGAATCTCATTTACCGCTACAGAAATGCCTGGGCAGACCCCAGATAGTACAGATTGGCAACAACATCTCCACACTGTCCATCAGCACAGGTATACCACAGAGCTGTGTGCTTGACTCCCCTGCTGTACTGGCTTCATACTTACAATTATGTGGCTAAGTACAGCTCCAATACCGTTTTTAAGTTTGCTGACGACACCATTGTTGGCCGAATCTTGGGTAAGAGTGACCATAATATGGTGGAATTCTTCATTAAGGTGGAGAGTGACATAGTTAATTCAGAAACAAAGGTTCTGAACTTAAAGAAGGGTAACTTTGAAGGTATGAGACGTGAATTAGCTAAGATAGACTGGCAAATGACACTTAAAGGGTTGACGGTGGATATGCAATGGCAAGCATTTAAAGATCGCATGGATGAGCTACAACAATTGTTCATCCCAGTTTGGCAAAAGAATAAATCAAGGAAGGTAGTGCACCCGTGGCTGACAAGAGAAATTAGGGATAGTATCAATTCCAAAGAAGAAGCATACAAATTAGCCAGAAAAAGTGGCTCACCTGAGGACTGGGAGAAATTCAGAGTTCAGCAGAGGAGGACAAAGGGCTTAATTAGGAAGGGGAAAAAAGATTATGAGAGAAAACTGGCAGGGAACATAAAAACTGACTGTAAAAGCTTTTATAGATATGTGAAAAGAAAAAGATTGGTTAAGACAAATGTAGGTCCCCTACAGACAGAAACAGGTGAATTGATTATGGGGAGCAAGGACATGGCAGACCAATTGAATAATTACTTTGGTTCTGTCTTCACTAAGGAGGACATAAATAATCTTCCAGAAATAGTAGGGGACAGAGGGTCTAGTGAGATGGAGGAACTGAGCGAAATACATGTTAGTAGGGAAGTGGTGTTAGGTAAATTGAAGGGATTAAAGGCAGATAAATCCCCAGGGCCAGATGGTCTGCATCCCAGAGTGCTTAAGGAAGTAGCCCAAGAAATAGTGGATGCATTAGTGATAATTTTTCCAAACTCGTTAGATTCTGGACTAGTTCCTGAGGATTGGAGGGTGGCTAATGTAACCCCACTTTTTAAAAAAGGAGGGAGAGAGAAACCAGGGAATTATAGACCAGTTAGCCTAACATCAGTGGTGGGGAAAATGCTAGGGTCAGTTATCAAAGATGTGATAACAGCACATTTGG